>NC_045541.1:146315466-146928966 GCF_009769535.1 Thamnophis elegans | reverse complement strand
TTTACTATTTTATTTTACTAGGTTTATATGTTATTTCAGTCACAAGTGAGTGGTTTACAGACTTCTACAGAGGTAATAGTATTGCAACTATAATACAGCCACATAAATTGGCTAGACCTTGGGGAACAACCATAACAGATAGAAATATTTACCTTCCAGGAGAGAAAGTAATGTACCTCTTCAGATGCGGAAGGCCTACTAGTTTCTGAAAAGCTCCTTCAAAGAAGGGAACCATAATTGAAAAGGCCTGGCCTCAGGGTCCCTGCAGATGATATTCCTTAAGAGTTGGGTCTGGATGAAGCCTCTCCTACAGTTCTTAATAGGCAAAACGGAGAGTATGTATGTATGGGAAGGTGGTCCCATAGATATCCAGATCCAGAACCAGGGCACTAATGGTGTTAACCAGCACTTTGAATTGCACCTAGAATCTAACTGGTAACCAACACAAGTCTGGAAGCAGAGATGTCACAAAAGTTGTTCAGGATACCAGCTGAAGTTTCCATGTGATCTTCCATACATGCTCATGGAAGGTGAGAAAACTGTGAATGATCATACCAAAGCTGGAGATTCAGGAAGAGGTAACTGGCACACAAAATGAAACTCTTCAAAGATCCTCCTAGCCAGCACCTGCTCTTCAAATAAAAGTATGACTGCTAAAGGACCCCTTTTATGGACCAACTCTCCATGGCGAAACATGACTTCCTTCAGAGCAACAATGGAATGTCTCTGGAAACAGAGGGCCTGTACCTTCAAAGCCATTCCTTTTTGTTTGTGATTTGTTCATCCCATTTTAGACTCTAGTGGCTTTCATCCACATAAGAGAGATACAAACCTCTCCTTACCTATCTAGGTCTTGATACTGCAAGCCACATCTGCCCTGTCATCCATGATAAGATTGTGGTTGAGAAAAAACACGATAACGCTGGTACTCAACAGCAGCAACCAGAGCCCAGGGCTTCTGACAGCACAATAACCTGGCTCCTGGGTTGTGAATGGGGAGAGACAGAAGTATAAGCTGCTCTTCCTTTCCTGTGATGAGCCCATCCTCTCCTCCCACCATAATTTCCTTAAGACCTTCATGCCTTCTCCTTTAGCTATACTAATTTAGCACAGCAATTCCTGTCTAGTTCACAGACAATGAAGATGTGGATCGGTCCTTGAACTGCCCCCAAAAAGGATAAAAACAGAATGGTTTTTCTCTATTTGAAACTTGGGATATTGCTTCTAGAAACAAGTATTGAATGCAACATAAGGAAACTTCCTAGATAATCAGGGAGGAGCTTCCTTTCTGGCTTTGAAAAGGGTCTTGCCAATACTGTTCCTATTGCAAGTGTTGCCATTGTGCAAAATGTTACTTTTACCTAAGTGGGAATGGGTCCATCCATCTCTAGCAAGAGGTGGCTCTTTAATGAGCAGATGTAAGGTACTGTAGCTGTCTATGAAAGAAGGAGTATCTGCCTGTACCACGGTAAAGAGATTCAGCAAAATCTATCCCTCCTATCAGTGGGAACCCTTCTTCATAACTATATTGCTTCTTAAATCCAAAATCCATTCCTGGATAATTGATTGGTTTCAACCAAAGGGAGATAAAAGTGAACACAAAAAGTTTTAAGAACATCCTTTTTGGTAAGTGAGTTAAAAGAAAAGTTGTCCTAATGTCCTCTTAGATTTGAGAGTTAGGCTGCAATAATAGTTCTTTTGCCTGGAACATGCAGGAAAAATGAATAGAAGATGCTAGTACTCTGAAATTATTAATCCCTAACCTGCTTTACTGATTGATAAATCACAGCTTCCTGGCCTGATGAATGACATGAGAAGGGTATAAATTAATAAATTAAAGTAAATTAGAATTGTAAAGTTGTACAAAAAGCTATGTAGGAGCCTAGCTAACTTAGTCTTCTGTTCAGAAACAATTGTGACATACTTAACAAATAATTTCCAAATAATTAGCAACCATAGAAACAATTTTTCTTCAGGATAATTTATTCCAAGCTTTTCAAGAGCTATAAAGTATCTTAAATGTGTCCAAAATAAGATAATTTGACTCTAATCATTTTTGCTTTGAGTGAGAACTGTGGATTGATTTGTTCTATGTTCCATTTGTTATAGCCATCCACCACATCAATAATTATTAAAGTGATTTTAGAAATGAGGCAATTTTACTCTCGGCTCCTTCTGATGACAGCCACATCCCACAAAAACATTGAATTAGTTTTGCTTTTATAGCAAAACCCATGTTGTAAAACAACCCAATACTTACATAAAAATTATATAGCCCACTATAAGCAAAGCCATATAATTACTTAATTACATGCCCTAGAGTAGATGATAGCATGGTCTACAGGATAGAACACAGCCACAACGGTAGTAGTTCCTTTACCACACAAACCCAGATGCTTGTTTGTCTTTTAGTTGCTAGATTATAAGCACACACAAAAATGGATTAAGACCAAGGGGAATCCAGATATCTCTCATTTCAAAATGTTTGCTTTTATGGTCCAGATGCGAGCACTATTTCAGACATCAGCGGCCTTTCAGAATTCATCATCACTGATCTGGACCAGGAGGATATCTGCTAGAGATAAGGAACCAAAGAACTCTATATACTCAATAGATTAGAATGACATTGGTACCAGTGCATGCAAAACTTCATTTCTCTCTCTCTCATCATATGCCTTGCTGCCTCTGCCTAATGATATGGTAGCTCCAGTCATCGTGCCTTTGATGTCCGAGGGGTGGCACCAGTGGTGGGATTCAATTTTTTAAACTACTGGTTCTGTGGGCATGGCTTGGTGGGCATGGTGTGGCTTGGTGGGCGTGGTTTGGAAAGGATACAGTAAAATCTCCATACCCACCCATCTCCAAGGGAAGGTTACTGCAAAATCCCCATTCCCTCCCGATCAGCTGGGACTCGGGAGGCAGAGAATAGATGGGGGCAGGGCCAGCCAGAGGTGGTATTTACCGATTCTCCAAACTACTCCAAATTTCCACTACCGGTTCTTCAGAACTGGTCAGAGCCTACTGAATACTTCCTCTGGGTGGCAACAACTGTTTTATAGGACTTTTCTTGAAAATCTAGTGTTCTGTTTCAGCACATAACTACTGTGTGTTTCATTACTCAAGTACTTAGCTGAAGAGTCTATGAAACTGTTCAAGGCTGCATAGCTGGAGGTACAATTTGTGTATCATAGCTGACTCACTTGGAGAATAAATGGCAAAATGTTACTTACTGTGACATTTTAAATTTAAAATAAAGTTACGTCATTGAATCATAGGGTTGGAAGGGGAACATTTATTGAAGTCCCTTCTCAATAGGGGAATCCTAATTAAAACTTCTTCATCAGAAGGCTGACCAGATTCCACTTGGACATATTTAATGAAGTTAAGCTCACTAATTTTCTGGATAAATGGTTCCAATTCAGACATTTTCCCCAAACATTCAATCAATCAATCAATCAATCAATCAATCAATCAATCAATCAATCCATCTATCAATCAGAATAGAGCTGGAATGAATACTGCTATTCATCTGGCATTCTGGCAAGTGAGCATTGTAACAGTGGTGGGTTTCAAAAATTGTTCGAACCTACTCTGTGGGTGTGGCCTCCTTTGTGGGAGTGGCTTGCCACCCACATGACTGGATGGGAGTGGCTGGCTGCCCATGTGACTGGATATGAAGATGCCGATGACAATTGTCAGAACCACCTTAAATTACCTCTCACACAGCACTGGCATGCATAAGAATATGATGTAAACTTGTTTTTTAAAAGGCATCTTTGGTTTGCGTTAAAACAACTTCAACACACACAATGTTCTGATTGCACCACAAACGCAGTAGTCATCCTTACCTTTCACAGAGGCAATGAGTTTTATAAATATGAGCATGATAGCGTAGAATAATCATATCCAAGGACCAGTGGTGGGTTTCAAAAATTTTTGGAACCTCTTCTGTAGGTGTGTCCCGCTTTCCGGTTTGGTAGATTTGATGAACTGGTTCTACCAAATAGGTGCGAACTGGTAGGAACCCACCTCTGGATTGTAACCATTATGTTGTGGCCTGAAACAATGGAGACTAAGTCTTGATCTTACTAACGAAGACATTCCTTGAACTATTTAAAAAGTGTTATCCATCTCTCCTATAAGATTTCTGACCCTATTTCCCCATTATCTTTCTTTGTATGTGGTTCTTCTTCTGAATCTTTTTAAAAAAATGTGTTGTACAAAAAAAGGACACACTCGGGCCTGGCCAAACAGAATATAGTCCACCCAATCCTCAACTCTTATAGTTGGTTTCATAATGTATCCTGTTTTCAAGTTTAAAATGTTTGCATTATTCACTTATTGAATTGGATATAATCATTCTTTAAATATTAAATTAGCATTATTAATTATAATAAATAAATGATCATTACATTCAGAGGATAAAATTTATGTTAACAATATAGCAAATATAAGAAGCAGGAAAGCCATCCAGAGTCACTATGCTGAAGTGGAAAGCCACATAAATCAATTAAATGAATAGGGAAAAAAATGAATCAATGAATGAGAAAGAGAAAGAAAGAAAGAAGGAAAAAAAAGAAAAAAAAGGAAGGAAGGAAGAAATAAAGAAATTCTCTATATAAATTCTAGATAATAAATTTCTAACTAACTAATTTCCAAGTCAGCCAAGTAGGTAAATGTTTGCATTTATGTGCAATAACTGATGTCCTAAATTGACACTGAAACCTGATCAAACTCTTGGGTCCTTTTCTAGCCATAGAAGATCCTGCCAGCTCCTGAATTTGCATGCTTGCCATAATCCTCTCTCTCTTTTTGTAATACTGACTTCTACATATTCCTCATTTGAAAGTAAGATGTTCTCACTTCAGGAAAACATTTTTCTTGAGTGTCATTCCAGTGGTTTCACTTCATTCCAATCCTGGAAATCAAAAATATTTGGACTGGGCTGTTTTCGGACAATTATCATATTTTTAAAGTATCTCAATACTTTAAAATATATATATTCAATATGAGAGAGTACATAACACCCCCAAAATTGGCTACTTTTTATAACTCCCTTAATTTCCAGTGGATACAGGCGATCCTTTCATTCTTTTAACTTAAACCTGCATCATTTTGGTTGACATGGATCTGTACATTTACAGTTAAAAATTGTTAATATAATCTCTGTTATATGAACATTTCTTCAGTGGAGAGCTTAGGCAGTTCCTTTGATGAAGTGATGAAGTGTTGTAATTGGCAGTGGAAGCAATGGATGGAAACTAAACAAGGAGAGAAGCAACCTAGAACTAAGGAGAACTTTCCTGACAGTGAGAACAATTAATCAGTGGAACAACTTGCCTCCAGAGGTTGCTCCAACACTGGAAGTTTTTAAGAAGATGTTGGACAACCATTTGTCTGAAGTGGTGTAGGGTTTCCTGCCTGAGCAGAGGGTTGGACTAGATGATCTCCAAGGTCCCTTCCAACTCTGTTCTGTTCCATGCCATTCCATGCCTTTCTATGCTATTCTAGCCCTTTATAAAACAAACCTATTTCTCTATCATTTCTAACATAATATCTGGCTTAATTTTATACTGTCATAAAAAAAGAGGAAATATGTGGGTCGTTCGTATCCAAAATATTTCTGTTTCAAGGGCTATATTTATTTATTATCTTTATAAACAAGGTCTGGTCCTAAAGTACTTGAGCAAATCAGACCTCAGTTTTGAAGATGATACAGAACAATATGGGAGGTGATATATGAGACTGCAGGAAAGAAAAGGAATTGCCCAAAATTGCTTCTTTTCCAATGCCACTGACAGAAACCTCTACTGCATCATAGATCAAACTTCTATGATGTTAATAAAAATATACCAATATTATTTAAAAAAAACTACAAGTAGTCCTTGATTTACTATAGTGGTAGGTTGTGATGGTCGAAAAGTGGATCAGTCATGTGATCGACCTAGTTTTATAATCTTGTTTGTTCGTGTGAAGGTTGTTGAATGAATGCAGTGAACACATTGTTTGCTATGGGGCATTTTTGCTGAAAACCAGAAACCAGCTGCTTTTCAGTAAAAATGTGATAAATGCAGTCAAATGACTGTTGTCAACTCTGAAGTGAACCTGGTTGAAGTCATCTTTTTCTGCCTCATAGTTGCCACAAACTCTGAAACGGGGAAGAGACGGGGATGAAGAAGACAGACTGGTTAACACTCAAAACAAAAAGTTTTCTTGTGGGAACCAAGGTCATCCCAACAGGTGGCAGTTGAAGGAGGAGAGATGTGACCAAGCAGCCCACCAGCTACTTTCATTGGACAATGTGACCTGTGATCTCTGGGGAGGGAAATGTTTACTTTTAATTAGGCTAAAACCTGTGGGAACTTTTAGAGTTGGTTTTCATTAGCTGTGCCGATATGATGTATGTTCTTTGAGGAATCTACCTGCGTTGGAGTTTTGCTTATGGCAGATGCATTACTTGGAATGTTGACAACTGTGCTGTTGCTGTAAACAGGCACATTGAAACCCATTGCGGAGTACCTGAAATGAGGCCATGCTTACAGAAACTGCCTCTCCGGTTAACCCTTATGACATTGTAACAGCGAAGGCAAAGCGTCCATCAACGTGAGTGCCATTGAGTTGGCCATGGCCACATGGTCACATGACCACCGAGCCACGCCTACCCAGTTGGTCATTAGGGCAGAGAACCGGTTGTTAAATTATTTGAATCCCACCAGTGACATACATGCACAGCATGCTAGTTATTCATTAGATCAAGATATTCTGTTGTTCTTCAGAAGCTCAATCCAACCTACATAGCATTTTTTTAAAAACCTGGGCTATTCCACAATACTGGCTCTGTGCCAATGTTCGAACTAGGGATAGAAAGTACAGATAGTCCTGAACATACGACCATAAATGAGCCCAAAATTTATGTTCCTAAGTGAGAAATGTGTCAAGTTTTGCTCCATTTTACAACTTTTCTCACCACACTTGTTAAGTGAATCACTGCAGTTCTTGAATTAGTAACACAGTTGTTAAATGAATCTGTTTCCCCCATTGTCATAAGGTCGTAAAAGAGGATCACATGACTCTGGGGCACTGCAGCCATCATAAATGTGAGTCAGTTGTCAAGCATCCAGATGTAAATCATATGACCATGGGATTGCTGCAATGGTCATAAGTGTGAAAAATGGTCATAAGTTACGATTTTCAGTGCCTGTGCTGTCCCTCCCTCCCCCTCTCTCTCTCGCACACACACACACCTCTGATATAGTGAATTTATTAACATTCCTCAACATTTCCTTCACCAAAACTCCAGAACTGCCCTAATTAAGTCCAGCCATGAACAGACCAATGCTAGTCCATTGAGTAATGACCAAAGATCCACAAAGCACTTGAAAGTTTATCAATCAGAATAAAGCCACCAGGAAAATTTAAATTTACAACACAAAAGAGTTCATGAGGCAAGAAAAGTCCAGAGTTTCCAAAACACAATCCAAGTCAAGTCAAAGTGAGACAGAAAACACACAGCTAGCAAACAAACATGTTGTTCCCAGCATTGCCTCCATCTGTCTGCTGTGCTAAACAGGCAGTTTCCGGTGCAGCCCATCAAGAAAGGCGAAGATTTCTCCTCACAAGTAATCTGGCTGACCTTCTTTGTTCCTGCCTTTTCTCTGCCCTCTCTTGCCCTGTTCTTGGAAGGCAGCTCCACTTCCTCATCACTGATTGGCTGCAGATACATGCTTTCCCCACATAGAACCTCAGGATTGTTCTGCTGCAGCTGCACTTCAGCCAAATCCCTCACAGATGGCTGCTTGGAACCATCAATCAACTCACCTCCTGATGTGCCAGGCACTGGTTCATCCTCCTCCAAGCTGACATCTACAGAGGTATCTGGGGAAGCGTCCAAGGGAGTAATCACACTGCCATTGTAACTTCAAATCAGTGGTGGGTTTCCAGTTATTTTTTACTACCGGTTCACTCGTGAGCACGTGAGACACTTCTGTGCATGTGCAGAAGTGTCTGGGCGGGTGGGCGGAGCATCCCGCCACTGCCACTAATGGTTTGCCCAATGCGGGTCAAACAGGCAGAAACCCACCTCTGCTTCAAATGGTTACTAAATGAACTGTTGTAAGTCAAGCACTACCTGTAGTCACCTGCAGTCTGGTGCCCTTCAGATATGCTGGAATGTAATTAATTTATTAAGTTGGATGTGAACAGAAGTTTGGGATTGCATGTGGCCTCTTGGTCATGGGTTGCCCATTCTTGTTCTAGTATCAGATATGCCTCAGCCTATAGTTTATTTGGTGTAAAGTGTTGCGTATATACAACTGGGGAGATGGAATAGAAATCATGGCTGGCGATGGCACTGAATAGAAATATTCTATATAGCAATGTTTCATCACATTGCTAATTCATGATAGTAGTTTGTGTTTTGTTTCTGAGTAAGTCTTTCTTCTATGCATAGCTGGATTTTACCTGCAAAATTCAGTCCTGGAACAGGATCTCTTTTGTGCAAAAGGAAAAAGTAGAGGAGAAAAGTTTAAGATTTGGCTCACAACATTTGTTTTGGAATACCTGGGAGGATTTGTCGATTTTATGGAAAGGGTCCAAGGACAGCAAATTCACACTGACCTTTTCTTTTCACTAACCTCCAGACTTGTCTTAAACATTCTCATTTTTCAGAAAGCAAAAACAGGGTTTCCATGGATTCTTTGATATTTAGGATCAGGTCCTTATTCTTATTTAAGCAATCTTGTAAGAAAATGATATCTATGCATTTATACTATATGTTTTTTATTATAAGCCACTCAGACTCACTTAGATGTGATATGTGGTATAAAAATGTGATCAATCAATCAGTCACAACAAGGAATGAAACATTCATTTGTGAATCCTAATTCATTAATTGAAGATGATATGGAATAACATGGAAAGTGATAGGTGGGACTGCAGAAAGGGAACTGCCAAAAATTGCTTCTTTCCCCATTGTACTGGCAGCAGCCCCAATGCATCCTAGACTAAACTTCTATTAATTAAGTACACCACTTGCCTTTCCTCCAAAAAGTAGTATGTTAAAGACAAAAGAAAATATTGCAAAACCTGGTTTATTATCCAATAATATTACTTTAATAAAAGCTTCATAAAAAGTTTTGGAATCTCTTGTTTATGTACCTATTACCTATTGAGATGGGCACTCATATTACAAAAATATAGAATAACAGACTTGGAAGGGACCTTGGAGGTCTTCTAGCCAAACCCCTGCTCAAGGGAAGCTAGGGCTAGACCCTATACCATTTCAGACAAATGGTTGTTCAATGTCTTCTTAAAAACCTCCAGTGATGAAGCATCCATAGTTTCTGGAGGCAAGACATTCTAGTAGTTAATTGTTCTCACTGTCAGGAAATTTCTCCTTAGCTTTAGGTTGGTTCCCTCCTTGAGTACTTTCCATCCATTGTTTCTTGTCCTGTCTTTAGGTGCTTTAGAGCATATATTGGCCCTTTCTTCTTTGTGGCAGCCCTTTAGATATTGGAACATTGCTGTCAGGTCATCCTCTAGTCCTTCTTTTCAGAACTAGTGGTTAAAACACAGAAACCAGGAGACCTAGTCCCATTTTAGGTGTGAAAGCCAGCTAGATGATGTTGGGGCAATCATCTCTCTCAGCCCAGTTTACCTCACAGGTTTGGGGAAAATAGATAGAGGAAGGAGTTTTAGTTTCCTCCAGTCCTTCTTTTCATTAAACTAGACATATCTAATTCCTGCAACCATTCTTCATATGTTTTAGCCTTCAATCCCCTAATATCTTTGTGGATTATACACACTTTGGAATCAGTTATCTAACATTTGATTTGAGAGTCTTGGTGGTGCAGTGGTTAAAAGCCAATATTGCAGGCAAACTCTGCCTACAACCTGTAGTTCAATCCTCATGGGGGTCAAGGTTGACTCAACCTTCCATCCTCCTGAGGTCAAAATAATGAGGACCCAGATTCTATAACATATATTCTACATTGCACAGAGAGTACTCTAAAGTAGTATGGGGAAGTATATAAGTATTTAATTGCATTAAATGCAATTGCTATTTAATGAAAAAAACAGCTTTTTCTTGCCAATCATGTTTAAAGTTGATTCTATGATTAGATCACAATACCATGTTGTTTATTAAATGCAATTATTTTCCCAAAACATTTCTTTGCTATGATTGTTATTCTTTTGTGTCCTTTTAGCAGAAGACAAGCAGTATGCTTAATAAATGTTTTTCACATGTTACATTTGTGAAACAGTCTGATATCTTTGTCCACTCCTCTGTTGTCTCTTTCATGAAATCTGTTCCTTTAAATCTAAGAAGAAAGAAAATGCAATTATTATGAATCTAGTGTTCACATCTTTGCTTTTTTTGGAAATGAGAAATATGAATCAAAACACTTCAGCTTATTTCTTAAAAATTATCCGATGACACTTCTTTCAAAACAAACGTGTAAATATTTGGATATTTGGCTTCACTAACTTGATTAAGTCAAAAAAGTACAAGATTCTTAACTTTTTAAGTAGTGTAAAAAGAATGAATATAACCGCAAGAATGTGGTTAGTCAGCAGGCCGAGGACAGACAAAATAGTAGTTGTTCATTTAGTACATAATTATCCTGGATTCATTATTGGAGGAATGCTGAGATAGTATAAGCGATGTATTCAAAGATTATTAAAAGCACAGAAGACACTAGTTTTCTTTTGCTATAAAACCACCATATTCATTGGCAATCTATTTGATACCTAAATGGATATATTAGGATGATTATTTTTCCTGGAGCAATGGCTTCCCCAGTTTTTGAGAGTGGTGCTTCAAGCTGCATTTCCAAAAACGTTGAAAAGGTTAGGTCAAATGCTATATTTCAGTAATGGCAAACGTTTTAGACACTGAGTGCCCAGTGGTGGATTGCTAAATTTTTTACTACTGGTTCAGGTGTGTGTGCAACGCTTCTGTGCTTCTGTGCATGCGCAGAAGCATTCAGATAGGTAGGCAGACCCTCCTGCTGCTGCTACTACCAGTTCGCTCGATCCGGGCCAAACCAGGAGCAACCCACTTCTGCGAGTGCCCAAACTGTGTGTGCATGCATGCCCAAACTGAAAGGTGTGCATGTGCATGCGTGGGCATGTGCAAATGTGCACAGCAGAGTCCCGAAGACCAGCTGGCCACTGAGGCAAGGCATCTCAACACTGGCTGTGCAGCAAGAGATAGATCATTTGCATGGAAACAGAAGCTCCCAAAAGAAATACCATGGAGATCAGACCTGGGGTGATGGTGCACATGCCAGCAGAGAGGGCTCTGCGTGCCACCTCTGACACATGTGCCATAGGTTCGCCATCACAGCTATATTTCATCTGATTAAAACTAAATGTTGTTAATGTGATTAATTGTTGTCATGCATATAATGTTTTTCCCTTTCAGTCCCATTAAAAATAGCACCTTTTGGAGGTTCCTCAGGGCCATACTCAAAACATTTAATTGGTATAATGTGCAGTTTTGATTTTTTGAGAAATGATTTCATGGTTCCTATTGCAATAGCCAAGGAGAGAGAAGAGTATCTGCCACACTACAGTGTTTCTTCCAAAACTCCATCTAAGCAGTTCCTTAATATACACAATTCACTTTTACTGCTGGCTGCATAACATTTGGCAGATTGTCCAATATTTCTAAACTTTTTCTGTATAAAGAAACTGCCTGGATTGTTTACAGATTTGTTCTGTTGCCAGAGTTGTATCCACAATCTCTGACATTGAAAGTAACTGCAGTTTATAAAGGAATGTTGTTAAGGGGAGGAAGAGGTTCAGCTGTAGGACCACTCTGTTTTCTTTTCGAGGGGTGCACCCTGGAGAAATATGTAACGAGAAGAACAGAGTATTTTTTTTTGAACTGTTAGAATTGCAAAGAAATCATAAAAAGGCAAAGCTTCCCCTTGCACACATGTGCTAGTTGTTCCCGTCTCTAAGGGGTGGTGCTCATCTCCCATTTCAAAGCCAAAGAGCCAGTGCTGTCCAAAGACGTCTCCGTGGTCATGTGGCCGGCATGACTAAATGTTGAAAGTGCACGGAACGCTCTTACCTTCCCACCAAAGGTGTTCCTATTTTTCTCCTTGCATTTTTACATGCTTTCGAACTGCTAGGTTGGCAGAAGCTGGGACAAATAACAGGAGCTCACTCCATTATGCAGCGCTAGGGATTTGAACCACTGAACTGCTGACCTTTCTGATCAACAAGCTTAGTGTCTTAGCCACTGAGCCACCGCACCCCATTTAAAAGAATCATACTTTTTCTATTAATGTTCTGCATTCTTAGACAAAGAAAAAGCACTGTTTGGTGTCATGAGAATGATGGAGTTGGGAGAAGACAGCTTTGGAGCTGCCTTAAAGCAGAGGTGTCAAACTCGCGGCCCATGGGCCGGATGCTTCACGTGCTGGCCCTGCCTCTGCACAGTTTAGCAAAGGGGAAAAAAAGTCCCGATACATCAGTAAGGGATCAGATCATCAGCAGAAAGTGCAGAACAAGGATTTTCTAGCGTTGAATAAAATGGTAAAATATTGTTCACTTAAGGTTATGGTTATACAAATGTCATAACATTTGTATAATGAATTGGCATAATGCATGTTTTTAAATGCATTTTTGTTTACTTATGAAAAAAATGTAAAAGAACTAGTGGTTAGAACACAGGGAGTGATAACTATGGTAGATAAGAGCTGTGGTGGTGCAGTGATTAGAACTGTAATTATTGCAGGCTAATTCTGCCGACTGCCAGCAGTTCAATTCTCACCAGCTCAAAGTTGACTCAGCCTTCCATCCTTCCGAGTTTGGGTCTTGTTTAGGATGGCTCAAGTCCTCTTGGGAAGACGTTCATGTACAGAATAGCTTGGTGGAATATGCAGGAATCACTTGGGTTCATTTTCAATTGGAGCGAGCTTTGATATAGGTCCTATGGAGTGCCCTGTTATCTGGAAGGAGTTTGAAACTGTTGAGCCTCTCAACACTGTGAACTTAGTCATCAGTTTATTAAGCTCATACCTCTCCTTGTTAGTGAAGGCTCCCTGAAAGATAAAATGTGATTGATTCTGATGGTGGCAAATTCTTCCTTGAGAGAGGGAGTGGTTCCATTACCTCTTAAAGAAATGGTGCAATCAGCATACATCCTAGTTCAATATGAATTCTATAACACCCTTGCGTACTTTTTTTCATACATCAACTTTGCTGTTTCTGTTTTATCCAATTCACAATCTGCCCAAGCAATTTCATTATCCTTCTATTTTAATCATTAAATACAACTTTGGGGGAATCTCAATCAAATCACTGTGTTTTCTAGATTTGGCTTATTTACGTTCTCAATGAATTCTGAATAAGAAGCAAAACTAATCTGTTGCTGTTTTTATCTGTCAATCAATGTAAAGTTTTAATGTTTTGGCCCACTTTATATGTACATGTGTGTTAGCCTTTTGCGTTTACCTCATAAGTGTAGCACCACCTTCTATTTAAATCCCAAATCTCTTTGATGAGATGGAAATCCTCCAAAGATTCAAATCATGCCAGAGATTCAAAAGTTTCCCTGTGCTCCATCTTGGCTTAAGATTGCTTTCAGGGAAGGAGCACACCTCACTGACAGTGGATGTCTCTTTTGCAAATGTTCCAGGTTCAGCCCTTAGCATTTTCAATCACAAGGACCTCAGGTAGCAGATGATGATAAGGACGAATTCTGCTGGAGACCATCTTCCAGGCCAAATAAACAGTGTTATAAGAGTAGGTGGATAAACAGCCACACTTGTAAAAGGCTGACTCCTGTACTTGGTTTTTTTCCATGTTACCTAATGTGCCCCCATCTGCTGCTTCTTGTTTATATCCTCCCTATGGTTATTTTCCATCTTACTTTTTCACAAATGATTTAACATTTATCACTGTCCATCTAGCATTCTTTGTCCAGTTCTTTCTTTCTTTCTTTCTTTCTTTCTTTCTTTCTTTCTTTCTCTCTCTCTCTCTCTTTCTTCCTTCCCTCCTTCCTTTCCCTTCCCTTCCCTTCCCTTCCCTTCCCTTCCCTTTCCAAATAAGGAATTTTGCAGACTAAAGGAGGACTCCATGAACTGGCCCATACAGAGCTCTCGACCAATAGTTACTATTGTTCTCTGAAAGTACATTTAAGGTTTTGGGAACAAATAATAAAACAAACAGCTGAACAATTTTAAGCCTGGCCTCATTCCTACTTACAATTATTTTTAAGCTATCCCACCATTAGCCTGACTCTGACTCTTTGGTAAGAAACATTACATAAAATAGAAGGCTATGCTTCTATAAAAAAGGCATTGTTTTCAAATGCCACATGGCTTCTGTTCTGTATCCAGCTGTCATTTCTCCTTGTAATTTATGAGTAAGCAAATATAGTTTAATTCAGTCCCCTAAATGTTGCCCAATTGCTTCCTGTTGCACACTTTGAATTGCAGCTATGCTAAAACTAAGCAAGTTTTAAAGAAAATATAACAATACAGAACAGTAATTAACTATATTCCTATTTTTTCCCAATTTCAGAATACTTCAAAAAAGGAAAGGTACAATAGCCTATACCAATTGTTTTAATGCATCTTCTTAAATTGCTCAAGACTATTCTTAATGGAGAAGCTGTTGTTTTGGAAGGTCCCCATGCACTAATCTGAAAGACTATGTATTTGCGTTACCGTATTTCTTAAAGGAACAAAAGTTATTATCTCAGGAAAACTGATATAATATTCAAGCAGAATAAATGTATTCTAGGGTATAGGCAATTAGATTCAGATTTTAAAAGAGCATTGGCTCATTGTTATCATTGGAACTTAGGCATAATGAAAACTTTTAAGACCCAACTTTCTTAACACATTAGAAAGGATTTAATGCTCAACAAATAGCCCTTCTGATATTTATATCAGAGCTGTGGTGGCACAATGGTTAGAATGCAGTACTGCAGACTACTTCTGCTGACTGCTGGCTGCCTGTAATTTGGCAGTTCAAATCTCATCAAGCTCATGGTTGGCTCATACCTCCATCTTTCCAAGGTGGGTAAAATGAGGACCCAAATTGTTGGGGGCAATAAGCTGGGTCTATAAACCACTTTACAGAGTCAGTATATTATGTAGTATAAGTCTAAGTGTTATTGCTATTGCTATATGGTAGACTAGATCATATCTCCTTTGCAGATGGAAACATTAACCAACTCAAGTTGATTAGAAATAGGATAGGAAATCACCAAATAATCCCAGGCTCAATATTGCAATGGCCAACCACTTCCATATGGATGGAGGGAAAACAACATGGATTGATCCACATGATCACTTGGTGTTCAGCTTGCCTCAGTGGAATATTTTCTTCACCAACTGTTAATTATCTCTACTCCAGTAGAATAAGTTCCAAATATTTATTAGCACTCTAATCTCTATTTTTGTCCTTCAATTTACTTTAAAAAGGTTAAACGACATAAAACCTGATATGTTTTTTAGAACATAAATAAATCCAGCCATTGTTTGTCTTCTCATTCAAATAACTGCTAGGCATAAGTTGAAAAGAGTGGTTTAAATGGCAAATTATCTTATTTTCCCAAAAGTAACCACAGAATTTTACCTTAAGACATAAGAAGAATTAAAATACACTTTGACATTTGTCAGCTAATAGCAGGATATCATTTCATCAAATCTCCAATTGCTCAAGATAGAAAGGTTTCACCCTCAGCTTCTAAGTCACAAAAATCTTGAAAGCTGGGGATAAAATGCATCTGCTTCAAGTGAGTCAAAAAATGATTAAAAAGTGTGCCACTACAGCAGGGGTGGGTTTCTTGCCCCGTTCCAACCGGTTCAGTTGGAACGGGGCCGGCGGCATCCTTGTGCACGCACGCAGTGCACGCATGCGTACTAGCGTCTGTGTGATGCTCCAGCTGCTCCTGGAGGATCGCGCAGGTGCTGTATGCGTCCTGCGCATGCGTGGAAGTGCAGAACTCGTCAAAACCGGGTAAGAAACGCGGGAGGGCGGGTGGACACTTCGGCGTTCCCGGAAGTTACTTACTTCCGGGTTCGCCGACCAACCTGAAACCTGAAACCCACCCCTGCACTACAGCCCAAAAAATGTAGGAAGTCAAGATGTAAGGGCAGTCTGGCAGCAACATTAATTACCAGGGTTGATTCAGCTGGTCTGGTTGGCTATGCGAGTATTCCCTTCCTCCCTCACCACTCCATGCGCATCCCTCACGAAGCTGCACATTCAGTGGAAGAGGATGACCATCCCAGACTGAAGGAGCATGCTGATTTTTGGTCAAGGGTGTCCGATAGCAAGTAGGATGTCAGAGAAAGAAAAATAGTAATAATAAACTACTATTTCAATAACCTGTTTACAAGGCAAATGTTATAACCATCTTGCTGTAACAACATTTATTGTGAAGATTGAAAAGCATCTGAGATCATGGCAAGCAATGATTCAATTAAAGGAACATACTTGTCTCTGTAAGGGTCTGGCTGCAACAAACTGAAGCACACTATTTACAGAATAACAGAGTTGGAAGGGAGTGTGGAGCTCTACTAGTCCAACTTGCTGCTCAGTCAGAGACCCTATACCAGATGTGTTAAACTCAAGGCCCGGGGGCCAGTGCTTAGATCTGTCCAGTGACGGACCGGCCTGAAGTGCCTCTACCAGCAAAAATGGAGCTCGGGAAGGCTGCAGGTGGCTCTTGCAAGCTCCATTTTTCCTGGCAGAGGGTTGCAGGAGGCTGTCACAGCTGAAAATGGAGATCAGGAACCCGTTTTCACTGGCAGAGTACTTGGGCCACCATAGCTGTCCTCTACACGAGTGATGTCAAGCTGGCCATACCCACCCAGCCATGTCCACCCTGGCTCCCTAAGGTCAAACACAATCCTGATGTGGCCCTCAATGAAATCGAGTTTGACACCCCTGCCCTATAACATTTCAGACAAATAGTTGTTCAATCTCTTCTTAAAAAACCTCTAGTATTGAAGCACCCATAACTTATGAGGCACATTGTTCCACTGATTAATTATTCTAACTGTCAGGAAATTTCTCCTCAGTTTTAGGTTGGTACTCTTTTTGATTAGTTTCCATCCATTGCTTCTTGTCCTGCCTTCACGTACTTTGGAGAATAGCTTGACTCCCTCTTCTTTATTCCCCTTAGATATTGGAAGACTGCTGTCAGATGTTATCCCTACTCTTTCTTTGCATTAAATAGCCCTTCTTTTCATTAATCTAAAAAAAGACAAGTGACTGAAGTGTCATAACATGCAAAAAATTTGAATACATAAGAAATATCTGAGCATTAATATGACAGTATTTGCGGGAGAAGGAACCTGAAAGTTTGAACTAATTCTGAAGAATGCAAGAATTATTTACTACTATACACATGAATATAATTAAAAATCACAATAATTAAATGTAGAAAGGGTAATTCTACTGGAGAAGATAAAACAAACAAACAAAATAAGACAAAACACCAGTCCCTTCTCTTTCCCTGAATATCCAAACATAAGTGTTAAAACAATTCACCAATACTTAAAATATGGCTTCTAACATCCTGGTAAGACCTTTTTTCCCCTACCTGCATTCTTTCTACTGGAAACCAGTCCAACCCAGGTCTAGGTTTTGCCATAACCATCAGAAAAACAGAAATCTATTTTAAAATTCTACAAAAATTAAAGCTAGTCAGAGTGGAGCATGTTTTCCGTTTTGGAGTTTGAGGTTTTTATGTGGGCCATGTAGTAAAAAAGGACAACTTTTTAAAACTGAAAAACATTAGAACCAGATGCCTCCTCAAAGTGCTTGCCTAGAGCAGGGAGGGGGAAAGAGGGAGAAGGATATTACAACTCCAGCCACTGTGAAAACATCGTGAGATGTCAATTTCATAAAATAAAGAAATCTGACTTTCTTCCTAATCAAAGGGGCAATAAAATTATATTTGGGGATAATGTTCTCTAACCCTGTCAGAAAACTCAACTTCTTCCCATTTTGAGAGCTGTAAAGAAATATATTGAGAACCAAGCCACATATTTAATAACAGAGCATAGATGAATATATGAAACATATTCATTTTTAAATGAATGTAGCTTGAATCCAAACACTGTAATGCTTAGAGAAAATCACATTACTGTCAATGGATAATTAATTGATGATGTGCTACTAAGTCATTGTCATCTCATAATGACCACATAGATTTTCTTCATGACAATCTGTCCCTAATCTGTTTTTTTAGATCTTTCAAAGAACATCCATGACCACAATAACTGAATATACCTTGCTGCTGGTTGTCCTCTTCTTCTTTTTCCTTCACCCTTTACAGGATTAGAGCTTTCTTTAGGGAACTAGCTCTTTGCATAATGCTTCCAAAGTAGGATGATTTGACTCTGATCATTTGTGACTTGAGTTAAGAATTCTGGATTGATTTGTTTGATGATCCATTTATATGTTCTCTTAATATTCTAAGGAATATTGTCCAACATCACAATTGAAAAGCATAATTACTTCTCCTATCTTGCTTCTTCAAATTCTGTTTCCATAGAGCAGGGGTAGGTTCCTGCCAGTTCTAACCTCTTCTATAGAAGAGATTCCAGAAACCTACAGTGCCATTTAGAACCAGTTCCAGCTCCCTCCCTCCGCCCGTCCGCACATCATGAAGATGAAGAGCGAGAGGAGGAATTCTGGGAGTGGAAGTCCACAAGTCTTAAAGCTGTCAAGTTTGAACACCCCTGGTTTTTTTTCTAAAGGGTTAGGGGTGCAAGGGTCTTGTAACTTGACAGCTTTAAGACTTGCGTGCTTCAAATGCCAGAGTTTCTGAGCCAACATTTTGGTTGCTAAGCAAGAGCATTGTTAAGTGAGTTTCACCACATTTTACAAGTTGGCCACGCCCAGCCAATCATATGGATGGCAAGCCACTCCCATCCAGTCACATGGCTGGCAAGCCACTCCCACAAAGCAGGCCACACCTACAGAAAAGGTTCTAAACATTTTTGAAACCCATCACTACCGTAGAGTGTCACAGGGAATTCCATGGTTTGCATCATCCTGATCTCTCTAATGGATCAGCACAAATTAATTGCTGATTAATTGCTACCCCAGTGAATTCACTAGGCAAAGTGGAAGGCTTCTGTTTAATTAAGCAGTAAGCCAAGTGAGTCAGAGACAAGGCCACACAGAGCCCATGCCACGTTTAGATAAGACTCCAAGGAGCTACATATGTTGATAAGAAATTGGAAAAAAAATATTGCAGTAAAAGAGGAAAAATATTAGAATCAGAGCTAAAGAATACTGCAGTGATCCCTTGGGAAGATAAATTTTCTCCTTCAGTAGATATGAATTAGATGAGGATAATAGAAAAAACTATTGAAACTAAGAGAAGGAGATACAGATATCAACTGCTGAAAGTTGCCCTATCTGGGAGATGAGTGGCATATGAATTGAATGAATGAATGAATGAATAAATAAAATGTATTTATTAATAAACAAATAAATAAATAAAATTTATTTGTTAATAAATACATATTAACCATCACCTGAGAACAACTGAAAGTCTGATGAATTCAGCTCTTGCTGTAATAACTAATTAGGGACTCCTCTCCTCTCTCCTCCCCTTTCCCCTTCCGTTTCCCCTCTTGTCCGCCACCTCCACTTCCTCTCTCTCCCCTCCCTTTTCCCAGGCCTCATTTCTATATTTTTCCTTTTCCTTCCTTCTCCAGTTCCTCTTATCATACTTGTAAATAAATACAAAATTATGCATATGCCCACATATATAATATGACACAGAAAAACAACACAGCCTAGTTCGGATGTATACATGCACATGGTGAGAAAAACATATCTTGCAAGTTTACCAGATAGATGGCATAGGGAACAAGGCTGTCACAGAATCTGGTACTCTTGCTAGAAATACTTCAAAACCTCCTCCGAGAGGGGAGCAACAGATGCAGACCATAAAGTGTGTGTGTGTATGATATCTAACAATACTTTGAGCTCTAAGCACATAGTGCTTATAAGCAGTATCCTGAATAACAGGAAGTGAGCTTCCTATAATCTTCTTGGCTCTCCTTACCACTCTCTGTATGGACTTTCTATCTGATGCACTGCTGCCACCAAACCAAACAGGGATGCAGTTGGTTAAAATGCTCTCAATCGTGCCTTTGTAAGGAGAAAGATGTTCCTGACATAGGAAATGCAGGCGCTGGTTTGCACGCTTCACTAAGGATGACTTGTGGAGGGACCAGTTCAGATTATTAGTTATCTGCACCTCCCAGATACATAATACTGTTGACCAGTTCTACAGCTGCATCCTTAATACTGAGTGGAGTATGATCTCTTCTGCTTTATTAACATTTAGAACCAGGTTACTTTTATTGCACCAGTCCACCAGTGCCCTGGGGGCAGGAATTCTCAAGGTTAATCTCAGCTGGAATCTAGAACCTTAAATTGACAGAATGGGGAAGCAAGACGCAAGGATGTGCTTCTATAGCTCTTTTACATATTTTGGGATGAGGAGGGATTTTAAATTCCTGCTTAATGTCCTTCAAATAATTATGGAAATCAGATTAACCACGTTTACTTTTAATTATATTCAGACTTCAATGAAATATTGTTGTCATGGTTCTGTCCAAAGATGGTATTCTGCTGGTTCGCCCTGGGCGAACTGGTAGTGGCAGTAGTGGGAGGCTCTCCCACCTGCCCAGATGTCATCACGGAGGCAGAAGCACACACTCCCGGTTCCAAACTGGTAGTAAAGGCAAGAAGATTTCATGCCTGGTTCTGTCTCTTACTTTGTGGACAAGATAGCCCTTAGCCAGGGAAAAGTGAGGCTTTTCTGTCCTTGATTTTCTATAGAAACTGAAGGTCAGTATAAGGAGTTGTGGGAATCTCTTCCCTCTTGAAACACAGAAAGAGGTTCTGTTCTCCTTCAGTGTCAGCAGATATGGAGAAGTTTGTTTTGAAAAGTGGCTCAGAACAACCTAGGAAGGTTTCTCTTGGAAGCTGTTCAGCAGTGTAGGTGGGGAGGAGCGTTGGAAGGTTCTTTTGAAGATCTACAAATGGAGCTCTTGAGCATCCTTTTTGCCTGTGTCCTTTGAAATTCCCATAATCAGCAAACCACAAGTGGGCAGCCAATGACTGACAGATTGAGAGAAATGTTTGTATGCTTGTACCTGGTCCTATTTGCAGTTTTGTAGAAGAAAAACAGTTTTATCTCTTTAATCCAGTTTTTGGCACCTAAGCCATGAAAAATGTACGTAGGACACTGTTCAATTGATTGCTTTGCTTTTTTTCCATAGCCTCTAGCCTTGAAGTTTAAGACCGGAGTGGGAGAAGATGCTCACATTTTAAAGGAAAAAAAAATATCCACCACTGGAATAGACCAATAGAGCTGCATCTCAAACGATTTGCCACAAATGTAATGAGAAAAATGTGTTCTTATTCATTTCAATTGATTCTCCTGATTAAAAGAGATTGGCACAGCAAATAAAATTTCAAGATAAATCAAATGACACATTGTATTTGCATTTAAATGGAGTAACCCACATCCCACTATGAATTAAGTTTGCAACAGTTCCCTACCACCACCAAATATCAATCTTTCATAGTTTCAAAATGATGCTTAGACCTATGTAGTTGTTAATGGTGATCTAGATAAATAAGCCTAATAGAAGGTATCTAAACTTTTTAAAAAATAGAATAGAATAGAATTCTTTATTGGCCAAGTGTGATTGGATACACAAGGAATTTATCTTTGGTGTATATGCTCTCAGTATACATAAATAAAAATAAAATAGAATACATTAATCAAGAACCACAAGATACAACACTTAGTAATAGTCATACATTACTAATAAGCATTCAAATTATACTAAGAAACAAATAAAACAATATAAAATTTGAAAAAATACAAGCAACATGGTTATGGTTATAAGTGGGAAGAGATAGGTACTAGGAAGGAAGATAATAATATTAATAACAACAACAACAGTTGAAAAGAAAAAAGTATGGTTCATTGACATTGCAATATCTGGGGATGCAGAAATTGAAGATAAACAGCAAGAAAAAATCACAAAGTACCGGGACTTGCAAATTAAAGTTGAGCGACTGTGGAAAAAGAAATTGTGTGTTGTCATGATTGTAATTGGAGCCCTTGGAGCAATACCTAAAGGGCTACCTCACTATTTGGAAATTTTAAATTTATCAGACTTGTACATTCTGATTCTACAAAAAAACATCCTATTTGGAACAGCTTATATCCTCCAACGTTACCTTAACAGTTCCTAGGTCCTTGGTTAGGACTCGAACTGTTGAGCTAACAACCAGCCCCAAAGGCTGTGAATCTCATCAAAGATTAACATAATAATAATAATAATAATAATAATAATAATAATAATAATAATAATAATAATGCAAAGAAAATGAAGCCTACAAATACTTAGGCATTCTGCAGTTGGATAACATCAAGCATGGAGAAGTAAAAACTATTGTCAGGCGAGAGTACACCAACAGAGTTAGGAAAATTTTGAAATCTAAATTGAATGGTGGAAATACAATCAAGGCCATAAATACCTGGGCAATACCAGTTATAAGATACACAGCTGGTATAGTTAACTGGACACAAGCTGATTTGGACCTTTTGGACCGAAAAACCAGGAAACTAATGACAATGCACTACAGTTTACATCCACGTGGTGATACTGATAGACTGTACCTGCCCCGAAAATCAGGTGGCAGAGGATTATTACAAGTGAAGCAAACAGTTGAAGAAGAAAAACATGCACTGGCTGATTATTTAAAAGAAAGTCAAGAACATCTATTAATTGAAGTAAAGAACAAAAATCTACTGAAGGCCCAACAGATAAAACAAGAATACAGAAAAGATGTGATAAAATCAAGAATGGAGAGTTGGCAGAACAAAGCACTGCATGGCCAATTTCTGGGAAAAATAAAAGATAAAGTGGACAGTGAACAAACTTGGTTATGGTTAACAACAGGTACATTAAAGAAAGAAACAGAGTCACTAATCCTGGCTGCGCAAGAACAAGCTATCCGCACAAATGCCATTAAGGCCAAAATCGAAAAATCCTCTGATGATGCCAAATGCAGACTTTGCAAAGAAGCTGATGAAACTGTTGATCACATACTCAGCTGCTGTAAAAAAATCACGCAGACTGATTATAAATTGCGGCACAATTCAGTAGCAGAAATGATCCACTGGAATTTGTGCAAAAATTATAATATTAAAACAACAACAAACTGGTGGGAACATAAGCCTGAAAAGGTCACCGAAAATCAGATGGTCAAGATCTTGTGGGATTTTTGCATACAAACGGACCAAATGCTGGCACATAATACACCAGACATCACACTGGTTGAGAAAAATAAGGTTACAATCATAGACATCGCAATAGCAGGGTCGCCGAGAAGGAATATGAAAAAATTGCAAAATACCAGGACTTAAAAATCGAAATTCAACGATTATAGCACAAACCAGTAGTGGTCATTCCAGTGGTAATCGGCACACTGGGTGCTATTCCAAAAGCACTGGAATTACATTTGAAATAGTTAAAAATTGACAAAATCACCATCAGTCAAATGTAAAAAGCCGCACTGCTCGGATCTGCATGCATATTACGAAAATATGTTACGATGTCCTAGGCCCCTTGGTGGGGCTTGACTAATTAATGTCAAATCCGGCGAAACAACTGGCCACTGTGATACAATTCTGTTGTTGCGATAATAATAATACAGTCTTAGTAGATAATATCACAGTGCTGTAGGAATTAGTTGTTTAGCAGAGTGATGGCATTTGGGAAAAAGCTGTCCTTGTGTCTAGTTGTTCTGGGATGCAGTGTCCTAAAGTGTCATTTTGAGGGTAGAAGTTGAAACAATTTATATCAAGGATTTGAGGACTATTTTCATAGTCCTCTTCTTGACTTGTGCAGTATGCAGGTCTTTGATGGAAAACAGGTTGGTAGCAATTGTTTTTTCTGCAGTTCTAATTATCCGTCAAAGTCTGTGTCTGTCTTATTTGGTTGCAGAGCCAAACCAGACAGTTATAGAGGTGCAGATGACGGACTCAATAATTCCTCTTTAGAACAGACTCATCAGCTCTTTGCTCAGTTTGAACTTTCTGAGTTGGCGCGGAAAGAACATTATTTTGCTGTGCTTTTTTATGACATTTTTGATGTTAGGTATCCATTTTAAGTCTTGAGATATAAAAGTTGGATGTATTCAGAAATTAGGAACAAAGAATGCAAAATAAATCCCAACCCAAACAATAACAGAAAAATAAAGATAAGGAAACACAATAATATAATATTAAAAAAACCTGTTGTTTTTAAAGATGGCATTAAAACTTTACCACACATTAAAACACAATTTTTTATGTTTTATAATGCATACCATGCAGAATCACTTATCAAGTTGGAAATCAAACAAATACTGTAAATAAAGAAATAAAATAAATAAAAAAAATATTGGCCAGACTTTCCACAATGTTGGTTCATAAGCAGAGAATGAGCTCATATCATCAATGCAAAACTGTCAATCCAGGTGACACTGCCTTTCTGTTGCAATAGAATAATCTTTGCTTCTCTCCATGCTCAAGAAATCAAAAACATTTTAAAATGTTAATCTAAATAAAATTGGACAATAATGAAACAGAGCTATGTTGCGGTGGCGCAGTGGTTAGAATGCAATATTGCAGACTAATTCTGCCAACTGCCATGAGTTTGATTCTGAATGGCTCAAGGTTAACTCAGCCTTTCATCCTTCCAAGGTCAGAAAATGAGGACCTATATTGTTGAGGGCAATATGCTGACTCTGTAAACCACTTAGAGGGGGATGGAAAGCACTATGAAGTGGTATATAAGTCTAAGTCTATTGCTATTGCTATTAAGCATACTCTTCCTCATGTTGTTTCTTACACAATTAATCCCATTTTAAGATAATACAAAATATAATTTTTAAGACTCATAACCATTGATTTGTTAATCAACAGGATTACAGTTCATTATTCCAAAGCTCATGCAAATAACCAGTATGAACTTTATTTATACTCTTTGTACATCATTCAAGATATCTGCATTAAACTGGAATCAAAAGTGTTTTAACTGAAGGTATAGTCAGCCTGCAGTTCTACACAGTCCAAATTCCTTTTGTATATTTCAAAGGGTTTGAAAATTTGAATAGCAATATATTAGCCTAAGATTTTCGTTCATAATGAGTTCCTGTTAGTCCATGATTACCAAAAAAGTATTTACCTATGATTTTCAAATAGAGATTATTCCAAATTTTTCAAAACTTTATCGCAAACATAATGAATAGTTATATTGTATGTCTAGGATGGGAAACTGAATACATTATTGACATGTAATTTTACTGTAGTTTATAGTCTTGATTTGCCAGTTTGATTGTTGAGGTTTTATTTTCTTGCGTTATATTCTTTGTAAATGGTTTTAATTATTCAATAAGAATAATTTTATTTTAAATTTTGGTGATAAAATTCATTTAACGCTATCTTGCCTTTTCAATCAAGATAAATATTCTTTTTTTGTGTGACAAAAATGGGGTCATTGTTAATTAAAATCATGAATGCAAAAGGACATTCCAAATTATCAAAAGCTGTTTCTTTATGAAGAAAAACTATAGCCCCTGTTTAAATTTTCTGATTCATATGGCATCCAAAATGAGATTGTTTCTGATGCATCTCTTCAGGACAAGACCAGTTTCACTAAGATAAATTAAATCAGTTTCAGGGCTATTTAGCCTTGTTGCATGTGTAGCTATGCAGAGTTTATAATCTATATTCAATAAAAGGATAAACTTGTATAATTCTGTACAAATTGGATTATTCTCCCTCCTAGCAATAAGAGCCTTCTGCCACAAAGGAGAAAGTATTTGACGCTACTGTTTCTCATTCTTTATCTGAATTTACAGTTTTGTCACATTTTTAAAAAAATCATAGAAGAAAAAAGCTATTTCCTAGAACATATATAATTTTAATTGTGGTATTCTTTATTTTCTTTCAGCTCCTCTTATTGGTTTTTTCAGAGCTCACTTTAAAAAAAAATGTACTTTTCATTATCTATGTTGTATTTAACTACTCTGAAATATTTTTCAGAGTTGATATCTGTTTTCTGACTAATTGAGAATAATATTTACCAGATTGATTTATCATCTTTTCTGGAGTTGAGGCATACCTCTTTTCATCCCAAATTGAAGCAATAATTCTTTTTTTTCTAGTTCTTTTTTCAGTTAATAGGCCAACAATTTATCTGGTTTATTACCTGTCAAAATATTTCTGTTTAATGAAATCCATCTTTTTATACTTCCATTAAATCCAGTTGACTTTAAATCACTTTTATCTTCTGTTCTAGATCCAGTACCAGAATCTGTTTGCATCTTGAGTCTAACAAGTTTAAATTTGTCCAGCAAAGTTTTATTTTTATTTCATTTTTTTTGCATGGCTTTCTTTTTCATTTGCTGCCAAAGAAATGAATAATCTTCTTTACTGGAACACTTTATTGGACACCCATACTGTGAATAAAGAACTATCAAAAGGTAAATTAGTTTGGAAGAAGCTCTTTAACTCAGATTGGTACTTTGATATTTTCTTGCAACAGTAATCAACCACTCAATATTCAAGGATTGTGACCTTGAGAACATATGCAAAATCTGATGCAAGATTGTGACATTACAACCATTGTAAATAAAAGTAGTTTTAGTCTTTCTGTGGAAATGACCTCATGGTCTGTTCTAGCTAGTGGGGATAACATTGGTCCTCCTCCTCCTCCTCCTTTCTATAATTCACAAAATTAAGAGATGTTTCTCTGAGCACCAAAATATTGACTTAAAATATTTTTCTTCCCTGATCACACTATACTGGATCTTTCATAAGGTCATCTTCCTTACTCTCTTCACCATCTTTTTGAGCCAGACATTCCTGTTGGCCATATTACAATTGTTGGATTATGATTTATATTATAAGTGCTGGAAGTTCCATGATTAAAAGTTTAATTAATAATAAGCTGGACATCTAACACTTGAACTGTTTTATCAATGAAGGAATAATAGGGATACTGTTTTTAAAGGGGATATTTTAATGAATCTGTGAGAAAAAAAGCAATGATGCTCTCTAGAATATTTTGGAGGAGTTTACCAGAATTTCCTTTCTATGAGCAAGATTTAGGAGGGAAATAAAATCTCCATTCACATCCCTAAGAATCAAAACATTTCTCTCTGTAATTTGTGATTGAAGTGATTGTGATTGAAAACATAATTTAAGTAATTGTGATTTTCCTCTTGTTTAGTAGGAAACCACAGTAATAATAATCTTGCTACTTCATGCGGAATCTTTTCTTTTCAGTATAGTGTTTTTTATACTTGGCCGTCGAGATCAGCATATGTGGGACTGATTGGGGTAGACTGTAGGTGACTTAAAATATAATTTTATCATATTTTATTTATCTATATATTAAGTTATTGTATTTTATTCCATTTTAAATAGTGTATTTATTTCAATTCCATTTTAAATTGTTTTTATTGGATTTTAGTAATAATTTGTGTTTGGAACTTTGCACTTTGATATGGCCCATGGGTTAATCAATAAAGTAAACTAATACTTGGCTGTTGAATTCCACAAAGAAACCAAAATCAGTATATATGCTAAGTGATGGAGTTGAAAATTAGGAAAGTTCAGAACCTTATCATTATAAAATAAGCATAATTTGGACAAAGAAAGCCTCTCTTCTATTAAATATTTCTTAATAACTTAATCTGCTCTAAATATCTTAAAGGGATTAGCAATACTTTTAAATATGTATATTGATCTTGAAGTAATGTTTGTTTATACAACATTATTCCTTCCCTGAAAACTCACTGGAAAATATCACTAACAATAAGTGATCATTTACCATATTGTTGTACCACATCTATACATTTTGACATAAAGTACTGACAATTATTTGTAAAGCATTACATATATTAGCATATAATAACTCTTGATGTTCAAATTTAGCTGTTTTTAATACCCAAAGCATCCTTTCATTTATTGATCAAACCAAATATAACAGGAAATAAAGAATATCCTTTATCAGTTGCGTAAACTATCTTAATATGTGAAGAAATAATTCCATTTGCAATAATCCAGGCTGAAAGGTTAGAATAACAGATCCAGTTAATGAGAAAAGAAAGAAATACAAATTTAGCAAAAATTTAGCTCCCAAAATTTAAACTTACAGCATACCAGACCTCACATAGCAGACCAATGTCCAGACTCTTAGTCTTGCTGAATATACAGGTATTGTTGAGTACCTTTATACCTCTCCAGACCTGGCTGAAAATGATGGGAGTATATTCTGTCACTTGGAGATCCTCATATTCCTTCTAATGGTTAATATTAACAATACTGGACAGCTGAGATCCACGATATTAAACCAGTGTGGAAGGTTTTAGAAGAAAAACTTCTAAATGTGAACATTTAAAAAATAAAGGGTCTAACTTTCAGTATATACATCCATACACATCAGTGGTGGGATTCAAAAATGTTTACTACCAGTTCTGTGGGCGTGGCTTGGTAGGTGTGACATGGCTTGGTGGGTGTGGCTTGGTGGGTGTATCAGGGGAAGGATACTGTAAAATCTCCATTCCCACCCCAGGCCAGGGGAAGGTTACTGCAAAATCCCCATTTCCTCCTGATCAGCTGGGACTCCGGATAGAGGTGTGTTCCAAAATCCCAGTGCTACCAGTTTGCTCGTGCTCATGGGCACGCTCATGTACAGAAGTGTCCAGGCAGATGGGCGGAGCCTCCTGTCGCCACCACTACCAGTTCTCCCGAATTGGGCCAAACTGGGGGCAACCAACCTCTGACTCCAGAATCAAAGAATAAATGGGGCCGGGGCCGATCAGAGGTGGTATTTACCAGTTCTCTGAACTACTTAAAATTTCTGCTACCGGTTCTCCAAAATTGGTCAGAACCTGCCGAATACCACCTCTGATACACATCCACATCCACATAGAAATACACACAAATGGGGTTCCCCAAACCTGGGCCTATCACCCAAGGTCAACATCAGGAAGTTGAAACCAGCCAAAGGTGACAGCCTATTCAGATAAACATTCCTTTCAGGATCCCCAAAATCACACCTATTAATAAACAAAAGATCCCTTTCTCCAGGCGGCTGTCATCTCCAGCTGCAATATTAATTAAGTAGGAAGCTATTTGATAAGGTTAGTCAGTGGAGAAAACTCACAAAATCAGCGGAGTGCACACATTTTGTTGTGTACTCTTAATAGATGCATACATTTATTACAGATAGCAATAGCAATAGCAGTAGACTTATATACCGCTTCATAGGCCTTTCAGGCCTCTCTAAGCGGTTTACAGAGAGTCAGCATATTGCCCCCAACAATCTGGGTCCTCATTTTACCCACCTCGGAAGGATGGAAGGCTGAGTCAACCCTGAGCCGGTGAGATTTGAACCGCTGACCTGCTGATCTAGCAGTAGCCTGCAGTGCTGCTTTTAACCACTGCGCCACCTTGGCTCTTTAACAGAGATTAACAGAGTTGGAAGAGATCTCTTAGTCAAACCTGCCATCCAAGCAGGAGACTATACAGCATTTCTGACAGATGGCAGTCCAGTCTCTTCTTGAAAGCTTCCAGTGATGAAGCTCCCACAACTTCCGAAGGCAAGCTGTTACATTGGTTGATTGCTCTCACTGTCAGAAAACCTCTCCTTATTTCCAGGTTGAATCTCTTCTTGTTCAGTTTCCATTAATTATTCCTTGTGTGGCCTTTGGGTGCTTTGGAAAATAGCTTGACCCCCTCCTCTCTGTGGCAGCCCCTCAAATATTGGAACACTGCTATCATGTCTCCCCTGGTCCTTCACTATAGTAGCCATGCCCACTTCCTGCAACCGTTCATCATATGTTTTAGCCTCCAGTCCCCTAATCATCTTGGTTGCTCTTACTTGTATACATAGTTAGCAGAATTCTGTACTTTCGTTCTCATGCTGATTATTCATTGTATTCAAGAATACACACCACCTATCTAGTATGTTTCTTTCTTTTGAAAGGAGACATCAGTGAAGTGGAACCTGAAAGGATGGGTGGTCTTCCATATGTTTATGTGTGCGTGAGAGAGAGAGAAAAAAAGAAACAATCCCATAGTTCAAGCTCACAAATCATTCGAGGAAATTCAACTAACTGACCACAGAAGACCAAAAACTTGCCTCCGAGTCTTTCACATTCATGTTTTTAGTGTCAAGGGATGTGGTCAGATATGATTAGTGGAGCAAGACCAACATTTGCTTTTTCATCTAGCTTTCCATTTTGACTCAGATTTAGACTGAAGATTTAATGTTGTGAACCAAATACTTGACTAAAATTCTGCCTGCCTAAACAGCATCCTCAGCCACTAAATTGGACTCACTAAAAACCTATGGTGCTAATCTTTCCCTATGCTTTGAATGTATCCTTCATGGTACATAGAAATGATGCCTGTTCCTTATTTACCACTCATCCCTTCCACAATAATGTGTAAAATAAATAAATAAAGTAAAGTAATTACAAGTTTCACCAAAGAGACTAGCAGTAAAGGAACAACTGTGGAGCCATAATTCAGTAAAATCTGAAGCACCATCTATTTCCATCCCTGCTTTAGGAGGTGATGGGCCAGTCAACTGGCAATGTTTTCCTTGGGAAAAAAAGAAAGATAGAGTTTCAGATATAAGCAGCTATCATGTATCAATTTGCAAAATTCCAAACCTTTTGTTTTTATACTTCTTTTAGCTTACAGTGAAATTGTTGAGAGCGGCAATATTCTTTCATGCTACCTGAGGTGATAAATGGAAATTAGTGATTAGAATACCAGAACATCTGGGGAGATGTATTATAAATAGATACTTGGCTGCAAGTTGTTGTATGCTCAATAGAATCATGGAAAGAAAGATACATTTTGGAATACTAACATAGACTAATTCTGTGATGTTTGGAAACTACAGTAAATATGTATTTAAAATCAATCCTCACTCCCAACATATCCAAAACAGATTTTGCCTCAACCAGATCAGAAACTATTTTGCCATTCAAAGATAGAATTTGGGTTTTATCCCAAACAGTTGGAAAGTTCTTTCTCATTGTTGTTATGATAAATATGCATGTTTCATTCCAAACCTTCTTTGCCTTTCTGTGAAACCACAGTGGATTCATGCCTACAAGCCAAAACTGAGGTCTGGCTTCAAACTATCAAATTGCCCTTGCCAAGTGGCCTCCTAAAAACATACTCAGCCTAATTTATAAAGCCATTTTTGGATAAGGGAGTATTAAAAAGATAAGCTTTTTTAATGTGGTTGTCATGCCTGCAAGCCATCTTTTTCTTTTTGGACTTCAGGCCTGCCACACTTTCTATTATGGGAAAATGGGAGGGGGGATTATATGGAGTTGGGTAATATGTAGCCATAATAACATCCTTCTTAGAAAGTCAAGGTCATCTTTGTCTCTGCACCTGGCCTGAACTGGATGGGTGGAATCTGTCTTCATGGCAGTGGAAGATTGGACCATGTGATGAACATGTGGGTGTTGGGGCAGAATTTTGAACTTTCAACTGGGTGGGAAACTTGGAAGCTTTCAGATTCGGGTTTTCCCAGATGTGCCAACATGGCTCTTTTAATAAATTGGAACTTTGAGGAACTCTTGCCTTGGATTCTTATTTTATTTTGGATGCTATTTGGACCCTGACAGTGATATGATGTAAAAACAAACAAACAGCCAGGTGGCTCATTGATGACCACAACTGAGGTTGAAAGCACTACAGGACATATACATAAGATAAGTTGTAACTATATAATGTTCAATGACAGAACCGTGTTGATTGTTAGATTTTGTCCAGTCAGGTCAGAGGTGGGTTCCTACCAGTTCACACCTATTCGATAGAACCGGTTCGTCAAATCTACCGAACCGGTTAGAAGAGGTTCCACCAGTGGATCCGGAAAGCATGCCACACCTACAGAAGAGGTTCCAAAAATTTTTGAAACCCACCACTAGCAAGGATCTTGTAACTTGACAGCTTTAAGACTTGCATGCTTCAATGCCAGAGTTTCTGAATAGCTACTTGGACCAACCTAAGTACTAATTCATAATTTCATATCCGGTCACATGGGTGGCAAGCCACTCCCATCCGGTCACTTGCGTGGCAAGCCACTCCCAGAAAGGAGGCCACACCCACAGAGTAGGTTCCAACAATTTTTGAAACCCACCACTGAGTCAGGTATACAACTTAACAAAACATTACAATACTGTGAGTATTTAATACAAATCCTTAGTAATAGCAGTATTTTACACAAGAGTCTGAAAATGACATACCTGTAGTGCTTTTCTTTGGTTTTATACTCTCCACACACAGAGCTTGCTTCTGAATTCATTTATTTTAGTTAGTGTTTTGGGCCTCTTTTGATGTGATCTATCACTTTTCAGTATTTCCGAGTCATGGTGCAAACATATTGTTCTATGTAATGTAGAACTTTCTGCAATCGTTCAGGGATGGCTCACTGCCCCATTTAGTCAGGTCTCACTTCCTGCAATGTTATATATGAAGCGAATTTGTTTAACTAAACATTCTGATTTGTATAAACAACATGATTGAGACATATTTCCATAAAGTTGGTTTTGTTTTTACTGCTCTGTATTCCCAGTTAATTTTCATTAATGTGCCTGTTTCAGAAAATGGTAATTGATGGGGGTTGGAGATATGAGAATTTCATGCCTCTGCTTCTCCTCTCATTTGATAGCTTATTTAGACTTCTGAATAACTGCCTGCTTCCAAAGGGATACTTTTTCCTCAACAGTTTTCCTGCTTCTGTGCTGGTTGCCTTTGCATCACCCCGCTAGGTAAGGTGAGACATACGTGTTCATTCTGGATACGTCATGCAAAGATGAGAAGCATTTGCTGACTAAATAAAGTTCTTAGAAAGTTCAGAGTCTCTTTTACTGTGCTTACATTTTGTAATCTGTTTTGGTGAGGACTGATAGCAGTATAGCTTATGCTTTGCAAATAAGCTTTTAAAATGACATAAGTGCAATTATCCATGAACAGTCATCCTTGCTACAAGCATCACACTGATATGAGCTTGCTCTACTGAGTAGAAGAATGCAGTTCAACTAAGGTAATGAGGTTCATTCCTTTTCCCAGCAATCAGCTTGAATCTCAGCTGTCATCTAAGTACCTCTAACCCATCACATTACCAAAATAGCAAACTTCTTAATCCTCGACTGCCCAGAACAAAGGTTTAATTCACTCAGCAGGACTGAAAAAGGATCTCATGAATCTGCCAGTGGCATAAGTGTTATTTTTGTGAGAAAACAGGGAAACAGGAATCTGCTGATATATGATAGATTAAAGAGTTTATTGTTTTGAGGTTAATCCTCCACGTTTAGGGACAACTAAATGAAAGACTCTTTCTCCAAATGGCATCAACTACCACAGCATGTGGACCTCATTTGTAATCCATATCAAAGATGTCCTTAAATGAGAAGTAAACTGCTTTGTGAGTCACAACTCAATTGGTCAATGGTGACCTGGGAGAATAGTAATGATAATTCTCAGTGTAAAGTGAAACATTCTTCTCTCTTACAAGTTGATGGTAAATTGATGGAAGATTTGGCCACCAAATCTTGTCTGTTCCTCCTCTACTAAATTTTTATTGTTTTAGTGAGCCTATAAACTGCTAATGTATGCATCTAATGTAAAACATTTTAACTGTACTAAGCAGGCTACTGGAGCTTAGATTGTTGAGTCATCCTACTTTGCTTTTTTGAAAATAAGAATTGCCATTAGCCCATAATCCCCTAAGATGTGATCTTATTTATCTGTAGTTGTGGATAGTGAGGCCATCAAACTCCCATTAGTTTGATTTCTATTACGCTTAGAGGAATTTAACCACTGCCAGGGGATTTTCTGGGTCTTCACTGAGCAGTTAAATGCTTGCCTTATGCAGTCATTACTGATGACCAGGTTGTCAGATCTTACGCAGCATAGTTTTCTTTCTTTATTTTTATTATTTATTACAATTTTGTCCTGCCTTTATTACTTTATAAGTAACTCAAGGGAGTGAACCTACCTAATATTCTTTCTTCCTCCTATTTTCCCCACAGCCACAATCCTATAAGGTAGATTGGGATGAGAGAGTGTGACTTGTCCAAAGTCATCCAGCCAATTTTTCATGCCTCAAGTGGGACTAGAACTCATTTTCTCCTAGTTCACAGGTCAGCACTTTAACCACTAAACCAAACTGGCTCTCAGTATACTTCCAAAACACTTCAGGACCAGAGAAGACTCATGCCACAAATATAATTAGCAACTTTTGAATGGCTTAAAATAGTAAATAACAAGCAGAGGAAGATAGAAACAGTCAAAATCATGACAAAAGTTAGATGGGAGAATAGCCATTTGTCTCTGCTATGATCCTATTCTGGATCAAGTTTTTCCAGTTTGAATTTGCAAAAAACTGTAATTGATGTAGGAAGGGTGCTTTCTTCAAATGGAAAGGTCAGAAGTGGGGGAACTCTTCTGTAAAGTGGGTCTACCCTAGTTGCAAAGGATTGAAAACTCCTCATTATTGCTGCCAAATTCCAAATTCTGGCAGCATTCCCATTTTTTATTTCAGCTTTTGCAAATAGTTAAGGTACTTAAATGCATAAAAATTAAGGTCCATTTTGACAGATTTTGGGGTTTTTCTTTCCTGTTGTCATTTCAAAAGTAGTAAAGGTTTACATCAGTGGTTCCCAAACTTGGTAACTTTAAGACTTGTGGACTTCAACTCCCAGAATTCTCCAGCCAGCTCTGCTCTGCTGGCTTAAAGTTGCCAAGTTTGGGAACCACTGGTTTACATTAATCAATCAGAATAGAACTAGAAGGGACCTATACCATTTCAGACAGGTGGTTGTCCACTGATGAAGCACCCACAACTTCTGAAGGAAAGCTGTTTCACTTGTTAATTGTCCTCACTGTTAGGAAGTTTCTCCTTAATTCCAGGTCTCCCTCCTTGATTTGTTTCCATCCATTGTTTCTTGTCTTGCCTTCTGGTGCTTTGGAAAATAAGTTGACCCACTCTTCTTTGTAGCAGCCTCTCAAATACTGGAATACTGCTATCATGTCACCCCTAGTCCTTCTTTTCTCTAGTCTGGCATACCCAATTCCTGCAAACATTCTTCATATTTTTTGTCTCCAGATCCTTAATCATCTTAGTTGCTCTTCTTCACAATTTTTCCCAAAGTCGCAACATCTTTTTTTGGTAATGTGGTGACCAAAACTGGATGCAGCATTCCAAGTGTGGTCTTATTAAGGATTTATAAAATGGTACTAATACTTTACATGGTTTTGATTCTGTGCCTCTGTTTATACAATCAAGGATTGTATTAGTTTTTTAAAAAGAAATTATTTTATTGTCATGTTATATTATTAAAATTATTGTGCATTGGGCTTATTTTATTAAAATATTTTATTAAAATAAGACCAAGACATTTCCTCCCCAAAGAAAAAAGTCTAAAGTTATTTTGTCATTTGAAGACAGTTTTTCTTCCAAACATCAAATTTATTGTTGATCTGCCAATTGCAAGGACATTCTTTGCAAGGATAATGTTTAAACCATTTGTTAAAATTCATAAATATTAGCCTTGACAGTCTAATTGTGTCATCTCTTCTACTTTGGAAACAAATTAACTGGGATGAGTCTTGAAAAATGAAAGAAAAGAGACTGAACATGGTCTTGGAACACTCTACTCACTAGATTAATGCCAACTGTTACCATCACAGACAACTGTGTTTTTCTTTAAAATCCCACAATCATTTTGTGTTCTATGGAGAAACCTGTCTGGCTGCCATTTTTGATAATTAGCAATGAGTGTGGCTCCAGCTATCCCATTTTGAACTCTTGCATTTCCTCACTACATGTCAGAATTTTGTAATAATCCACTGGTGATCTTTCAAAAAGACTGACAATTGCTAGAACACTGAAACAAATCAACTTCTGGGTGTCCTCAAGTTGTATTGGGGCAAAACCGCTTAGAAGCCGATGACTGGAATGATCATAGGAATTGCTTTAGGCAAAGGTATGCAAACCCCCTCAAAAAGTTTATTTCTTTATTCTGTATCCTACCTTTCAGAGGTGGAATTCAGCCAGTTCAGACAAGTTCTAGTGAACTTGTAGCAGAAATTTTGAGTAGTTTGGAGAACCGGCAAATAGGCTGGCCCCACCCACGAAGCCTCCCAGCCTCCCAGCTGATCTTCTTTTGTTGCCCTGAACAGGAGAGCAGAGCTGGAAAGCAGGTTAGTGGGGTGGGGAGAAAATGGGGATTTTGTAGTAACCTTCCACCAGGAGTGGGGAGGGAATGGGGATTTTGCAGTATCCTTCCCCTGCCAGACCCACAAAGCCACACTCACACAGAACCAGTAGTAAAACATTTTGAATCCCACCAGTGCTACCTTTATTGTTTTTATAAATAACTCAAGTTGGCGAACATATCAAATCCAGCTTCTCTCATTTTCTCCTCTCATTTTCCTCGCAGCAACAAATCTGTGAGTTGAGTTGGGCTGAGAGAGAGTGACAGGCCCAAAATCACCAGCTGGCTTTCATAGCTAAGAGTGGCCTTTAATTCATAGTCTTCTGCTTTCGAGGCTGGTGCCTTAACCACTAGACAAAAAATAAAGGGGTTTTTCTTGTTCTCATAAAAAGAAAGCTAATGGCTATTATTATAATTGCTAGTATTAGTAGCAGCAGTCATATTATTCTATCCGGCATGAGGTATTTAGAAGCTATTGTCTTGGTGTCAAAATATTATATACAACAGCCTTGATTTGGGAGCTCACAACTTTAACCTTCATAAGAGAAAACAGGAGGAATAAAATGGGACTTTTCAGGAAGCTGAGGAATGTCACCCAGAAGGTTGTGATAAAAAAAAAGACAGGTTCTTTTCAAATCATGTTCTTAAAGCATTCCAGCTGCCACATGCTGTGCTACTTGTTGATACCATCTTCAAAGACTAACTCAGGTATAGTGCAATGCAATTAGCAGTTATTGCTCTATTGGTTTAATGTGAACTGTTATGCTGAAGAAAGCTGGAGGGAAACATTAAAGAATAAAAAAAACTAAGGGCATTTGAGTATTTCAAAAATGTTTATTGTTACACTACATACCTCCTACTACTCAGTGCAGTAGGACTTCATGCTATTAAATATTACAGGTTTCCTTTTCTGTGATAGACAGTAGAAAGTAGTAGGATTCCCAGAAGAGAAGGAATACATTCCAGAGGAATAAGAGGCAACTTAGTTCAGAAACTTTGTGTGTGAGAAAGAGGTGAAGACAGCCCCTCCTTAATAGTTCCCTAAGTATATGGTCCTTGTGGGTACAGGCAGTCCTTAACTTATGAGCAGAGGTGGTATTCAGCAGGTTCTGACCAGTTCTGGAGAACCGGTAGCAGAAATTTTGGATAGTTCGGAGTACTGGTAAATACCACCTTTGACTGGCTCCGCCCCCATCTATTCTCCCAAGTTCCAGCTGAGGAAATGGGGATTTTGCAGTAACCGTCCCCTGGAGTGGAGAAGGAATGGAGATTTTACAGTATCCTGCCCCTGCCACACCCACCAAGCCATGCCCACCAACCGAGGCCATGCCCACCAAGCCACAACCACAGAACCAGTAGTAAAAAATTTTGAATCCCACCACTGCTTACGAGCACAATTGAGCCCAAAATTTCTGTTGCTAAACAAGAGAGTTGTTAAGTGAATTTTGCCCCATTTTACAAGCTTTCTTGCCACAATTGTTAAATGAATTATTGCAGTTAGTAACATGGTTGTTAAATGAATCTGGCTTCCCCATTGGCTGAGCTTGTCAGAAGGTTGAAAAAGGTGATCACATAACCCTGGGACACTACAACTGTCATAAATATGAATCAATTGCCAAGCATCTGAAGTTTGATCACATGACCATAGGGATGATGCAATGGTTGTAAGGGTGAAAAATGATAATAAGTCCCCTTTTTCGGTGCTGTTGTAACTTTGAACGGTCACTAAATGAACTGTTGTAAGTTGAGGACTATCTGTAGTATGTTGCTTTAGTTAGGCAAGATTTTGTTCATAGGTATGAAACATTAAAGACATCTGCTTGTAAGAATCATTACATGCCTTTAGTTTCTGGACCCTGATTTTTTCCAACTCTTGTATGTTTTGTTTTGTTTTGTTTTATTTCTCAAGGCAAGCCATTCTGATCTTGGTACTAAGCTGTTCATTTATCTTAGTTAGAAGAAAACCAGAAGTTCTTTAAATATTCCCTTTCCAATGGAAATGGAAGCAGTAGTAACAAAAGTCCATACCATGATGGATCCTCCCTACATTACTTCCCACTTGATCCTACTTGTGGGTGCAGTGGGTGGGAAGATGCCATACCGATAATCTTTGGAAAGTATAGGCTGGGAGAGACTGGGTAAGAGTGCCTACTCTGAAAGAAGGAAGGAAAAATATATGACAAGCATAAAGTAAAATTGATGAACTTAAAAACACTTAGACACAGAGAGTATATTATGCTGCAATATAATTTGCTGAAATAAGGCACCTGGAAATTATCTAGTTTTCACAAATGTAACATGATTTTCCCTAAGGCTGGCTAAGTCGCAATTTTCTTGCATTTTGCAAAACAGTGTAATTTGCAGAGGAGATAGGGAATAATATGATCTGTATAAAAGATGCTGAAATGTTATTTCTCTTAATAGACTTATTTATGTAAAAGAACTTGGAGATCTGTATTCAGGTTGGCCAAGTCATTTTGTAGAAGGTGGGAGTATCTGAGCACTGAAAGCAATGCCTCCAAGTGGGAGCTAACAATAGCTTAAAATCTAAGCAGCCTTTTTTCATCCAAAATTTAGAAAGCCTTATAAATAGGTTTTCTGTCTGCCTCTCTAGAAAGGATGTAATAAAATGGCCAGAACCATAGATAGATAGAGATCTTGTGCAATGTGAAACATTAACTTTAGAAATCCCAGCAGGATATTACGGACCAACAATGGATTAATGGACACAGGGAAGACTTAATTTGAACCAGTACTTAACTTGTTTTCAGTCATATTTCAGAAACTCTGCTCTGGAAACATGTGGAGCAATAGGAGAAGATGGAGATGAAAATAAATTAGCCATTAGCCTTCATCCATTATCTAGTTTCCTACCCCATACCAGGTTTTCCAATAATAAAAGCAGATCTTTAACCCTTGTAGAATCTGAAATGAATTAACCCTATAAGCACTTTTCTTTTTTATCTTGCCTATGAGGAAAAAGGACTGCTTCCATTTTTCAGTGTTAGTCCATAAAGCCATAGTTATGTCAGCTTATGAGCAGGGCCAATTATTTCTTCATGGAAGGCTTCTAAGTCTTTCGATCTACATTTTCTGAAACAGGCTGTGGCCCTTAGAAAATACTTTTTGTGTCTTTTGCTTCCAGAAAATATGGGAGATAATCTTCAGTAAAATTTGTAGGAAAAAAGAAATTGAAGCATCCAAATAAAACGTCTTTGTCAATTGGCATGTTTCTCCGGTCAACCAAAAAAACTGTAAGTCAACTATGTCAAGTTGAGGAAATTTAGCTCAATGCTTCTATTTGTCCTCAATCCCAAAGGTGCTTTTTCAAGAGGCAACTGGACTTCCTTGTTTTTCTCTAAAAATGTTTTGCTTCTCATCCAAGAAGCTTCTTCAGCTTTTGGATGAGAAGCAAAACATTTGCAAAGAAAAACAAGGAAGTCCAGTTGCCTCTTGAAAAGCACCTTTGGGACAACCATGACCTGGATGACTGAGAATCTCCATAGACATTTGCCTTCAGTCACACATGAATTTAACCTGTACTGTGATTTTTTTTTGAGATGAAAGACATGTGGATATTTTCCTTCATATTTTCTTTTCTCTTTATGATAAATTGTGCAATCTGGAGCACCATCACCATCCTAATTATCACCATTGATTAAAGTGGCAAGAAAAATGGACTGAAAAGCAGCATAACTCCTATTATTGTTTTCAAATATTACTTCAAAGATTTACAACAAATTGCAAATTCTCCAAATATTTCTTGCTTCCTCTTTTGCTCACCAATTTTCAGTAATTTGAGGTATCACAGTATAAATTAATATATTTTTAAGTAAAACATGTGGTCAAAACAGATTTTTATTCAAAGGAAAGCTGATACAGAACCAACATTTCCATCAGGATGTTGGGCACGACTGGGCCTGTAATAATGTGAAAGCAGATGCCATGAAGGTTTGTTATTTACTTTCATGACAATGAGGCAAAAAGTGTCACAGACTCCTGATTAGAAGAAAACTGTGCAGTAAACAGATTCTTATGACATGTATCTGAAGATAATTTTAGTTTTGATCAGCACCTGAATGGAAGATCGCCTAAAGCCCTATATCCCATCCCACAAATGAAAGACATTCTTAAAATCAGACACATCAAGTTTATTAAGAAAGTAAATAAATTATTAACAATATCATAATTTTCATTGCTCAAAGATGGAACAGGTTTATTAGGGTTGATTCCTGTCAGCTCAACAGAAATAACACTTAAAAGATTTTTTGAACTAAAACTTGAACCTGGATTTATTTTGCCTTTCTGTCTCTTTTTCCCTCTTGCACTGGATACTTAAACTTTGTCAGTTGCTCTCTAAAATATTCCATATGCATATTACAGCAAAAAGGCATCACAGTCATGTAGATAAGAAAGCATCAATAAAACCGGTAGACAGTATGCATGAACCAACAAAATTAAATTAGCTGTAGCCCCATATAACCCTTCAAAACTGAGCTTTTGCAGAACAAAACAGAGGAGATTTCTTTTTGTAGGGCCAAATAGTAACTCTTTCTCTTTACTCGTATAAACAAAGGAGGCATTCTGAGGTTACTTTTGCAATGTTGAAGTGTTAAGGAGCATTCTTTCATGCTCCTTATGAATAATAAAAAAGGCCAGTCTACATGGGAGGAAACCTTGATGTGGTTTCCTCCTATACCAATCGTATCTCAAGGGGAAAATCATTTTTCATAATACTAAAAGTCATGATCATCTAATGAAAGACCAAAGGAAGTACTTCAAATGACAGATTGTTAAATGGTGAGTGAGATGTATTATTACAAATGTGTTGCACAGAAATATTTGTCTGATGTTTTTCTACCACTTCTCATTAAATTTGATGAGAGGGGAACTGATGTCAAAATGTCTTTCAAAGGGAAAGAGAATTTCAACAAACCATAGGCACGGATGCATTTATTGACTAGATTTGTAAGGCCACCCAACTCCAACATGGTGACTCCTAAATAACAGAAAATAAATACATTAAATAAATATAAATCATTACTAGTGTGTGTTGTTCTTACCCTTCTTTAATTAAAAAAATAGCCAAAGGAGACATGGACCTCCTTATCTTTCACATTTAATGTGTTTGCTCACTGTCTAATGGTGCTTCAATTAAATCTTAAAGGAAAGCATCAAGAAAGAATTGCTTCCAGTAGGTGGTGTTTCTCAACCTGGACTGGTTTATGAGGTGTGAACTTCAACTTCCAGAATTCCCCAGCGTGGGGAATTCTGGGAGTTGAAGTCCACACCTTAGAATTGGTCCAGGCTGAGAAACACTGCAGTAGGCTATTTCTGATTGAGAAATATGGGCAGACAGGCATGCTTCAGAGCAGTGAAACATACCGAATACCCTATTTCCCTGAAAATAAGACCTCCCCGGATAATAAGCCCAATCTGGCTTTTGAGTGCATGCACTAAAATAAGCCCTCCCCTGAAAATAAGCCTTCCCAAAAAATATTGCAACACAGCAACAGTCCTGAGGTGACTACACTCGCTGCCTCCTGCTCCTCAAAAATAATTAGTCCTCCCCAAAAATAAAGCCAAGCACTTATTTCGGGGGTCAAAAGAAATTGAGGAAACACAGTAGAAAACAATAATGGCAGTGGCAGCAACAGCATCCTTCCCTAATTCCAAGAATACCTGTATTGTAAAACTCTAACAAAATAAATCCAAAAGAAACTCTCAAGTATAAGATGTAAAAAAGAAACAAACAGCAGCTTCTTTCACAGTGGAGGCAAAGTGCAGATTTTGGCACAATATGGTCTAATCAATGCAACTCTCTCTTCATAGAGAAAGGTCTGAGGAAGTCAAAGTTGGTATAACTACAACTATGAAGCTATGATGGCTTTACACTGGGATCAGAGGCAATATGTTCTTGAACAAAATCTGCAAGTAAATATATCAGAGTGAGCGTAACATAAAACTGTTCTGCTTTAGATGTTAATCCCAGAGCTGAGCAGAGAAATATGCCTTTCTCTGCTCTGATGGAACTGAAAAAAGTCAAATGTGGAAGTTTCCTTCCTCAAAATTACCCCTGAATGAAAACACCAGCTCTTTAATCCTATTGGAAATTTTGAGGATTTCATTTCCATTTTGCTTGCTGCACTAAACTGGTCAAGATTTGGTGAACTCTGATAACCAGAGTCCTCCTTTTTTAGCTCAGTCTGCCCCCTTGTGGGTTTGAGCACAGTCTGAAGGATAGACAGGTCTTGCATGCTGGAAGGGTAGATATGAAAAGATGAACAAACGGTATCAAAACTTGCACACTGGAGCAGGATACATGAAAAGATGAATAAATGACATTATAGCTCTTAGGCATATATCTTTGTTGCTTATAATTGTTTATAAGATGGTTATCTGGCAAGGAACAGTCTATGGAGGAAAGGTGGTTCAGAAATAAGTGCTAAGATAAGCCTCCTCCCATTTTTTTCCTTATGCATGTTACTTGTGTTCAACCTGCTTGCAATATTCAAATGCTTTGAGAATATAGCAGTTTTAACCCCATGTCTTCACTTCACTTGTACCCCGTCTGTGGAGATTAGACTTGCAGTTGCCTTTCTCCACTGTTCAGTGATATCACTAGCTGTTAGCTGTTTAGTTTAGCTTAGTTTATTTGTCTTGTATGCCGCTCACTCCCGGAGGACTCCGGGCGGCTTACAATAGACAAGGGAAGGTGGATAAATAGACACAGACAACACTTTAAAAAAATGCAACATTCACAGTTTCTATGGGGCTGGATGTTTCACAAGCCCCCCGGCCTGCTGGAGCAGCCAGGACTTGGTGGCTTTGCGGAAGGCCGGGAGGGTAGTAAGGGTTCAGTGATATCACTAGCTGTTAGCTATTGGTAGGTGTTATTTCAAAGGTATGATTCCAGGGTTTGTGCATCAGTTATACCTCCTCCTGCAGTGTTTCTCAGCCTTGGCGACTTTAATATGGACTTCAGCTCCCAGAATTATCCAGCCAGCCTATACATGTTAAAGTTGCTTAGACTGAGAATCAGTTCTGTTATGTGCAAAAGGGAAACTCATGATTGAGAACCAAACAATGAAAAGGAAATTTATCTGAAGGTCCAGAAAAGATGAAAAATATTTTGCAAGTGGATAAAATCTATTTTCCCGTTTCCTGCCACTCTTTTTTTTTATCATTGTCACCCAGAATGTTTCATGCTACGTATATACAACTATGCTGTTTACTCCAGTAAACCTATAAACGAGGTGGCGCAGTGGTTAAATGCAGCACTGCAGGCTACTGCTAGATCAGCAGTTCAGCGGTTCAAATCTCACCGGCTCAGGGTTGACTCAGCCTTCCATCCTTCCGAGGTGGGTAAAATGAGGACCCGGATTGTTGGAGGCAATATGCTGACTCTCTGTAAACCACTTAGAGAGGGCTGAAAGCCCTATGAAGCGGTATATAAGTCTACTGCTATTGCTATTGCTATTGCTATATTTCAAAATCATTGCTGCTTATGGCAAAAAACTAGAAGAACTGGGTGCATGATATACTCTGCTGAATTTGATTGCCATTACATTTTAGTTTGTCACATTTGATACTTTTCTGGGCAAGGATTCACACACTAGGTGCCTGACAGGTGTATAACAAAGTATAAAGTGTGTGCTCATTACCTATTTTATTCTCTTTCTCTCTCATCCATTGATCCTATATAGGCAGTGTAACAAACACACATATCTGTTTAGAACCCACTTATACTTGTCTTCAGTATTTAGTCTATGACATTTTATATATTACAGCTAATATATCAGTTACTTGTGTAGATAATTGCCAAGTGATTCCAAACAGCTTTCATAGTGTCCATTATGTGATAGTTGATAGATAATGGCATAAGTATTAGCAATTCCTACACAGTGGCTTACCTGTTAGTTGATTGAAGTGCTTTTAGCCTAATTTCTTACATAAAATACACAAGGTATTTGAGTATTTTATGTAGTACTCAAGAACACTTCAGTACATGTGGCTGATTTATACATTAATGAATACAGTAGTTTGGGCAGCCTTATAAATCAGTTGGGTTTGCATGTTTGCATGTTTTATCTTCCACTGAAACTGTGCAGTTTCTTCAGTTTCATTCACAAAAGAATACCATGCAACATATTGAATCCTATATGATAACAGAAGAATCTAACTACTGCTTGTGAGAATCAATTGCTGATAGACAGAACTTTTTAAGAAATTAAGTATGTTAACTGGGATGTAGATTTTTTTTTCACCATTTCATTGACCAATCTTTGTTGACATTTTCCTTAACATGTTTTGATTATACTCTATTTTTAATGTATTCTATGGTATATCCTTCCTCCACTGTATTTATGCTCCAATCCACTCATCCAATATGGCTACATTTATTACATAAAGCTGTTTGTTTTAAAAACATGTTTATTATTATTATTATTATGCAAATGACTTTGATGATTTTATATAAAAGCAGCTTACAAACACTGTTAATGGATATACCTTAAATATGTAAAAGGATAGTCTAAAAATATCATGTAAAATTCTCACAATGGATATCTGTAAAGGGTTATGCTTGATGCTGAACTTTACCTGGGATTGTACAGTAGCTGGGTAAACCCCCTCCCCCAAATGCACAGCAGTTGCAGACATGAACTACCTGAAAGGCTCCTGCACCAAAAGCATCTTTTTGTGTTAGAAACTGAAGAAACTGCACAGTTTCAGTGGAAGATAAAACATGCAAACATGCAAACCCAACTGATTTATAAGGCTGCCCAAACTACTGTATTCATTAATGTATAAATCAGCCACATGTACTGAAGTGTTCTTGAGTACTACATAAAATACTCAAATACCTTGTGTATTTTATGTAAGAAATTAGGCTAAAAGCACTTCAATCAACTAACAGGTAAGCCACTGTGTAGGAATTGCTAATACTTATGCCATTATCTATCAACTATCACATAATGGACACTATGAAAGCTGTTTGGAATCACTTGGCAATTATCTACACAAGTAACTGATATATTAGCTGTAATATATAAAATGTCATAGACTAAATACTGAAGACAAGTATAACTGGGTTCTAAACAGAACAAAACAAATCTAGTTCAAAATAATTGGAGAATATGTAGAAGCCAGACAGCATTTGACCTTGGAAATTTTTCCAATGAGAATTTGTTTTTTCAATGTTTTTTTTTTTAAACAAGCTCTACATTTAATTCATGTGTACCAATATTTTTCATGGTGTTTAATGTTCTTTTATAAATCATTTTCTACTTTTTCTGGAAAGATCTTACCAAAACCATGAATCAAATATTACTGCTGTGAGATGTTGTTTAACTCAAGGGAGACATAAAAAGAAGTTACATTTGCACTGCAACATATTTTTGCAGCAACAACATTAATGTGGATTTCATCTTTTTACCAAAGCAAACAGCCCTTTGGAGGCTTGTGTCATACATGCACGATCTCTACTTTATGATACAAATTGAGCTATACGTGGGAGACATGCAAACTTCATGGCAGTTCTGTTCCATGACCCACAGATGAGTGTCCATAAAATGAAATGAGCAAGACACGTACAGTTTTGGTTTGACTTTTTTTCCTTAATTCAAATGCCAAAATGTCTTCAGCCAGCAGTAGTAGAAAAGTAAGATGCTGATGGCATCAGTTCTCAAATGCGGTTAGAAAAACTGCCCAGAATTTTACTTTGCATGTATAAGAAATGGAGAAATTGGAAGGGAACTGGGGAAGGAGGAAGAGGAGGAGGAGGAAGAGATAATAAGGATTGCTTATTTAAATAGAAAGGCATTAGCAACTGTACTCAAATAAGCGGATGTGAACAGATTCACAGAATGAGAGAAAGGCTTATTTAATGTATAAATGACATTAAAGATAGGGAGCACTATCTGCTTCACTTTTAGGTTTAGGTAAGCCTGATAGTTTGGACTAACAGCTAAGCTCATCAGTACTCTTCCATATGATTAGGATATTGCAGAAATGCTTGTATGGTAGCTTATAGACAAACAGATGCTCATTAATAGACTTCTTGCCATTCAGAGTCTACCTGCAGACCCATTTAGCATCCCTGCAGAATTATTAGGACTGTGTAAGGCAGCACCACTGCCGGATCAACTCCGATTGCTGGTGCAATCCGCTTGGAGGAAGAGTCTTAGTAAGGTAAACTGAAGTATTCAGCTTCTATACTTCCAGATGAAAGTATTAAAATGATCCATTTTGCTTCATCTGTTTTATTTTGGCATATATTTAATCCATCTATCTACCAACTTACCTATCATCCAATTTATTCATTTGATCTATAGAGTTGCGCAACCCAGAAAGTGTGACTCTGGGCAGGGTACTGTAAAAAAAACAAACCCAAAACAATTACATAACATTAAACACACATTCAATATATGATATATAAAATGATAACACATTAATGAAGAAACTGCCAAAAGGGGACTTCACTCTATTGGACCTGAAACCTTGTGGGAAAAGCCAAGTCTTAACAGCTTTCCTAAATATGTGGGACTTGTTGTATACCAGAAAGTAGCCACCCAAAAGGCACACCTCCTAGGTCATATAAGATAAAGTTTAAAAGAAGGAATCTGGAGCATGCCCTTTCAATGAGAGCACATTGGACAGGCAGGTGTTCCTGGAAGCAGGTGGTCCCACAAATAATCCAGTCCATTATGTGTTTTGTTTTCTGTGTATTTTGCTGAAAATCCTGTTCCAACAGAGATGTTTCAAGCAGAACCACTGTTGGAAAAGTGCTGGAAGCTGAACACCATCCCCTCGTAATCACCTAATGATCTTTTCAAAGCATTCACATGTGAGCATATGGATTCTTTGAATGTGAGAGTAGGCAGAAAAGAGAGAGAGGTCGGATTCACACATTATATAAGCTGAAACTGGTAAATGCTGACTGACATTCTATCATATGACCTCACAAACATACAAACTATGCCTGAAGAAAATAAACTTTCCCTAGGGGAGAAAGAGTGGAATGAGTGTTTCACAGAGAAGGGAAAGTACATTGAAGTGGGCTAAGGAATTGGCAGAAAGGATCCGAGCTGGTGAAGGTAACTGGTGAGAAAAGTTGAACTTAAACATCACGGATGCTGAAGAAATATCAATATCAATAGCACTTAGACCAGGGATGTCAAACTCACATCATTACGGAGGCGTCACATGATGTATCGGGACTTTTTCCCATTTCACTAAACCAGACATGGGCATGGCCAGCATGTGATACATCTGGCCCATGGGCTGGGAGTTTGACAACCCTGACTTAGACTTATATACCCATCCACGGTGCTTTACAGCCTTCTATATGCGGTTTACAGAGTCAGCCTATTGCCTAGTAGTGGGTTCCTACTGGTTCGGCTTGTTTCAGGCCCCCAAACTGGTTCTCCGGGTGGTGCCATAGGCACTGCCATCTTGTTTTTAAGTTCTGCACATGCACAGAATAATTTTAATTGCACTGCTCATGTGCTCGCGCGGGCGCAGCATGCACCAAGCATACTTGCACAGCAGCATGCATCAAGCACACACAAACATGGAGTGCACACACAAGTGAACTAGTAGTACTGCCTGCCAGAACCCACCCCTGCTATTGCCCCCAACAATCTGGGTTCTCATTTTACCCATCTCGTAAGGATGGAAGGCTGAGTCACCCTGAGCCTGGTTAGATTCGATCTGCCAAATTACAGGCAGTCGGCAGTTAGCAGAAGTAGGTAGGATAGTGGGTGATGGAAATAACAGAAAAGGGGTTTTATTTATTTAATTAAGTTAACAAAGCCAAGCTCAGAGAAACCAATGCTTTTCTATCTTGAAATGTAAAATATGGGGGAAAAATTGGACTTTCACAATTCACTGCATCTTATATTTTGTTTGCCTGGTTCTGAGATCCCTTTACCTCTGATATCAGGTTTATTTAAACTATGGTTTGTTGAACAAGCTACATATCATACAAAGATCTATTCGCTATGACCTCAATATCTTTTCTGTGCTTAGAAAAAGCTCAGCTCCTATACCCCAAATTGGGATTTGTTTTACCCTGATGTGGATCAATTTAGGCTTACTTAAATCGAATTGCATTTGCCATTTGATTGACCATTCATTAGTTTCAGGAAAGCTTTCTGGAGCTTTTTCCAGCCACTTTCAGTTTTTGACACTGTGAATAATTTAACACTGTTTGCAAATTTGACAGCTCAGTGCTTATCCCCAATTCAAGACTGTTTGTCATTAAATTTAAAAGGACAATTCCAATGTCACAACCTTGAGGGAATCCACTTCTTACTTCCTTTCTTTGGAATAATTGCCCATTTATTCCTGCACTTTGCTTTCTGTTTTTTTTTTTAAACAGTTAGCATTCACTGAAAGGACAGGTTATCCTACCTAATGACCACTAAGTTCCCTCAAGAGCTTTGCCAAAAAAGTTTTGGAAATCCAAGTACAAAGTATCAACAAAATCATGTTCTCCCATCTGCTTCCTCTCACACTTGAAGATTTCTAAAAGGTTGGTAAATTCTACCCTTACAAAATTTATCCTCATTTTCTTTCATCGAGGTTTATTTTTCTATGTGCCTGGTTATTTTTCTTTTATTTCCATTGCTACCAGTTTGCCTGGAACAGATGTTGAGCTGACTGGCATCCAATTTCCTGCATCTCCCCTGGGCCTGTTTTTAAAAACTGATGTCACATTGGCTACCTTCCAGTGTTCTTGTACTGAAGGCTAAGTTACATAATTTGCTAGGAAGTCAACAATTTCATATTTGAGTTCCTTAAGGATTATTAGAGGGATGCTATCACAGCTCATAAATGCTTAGTATGTAGTCTCACAAAATGATCTAGAATATCATCTCTTGTTGCTTCCACCTGGAGGGCACATTTGGCAAGGTTAAGCTAAGTGAATAAATCAAGAAAATAAATAATAAATAAGAATTCTCAATTTTTAAAATTAAGAATAACAGATAGTAACTCTATGTTTGTGTAGGAAATCCATGGCCCTTACTCTTTGACTACTACTTCCCATCAGTCCTTGTCTGCATGTTAATGAGGAAGAGGAGAATGGACTTTCCCACCAGTAGTATAAGTGTCCAAATGACAAAGTTAATCCTTGGCTCAATTTCCATCTTTCAATTTCCATCTTTCTAATAGGTGTGGGAAAGAATGTACATCATCTTGAGTGACTTAAAAGTATGTTGTGGTAAGAGTAAGCAAGTAAGTAATTTAAACAAATAATTGCTGCTGAACTGATGGAATAAGCATTTTAAATCTTTCAGTAGGAAGAAAAGAACTCCAACAGCTAAGGAATATGTTGTGCAACTATATATATATTTTTCTTTCAACAGTGACAATTATTCTGTTTGGCAATGGGGAAACACCAGAACAATTAACTTTAAAGTAAAGGCACCAAAACGGTAGTGGAAACATTGGATAGCCACTAGATAGCAGCAAAGAAATGGCATTTTCTGAATGTCTTTAATACCTTTTAGTGGTCATCCAGAGTTTTGCAGCTTAGCAACTCTATTATAAAGGCCAATATTTTCCATTCTGTTTTCATTCCCATTGATAACCAGCAGTCAGTGCTCTTTTAAAGAATACCAGTAAAAAACCCTGTCCTTGGCAACAAAGTAATTATCATTAAAAGGTCAGCAAAGATTCCCTAGAAACTTTGTGTTCATGTCAACATGAATTTATTATTTTTAACTGGTAAATAAAAGAGAGATATATGTAGCAATTTATATTTTGAAGACATCAGACATCCCAAAACATTTCAACGTTAAAACCTCAGTAATTAGTGGAGCTAGTATAAATTTATGGCACACCAAAAGCAACTTCTTTTGAATGTCATGAATACATTGATTTTATCCTGATGTAATTCCGACTTTGAAATGCCACTAAGGCATCCAGTAGCAACAGCAGAACAGAGTAAAAGGAAAATAATCTTATAAGGTTCATCAGCATGGTTCCATGAAAAGTCTCTTCCTTTCTGCCACAAAATATTAATAGGAAAGACAGCGCTCATTCACTGGAACTAAGTCCAGAATCTATTTGAACTATGACCATGAGCTGTGATGCGGACCAAATGATGCATATGATGCCACCCTGATGGTCACCTTCCTCTTCCTGCCCTGGCTCTTCTGTTATCTAGATCAGTGCTGGGATTCAAATTTTTTACGACCAGTTCTGTGGGCATTGCTTTGTGGGTGTGGCAGGGGAAAGATATTGCAAAATCCCCATTCCCTCCCCACCCCGTGAATCAGCTTTCCATCTCTGTTCTCCTGTTCAGGGCAACAAAAGAAGTTCAGGTGGGAATCTGGGAGGCAGCAGGGGTGGGGACAGCCTATTTGCCGGTTCAAAATTTCTGCTACTGGTTCTCCAGAACCTGTCAGAACTGGCTGAATACCACCTCTGATCTAGATGCCTGGTGCCATGGCAAAGTAGAATGCCAGGTGAGATGTCATGTTAAGTATCTGGTGTATATGGATTATTTTTAAGTAAAGTAAATATAGGGGCTCAATTCACATCTGGAAGTTTCATTCTTGCCCCTATACCAACTGAAAAAAAGGGAGCCACAAGGAATGTTTAATCCAACATATAATTTGTTCCTGATTCTACTAAAAATACAGACTCCAGCCACACACAGGAAGTGGTAATCCACAGGCTTCTTGTGGCACTCCGGCCCTTGTTTGCAGCCCATAAGCTTCCTGATGAGTTACAGAAACACATCTGCAAAATGTTAGGCTTCAGCCTGTTTTTAAAAATAAAAACATAAATCAGATATGTTAAAACTCTTCAGTTTGCCCACCTGCAGGGGGATCCATAGATCAAAAAGGATGGGCTTTCAGAGCTTCAGAGGTCTTTTAAATGGAGCCTTTCCTCAACACGTTTAAAAACTTTTATTTTCACCCACACGGACATGTTTAAAAAAGGAAAAAATGATATTCCATACTTCAGTGACATTTCTTTTCTTTTTGTCTCACTTTTCCTTTAAATTAACATATTTAAGTTTTATATACTGTTATGAAGAGAGATATTATATACCAGTGTTGGTGAACCTTTTTGGCACCGAGTACTGAAATGGGAGTGCACGCATAGGCGCGGAGGAGCACTGGAAACCAGCAGAGCAGTTCCCCGGCGCTCATGTGTACGCTGGGAAGCTGAGCTTCCGGTTTCTGGCATGCACATGTGTGCTGGTCATTTGGTCTTCTGGTTTGGACATGAAGACCAGCTGGTTGGCACGCATGTGTGCACCAGGACCCAGAAGAGGAACGGACGACAGCTGGCATGCCTGGAGAGATGGTTCTGCATGCCACTTCCAGCACGTGTGCCATAAGGTTTGCAATCACGGTTATAGATTATTATGAAGAGGAATCTAAATCCTGTTATGAAGACTTTCTAAACAGATGTTTCCAGCCCTTGGCAAAATCATGCTTTCTCTTCTTTTTAATGATTCAATCAGGAAATCCATTACCAAGATCCAAGAAGATTTCATTTATATATTAGAAAAATGAAAAAAAAAATCATTTTTCCAACAACCCATTTTTTTTGCAGGAATATTTCTCTACCCTTGAGACTGGCTGCAGTTAAAGTTGTTGCAAACCAGATGCCTTTTGTTGCTTTGTTCAATGGGGAAGTCTTGTCATTAAGTAACTGAAGCAACTATCTTAGGGAGCATATTTGCTGCGGCTGGGCTGGGCAGTGGGCTGGGAACGGGGCTACTATTTTGGAGACAAATCTGCATATCATTTGCTTCCTTTGCTGGTTCGTTGCTCCAAGGGCAGTAGAAAATGCTACTTCTTCTGCAATGTTGACAACAAGCCTCATTCATTTCAATGCACTAAATGGGAACCAAATGCTCACCATATGCAAGGAAATGGTTTGGGCTCTTGGTGGGATCAGTAATTCCTCCTCTTATAAACAATTAGCACATTGAAGGGTTTATGTCTTTAAAAGACAAACACACAGAGGAGAATTTCAAGTGAATGATATTTGCTCTAAATGTGATCACTCCCCTAATGTTAAATTGCTACTCTCCCTCTCTGGCTTAATATTATAGTCTTTTTAAAAATAATCCCCCAAACTTTGAAAGGGAGGAGGATAGCAAGGAGACAGGTAGGAAATGATGCTTGGTACATTAATGTATATCATAAATGAGAATTTGGAAGAGAAGAGTTAGGAAAATCAACAGCATTGTATTCATCATACAGTTGGATATAATTAAAAAAAAAAACTTTCAGTTTGGCCGTAAGTGGCCCACATCTCTGTGCATTTGCGAAATCACACACATAGTAAGTGATTTTTTTTTCTTTAAAGAGTCACGGGGTGGACTCTGTCCAGGGTTGATCTCAATTCCTTGTACCAGGTATGAATTGTTTGTTATTTTGCAGGAAAAATAAAATCTTTTTGGAACAAGCTGTCTGTTTCCTGTGAAGGGATAGACAAATATTTTGAGAGGGCAAATGCCAATTTTCCACAGCTTCAATACTTGGCCAGCATTACTAATAGAGGTATTGAACAAACCTGGCACTTTTGTACTGATGACCTTCTTATATTGGTTTCTCCTTCCCTTGGCAGTTGAGTGAAGGCCACTGAAGTAGTTCACGCTGGAAAAAAAAAAGACACCCAGGAAGAGTGTCACTTGTGTTACATCCAAGGTTGTTTTCTCTGAAATGGCTCAAGCATGCTTCCAGGAAGTGTCTCGATCTAACAGGATTTATCCAACATAGATGTGTACATAGATGTGTATCAGAGCCCTCAAAGAAACAATCTTAACCAGACATATGGGTGGAAACTAATGAAGGAGAGAAACAACTTAGAACTGAGGAGAAATTTCCTGACAGTTAGAACAATTAATCAGTGGACCAACTTGCCTCCAGAAGTTGTAAATGCTCCAACACTGGAACTTTTAAAGAAGAGATTCGATAACCATTTGTCTGAAGTGGTGTAGGGTTTCCTGCCTGAGCAGTGGGTTGGACTAGAAGACCTCCAAGGTCCCTTCCAACTTTATTATTCTATTTTATATATAGGAAGCTTTCTTCAGGAGGAGCTAGCAGCATACTAGACATGAGATTCTCTCCTCTACCTGCTATTAATATTTTTCATATTTTTGTTTTTTTTAAATAGGGAATTGGTGTAGTGCATAACAAAGCTTTCCTCCAGCATCCTTTTTCTTTTAAGGAATATTCTGTAGTCCACCCTTAGGGTTCTTCCTTACTTGCCTCTAACCACTGCTTCTTTTCCACCAGGAAATTTCAACTTGTCATTAACTGGCCCGGTTTTAAAATAACATTTTTTATTTTTCCCCATGCATCATCCCACCTCCCATCCCATGGGTAGGATTTTACTTGCTTGATGGTCGATAAGACCAGGGGTTGAGATCTGTCCAACAGCTGCTCTTGGCCAATTTAAGCTGCTGCGAGTATGTCCCTTCTCTTCCGGTCACTGGGCGCTTCATTCTGTGGCCAGTTTGACTTGACTTAATAGAGCAAACACTTGCCTTGTAGAGAAGCCTTAGTTCATTGAGTGCCTGATCAGCATTTTCCATAGCATCTGAGCAATCTCATGTGAGATCTTTACTAAGATAGGCTTAGCACACTTTTAAAGATGGGTTTAAGCAGGTATACCATGCCCTCATAATAGGTTGCACACAATGTTAATTTACTTTGGGATAGACAGAGGTTTTGCCAGATGTCCTTTGATAGTTTGGTCACATGTATGTGTTTCATCAAGGTTTTTTTTCTGCTTCCACTGACAAAGGTTGCAATTGCAGAGTGCCAGTTGGAAGTAGCCAACTTTTATGAATCCAACAGGTACTCTGCTTCTTCTATGGCATACTTAACAAATCTTTGAACTACTTCACCATCAATGGGCCTTTGCTGCTGCTGTCCTTGAAGGCCAATATAGGAAGATTCCCTAAATAGATAATGACCCTGTGAGTCTGGACATGTGAAAAAAACCACATGTATTTCTTCAGTATTTTAATTTTTTTAAAAAAATTGGTACCTTACCCTCTTTATCCTGGCCCTTGCTTGTAGTAAAGATTGATTTGTTTTGAAAAAGGCTTTTACATGGCTGCATTTTTTTACTGCTGTTATTTTATTATTATCGTTAGATTAATATATTAGGCCTCCTCCGAGTTCCATCTGCCAGTCAGTGTCGACTGGCAACCACACGGAGGAGAGCCTTTTCAGTAGTAGCTCCGACCCTTTGGAACGATCTCCCCGTGGAGATTCGTACCCTCACCACCGTCCAGACCTTCCGCACAGCCCTTAAGACCTGGCTAGCCCGTCAGGCCTGGGGATAAAGATAATCTGTCCCCACCCAAATGATGAATGAATGTTGTTTACTATTTTACTTTTATGTATTGTTTTGCGTTTATTGTCTTGTACCCTCCCTTCCTTATTTTATGTAAGCCGCACTGAGTCCCCTCAGGGAAAAGGGCGGCCTATAAATACTAATAAAATAAAATAAAATCAAAATCAAATATATACCAACACAATCTTTATATGTGAAGCCTTTGCTGCTCTCTAACCTTGGTTGTATTCTTGTTTTTGTTATACAATATTTACTATTATCCTTAATGTTACTGTATTATTTTAAGTATTTCTGCAAGACTTTAATTAATCAATACTTCAATAGTATACCTGGTTATTTATCTCACCCTTGGTGGGGTGACCTGGAAACATTTCCCCTATTACATTCATACTTTGTTAGCGCTAGGAGCCATGGTGACGATGGCTGTCATTTTTCAGTCCTGATCTGTGACTTGTACATCTAACCCAGTTGGAGGGATGGAGATAATTTGTATTGTTGCTAAACCCAAATAAAGTCTCTCTCTCTCTCTCTCTCTCTCTCTCTCTCTCTCTCTCTCTCTCCCTCCCTCCCTCCCTCTCTCTCTCTCTCTCTCTCTCTCCCCTCTCTCTCTCTGTCCATCCATCTATATCTATCTCTATCTCTATCTCTATCTCTATCTCTATCTCTATCTATCTCTATCTCTATCTCTATCTCTATCTCTATCTCTATCTCTATCTCTATCTCTATCTCTATCTCTATCTATATCTATATCTATATCTATATCTATATCTATATCTATATCTATATCTATATCTATATCTATATCTATACCCATACCCATACCCATACCCATACCCATACCCATATCCATATCCATATCCATATCCATCTATCTATCTATAATCCTGCTTGCATTTTTTTCTGTTACTATGGGAACAGAGACAGAGTAACAATATATAATATGTTGGCTTTTGAGCAACAGCAGTCTACAGTTGCCTGGCTCATAGCAAGTGAAAGTTTCCATTTGCATTTTATCATAATTGTTCTTCCAACATCCCTAGGAGAGTTCCCATCCATGTTTCTTTTGTTGGTCACAGTAACAGTCCAGGAAACTTACCAGAGCAATAGTTATGCAACTCCAATGAGAACTTTGAATTGGTATACAAAAGGGTTTGAATATGGGCCATTCTGTGCATGCTTGGGTGATTTCCAAGGTTCAGTGCTCTTCAGGTTGGTAATCATCCAAATCACAATAGCAGATAGGAGAAGAGTGGAGCCATGTCTGGGGATCATCTTATATCTCATGTTTTCTGTATTAGCTCATTGCAGGAGAGACTTGAAGTAGTCTTTTCCCAATATAAAGATAATCTCATAAGTCTCATTTTCAGGCACAATAATGCTCTCTCCTCCTTTACCACTTCTTAATGCAGGTTTTCCCTATCTCCAAAACTTGGGTAATAAATCAATAGAGCTGTTCTGTTAGGAACCTCTACCAGTAGTTGCAAATCTCTTGGCTTCCAACTGCCCCCCCCTACAGTCATTTGGTGGAATTTCTATTTAGATCTGTGGGCACAAAGTTCTCCATGCAGTATGACCTATTAAGTGTTTACATCTTCTATCATTATGGCAGAACCCCAATTATACCTATCTCTCTCTCCTTTCTTCCACAGTTCTGGGTGATTTGGGAGGATATTTTCCCCACTGTCTTGGGGCAGAAGCAGACACTATATTTCCCTATATGCACTATATCAGTGTTGGTGGGCCTTTTCAGCACTAAGTGCCGAAACAGGAGCATGCAGATGGAGAGCAACAGAAACCGGAAGAGCAGCTCTTCGGTGTGCATGCGTGGGAGCCCCGGAAAGCAGAAGAGCAATGGGCGATAGCTGGCATGCCCAGAGAGATAGCTATATGTGCCGCTTCCAGTAAATGTGCCATAGGTTTACCATTGTGGCACTATATGATCAGTAGGAGGACATATGAACCAGAAACAATTTGTCTTAACTACTCCAAGTTGAATTCTATTGAAGTTTGCTACAGTGGAATTCAGCATGATTCATTTCTATTCTGCATGCAGCACTGCTATGGGTTCCAGTCAGCCAGTGTTCCAAAACTCCAAAATTATGTATGAGAGGGTCAGGGGTGGGTTCCTGCCGGTTCTAACCGATTCGGTAGAAGAGGTTCGTCAAATCTACTGTACCGGTTAGAAGAGGTTCCACCCGTGGACCCGGAAGTAAGTTCCAGAATGCCTGCCCTGGCCCTGTCGCTCACTCGCCCTGCCCGTTCCGTTACAGCTTGCTTGCTCTCCCGCTCATCCGCACTAAACTAGCCCAGCCTGCTGCTCACTAATTGGCTGGAGTCCAATAGAATTTTTTAAAATCGTTTTATTTAAAAGTATCGAGTATAGAATTTTTAAAAATGGTTTATTTTAATTTATTGTTGATATAATCTTTTTAAAAATTTATTGTGTGTAGAATACTTTAAAATGGTTTTATGTTAAATTATTGTGTGTGGAATACTTTAAAATGGTTTTATTTTAAATTATTGTGTGTGGAATACTTTTAACTGGTTTTATTTTAAATTATTGTGTGTAGAATCTTTTTAAAAATTGTCTTAGACTATTTTAAAAAAATATTCTATCAACAATAAATTAAAATAAACCATTTAAAAATATTCTATATTCAGTACTTTTAAATAAAGTGATTTAAAACATTCTATCCACAATACATTTTAAAGTATTGTGGATAGAATATTTTTAAATTGTTTATTTTAATTTATTGTTTATAGAATATTTTAAATGGTTTTATTTTAATTTGTTATGTATAGAATATTTTCAAATGGTTTTAAAGGGTTTTTTTCTTATTTAAAGAATATCTTTTTCAAAAAATATTTTTAGGGAATTTTTATTTATTGTTTATAGAATATGTTTATTACAAGAAATGTTATTCCTTTTTGCAAATGTTTTATTTATGATGCAATGTGTTGCTTTTAAGTGTGCAGGTTGGTGCATGGTTATGTGTCTCAAAGTGGCTGCTTTTCTATGAGTTGGTGCAAGGCAGCTTTGCCAGATTTTGTGTGTGATACCTGGTTGTTTAGGTAATGGTGGCTCCTGGTTCTGTGAGCTTCCTGGCACTGTCCTTTATAATTTCCCACAACACCTTGATGGTTTTTATTCCAGTGGCTTTGTCTTTCCTGTCCTTGGGGTTAGGGGAAAAAACTGATTTCATCTGCAGTCGTTTTTTTTGTTGGGGGGTGGGTGGGTGGGTGTTTTCCTAGCACTGTCATAGTTTATGGGTAACTATATGTATATGGTTATGTATAACCATATACATATAGTATGGGTGTGTAATGTTCCGCAGTTATCTACACATTAATAATGATCAAGTACTAATAATATTTCCTTATCCTTTCCTTACATAATTGGTGTTTTCTTTCATACTTTTAGATTACTAATTTCTGTTTCTGTTAGCAATTGATAAAACAAATCTCACATGAAAAAGTATTTGATTTTAATTGTCAATTTATTTGTTCCTGCATATTCTAATATTTATTCATTTTCATATCTTTGTTTTTCCACTGTTGTGCAAACACAATTCCAGCAGCTGTTAACATGTGTAAAAATTAAATATGTATTGTATTTCCTTTGAAATGCCCAACCAAATATTACTGGTTTTAAATCCATATCTTGCTTTACCATTGCTTCTAACCATGACACACCACTAACTCTTGAATAGCTACTTGGTCTGTCCTAAGTACTGAACCTAATTCATATATTCCTGTTTTTTGAACTGAGGAATAAATTTCAAAAAAAAAAAAAAAAAGAAATCTGTACTTCTCTGTGAATCTACCTATGACATTCATTCTTGATCTAACTTCTTAGATGAAAAACTATATCTTTCCTATTTGTTTGGGGACATCCTTCTTGAAAAGACTGTACATTGTTGGGTAAAAACAGAGGTCCCTTCTGTTACCTGTAGTGTAGTCTTCAGTTTACAACCACAATCAAGTCCAATATTGTTTTATCTCTTCTGCAGTTAGTATTATTTAACAGGCAACAGAGTATGAGCGCTAGGACAGTCATCTTTTCTATGTAAGTAGCTGTTTTATTGATTTGTGTGCTTGTTTCATCCTTAATATAGTAGTGCTAGCAATTAAAGTCTTCCTTTCTGTATCTCTTTGTGCAGGCCATTCATTGGAGCAAGGTGGTCAGTGGGTGACTTCAACACACAAAAGGACAGTAATCTTCCTTTTCTATTATTTTGTGTGCTGGTTTCATCCTAATGCAGTGCATGCAATGAAATAGTTCATTTCTTCTTTGTGCAGGCCATTCATCGGAGTCAGTGATATTGAAGACTGGCAAGGACAGTCATCTTCCTTCTGTAAGTAGCTATTTTATTGTTTTGTGTACTTATTTTAATCTTATTTAAGTAGTAAGTACGCAAAATAATAAATTTCCTTTTTTATATCTTTTTGTAGATCATTCATTGGGGCAAAGAATTCAATGACATCATCTTGGCAACTCCCATCTGGTCACATGACTGCCAAGCCACTCCAACTCAGTCACATGGCCGGCAAACCACTCCCACCTAGTCACATGGCCGGCAAGCCACTCCTGCCTGGTCACATGGCCGGCAAGCCACTCCCACAAAGCAGGCCACACCTACAGAAGAGGTTCTGAAAATTTTTGAAACCCATCACTGGAGAGGGTCATCACTCCATCATTTATATCTGAGGATAAAACTTACCGTATTTGAAGATGGCTAAGGAAGTCATCATGGGCCATATCAGACCCAGAGAAGGAATATATTTAATCAGTGCAGTATCACGAAGAAAGCTTTGAATGTCTAAACACATGATGCTTCTGCCTTTATGCAAGACTGCAACTGGCTAAGAAGAGCGTTGACAGTATAGTAGACATATACACTGTGCTTCACAACATGGCATGACTCTGAATGCAAGGGTGTGTTCTCTTCTCAAGAAAGCCCTGACTGTCCTCACCATCAGCACTGCTGGCTCAAGTGCTGATGCTGTATGGACATGCCAGTAATGGATGGAAGCATTCTGGGTCTCCAGAGTTTATTTCTTGGTAGACCTAAAGGCAACACAATACTTTTTAGGTGTAATTGCATTATCCTACTATTTTCATCCTCTGTGATTTTTCTCCCATTCCCCACCTCTCCTGCACATTTAAGAACAATGACAGTGGGTCTCAATGTAAAAATCAAGAGGTCCTCTCACAAGGAATAGGTGTAGCTGGATTGGCACCACAATAGAGGGGACAGGGCAGTTGACAAGAGCGGTCATACATGGACTGTAATGGCAGAAAATTAGTTGGCTGACGTCTAACAATCATCAGGAGATTTGTAAGCCAGATCTGGTTACCTTATCTTGACTTTTCCCAGCAGCTGACCGGATTAACCAGTGGTAACTAGTCGCAGAGAACTAAAAGCATGACTATCTGGTAAGAAAAAGTTACATTTTAAAACCAAATGTGAAGGAAGGGATTTATTCTTTGGACATGTAGATGTGAATCTTTCCCACTCCTGTCGCCCCTTTCCAATTCCAGCTACTGCATCATTTTCAGGCAATTTGTAGGTTTCTTTTTCCAAGAGTAATTCCTGTTTTTCTTTCTGCACTTGAGGTTTTGTGTTTTGTTTTATTTTAGAATGCAATATTAAAACACTTTCTAAAGAAAAGCCCACCTCCCTCCTTCCTTCAGCTGAATTCTACACATTTCTACCTCCCCTGAGATTCTTCTCCAAGCAGTAGATTTGACTGAAATCAACCCTAACACAATTCTACACTCTGCCAAAATGTCATTGCTGGATTTTGCTGTTTGTTTTTTTGCACATGCTAACAAGCTGGAGAGAACTTCTTGTACAGGATTTCTTGTAATTGGTGCTTACCTCCCCAACACAAGTTTCTTTCCTCCCTCCCTCCCTCCATCCCTCCCTCCTCCCCACCCCTAAAATTTGTTGTAGGTGACTGCCTCTTTTCTCTCTTTTCTCAAATATTTATTTCAGAAATCCATGCTGCTGATTAAGAATTTTAAATATTTCTCTTCCAAGGAACTCAGGATGCTAGTGGTTTGGGTTTATTTGTCATGGAGTTCTTGACTCTTGACTAGTATTTTGCTGAGTGTTTACTAGGCAAGAGTTGAAAGAGAAATATTCCTTCTTTATTTCAGTGAACTTACTTGGGCTGGCTGGTTTTCTGCCAAAAACATGGGCAGCAGCCTATCTAACAGAGCATTATATTCTGAGGTGAATATAAAGTGAGCCTATCTGGATATGACCAGAGTGAGAAGAGTTTCTGAAGCAGCCGAATCTGGATAACCTGAAAAAGGCAAAAACTGTTAGATCTTTAATATGTTATTATTGTACGTATTGTTGTCCAGGATGGGCAGAGTTAATTACAGGAGTTTTGTTCTCTTGTGCCAAAACAAATTAACTGTTAATTCTGTGACCTGATTGACCAAAAAGGAATACTTAGTATTAAAAAGGAATTTGCATTAAAGGATAGCGATCATGTAATACTGGAATTACCAATTACCTCCCAAAAACGCATTAGATCGCACAGGGTCAGCCTCCTTCGAGTCCCGTCTACCAGCCAATGCCATCTGGCTACGACCCGGGGGAGGGCCTTCTCTGTTGCAGCTCCGGCCCTTTGGAATGAACTCCCTGCGGAGATTCGGACCCTCGCCTCTCTCCCGGCCTTCCGAAAAGCCATTAAAACCTGGCTATGTCGGCAGGCCTGGGGTTGATGAGCTCCCTTCCCCTTTCGACAGATATGGTTGATGGTTATTTTTTAAAATTTGTCTTGTTTTTGTATGTTCCCTTCCCCGTTTGAGTTGTTCGCCGCCCTGAGTCCCAGCAGGGAATAGGGCGGCATATAAATAAAACAAAACTTCAAACTTCAAACTTCAACTTATTGATATTAAGGGAAATTTGAAGCTTCTGTAGTCAAAAGAAGCCCTTGGATTTTGGAAATGTAGTGAATTCAAGTCACTAAAAAATATACTAAAACATGTAATTGTTTTCTAACCTGGAAAATAGCAAGAGACGCCAATGTGGCTTCAAAGAAAGTTTCGCTTCAATCCAAAAGTAAAATGAAACAAAAAAAAATAGAAGAAAGTATTTCAGATGTGGAAAGACAAGTCATCAAGGAAGAATGCATGCTGGGTAAAAGAACAATCTGCACCAGGAGTAGATGGGAATACAGAAGGGAGTTTCAATGATCAGGCTGAATGAGGATCCTGGCACAGGAGTGAAGAGCCAGATGTCTGAAAAAGGGAAACGTTATTTTACCTTCAAAAAGAATGAAAAGAAATATTTGTTTACTATAGACTAAACAGTCTGACAGCCATACCTGGGGAAAGGTTGGAGCAGATTAAAAAAAACATATTGTTCTCTACAATGCACTGAACTTTGAGCGAACTAATCTTGTTTATGTTTCAAATGGGATATTTATTTATTTATTACTTATATCCCACCTTTGTTATTTTTTTTAAAAAAATAACTCAGCATGAGGGACACAGCCAGCAAAACCTCTTCCTCCTATTTTCTTCACAACAACAACCCTATGACATGAGTTGGGCTGAGAGAGAGTGACGGGTCCAAAGTCACCCAGCTGATTTTCCTGGCCAATTTTCTTAGTTGATTGAGGGAGTGCTGTAGACAGAATGTAAAGTCAATATTCAGCAAAACATGATATAATGCCCTACAATATCCTATTTAGCAAGTTATTTAAATATGGCTAGATGTCATGCTATCAGCTGTATAAGACAGAACAGACTAAGAAACCAATGCCATAGAGATCAGGACTATTTTTATGCTAACTACTATACTAACAGAATTTTGCATGTCTGAATGTACTTTCCCCTCCCTCATCTTATCTTAGTATGAACTAGGCAGGGGTCTGTCTGATATTTACTCAAACCAGTTTGTTGGAGTGAGCTCAAGCCTCACCAGTTTTACCTTTGCCTTGGCTGTCTTTCAAAGCCATTCCTTATGCCCTCTGTCGCTGATGTTTAGTTGCTAAGTTATATCTGACACTTTGCAACCCCATGGACTATAGCAGTGATGCCTAACCTTTTGTTGTTTCATGCTGAAACCTATAATGCAATGCGGGCCTGACACACACACCCCGCATGCCCCACCCCCTGCGCATGCATGCGACTCGATGCTCCAGAATTAAATTTAAGACAAATGAAAAATTTTTGATTTAGAAACCAGAAATAAAATGAACAGATATAGGAAAAGGATACTAGAAAATTATTAAAATGTACATAAATTTGCCATTATGCAAGGGATTCAGAAGTGGAGTGTTTATTAGATTTCCAAGTGAGTCAGACCTTTTTATGTGTACTCCATTCCATTATATTTCAGGACCAATGAGATTAGTGTACATTAAACTGTATCGTGATAATTCTGCATTATTACTCTTTGTCAAATGCAAAGGGTAGGATTATTATTTTTAATTTTTTTTATCAGAGTGTATTGGAATATAAAATACAAATCCAAATAAAAATAGCAATAGCACTTATATACTGCTCCATAGTGCTTTATAGCACTCTCTAGGCCATGATGGCAAACCTATGGCATGCATGCCGGAAGTGACACGCAAAGCCATCTCTCTAGGTGTGGTTAATCTTCCAGTTTCTGGTGCATCAGCCAGCTGGTCTTCACGCATCTGGGAGCGCTGGAAACCAGAAGAGCAGCCACCCGGTGTGCATGAGCATGCCAGATGGCTGTTCTTCTGGTTTCCAGCATGTGCATGCACACTGGCCACCTGGTCTACCAGTTTGTGGCATGCATGTGCGTGCAAAGACTAATTGGCTGATGTGCATGCATGCACTGGAAACAAGAAGATCATCATGCCAGCTAGCTGGTCTTCACCCACTTATAAGTGCCAGAAAACGGAAGAGTAACCACACTAGTGCATATGCACATGCCGGAAACCAGAAGAGCAGCCGCCCAATGGGCACACACTCATACTTCCGTTTTGGCAATTGGTGCCGAAATTTTAGTATTTTTTTTTTTAGTATTTTATTAATATTTATAGGCCGCCCTTTTCCCTGAGGGGACTCAGGGCGGCTTACATAAAATGGGGGAGGGAGGGTACAGACAATAGACACAAAATAGTACATGAAAGTAAAATAGTAAACAACATTCATTCATCATTCGGGTGGGGACAGATTATCTTTATCCCCAGGCCTGACGGGCTAGCCAGGTCTTAAGGGCTGTGCGGAAGGTCTGGACGGTGGTGAGGGTACGAATCTCCAAGGGGAGATTGTTCCAAAGGGTGAGATCCATGGGGAGATCGTTCCAAATGTTCACCAGCACTGCTCTAGATAGTTTACAGAATCAGCATATTTCCCCCAATAATCTGGGTCTTTATTTTACCGACCTTGGAAGGATGGAAGGCTGATTGAACTTTGAGTCAGTCATAATCGAGCTCCTGGCTGGTGGGCAGAGTTAGCCTGCAATATTGCATTCTAAGCCACCGCAGCTCCTATCAGAAAGGAAGGGGTAAAGGAGTGCAATATAAAGGAAAGGAAAAAGGAAAAAAAAAGCTGTGATTTCTGACTCTGTTTGATGCAGTAGAATACAAACTTCAAATTTTTGCTTTATATTTCTGGTAAATACAAGCCATTTCTATGACTACAAAGTTAAACACAAAAACAGTTTGGTAACGATAATAATAAATTCAAAGCTGTGTGACAACACATACACATTTTATTAAGTCTATTTCAGGAAGTTCACCTAAGTCCTTCAAACCTCAGGCATTTATGACATGACAATCACTTCCCTGACAATATTTTCTGTTCCCCGCCAGCCTTCAAATATTGTAAGCAAATAATTATGACCTTGAACTGTACTGCAGATTAATTACATGTTGAAAATATTTCTTCTTGAGTAGATAAAGTAAATGGAGGGGGGGAAAACAACTTTCCAAATGAAAACATTATTCATTAATTTGGGGATGCTGAAGTCTTTGGAAGCAGCTACGGATTTCAGAAGAAGAAAACTCCTTGCATGCTTAAGTTGTTAAGATAGCAGACAGAAGACCATTCTACCCATCAGAAGCTTCAGAAACAGCTTTATGCTGATAGACACTTATTCCTTTGTGCCGTTGATTTTGAATTATTGGGAAGCAGGAGCAAAAAAACCCCCCAATTATTGTCTGCCTCCCAGATGCCATAAGACCCAAAGACAGGGGTGGGTTGCTGCCGGCATTACTGCCAATTCAGTGTGCACAAAAAGTTTGTCTGCTTTGCTCGTGCGCATGTCAGACGCATGCTCCATGCATGTGCACATTTGCAAATAAAAAGGTCTGTGCATGCACAAAACCTTAAAAAATGAAAAAAAATTGCAATGAAAATTGTTCTGCATATACGCAGAACTGAAAAACAATATGGCGCCTCCATAGGAGAACCAGTTTGGTGGTGTAGCAGGCCTGGGTCGCTACCGGTCCCAGCGACCCAGGCTGCCAAGCAGAGGTGGGTTCCTACCAGTTCGTACCTATTCGGTAGAACCGGTTCGTCAAATCTACCGAACCGGTTAGAAGAGGTTCCACCAGTGGACCTGGAAAGCAGGCCACACCTACAGAAGAGGTTCCCAAATTTTTTGAAACCCACCACTGGTCCTTGGATATGATTATTCTACACTATCATGCTCATATCTATAAAACTCAGTGCCTCTGTGAAAGATAAGGATGACTACTGTGTTTGTGGTGCAATCAGAACATTGTGTGTGTTGAAGTTGTTTTAACGCATACCAAAGATGCCTTTTAAAAAGCACGTTTACATCATATTCTTATGCATGCTAGTGCTGTGTGTGAGGTAATTTAAGGTTCTGACAAGTGTCGTCAGCATCTTCATATCCGGTCACATGGGCAGCAAGCCTCCCCCATCCGGTCACATGGGCAGCAAGCCACTCCCACAAAGGAGGCCACACCCACAGAGTAGGTTCGAACAATTTTTGAAACCCACCACTGCTGCCAAGTTACTACCTATTCAGCCGAACTGGTCCGAACTGGTAGTAATTCACCTCTGCCTAAAGAGGAGGTTATTCCAGGAGGTCTTGGGACCCCATGGGACAGGTGAACGAGTGAGGCAACTCTGTTATTATTTAAAACTTCTTTGTCTAATCTTGGTTTTAGCTTGGTTTTTACACTATTTAATGTATTTATTCACTCTTTTAGCTCTGTGGTATGCCTCCTAGAATTGATTGGTTTGTGAGATGGACAACTGTATAAATTAGTTTAACAAATAAATAAATATTCTCAAAAATGGAAAGATTCTTAAATACCCACAATTGGAGGAGTCATTGGAGAAGAGTACAGAACCAGCAGAGATGGCAAAAATAACTTGGACATTTTGTTTGAAAAAAAGAGAAAACTACAGTTGTGATTTATGACTTGGAAGATTAGAAAGGGTAGCTTATGAAAAGAAGGAAATTATGACAAAATCTTAGAGAGAGAGGATAAAATGCAAATGCATTCATAACCACTGTTAAAAGATCAGAAGTTGCTTTTTTATCCTCTTTTCTTTTCATTTTTCTTCACCATTTTTTATTTTCTTTGTTTCTTTTCTACTAGTTGTATTGTTTTTAGCTTGTCAAAACTTTCTCCAATAAAAATTATATTTAAAAAATGACTGCTTACAAATGTTTCAGAACACTGCAAAAAAGGGGGGGGGGGGGTTCAGAATGACACCGAGAAATCTTTGACTTTATTAATTCAGTACTTTTTTTGCAATGGTCTATGGTAAATTGTTGTAAGAGGCAAATAAATCAGGCATTTTAAAACTGCAGTTAAAAGCTCTAAATCTTTATTCAACAATTTGAATTGCTGGATGAGGAGGTAATAAACTCAAATAATTATAACACTCAGAACAAATAGTTCTTGTGCATTGTAAAATTAAAGAAAAGACAACTTGATTGACAAATCATTAGAAACGAATCATGTAGTGCTAAACTCCATTATTTCAGAGAGTTTTCAATCTGGGTATTTATTGTTTCAAGACAGTCTCATTTCGTTATTGGTAAATAGCATTTTAAAAGAAGACCAGAAAATTTTATGGTTCAAAATAAAATGCACACATCTATTACAGCAAAACACAGAAATAGATCTTTGGAAGAACAATGGATATATCAAGAAAATTTTTGTTTCACCTAAACCTAGATAAGTATATCTGGTCAGATCTTCTTTGAAGCAGTTCCTAGGACCAGTGTATTCTGAGCAATGATTAAATTACATACATAGGAAACTGCGTTTTACCAAAATCAGATACACTGGTGCATTTTATCAATATTGCTGCTATTGATCGCCAGTATATATTGAGAGGTTTCATGCAGGAGTTTTCCCAATCCTGTCTGATCTTGAACCAGTGGTGGGTTTCAAATTTTTTAAGAACTTCTTCTGTAGGTGTGGCCTGCTTTGTGGGAGTGGCTTGCCAGCCATGTGATTGGGTGGGAGTGGCTTGGCAGCCATGTGACTGGATGGGAGTGGCTTGCTGGCCATGTGGCTGGGTGGGCGTGGCTTGCTGGCCATGTGACTGGGTGGGAGTGGCTTGCTGGCCATGTGACTGGGTGGGCGTGGCCAACTTGTAAAATGTGGTGAAACTCACTTAACAACGCTCTTGCTTAGCAACCAAAATGTTGGCTCAGAAACTGGCATTTGAAGCACGCAATCTTAAAGTTGTCAAGTTACAAGACCCTTGCGCCCCTAACCCTTTAGAAAAAAACTCCCAGGGGTGTTCAAACTTGACAGCTTTAAGAACTCCCAACTTAATAAGTACTCAGGGTCTGGAATAGATGATCCTACACCGTGAAATATTCTGCTATAGGGGTGCTCGACCCCATCCGTTCTTGTGTTTTGCAAATAACTAGAAACCCAAGTATTCCAAAGTGTATTCCCTAACCCTTTAGAAAAAAACCCCAGGGGTGTTCAAACTTGACTAATTTAAGACTTGTGGACTTCAACTCCCAGAATTCCTCCTCTCGCTCTTCATCTTGATGATGTGTGGACAGGTGGGGGGAGGGAGCTGGAACCAGTTCTAAACAGCACTGTAGATTTGTGGAACCTCTTCTATAGAAGAGGTTAGAACTGGCAGGAACTGTCTTGAACCTGCAACTTGGTGATGCAAGACTCCTGGCCTGAATGACAAATGCCTGCCTATGCTCTTTACGTTCACAGTTCCTTATGCAATGGACCAAACTCATATCCAGGCTTCTTCTCTTAGAATATTGATAAAATTGCAGTAGTTAGATAGAAAGAAGGAAATGCTGTACCAAGTTGGCCCTTGACAGTCTTTTTTGTCTTCATGATGACCTACGTGTTCATGCTGGGCCACCTCTGCACATTATTTTCCTGTCTGTTTAGCCGTATAACTACTGATCTATTCGTTTACTTAGTGTCCGTCCATCCATCCAACAATCCACCCATCATCTTTCGGTTGACTTGTTCATCTATCCATCTACCCATCTCTCATTTGGTGGATATCCAAATTTTTGAAATAATTCCTGAGATTTTATTTTAACTACCCTGTTTCTCCGAAAATAAGACCTCCTCGGATTATAAACCCATTTGGGCTTTTGAACACATGGGCTAAAATAAGCCCTCTCCTGAAAATAAGCATCCCATAAATATTTAACTGCATGTGCAGCCGGTCCCTGCCATTTCCTGGGGGGGGGGGGAGGAAGGGGGGGGAAGATGCCTTATGTGCCCCACATGCACCTGCCATCCATGTGGAACGTGGATGCCGCTCCCACAAATCCTAGCTCCGTGTTCCTTCTCTTACTGGCAGCTGCAAAAAGCGCAGCAGGCTTAGCGACTCTATGGCTGGCAAGAGTGTGCCAGAAGCAGAGACAGAACCTCCGGCCCTCTCTGGATCAGCTGATCCACAGGCCATGGCCCGAGGTTAAGGGGTCTCCTGCATCTCAAAAATAATAAGACCTCTCCAAAAATAAGGCCAAGCGCTTATTTCGGGGGCCAAAAGAAAATAAGTTCCTGTCTTATTTTCAGGGAAACACGGTAATTAATTTTAGTGCTTGAAGAAAGTCTATTGAATTAAAGTTTGAATGGGTCCCCTTTCATATGCAGGTGCCCAAATGTCCCTTTATCCTATAAAAAGGCTGTTTCCAAAATAAAATCTTTGTGTTGACAGATTCATAGTTTAGGAAAACCCATTTCAAGGAAAAACTTCATCAAGCCCAAATAAAGACTTTCAAACTGACATTCACAGAATAATGTATTCTTCATTACAGCTTAATTAACCAGAAAGTTCTACCCCAGTTATATGACCACTGAGTGAATTAGCATACCACTTTTCATGGTCTGTTAACTATGGCAATTGTCCAATGTACATATAAATATAAGGCAGTAAATTACTCTCACTGCAAAATTATATCCATAAATGATTTCTAAAGCTTAATGTTATTAAGGGATAAAATTGGGGGATTTATCCATTTTGCACTGACCTAACAATATATATGAAAGCTTGTCATGGCCTTGCCAGGTCAAATTATGTGTGCTTGAGTATGATCATAGCCAAGCAGAATCAAAGTATGGCTCTTTAAGCTGTAGCGTATGATTCATACTGGTTATTCCAGTCCTGTTTCTACACTTCTACATTTTATTAATGCAAGTTACGGGTGCCAAACTCTGATTTAAAGACGGCATTTCCAGCTAGTGCTTTTAAAAATGCACCATTTGACCAGCTGGAATTTTACAGTTAAAATTTCTGTTCTGGAATTTGGCACTAATATTATAGATCTGTAAGAAAAAGTAGCCAAAACAAACAAACAAACAAACACACCTCATCCACCCAATCCATCAAGCAAAAACAAAAATGCAACCTCTATCAAACAAGAAACATTAGCCTGGTTTGAAGTTCAGGAAATACAGCACAACAAAAATAGTTCATGTGAGAAATGCCCTCCTATCTCAGGTTGAATTCAGAGTATGAATTCAGGCACTGGATTAATAAAGAGCACAGAAACAGAGTTCTCTAAATGTAAGGTTGGCTCCACATGTGAAAACAGGTCAGAAAACCAGAGAGGGCCTCTATCAATTACAGCTCTGTCATTCATTATGCATGTGAAAGAGATTGTTTCCCTACACGGGGAATGTTTATAAGAATTTTTGCCCACCTGAAATACTCTAGAGGGCATAAACCTTGGGGAAGGTGGGTGATGGCTATATATGTCTTACAATGAAATGTACATGTAAATACTGAGCAATACAGAGAAACTGATTGTGTAAACTGTGGCTTTTCTGCCAGGTGAACCTTGCATTTCTGGAACAGAAGCACAGCATCCGAAATAAAACTCCTGCTGCCGCCTGGTGTTTTAAGAATGAAAAGGCCAAAGAGATATTTACTAAAAAGGTTGAGTCAGTGTGAAATTGTCTACCCTAGCAAGCACTCTGAAAAGCAGAGGCAGAGATATGTATTGATCAGTTTTGCCTTACCAACGAAAGAGAAGGAAAAAGAAGAAAGGCAATGGCAAAAAGTGATCCAAGAAAGTACAGATTTGCATTAAATGTTGGTTGTATGTATAGATACAGCTACAGGCATAATTATATCTGCTCTCCAAAGAGAGGAAGATTGTATCTTTCATTTGTAACTCCTAAGTCTGCCAGTATTATGGATGACACTTCCAAGGTCTCTTTTCTAATTATGTTTTAATCATTAAACTTGGACTGGAACAGAGAGCGCTTCAAACAGTTGACTGCTTGATGATCTTCAGATGCAAGCCCTAACAAATTGTGCACAAAAGATCTAGTATATCTTCCTATACTAGCTTTCCCTCAAACGAGTATCCTCAAGAGATGTTAGTTTGCACTTCTGAAATTTATAGTCCAAAATCTATATACAAACAAGAATTGGATAGAATTGAACAGCTGGAGGATGTGGAGAGAAACAGAAGACTGACCAAGACTGATCTTGATTTTATTTATATCAAAGAAAGGAAACATATAAAAACAGCAAAAGAGAAAAAAAAGATCTTTCATGTATAAGCAAACATACAGAATAAGTGAAGTGTGAAGTATCATCTTATGATATGATGCTAAGAATTATGTCAGCCTGAGTGTCCCAAAGTCATCCAGTAAGCTTACAGAACTAACCCATACTTTTATCTAGTCCTACTCTAATCTGTACTGTAATACTTAAATCATATGCTTCTGAAATGACATGTGAAATTAATTATATGCTACCTGGCTACATAAGCAGAATGTAGGTTTAAAAGTTAACTTGAAGGATGTCAACATGAGGCTTATCTAGTTATCTAGACATTATCTTCCTGTAATGTCTGGAAGCAGACAAAACTAGAGCAATTTATTTCAGTTCCGGGACCACTGATATATATGAAAGTCTCCAGGCTTCTCCTAAAAGCTACTTTTCTCTATGATTCCTAACTTTCCAAATGCTTGAAACCCAAACCCATCATTTTCAATCATGTTCCAGTCACTGAAAAGTTGTTTACAAATTGTTTACAAATCATTGTGACCATATCAGTTTGATTGTTTGATTGTAAAAATTAGCAATCCTCTTCTGATCTGTCATTTTCAAAACTTTTCAAAATCCTTTGATTGCCAAAATTGCCGGGATCACATTTTCCCTTAAGTTTGCTTTTTTGCTTTAGAAATCCAGGCAAACAAATAGAAATGTTTGAAATGTGAGTTACATAATAGTGAGCCACTGCAGTTTCAAAAAATCTTGTTTTAAGAAAAAAACCCAACTTTTAAAATAGCTACCTCTCCCCATACCTCTGGATTAATTAATTATTTTAAAAATCACCCATCAGTCATCTTGTCTCTTGATAAAAATCCTCTCCTAAATGCCCAGACATTTTTAAAATCTTTTTTTTAACTTAAGAGAAAGAGCATTTATGATGAACAAAGATAGTTGGTTGAAGAAGGAATTATTTTGGAGAAGATGTAAATGAGCACATATTAAGAACACCATCATTTTACTCAAGAATATTTCACACAATGGTGAGTACCTCTTATCCTCAGTTCAGTAGGCACAGGATTGCAGGCAAATTAGGGATTAGTGAGTTAAGAAACTGACTTGAGCTGACTTGGAATGAGGGACAAAAGAATTAAAGGCTTTATCTGGGAGTGATTTCATGGGAAACAAAATAACTTGTCCTCTGTGAAGTTCAAATTCTGCCATTTAATTTTGAATTAGCTTCTATACTTGGAGAGATGAATGGTCTCTGCTATGCATATTAGATATTCCCCCACCCCCCCGACAGAGGTTTCCACCAAGGTCCTTTGTTCTGGTGGGAACAGAGGTTTAATCCCATTGGTCAAAAGGTCTGACAGATCCCTTTAAAAGGGGATGCTGCCCGACCCTTCCTCAGCTGGATGTTTACCTGATTTGCAATAAAGAGCTGTTGTTACGGGACCTTTGTGTGCCTTCCTTTACTCAATCTAACACTGGTGATGAAGGTGAGATTGGAAGTCAACTAGGTGAACAAAAAGAGCCAACGTGATCCTGCAAGTACATCCATCCCGGAGTATCTTGTGCGGCATCGAGCAAGCCATTGCTGAACGACGAAATTGAATCAGGATGGCTATGCACGCCCCACCAACTCCGTATGATCCAGCCACTGAGCACTGGGAATCGTACAAGTTATGATTCGAGTGTTTCCTCGAAGTGAATGATCTCACAGGCGTTCCAGAAGCCCGTAAGAACGACATGTTCCTCGGTTACTGTGGCTGAGAAGTGTTCAAAATGGTGAAAAACCTCTTGGAACCAACCCCGCTCCAAGCGGTGTCCTGGTTTGCACTACAACAAATTCTGAAGCCATCTTTAAGGTGTTCAGGGACATTTTTGGCACCGGTCTGGGTGGATCCCCAATTTCCTTTAGGTTGGACCCCAAAATAGCCCCAATTAGGCTAAAACCTAGGAGAGGTTTTTGCTCTCCATCCTAAAATTGACAGAGAAATTGACAAGTTTGTGAGCCATGGCATCTTAGAGCCAGTTGATCACACATGCTGGGAGATGCCAATTGTGACACCTGTCAAGCCTGACGAATCTGTCTGCATCTGCATGGACTATAAGTGCACAATTAATAAAGCGTTACAACAAAGCACCTACCCTGTACCCATTGTACAGCACCTACTACATTCGCTCGGCCCAGGAAAAATCTTTGCAAAATTGGCTATGGTGCAGGCATACCAACAATTATCAGTACATGGTGCTATTGCGGAGGCCCAAACCATTGTGAGGCACAGGGGTGCATTCAAATACCACCGCCTGCAATTCGGTGTTAGTATCGCCCCTGGACTGTTCCAAAGCATCATGGAATGACTTTTGCAGGGGATTCCAGGAGTCATCCTCTATTTCGATGACATCTTAGTATCGGCTGCAAATGGGGCGCAACTTTTAAAAGGCGTACGGACAGTTTTGGCCAGAATCAGAGACAAGGGTCTCGCCCTCAAAAAAGAAAAATGTCAGATTAATGTACCAAAGGTTGAATTTCTAGGGTACCCGATCGATGGGTCTGGAATCCACCTGACCTCAAAAAAATTAAAGCTATTCAGGATGCCCGCACACCGCACAATCAGACCGAACTACAGGCGTTCCTCGGGCTCCTTAATTTCTACAATGTCTTTCTCAAACAGAAAGCCACCATAGCTGAACCATTACATTGCCTTCTAGCCAAGAACGCGAAATGGTCCTGGGGCAAAGCCGAGACGGCCGCATTTGCTGCAGTAAAATGACTCTTGTCAGTAGATTCTTTCTTAGTACAATACAGCCAGACCCTGCCATTAGTATTGACCTGTGACACTTCCCCATTTGGTGTCGGCGCTGTCCTCAGCCACTGTATGCCCATTGGAACTGAAGCCCCTATTGCATTTTACTCCAGGACATTGTCCGCCACAGAACGGAACTACAGCCAATTGGACTGCAAGGCTTTGGAAAAGGTTCCACGAATATCTCTACGGCCGGGACTTTGAATTGGTTACGGACCACAAACCATTGTTGGGTTTACAGGCTGGGGATCGCCCCATCCTGGTATCATTATCTCCCTGCATGACCAGGTGGACTATTTTCCTGGCTGTCTATTCCTACTGCCTCATTCATTGGCCCAGCTCCACTTTAGGCAATGTGTATGCCTTGAGCCACTGCCCATTGCCCAAAGTTCTTGCCAACCCCACCCCTGAGATGCTGGTCCTCCTCATTGACTGCCTGGAAACCGGACCCGTCTCATCTAGCGATGTTGCACGCCACTCTGCAAAGGACCCCAAAATAAAGCAAATTTTGAACTTTGAGCAGAGTGGGGGAGTCTTACTTTGTCCTGCACAAGGCAGTTTGAAGTTCCCAGCACGGACAGCCGTTCTGCCTTGGGCTAGCCCCCCTTTCCTTGCAAGCACAAAAGCTGCAAAAATCGAAGAGCATTTGCCAGCAAAACAGTTTCTTCTTTCCTTCTTGCCTGAAGGATAAGAAAACCTGATAAGACGTCAGATGGAAGATCCTCTAAACAGGTACGTAGCCAGGAATTCGGAGGCAGCTGATTTTTTGCTGCCACCACCAGCAAGCTCCTCCCACCCCTGCCCACCCCTGAGATGCTGGTCCTCCTCATTGACTGCCTGGAAACCGGACCCGTCTCATCTAGCAATGTTGCACGCCACTCTGCAAAGGACCCCAAAATAAAGCAAATTTTGATCTGGATGTGGAGGGGGTGGACCAAGGGGCCTGTTGGGGCTGATTTCAAAATGTATTTTGCCAAATGCAATGAATTGTTGGTTATTTTTTTTTTTTTAAATCAAAGATTCTTTTATTACATTTTCATTTTCCTTTATACAATCACTTAAATACTGTGCAGTTAAAAAAAGAAGAAGCAATAAACAACTCATAACACTTCTATCCTACATACACCCTTCCTTCTACCCCTCCAACTTTCATTTCTCCCTTCCAACAATCCCCTCTTCTACTTCCCCTCCCCCTCAGCCATTCCTTTCTCCCCTTCCCACCATCTCACCCTCCTTACGTTCCCTTCTCACTCCCTCTTAATTCCCCCCTCTTCTTTCCCTCTACACCTCGCTTCGGTGTATTTCTAGTATTCATTGGTCTATTTGTTTTGTACTAAAACAAAAGAAAAATAAAAGGAAAAGAAAGAAGAAAAGAAAAAAACAAAAAAAAACAACAGTATCCAAGTGCATTCATTGTTCTGAAAATTGAGTCTATACTTCCATCCTCCCCCCCACCCACCCCCTGAACCCCCCTCCCTGACCCCCTTCCGACTTCCCAGGTCCCATTCCCGGCATCGTTCTTTATCAAGCAAAGTCTGGAGTATATTGAAACCAAATAGATTAGAAGTTACAAAATAATAAAAAATAATAAAAAATAAAGAACAAAAAAGAAAAGAATAATAAAAAGAAGAAAAAAAGGAGGGGGGGTAACCCCCCCCCCAAGAAAGAGAAGTCAATATACTCTCTAACATTAAACTCAGCTTCTCATTATTTTTAAAATTTTAAACAATGTCTTTACCTGCTTCCGCATATAAATTCTATACCTCCCATCCTGCCTTTACCCGTGTCCGCATATATATTTTATCCTCCTCCATTGCTCCTCTCATATTTACTCCACCCTCGTGTAGACTCTCCAGATAATCTTTCTTAACCTTGTATTCAAATAACAATTTATACAAAAATCAGCTTACATTCTGGATCAAGATAATCTAATTGAACTTTCACTACCCTTCCATCTACCCCACGGACCCGACTCCATTCATCTCAAACCACAATCCAAGAAAACTATGATCTCCGCTCTCCTCGCCCCAAAGAATAGATCATGCGCAGTTTAAATTAAGATTCAAACAAGTCTTATATAAGTCCCATATAATATATGTCCAAATTCAGCACCGCTTCTTTCAGTCTCAATATCTCTTCATCGGTATACAGCTTTGTCATTTTATACCAGACAGGAGTCCTGAAATTTTATTCAAATTAAAAATTTAAGAAGTATTTTAAAGGCATAGCTGGATCTTTATTCTTTACTCTTCTGCCCTTCTGGAAAGGGAAAGCAACACCCGCCGCCTTGTAGCCACGTGTCCCGCTGCTTATCTTCTCCTTCTCCTTGTCTTTCTCCAAGTCCGGATGAATCAGGAAGTCCCGCCTTCAGGGTTTTGTAGTAAAAATCTCGGGCTTCGCAAACAGAATTGAGACGATATTTTTGGTTCTCAAATGTGACTGTGATACCAGATGGCACTTCCCATTTATATTGTATCTGAGAATCTCTGAGTTTTTCAGTTAAGAAAGTGTAGTCTCTCCTTGCTCTTAATATTTGAGATGGTATTTCTTTAAAAACAATCAAGTCCTGTCCATCGATTCGCAGCCTGTTATTGTAAAACTTCTGTATTATCGCATTTCTGGATTCTCTTGTGGTGAAATATATAATTATGTCCCTCGGAAGCTGTCGTTGTTTTGCTACACACGAGTTCTGGCGATAAATTTTTTGAATCTGCCAATCAAAGTTAAATCCCGGACTTCCCACCGAACGTCTGAAAGCTTCAAAAAAGGTCTGTTTCAAATTCTCCTGTTCCTTTTCACGCAATCCTCTGACTCTTATTGCAAATGCAGTCTTATTGTAATTTATCATAACGAGTTGTTTTTGAGCATTTTCAACTTCCTGTTGTAACGTTTGAATTTTAGATGTCAAATTAGAATTAGTTTTTTCCAAAAGTTCCAATTTGTCCTCCATTTCAGAAACATAGCCTGTCATAACAGTCATAACTCTGATCGTATCTTCCCTTGTTTGAGCAATCTTGGCGTCCAGTTTATCATATAAGTCCGATAAAAGTTGTTTAATTTCCTGTCTGAACTCTTTAAGGGTTTCAAAAAGAAATTCTTGCGTTAAGAGATCTCCAGTGGAGGGCGTGGGAGGCAAGGGCAGCGATTTTGTAACAATTTCTTGAGATGTATTATTAAGGAAACGCTTAGACTGCTTCGATTTGGGAGCCATTATAAAAAACGCACAAACAAACAAAGTCTCTGCTCCCCTCGGTTTTAAATGGGGTACTATTTATAGATTTTTAACAGTTAATAAGGAGAAGTCCTCAGGAGAATAGGGCTGATTGAGTGTGTCATATATCAAACGCAGAAGCTATAAAATCGCCATCTTGTAACGCAGCTGGATAAGAAAGCCTTTTACAAAATTGAAGCTGGTATTTTGAATAGTAATAAGAAAAAAAAATTTACAACTTCAAGTTAATATTTGGTTTTGAGGCCATTTCAAAATTTATCTGCCTGCAGTTAATAAAACTCTATTGCCTGAATATGCAGCTTTAAGTGAAGAGGCTGAATTCCCCTTTTATTTTGAAGTTAAGGCTTGGCAAAACTTTCAGTGAGTAAACATTGTAACAAGACCGTTCAGCAGATTCATCACCATTTAACTTCCAGATAAGCAAAGTTAATGAAGGAGTAACATTCTTGTAGAAATAAAGCTAATTAAAAAGCTTCTGCTGGCCTATTGTGAAACCAAAACATGTGATAAGCAATCTCTTTTGTTTTGGATTCTTGTGAATTCTTGTGAGGATTAACAAAAAGTGTTCATTATTACCGGAGAAACCAGCCTGCTCGGCGCCATTTTAAAAGCCTCTAAGTAAATAATTTTTCGGAGGAGAAAAAGAAAAGAAGCTAAAATGTTGATAAACAATTATTGTGCACGGAAATGGATTCAGCTCGTGATAAGATTAAATCAAACAAAACTTTGAGCAGAGTGGGGGAGTCTTACTTTGTCCTGCACAAGGCAGTTTGAAGTTCCCAGCACGGACAGCCGTTCTGCCTTGGGCTAGCCCCCCTTTCCTTGCAAGCACAAAAGCTGCAAAAATCGAAGAGCATTTGCCAGCAAAACAGTTTCTTCTTTCCTTCTTGCCTGAAGGATAAGAAAACCTGATAAGACGTCAGATGGAAGATCCTCTAAACAGGTACGTAGCCAGGAATTCGGAGGCAGCTGATTTTTTGCTGCCACCACCAGCAAGCTCCTCCCACCCCTGCCCACCCCTGAGATGCTGGTCCTCCTCATTGACTGCCTGGAAACCGGACCCGTCTCATCTAGCAATGTTGCACGCCACTCTGCAAAGGACCCCAAAATAAAGCAAATTTTGATCTGGATGTGGAGGGGGTGGACCAAGGGGCCTGTTGGGGCTGATTTCAAAATGTATTTTGCCAAATGCGATGAATTGTTGGTTATTAACGGGTGTTTGCTATGGGGGGACTGGGTAGTTATTCCCAACAAACTGTGCATTGCAGTATTAGAAGCATTAAATGTAGGGTATCCTGGGATCGCCAGGATGAAGTCTCTAGAAAGGAGTTACATATAGTGGCCTAATATGGACAGGGAGATCGAAGAATGGGTGGCCACATGCACACCCTGTTAGGAGTCCAGATTGGCTCCCTCAGAAGCACCTGCTAAGGAGTGGGAGTGATCACAAGCACCATGGTCCAGGTTGCACATTGACTTTGCTGGCCCGGTACATGGCTAAATGTTCTTCATAGTTGTGGACGCTTACTCAAAATGGTTAGAAGTAGCCCTGATGACTTCCACTACAGCAAAAGCGTTCATCAAAGTACTACGGAGACTGTTCTCCATGCACGGCCTACCCGATGTCTTGGTCTCTGACAATGGGTCCCAATTCACGGCTATGCCATTTGAGACCTTCCTAGCATCTCAGGGAATCAGGCACGTCCTGGTCGCGCTATTCCATCCGGCCTCCAATGGTCAGGCAGAGAGAATGGTGAGATCTGCAAAAGAGGCCCTCGCTAGGATGGACCCAGATGATTGGCAAAAACGAATCGACCACTATTTACTGATTCAACACATCACACCTAGTGCTTCCATTGGGAGAAGCCCCTCTGAGCTGCTCATGGGCCACCATCTAAGGTGTCACCTAGACCGGCTACATCCAAATTATTCCATGTCATCACCCCCGATTCCACAAGCAAGGTTTGATCTTTTACCATAGGTGATTCGGTATACACCCACAACTACACCGGGGGAATGCTGTGGATTCCTGCCACAGTAATTGGGATTACTGGTCCTTGATCATATACAGTAGAGCTTGAGGATGGTAGAAATTGGAGAAGGCATATTGACAAACTCCATAGCCACATTTCAAACTCCACGCTTAGACAGCCAACAGTAACTCCTGCACGAGCTAGTCAAAGCCGCACAAAACAAAATAGCAGTCCTTCCATGTCCAACTCAAGCCCAGGAATATCGGAAGACTTATCTGATGTTGACGCAGGCCTGCAGCAAGTTCCGAGTGAGTTAACTCCAGAAGCTCCAACCGCGGCCTGTGAAAAGTTCCAGGAGTTTCCATCAGGCAGAACTGCAGAGCAAACAAGTCCGTCCGACTTGTCTGAAGGAACCACTCACATTGAACTGCGCAGGTCAGGCAGAGCTACGCAAAAGCCTGCCTACCGGCATGACTACGTCACCAGTGGGATTGTTCTATCCTAGAGGGGAGGGGTGTTAGATATTCCCCCCCCCCACTAACAGAGGCTTCCACCAAGGTCCCATTGGTTTAATCCCATTGGTCAAAAGGTCTGACAGATCCATTTAAAAGGGGATGCTGCCCGACTCTTCCTCAGCCGGATGTTTATTTGATTTGCAATAAAGAGCTGTTATTACTGGAGCCTTTGTGTGCCTTTCTTTACCCGATCTAACATTGCACATTTAATATATATTGGTGTCCCTTTTCACCTCCTTTTTGGAGATACAGTATATACAGTATCTTCTTTATTGGCAGATTATAGGTGACCATTCTATGCCTGCTTTTGCTTGCTTGCCACAAGTCTTTTGATGGCCCAGTTGTGCTAAAGGTTTATGGAGTTTCTCAGTCATCCAAGTCATGGTTGTAGCTATGCACTTTGGGATGAATATCCTTCAAATGGTATGGGAGTATGAATGGATTTCCAGAAAAAATTGCAGACCACAGGAGCCATTTGCACTTCAGTTTGAGATACCGACAACACAAACTCAATCCCCAACAGCCTGAATCTGTCTTCAGCTGGGAAGGGATACAGGGCAGAAAACATTCTGCAGTCAAAAAGGCTCCACACCCATTTGATACAGATAAACCTCCAAGTAGCCTCAATGACTCTCTAAAAGGATGCAAATCGCCAGTTGTTTGCAAGGAATATGAATCCTTCCATTCCCCATTATTGTCGGGTGTGAGTCCCTGCTGGTGAAGTTGGACCTCAAGGGTCAAGTGGGTTTGCTGCTAATGTACCTGCCTCCCAACAGAGTTGCAGCAGCCCTCCCCTTGCTCTTCGAGTCGGTAGCCGAGCTGGCAGTTGAGTTTCCCAGGCTTATGGTCCTGGGGGATTTCAATTTGCCTTCGCTTGGTGAACACTCTGATGGAGCGCAGGAGTTCATGGTTTCCATGACAACCATGGGCTTGACCCAAGTAATTCGGGGCCCAACCCACTCGGTGGGTCACATGCTCGACCTCGTATTTCTATCGGAGCAGTGGAGTTGTGATCTTGGTCTGAGGGGTAGTGAGATCTTACCCCTGTCATGGTCGGACCACTACCTACTAAGGCTTGACTTTCGGAGACCAAACCCCCACTGTAGGGAGGAGGAACCGACCAGGTGGTTCCGCCCCAGGCGACTTATGGACCCCTCGAGGTTCCAGACGGAACTTGGGGTTATTCATGATACTCTCACCCGCAGTCCGGCGGAGACTCTGGTTGCTGCTTGGAATTCGGCAGCGACGGAGTCTCTTAACCGGATTGCGCCTCTACGGCCGCTCCGAGACAGGGGATCCAGGAGGGCTCCTTGGTTTACTGAGGAACTCCGGGAGATGAAGTGCCGAAAGAGACGCCTAGAGCACAAGTGGAGATCCAGTAAATCGAACCGAGCACTTTTAACATCTTGCATCAGAGAATACATCCGGGCAATCAGGACGTCCAAAAGAACTTATATTGCCTCTCTGATTGCTTCCGCTGAGTCGTGCCCAGCCGCCCTGTTCAGGATAACCCATTCCCTGCTAAATAGGAGGGATACGGGTGATCCTTTACAGGGCAGGGCTGAGGATTACGTCCAATTCCTCGCGGATAAAGTTGCTCGGTTTCGGGCGGACCTAGACTCCAACTCTGCAGAACCAGCCGAGGCACTAAGGGATAATTTGGTAGGTCATCGCTGGGTTGATTTTCAGGCTGTTACCCCTGAGGACGTGGACAAGGCCATGAGAGCTGTAGGTGCCTCCACATGCGTGCTGGACCCGTGCCCCTCCTGGCTGGTTGTCAACAGCAGGGAGGTGACACGGGGCTGGATCCAGGCGGTTGTTGCCGCCTCCTTACGGGAGGGGGTCTTTCCCCCCACTTTAAAGGCGGCGGTGGTGAGACCCCTCCTGAAGAAACCATCTTTGGATCCAGCCATTCTTAACAACTATCGTCCAGTCTCCAACCTCCCCTTTGTGGGGAAGGTTGTTGAGAAGGTGGTGGCCTTTCAGCTCCAGCGGCCCTTGGAGGAAGCCAGTTATCTTGATCCATTCCAGTCTGGCTTCAGGCCTGGCTACAGCACAGAAACCGCTTTGGTCGCATTGACCGATGATCTCTGGAGAGCCAGGGATGGAGGCCACGCCTCCATCCTGGTACTCCTTGACCTTTCTGCGGCTTTCGATACCATCAACCATGGTATCCTTCTGCGACGACTGCGGGAGGTGGGGGTGGGAGGCACTGTTTTACGGTGGTTCTCCTCTTACCTCTCGGACAGGTCGCAGTCGGTGTTAGTCAGAGGGCAGAGATCGACCCCCAGGCCCCTAGCATATGGGGTGCCGCAGGGTTCGGTCCTGTCCCCCCTTCTTTTTAACATCTACATGAAACCGCTGGGTGAGATCATTCGACGGCACGGGATAAAATACCATCAATACGCGGACGACACACAGTTGTATCTGTCCGCCCCGTGCCAACTCAATGAAGCGATGGATGTGATGAGCCAGGGCCTTGAAGCCGTTAGAGACTGGATGGGGGTTAACAAGCTTGTACTCAACCCAGATAAAACCGAGTGGCTGCTGTGCTTCCCCCCCCACTAATTGGTCAAGTGTTCCATCTCTCAGGCTGGGGGGTCAAATACTACGCCCCTCAGATAGGGTCCGCAACTTGGGAGTCCTCCTGGACCCACAGCTGACTTTTGAACATCATTTGTCAGCTGTGACCAGGGGGGCATTTGCCCAGGTTCGCCTGGTGCACCAGTTGCGTCCCTACCTGAACCGGGAGGCTCTCACAACAGTCACTCGTGCCCTTGTGACCTCTAGGCTGGAATACTGCAATGTGCTCTACATGGGGCTGCCCTTGAAGAGTATTCGGCGACTTCAGCTGGTCCAGAATGCGGCCGCGCGAGCGATTGTGGGTGCACCTCGTTTCACCCATGTAACACCTATCCTCCGCGAGCTGCACTGGCTGCCTGTTGATCTCTGAGTGCGCTTCAAGGTGCTACTTGTCACCTACAAAGCCCTGCATGGTATTGGATCTGGGTACTTGAGAGACCGCCTACTGCCAATTACCTCCACTAGGCCGATACGATCCCATAGATTAGACCTCCTCCAAATTCCATCGGCCGGCCAATGTCGGCTGGCAACTACCCGGAGGAGAGCCTTCTCGGTGGCTGCTCCGACCCTCTGGAACGAACTCCCCGTGGAGATTCATACCCTCACCACCCTCCAGACCTTCCGCGTAGCCCTTAAGTCCTGGCTGTCCCAACAGGCCTGGGGCTAAAGATTTCAACCCCACTCGAATTGTATGACTGTTGTGTTTTTAATGATGTATCGTTTTTATGTCTCTGACTCGTTTGTCCTCCCTCCCCTTGAGCTGTGAGCCGCCCTGAGTCCCCCCAGGGAAAAGGGCGGCATACAAATAAAGCATCTCAAATCTCTCAAATCTCTCTCCTTCCTTTACCCGATCTAACATTGCACATTTAATATATATTGGTGTCCCTTTTCACCTCCTTTTTGGAGATACAGTATATACAGTATCTTCTTTATTGGCAGATTATAAGTGACCATTCTATGGCTGCTTTTGCTTGCTTGCCACAAGTCTTTTGATGGCCCAGTTGTGCTAAAGGTTTATGGAGTTTCTCAGTCATCCAGGTCATGGTTGTAGCTATGCACTTTGGGATGAATATCCTTCAAATGGTATGGGAGTATGAATGGATTTCCAGAAAAAATTGCAGACCACAGGAGCCATTTGCACTTCAGTTTGAGATACAGACAACACAAACTCAATCCCCAACAGCCTGAATCTGTCTTCAACTGGGAAGGGATACAGGGCAGAAAACATTCTGCAGTCAAAAAGGCTGCACACCCATTTGATACAGATAAACCTCCAAGTAGCCTCAATGACTCTCTAAAAGGATGCAAATTGCCAGTTGTTTGCAAGGAATATGAATCCTTCCATTCCCCATTATTCAGTCAGTGCTGAAGAAGCTTCTTGAATGAGAAGCAGAACATCTTCAGAAGAAAAAAAAAGTTCAGTTGCCTCCTGAAAGAAGCACCTTTTTTTTCGTAGGGTGTGTCAATTTTTTCAACTTTCAATTTCATCATTAGGCGTGTTCAAAAGTTGTCACGTGCCTTGGGAATTGTAAAGCTATTTTAGTTGCTTTACTATAATTTAAATGTGCTCTGTAGGGTAACTACATAAATATCATAACTTTTAAACATTTTGTTTCTTTCATTTGTCCAGTTGTGCTAGTTTTCATCGGGCACATATTTGAAACTTCCGGAGAAGCCCTCTTATGCTACTTTCCCAACATCTCTGCATTTCTTTCAAAGAGGAAAACTCATGTCCTTGTGTTCACCATCTGGAGTTCATAGCTGTGAGTGTCAGAGAAGCTAATTGTCTTCAAATGAATGCCTAGGCAGAGGAGCCTGAGTGGGCAAACAATCTCCATACAGACATTTCAACCACAAGTTGACCTGATTCCATGCTTCTTGTGCAGCAGCCTTTTGCAAGGGGTTGGCCTAATGTGATTTCTTGGCTTAAGGAAAACTTGGAAGGAGAAACACAGGATAGTTTTTATTTGCTGGTACCCAGTCAAGTCATAAATAAAATCGGATTGATATAAGTCTGTGGTTCAGAAAGTACATGAGTTGCTAAAGGTCCAGGATCCTGGGAAAGGAAGACACAAAGAAGCATACACATTTTTCCAAGAAAGAAAACTACATTTACACAATGTTTTTTTTCCTCCGGAAAAATATAAATTAACAATTTCCACAAAATAACATTGATCCACAGATAGGTAAAGGTTAAGATTCCCCTCATACATATGTGCCAGTTGTTCCCAGTCATGTGGCTGGCATGACTAAATGGCAAAGGTGCACAGAACATTGTCATCTTCCCACCAAAGGTGTTTCATATTTTTCTACTTGCATTTTTTACGTGCTTTTGAACTGCTATGTTGGCAGAAGCCAGGGCAAGTAACGAGCGCTCACTCTGTTACGGGGTGCTAGGGATTCAACCCACTGAACTGCCGACCTTTCTGATCGACAAGCTCAGCATCTTAGCCACTGAGCCACCACATCCCTGTTGTAATAACAACATAGTTATTACGATTCTACTACTGCCTAATGCAGGAAAAGTGAAATTGTGAGGCACATGCCAATTTACTGAATGATCCAGTTGCTATCTGTAGTATCACTTTTGAAAGAATACAATGGATTATTTATTTTATTTTAATTTATTTATTCATATTTATTTATTTATTCATATTTATTTATTTATTCATATTTATTTATTCATATTTATTCACGTATTCATATTTATTTATTCATATTTATTCATATTTATTTATATTTATTTATATTTATTTATTTATATTTATTTATATTTATTTATATTTATTTATATTTATTTATATTTATTTATATTTATTTATATTTATTTATATTTATTTATATTTATTTATTATTAATTTATTTATTATTAATTTGAGATGCCATCCATATTACTATCCAGAATAAGCTGGGTAGAAGAAATGCTAGACCAGCATTCTGGTTGATCAGAGCAAAGAACAGAAACCAAGCTGTATCTGTGTTTTAACTTCTAGCAGTAGCATTTAGCAACAGCAATAGCATTTAGACTTATGCAATGCCCTATAGCACTTTACTGCACTCTGGGCGGTTTATAATATAAGCATTATTTGCAAATTGCTCTCAACAATCTGAGTCCTCCCAACCTTGGAAGGATGAAAGGCTGAGTCAAACTTGAGCCCTATCAAGATTGAACTCCAGGCTGTAGGCAGAGTTTGTCTGCAACACTGAACTTTAACCACTGAGCCACCAGGGCTCTTACCTGGGGCTCTTGTACAAGCATCATTTATGTAGTATTTTCCTTGAAAAAGGTTTTTCTCTCTCTCTTTGCGGTGAGTGCTTTAACTGAAATTTTTTGTAGGGTTTCAATCAACAGGACATTTGCAGCAAGCTGAGATATGTCAAAATGACCAAATGTGCACTAAGATAGAAGCTCCATCCATAACAACTTTGTGCACAACTACAAAAGGGGAAGAGTTTTCTCCATGAAGTTGCAACATACATTTCATCATTTTTTCCCTATTGCCCCTCTAGATCATGGCTGTGAGTTAGAAGGAAGTATGTACGCCATCCATGTGCATTTTCAGACTTCATTCCTTTCTGGGATTCACTCATTTTTCTAGCATCAGAGGCTAATAATTTTAATATGAATAATTGAAAAAGGAAATTTTAATTAGAAATTATATGAACTGATCAACAATTTGCAAATTCCTGTACAATATGCAGTGTACATATTGTTGGAAATTAGATAGTCAGTATTAATGATAAATAAAATAAGTAAAAATGCAAGTATAAAAATAGGGACCACTTTGGTGGGAAGGTAACAGCATTCTGTGGGCCTTCGGCATTTAGTCATCCTGGCTATATGACCACGGAGACATCTTTGGACAGTGCTGGCTCTTTGGCTTTGAAATGGAGATGAGCACCACACCCTAGAATTGGGAACAACTAGCACATATGTGCAAGGGGAACCTTTATCTTTTTATTAAGAATATATGTAATGGCTCCTCTCCTAACCTAAGAAAGTAAAGGCTCTTGAAACAGATTATTTCAAAAGGAACCTTTAATCAAGCAGGATGGAAAACCATTAGAGGCAAAGCAGCACCTGAAACCCTTTAGGCATTACAAATGAGATTAAACTGATAATGACCCCTCCCCTTTGTCCGAATGCAGATTCTGACCAATACACAAGTGTGAAGATGTTTCCTTAACTCTTCTGCCCTGAGAATCGAATGACACACGTCCCCATGGCTATCGCGAGTTAGACATTAAAGTAAGATATCCCACATGGCCATCATAAACATCCCTTCAGAAATGCTGGGACCTTCAGTTTTCCAGTGACAGGAAAACAGTTGTAAAGTTGTTAATCAACAGGTAAAATGTTGGATAATAATAACTCAATAGATAATTTAAAAACCAAATATTTGGAAGAGTATAATGAAAAATCCAGTTTTTGGTACCAACGATACCAACCTTGGAAAATCCAATAATATGCTCCATCAAGATGTAAATTTAGATTGTTATAGCAATAGCACTTAGACTTATGTACCACTTAATAGTGCTTTATAGCCCTCTAAGCAGTTTACAGAGTCAGCATACTGCTCCTCAAAATCTGGGTCCTCATTTTACCGACCATGGAAGAATTGGAGCTTGAGTCAACCTTGAATTGGTGAGATTCGATCTGCAGAAGTAGCCTGTAGTATTGTACTCCAACCATTGCATCACTGTGGCTCAAGAATAAATCCAACTGAAGTCAATGGGACTAAATTTCTAAATAGATTTATATTTCTGTGGAAAAGAATGTGCCTGCCACTCTAAATTCAAGGATATACATTTCCATATTTTTCTGGATTAGCATAAAATATGAAAATGTATCCTTAGAATTATGTATTTCAGACAATGTTTTATGAGCAAAGCGGCGGTCGGGATGTTTCTCAAGTTCAAAGCTATGCAGACCTCTTTTCACTGGCTTGTTTTTCAGCAAAACAAAATCTTGCAGCAAATACCACCGCAAGATACTAAAACACCTTAGAAAACAAATAAATGTTTAAAAGACAGGATTGTTTTGGCAACTATTTTAAAAAACCCTTTTATACAAAGCAGTTACCATAGAAACTTATGAGAACTCAAAAGTCTTTTAAGGACACGCTGACTGGCATATAATAATTATTTGAAGCTGCTATGGTGTTTTTATGTTCTGAGCATGTTTAACATTCTTGTTAGTTTTGTTCAGGACAAAATCGGCAGAATACTATCTCTCCCCCTCTCTTCCCCCCTCCCTCTCTTCCAACACATTCCTTCCCCCTCTTCTAAGCTATCTCACACCTAGTAATTTTTATTTGTTTCAAGATTTGATTGTTCTCATTTTTATTCTAAAGGAGCAGAGCAGAATAAATTAGAGTCAGAGGATCTCAGGGCATCTGGACTGGAAGCACTAAAAGGTAATTGTATCACTTACACCACAACATGTGAAGATTTCACATTTCTGGGGGGAATCTTAGATACAGGTAGTCCTTGACTTGCGACCACACCTGACTCCAAAATTTCTGTTGATAAGGTGAGACAATTGTTAAGTGAATTGTGCTCCATTTTATTAGCTTTCTTGGTACAGTTGTTAAGTGAATCCCTGAAGTTGTTAAATTAGTAACACGGTTGTTAAGTGAATCTGGCTTCACCATTGACTTTGCTTGTCTGGAGGCTGCAAAAGGTGATCCCACAATCTCAGGACACCGAAACCATCATAAATATGAACCAGTTACCAACCATCCAAATTTTGATCACGTGACCGTGGGGATAGCAATAGCAATAGCAGTTAGACTCTCTAAGTCTAAGCGGTTTATAGAGTCAGTATATTGCCCCCAACAACAATCCGGGTCCTCATTTTACCCACCTTGGAAGGATGGAAGGCTGAGTCAACCCTGAGCTGGTGAGATTTGAACAGCTGAACTGCAGAACTGCAGTCAGCTGAAGTAGCCTGCAGTGCTGCATTTAATCACTGCGCCACCTCGGCTGCAATGGTTGTAAGTGTGAAGAATTATGAGAAATCACTTTTTTCAAACATTGTAACCTGAATGGTCATTGAATGAACTGCTGCTACTTAAGACCTACCTATATTAAGTATCTTTCCTGAACTATTTTAGGTGGACTTTGCCCTGAAAAATGTATCTAAGTACTTGACACAAAAAAATGTATGTTGAAATATTGAAATCACACATATCTTCTACTACACTCACAACCTACATGTCAGGGTTCCAAATAACATCCAAAATTAAACCAGAAAGTCCAAGGCAAAATATTGCTCAAAGTTCCAATTTGTTAAGAGAGTCATGTTGGCACATCTGGGAAAACCCGAATCTGAAAGCTTCCTGGTTTTCCCCACCCAGTTGAAAGTTCAAGATCTTGCCCTCACACCCACAAGTCCATCACATGGTTCAGTCTTCCACTGCCATGCTAGCAGTTCCACCCATCCAGTTCCGGTCAGGTACAGAGGTACCGAGCCAAGGATGACCATGGCAATCTAAAAGGAATTTTATTTTGGTTACATCACATCCTACTCCTTACTATCCCCCTCCCATTTCCCCACTATAAAAACAGCATAGTAAATAGAAGTGTGGCAGGCCAAAGATCCCAAATGAACCTGGCTGCAGGCCTGACACTACAGGCATGATCTGGCAAATGGTGAACATGTTCCTATTCATTTAAGGAAGAATTGTTGTTAGTTGCGAAGTCATGTCTGGCCCAGCACAACCCCATGGATAATGTTCCTCCAGGCCTTCCTGTCTTCTACCATCCTCTGGAGTCCATTTAAGCTCATGGCTACTGCTTTGGTGACTCCATCCAGCTACCTCATTCTCTGTTGTCCCTTCTTCTTTTGCCCCCAATCCTTCTCAGCATTAGGCTCTTCTCCAGTGGGTCCTTCCTTCTCATTAGGTGGCCAAAATATTTGAGTTTCATGAGAAGCCTGAGTATAGTTTGAATCTAAAAAAAAAACCCAACAAATTAACTCAATTACTGAGTTAAAGACACAGTAACTGTGTTAGTTGCTGACACACTTTTGTAACATTCAAATTCAACTATCAAATAATTAACATGAAAGGCTTGGATAAAGAAAAATATGGAACCCTCCTGGGAATAGAAGTTGAAACCTCAGTTCCAGTGTCAAGTTGTTGAATGGTATAGGCTTCCCCATAAAAAAGCAGACTTAGAGGCTTGCATTGCGTATAAGCATGGAAGAACTTCCATAGTATTCCTTCTTAAAGACTGAAGAGCATGGCATGGAGAGTATGTGCACTGTAACCCAGAATAAAGCTATATAGTTATTTATGTCTATATAAATGAAATGCCACTCATGTGATATCATGAAATCTCTAGAACCATAAAGCCTACCAACTTGAAATTTGGCACGATGGCCCTTTTGGCTTCTAAGTACTTGCTAAGAAAATATTTTTTGAAATGACCATCAGATCATTAGTATTTCTTATATTATTATTAATGTACTCTGATGCTAAGGAGCTAGATGTTTTACTCCCTCTCCCAACCTGAAAATAACTCTGTTCCAACTGCCACTTGGGCATGATTAGCGCGTGACTCATCCGGCCTGCAGACTGGGAGATTGGAGAGGAGCCTGAGGGAGAGAAGGGGATAAGATAGGAGAGGCCTCTGTGAGGCAAGCCTGAAGGAGAGAAGGGGCTAGGACAGGAGAGGATTCCGTGGGACAAACCTGAGGGAGAGAAGGGAATAGGAGAGGAGAGACTTCTGTGGGGCAAACCTGAGGAGAGGCCGATCATAAGAACTGATTAATTTTCAAGCTGTGTCAATTTATCGAGCCTGATCACATAGTTTCATAGTGGAGCACGTTTATTGCCAACATTTTCCCCTCCGCTCTTTTTTTGGTTCCACATTCCCTCACACCACCTGAGTTTTAGATCTCTGTCCCTCCTGATTAATTTAAAGGAAGCCTTTAAGAAGATGTTGGATAGCCATTTGTCTGAAATGGTATAGGGTTTCCTGCCTAGGCAGGGGGTTGGACTAGAAGACCTCCAAGGTCCCTTCCAACTCTGGTATTGTATTGTATTGTATTGTATTGTATTGTATTGTATTGTATTGCATTGCATTGTATTGTATTGTACTGTACTGTACTGTACTGTACTGTAATGTACTGTACTGTACTGTATTGTATTGTATTGTATTGTATTAAGGTCCCCAAAATGTGGTAGGCTTTTAAGTCTATGAGAGATCTTTGGGAACAACAAATTTGAAAAGCCATCTTGTGAGTTCATCTTCACTGTTGAGCAAAAAAAGATTAACCATCAATTTAAGAATTTATAGGATTAGAAAGAAATGGCAAAAAACTAAAGCAGACATTAATCTAAGAAAGTGTTAAATAAATTAAGGGTCAAGACAAATGTGAGACTTTTACTATAAGATTTGGGAAATAATGATATAAAACAGTTTTTTGTGGGAACCAAATTGTTTTTTTTTTTTTAAAATCTTAAGCTATACAAGACATTTGAGACTTTATGATTTCAGAAATTGAACACTAGTGGGGACTAAGCATTCCAGGCAGAAAAGGAGTGGGGGATTTAAACTTGCTTTTGGTTTTTGGTTAGTATGAAGATTTACAAAAACAAAAAAAAATATTTCAAATACTCCAAGTGATTTTTGAAAAATAGGGCCAGAGGTTACCAGCTACAATGTTAGAACATGAGATGTGTGCTTCTATGGATAGACTTGTGTCCAAAATATGTTAATGAAGGAATGACAGATATGAAATATTTCTCTAATGTAGAAATATTAGAACCAGAAATATTGGATAATAAAAGATCAGACAAAGCAGCTAAAGTGGAACAAATGACACCCAAGAGAAGGACTACAGGATTTACAAAGAAGTTGGTTAAAGCTTTAAAAATCAAAATGGAAGTAAAAAGGATAAACCAAGAGAATAAAGAATTAAGTTTCTTATACTTGTGATAAAGTTTGGAAATCCTCCCTCCCTCCCTCCCTCCCTCCCTCCCTCCCTCCCTCCCTCCCTCCTTCCTTCCTTCCTTCCTTCCTTCCTTCCTTCCTCTCTCCCTCTCTCTTTCTCCTCTTTCTCTCTTTGAGTTTAATTTGTATTTGCTTTAACTATGTAGTTAAAATATTGAATGAAAATTATATTTAAAAAGCCAGCAACTGGATAGTAGAAAGAGCCATAGGTCTCCCCTGTTGTAATTTATTGCAGCTCCCTTTAAATGAAAGCGGTTTCTCTCAATATAATAAACAAGCTTCTTTGAAGGGGGTGAATTAAAAAAAAAAGCTATGCAAACCTCTTTTTGATGATGCATTCTCTTCTTTTTGGTTATATGTATGTGATCATTGTACTTGGATGAAATACTTTTTTTTCTTGAAATATGGATGGAATGGTGTTTTACATTCTTTTGTTTAAAAAGTACAAAAATATTCCAATCAGTCTGCCAGAAAGAATATTATGCCTTTATTACTGTAAACGATAATCACACTTGCAAAATACGTTGGGATTTATATATTATGTATTCTGTTGGCACTGCTACATGTTAAATTACAGAAGAAAGTGAAGCCAGAAGTTTATCGTAAAATACAAAATTATGACTGACAACGAATATACAGTTTTTTGCTTGGTATTCAGCCAGGAGCTTGAAATGTTATTGCAGTGATAGCTACATAGCATAGAGCCCATATACCAAACTAGGGAAAACAATTATGAATGCCTCAGAAATTTTATCTACAACTATGCCAAGCAGTTGTAGCAGTGTATATAGTATATTATACTTTAGGATTTGACATGCTACACATTACATATATTGATATTCGGTTGGAAGCAATTGTCCTTTTCTCAATCTGTGAAAGCATAGAACTGGCTGCTAGTGATAAAATGGGCATGGCCAAATATGGACTCATATCTGCTCAGAAGTAAATGGGGGTCCCACCCTCCCAATCTGGTAAATGGAGAAACGTTTTACTGTTGGCACAGTAGCTGTGCCAACTCAGGAGCTGGTAGAATGGAGAGATTCAGCAAGTCCATAGACCACTCTATGGAAAGGCAGTTTACTTCCTTGATTGGATTTGAGGTCATATCTATTAGTACCCTGAAATAAATTTATGTTCTAAGGTATTTTGATAAATGGCTTAATACCTTGGTGTTTTCAGTGGATAGCTGAGGACCAAAAGTTTGCTATTAGTTTCAAGATATTTGTTGCAAAATGTGGTTATGGTGAGGGTAATTTATTTATGAAAATTTACAAGTGGCCACCTAGTTGACTCTAGGTGGTATAAGTGGTTGATAGAGTAGGAAGAATTAGGTCCAATTCCTTAATGCCATGATATTATTGCTGATCAGAGAGAAACTTGGAACATAACTGAATTTTAAAAACTTGTGTCAGCTATCATTTAACCGTATGGAAGGGGTTCAAATTAACTTTTTCATCAAGAGTTAATTTATACATAAAATGCCCATAGGATATCGTATGGTTTTGGAATGTGGCTTTAAACTGATAGAAGGGGAACAACTTGCCCCTAGAATTTGTGAATGCTCCAACACTGGAAGTTTTTAAGAAGATGTTGGATAACTATTTGTCTGAAGTGGTGTAGGGTTTCCTGCCTAAGCCTGTGTGTGTGTGTGTGTGTGTGTGTGTGTGTGTGTGTGTGTGTGTGTGTGTGTGTGTGTTTGACTAGAAGACCTCCAAGGTCCTTTCCAACTCTGTTTTTCTATTCTATTTCAAGTTGCTCACTTCTTATTTAGGCTGTGGAGGGGATGCCACGGCTATATGTATAAAGCAAGTTTCATGTGTCTTCTATATTTATATCTCCCCACGTGGCAACAGAGACCACCAATGATTTAGCTCTAAAATGAGATAAACCAAATGTCTGCAATTTAACAGCTCATAATCTAAGGTTCATATTGTAATACTTTGGAATGTGTACTCTGTGTGTGTGTGTGTGTGTGTGTGTATGTGTGTGTGTGTGTATGTGTGTGTATGTGTGTGTGTGATATTAGATCATAATGAAATCTGTTCAGGACTTATTCTTTCTATTTTCGTGATTCAGCATAAAACTCAGTAAATATTCAGCACTGTTGATAATTTACCACCTAAGAGAATCTATAATGCCTGGGTTCAATTCCTTTCATTTAAAAAGCACCCCTCTTTGTTCCTTTAAAATAAACCTGATAGCTTACTTTAACACCTTCCTGTAATGCTTGATTGCTGATGTTGAAATATGTAATGGTTTGGCCTATATAAAACAGGATTAATTGCTGTGCTTTGAGGATGAAAGTAATCAGACATCTTAATTGTGACCTGCAAGTTTAGGACACAAACAAAAGCTCTCATTGTGAACCTGCCAATTAATGCACCAGCCATTCAGGGAAAGAGATGAGCCTGTGGCTTTTCTCAGGTTAGCTGAGGTCATGTCTTCAGCTAATGCACAGGTTCTTAAAGAATGTTAAAATCCTGGCCAACCCTCAGCTTTCTATTAATGGGTCTCTAACCGCCCTACACTGGGAACAATGTTTACCAAGAAACATTTGGAATCTGTATATACTATTGGAGGGACATAAGAAGATTTTGAAACTTTTCCACTAAGAAGTTCATTAAAGGATTGTATTGAAATACTCCTTGGACCAATTTCAAAGCAAAAAAAAAAAAAACACTGTTTTGCCAATGAAAAATGACCACAGGAACTGGGGCACATCAGAATCTGGAGATCCATAATACTTCTGTAAGAAAACCAAGTTTGATGCTGCTTTCTCTCCTCTAACTGCCACACTCCCTTAAATTCCCATAGTTATGCTTCCACTTTGTTTTGGAGGGAATACCCCTCCCCTCCAAAATAAAAGGGTACTTGTTAAGGAAGGAGAAGAAAGTTACCGTACTGCCTTCTGCTGTTTGTTGGTCAGACAGCATTATAAAAGTAGGATATTGTGGACAGAGCAAAAAAGAGAGTGAGTGTTGCAGTTTACTTTCTCTGATCATACCTTCAGCTGGAAAAAGAGTTCCAGATTCAGTTAAAGACATATAGATTTCAATGAGGAATTATCCTGCGTACCAATATGCAGGAAACATGGTCTGATTGCAAGACCTCAAACTTTAGCTTAGAAATAAATAGCCAGCCCTGTATATTTTATTATCTAATAAATGGGAATTAAGTATAATGACGTATAATTATGCTTGATTAGTGGTTTAAGTTAGTGGTCATGGCAACAATCTAATCTTGGATGTTTAGCAATGTTATTTATTGTTAGCTATAGTTTTGCAGGCAAAGTTGGAAAGAAACCACTAATGATTGTCAATAAGGCCTAATAACTCAACTGTAAGTTCTTTTTTCCCCATTCAAATGGGAAAAAACTTTTCCAGCTGCAAATGAACTCTTTTTGAAAAGTTGGAAAACTGAACCCTATCAATATGTTTATAGTATTGGGAGAGTTTGATCACCAGATTCATTCTCTAGGTAATTTTAATTTTTCAGATTAAAAGTGAAAAATATTGCATAGATAAAATATGAAAACCATCTTAATGTTTTTATATTTGGATTTCTTATTAATTTCCCTGTGGGCCGGTGAATACACATGCAGGTCTACTTGTATGAGTAGTGGGCCAACCCACACACGAAAGTGCCTACCAGCCTACTACTTACAGAAAGTTGAGCTGCACATACATACATGTGCTCCAGCCAGCAGCTCGCATGGCTGAATTCCTAATAAGCCACGACTCAGTATTGGGCCACAGTCTGAGAGTTACGGACAGGGGTGAAATTCAGCAGGTTCTGGAGAACCGGTAGCGGAAATTTTGAGTAGTTCGGAGAACTGGCAAATACCACCTCTGGCCCAGCACCAGAGTGGGGTGGGAATGGAGATTTTGAAGAATCCTTCCCCTGCCATACCCACCAAGCCACAGTAGTATTTTTTTATTTCACCACTGGTTAGGGACCTCTGCTATAAGGTACTGACAAAAATTTATAGATACTACATGTCTGAACCATCACATATGATTTGCAAGCTAATAGCAGTTGAATATCTTATGCTATATATCGGAACTGATTGGTACACAATCAGTGTATCAGTTAGGATACATTCTCCTGTTGAATTGTTAAAATCAAAGAACTGTTCAATTTTAACTACCATTGCAGAATCTATGGCTCCCTGATTCTTATGATGAACCCCAAATGTCCATCAAATATATTTGGTACAAAGGATGAGTAGTTTTGGGGGGTTAGGTTTTTTTTTCAAGAGGCAACTGGACTTTCTGGTTTTTTAAAACACATTTTATTTCTTATCCAAGAAGCTTCTTCAGCTCTCACTGGATGGTGAGGAATGGAAGGATTTATACTCCTTGCAGACAGCTGATCATTTGCATTCTTTAAGAGAGTCGTTGAGGCCATCTGGAGCTTTATCTGCATCATCAGGGTTACCTGAGTAGTGCAAATGGGTGTGGAACTGTTCTTGGAACTGTTGAAAGGACTTGTGTTGTAGACTGGAGATAGATGATGTCACATCCCTCCCGCTCTGTTGAGGGAGGGCTGTTCAATTTTGACATAGATGGCCTCTTTGACCCCTCTTTCAAGCCAGCGGTCCTCTCTGTCCAAAATGTGGACTTCACTGTCTTCAGAAGAATGGCCGGGCATGCAGATGGACTGCTGAATCTGATGAGTTTGTTCTCCTATGTTTGTTTCCCCTATTTTTTGGGGGGTGGGGAGATAATTTGCTTAAATGTTGTTGCAAAGATAAATGTGATGTTTTGCAAAGTAAGTAGGTAGCAACCTGCCACTTCCTGCTTGTTTTTACAAACCAAAGGTTCTTTTCCACCTGGCATCTCCAAAACTGGTATTTCAGAACAGAAGAGCCAAATGTCTTGGGCAACATTTGATGTCACTGTTGCCAAGCATCAGGTGTCAGAATGTGGCCACCGAGAGGGTGTGTCAGTTATCTGCAAAAGGTTCTATGCTGTATGTACTCTGAGAACGGTGACCTTTGTATGAGTTTGTATTTAATTGATTGGGGATAATGGCGGGACAGAAAGAAAAATTTGGTGTTTTGTTGTGTTTTAAATATTGCTTTGCTGACTTTGAATGAATCTAAGCCCGAAAGGCTCAGATATACAACTTGCCTCTTCGTAGTGCATTGATTTTGAAACAAAGAGGCTGCAAAATAAAACCTCAATGGAATGTTCTTGGATAAATGTCTGCTTCATTTCTGATGTTTTCATGCCATGGTGATGTGATAATTGCCTAGGAGAATAGATTCTGCTGGCTGTCGTCCTAAAGAGTGTTAGTTTGTCTCAGCGGGACAAAAATAATGAATGGAGCTGCAGGAATCCTTCTTTTGATCTCCTTCTTTATTCTACTCTGGTGTCCTTATCTCATGTGTTTGGTCAAGGAAGATCAGTAGTTCTGGAATAAAAAAACTCCTCCTTGATGACTCCCAAAAATCAGTTTATAAGGTGACCCTTCCCCCCAAATCAGTTTTGTATTCCAACTCCAAGGGTACTTATGGACTTTGATTTTTACTGGTAGCAATTGGTATATGCTTATTTGTGCCCTACATATAGGGGTAGTCCTCAACTTACAACAGTTCATTTAGTATCTGTTTGGAGTTACAACGGCAATGAAAAATGTGACTTCTGGCTGTTTTTCATACTTATAACAGTCACAATATCATGCCAATGCTGGCATAAGGATGCCTAAAACATTTGCTTGCTGAACATGCTCCTAATTTGCACTTCCTAAGTTAAGATGTCAAATAGAACATAATCATCCTTCAAATTCTGGACATTTTTGAATATTGTGATAAAAACCTTAAACTTTGCATTGTGTGTAAATTGGAGAGAATTCAAAAAGCCATATATGAGGACTGATATATTAATACATAAGAGTCAGTTTGGTGCTGTAGGCATCGGGGTAGAAATTGGGAGACTATGAGTGCTGGTTCTACCTTAAGCACTAAGTCAGTTGGGTGACCTTGGGCCACTGACTGTCGTTCCGCCCTAGGAAAGTGGCAATGGAAAACTATTTGTAAAAAATATCTTGCTAGGAACAAAAAACTTGGGTATTGTCCAAGCAGTCTCTGAGAATCAGACATGACTGAATGGAAATTAAAAATAATATTAACATACATATATGCTTAAATTATGCTTTGATGATAATATATGATATATGATTTAATATAAATTAGTACTTTTTCCAAGTGTCTGGAATAATGCATAGGACTCCAAAATGGTGCATATGTGTAGAAAAATTACACACCAAAGTTTATGCATACTCATGTATACAAAAATGCTTATGAAACACATATGAAGGATTTTTTTTTAAAAAGAAATATTTCAAAAGTATTAATATAGACACTACTTTTAAGCAGATTCTGCTGCTCAGTGGGAAAAAAGATGGACCAGATTGCTCATCCTTGGCTAAAGCCGGGGACAGCTGTGCTCAATTCAGATATGGAGGCAGATAAGCAAAACTGTCAGAAACTGGAATTCAATGCCGAAGAGTGTTGCAAGTAGACAACTCTACTCTTGGATTTAAGGTCAGGCATTTATAATAAGTTTGACTAATCCAGAATGTGTATATTGACTGTCAGTTGCAAGGGCTGATTGGACTTTGGATATTCTTGTTCTAATCAACTTTTCTTAATGTGCACAATTATTAACAAAATTCCCTGAGGAATTAAGATGGGACATTTTCCCTAATGTAATTCTGTGTTACATAAATTTCTCCAGCACAGACTTCAAATTGTTACATTTCTTGTTATTCTTAAACAAACAAAAGAAAACCCTCTGCACATTAGAGAAAACTGCGAACCAATTTGGACTTGGACTTTTGCTTATAAATCTTCTTTAAAAGTCCATAAAATACGCAGAGATGTTCCCCTAATGTAGCCAGTAAAACGATCCAGATGAGTCACATGGGATCCCTTCTGCATTCATCCATATCCAACCTAAAAGTTCCTGCCAGACCATCTATAATTTCTGAAGTTAGATAACTGAGTCTGAGAGATAGAGCTGCAGCAGCTGCATATTCAGAACTGCAGAGCCCAAAAGTTTGTATAAGTTCATGTTCATTTTGCCGATGAACAGCAATGACAAGGGGAGGGAGGAAACAAGACAGAAGACCTTTCATGGGATTTTAATAGTAGTAGGGTTGGGTTCGGTCAGGGCTGTCAAGGGATATTTGTTGGGCTGTAGGCTATAGTAGAATTTAAAAAAACAAATTGCAACTCAGAATCTCCAGAAGTCAATTACAAACACCTTCATGCTTTTGCCAAGGAAATTATATGGACCTGACTATGATAAGAAGGAAATTTTACCTTTACCTAGCGAATCCCATTGCACCTCTCAGTAAAGGTTCAAACCAGACAAAAGCAAGGGTTTGGAGTTTGGTGAGATTCCTGGCCTTCTGGAGTTTTTGTCTTTATTTTTAGATGGGGTAGTGTTTCTATATATGAGACTGGTGCACAATCTGGGGGTTTCTTGGATTCACTTTCTACTTGATGAGCAGGTGACAGCTGTAGCCAAGAGGACCATTGCATAAATTTGTCTAATGTATCATTTGCACCTGTTCCTGGATCTGGAGATGCTTCAGACAGTCATACCTAGTCATCTCACATATAAACTATCCCAATGTGTTCAACATGGGGCTGCCCTTGAATATCAATAAGAAGCTAGAGCCTGATAAACTTACCCCAAAAATGAAAATGAAAATGAAGAAAGGGGAGAAGGAGGAGGAGCTGTGCAAAATATAGTGGCATGTGCATTAATTAATTAATTAATTAATTTTATTTCATTCAGCATGTATGAGATAACATTTATAAGTGTAAACATGATTTTGGATACATGAAATGGATACAAATAAAAAGAAACATTAGGAATGAGACAGTAGGCATGTTGGTGCGCTTAGGCACGCCCCTTACAGACCTCTTAGGAATGAGGTGAGGCTGATAGTAGACAGTCTAAGGTTAAAGTTTTGGGGGTTTGTGGAAGAAACCACAGAAATCATATTTTCTGCAATCAAGTTTGGAGCGGTTTGCCTTGAGTTTGTATCTATTGTGTGCTTGTGTGTTGTTGTGGTTAAAGCTGAAGTAGTCATTGACAGGTAGGACATTAATGGGCAATTTGATTTCTGGATGCGATTCAAGATACTAGTTATTACTATTACATTGAGATTCAGATGAACCTGACTCTCTTGGCCTCCTAGAAAGGCGTGAAGACTTGAATTTCCCTCCAAGCCCTGTTCCAAGATGTTGGATGAACCCAACACAAGTATGGTTTATTTGATTGAGGATGCTTTGGTTATTATACTAAGATTATTTTAATTTTATGTTTCGCTGGATTTATGGACATCTTTTTATAGTGTTTTTGTTGACAGCTATTAATTGTCCAGAGTTCATATGTTAGATAGGCAGCCATATACATCTTTTAAATGAATGCATGGCTGATTATTTGAGGGACTATCTGTCTCTGATAGTGTCGCTCATCCAGAGTGGGTGTGCTTTGGATCCCCTCAAATGAACAATATCATCTATTATTATTTCAAGCAAAAATGCAGCTTTTCTTGAACATTTCTTGCATCCTGTGAAGATATCTTTCATAATATTGAGCAACAACATTTGACTATCCCAGGTCCTTGAGAAGATCTCAATAGGTAAACAGAAATGCCAAAGCCAGTCTGGCTGATTGGGCAGCCAACCATAACAATGCCTAGTTCATCATTTGTGGGTGCTGAAGATTTCATTCATAGACTAACTAGTCTTATTTCACCTTCATGCATTTTATTTTGGTATTCCCAGGGAAACTACATTCAGTGCAAATGAGTGCATGAGGAGTACATGTTGCACAAGCAACTAATATTTTACATTAAACATTTGTTGAGTAATGTGGCAACACTCATTCCCCATCTTTTGCAAGAAATCGCTTTCATGCTTTGTATTGCCACTAGCAATTTGTCTGTGGTTTTTTTCAGTTCAGACTAAATGCATCTGTGAGGGATATAATTGTAAAAGGATGGGAGTATTGCTGATTGAAATTTTTTGCAGAGTTATTGCAATGCCTTGAAAAGAAGAGTGTGCTTTTCGTTTGTGATTCTTGAGAGAAATATACATTTAATGGTAGACATACCTTTCATTGATGAAAGATAGTTTGAGCTTTACTAAGGAACTCCTGGATGATTTGTAAAAGATAAAAAAGAGCTTCTGGTTCCCAGTTACTAAGACTGAGGTGATCTGTGATTTCTTGAAGAAAAAACAAAAGACTGATTTTATAGGAAAGTATTGTGGATTTGGTTCAAACACAGAAAACACAATTTTAAACTGAGCATTGCCAAAGGAAGATTGTCTCACTTTCCATTTTGTGCCCATCATCATCTGATGGACTTAAGCTTCTGGTCAAAACAATTAGATTAGATTTGGCAAACATTCTGTCTCTGATCCTGCTGGTGTGGCAAGGGGGCCTTGAAGACCTGGTTTTTCATCCAGGTCTTTGGCGCGGATGATTGAAACCTCTTTTTAGGTAGTGTGGCTTTAATTCCTTGACTATATGACAAGCTTTCATTTATTTTCATGACAATGTATCTGGAAGCCTTGCTTTGCAGACCCAAAAAAATCATGATAAAGGTTATATTTCAAAGAGCACATACCTTTTGGACAGAACAGTTTCTGCAGGTTTGTATTCTTAAATTTTGATGCCATTTGTGCATTAAAATGTTGGTTTTATTATGGAAAAAAAATATCATCTTTGTATTAGGAACTGTACCAATTAAATGATTGTTTCCTGCCATTCCTACCCTAAGAAGGTTTACAAAAGCAAACATGAAGGTAATGTCCAATTATCTCTAGTCATCCTACAGTAACTGTAGGAGCAGGAGGGATATGCTCCAGCTACTGTCAGTTGAGGAGTGCCAGCCAGTGGTGAAATGCAGTTTTTTAAACTACTGGTTCTGTGGGCATGGCTTGGTGGGCCTGGTGTGGCTTGGAGGGCGTGGGCAGGGGAAGGATACTGCAAAATCCCCATTCCCACCCCACTCTGGGGCCAGCCAGAGGTGGCATTTGTTGGTTCTCTGAACTACTCAAAATTTCCGCTACCGGTTCTCCAGAACCTGTCAGAACCTGCTGGATTTCACCTCTGGTGCCAGCTCTAAATAAAGGCAGGAAACCCTTTTCTGCCATCGTAACCAACCCATCTTCTGGAACAACACTCTTCCCCCAAGATGGGCCCTGTCCTGTTGGCTTTTGACGAAACCAGAGCTTCATTTGTCTCAGAACCAAAGAAGCTGGGATAGAGCCCCTCTCCTGTTTTTCTGGATGATTGGTTGGATAATACATGCTTGTTATATGTTTTTAACTGCTACTTTTCAGTGTGTATTTTATATATTTGATTGCAAGCTGCCTAGAATCACATAAAAGTGAGATAGGCAACTATATAAACTGGATGAATGAAAATGACTAGTTGGTTCACAAGGGCTTTTCAGTACTGTCAGCCTGTCTAGGAATAAAATGAACTATTGTGGCCTCCTTCCATTTCTGTTTATTTGAAGGATGGTTCAATTCTTGTTTTATTTAAAAAAAATATCATTAAATTTATATTGCTGCCTATTCACCCATGGCGACTCAACTTGTTTACTTGTTCATTTGTAAAAACATATTCTAGACATATATTTAATACAGAAGTAAACACTTCCTTATGTTTAGCTCAATATCCATGGAGTTTTCTTGGGAATATTATGCAAATTGTTTGCCATTACCTTTTCTCAGGACACTTTTCTATTTCTGATCTATAGCATTGTGATTTCTTGGTGAGCCTCTAAGCCAGTGTTTCTCAACCTTGGCAACTTGAAGATGTCCGGACTTCAACTCCCAGAATACCCCAGTCAGCGAATGCTGGCTGGGGAATTCTGGGAGTTGAAGTCCGGACATCTTCAAATTGCCAAGGTTGAAAAACACTGCTCTAAGCAACTGTCAACCACAGTCAATTCCATTTAGCTTTTTCAATACCAACCAAAGTCTGAGAGCAGATGCTATGCAATAATAAATACCACAGAAGATGCTTACTGACCTGCCTGATCAGAATGCCTTGAGGTTTTTTTTTTTATTATTAATGAAAGTTACTTTTCTGTCTGACTATAAACCTCAAACTGTCAAAGATTCAGAGTGTGGTGTAATCTCTGTGTTGAGAATGTTCATCCCTTCTTCCCAAATCTTTTGATTCTGGTTAAGGGATGGAAAAGATGAATGAGATGTATTATGGTGATGGCATGGAAGAACTAAGATACAGATAACATAACACCAGAATACATACTTATACTCCAATCATGGAACTACCAACTTGGACAAATAATCAAATAGTAGATGACAGCCTAATCAAGGAACTACCAAGAAGAAAACAACACTCCCATCAATATAGTGGTCGAGTCACTAGATACTAAACAGAGAGCAAATCCCACTCCCTTCTAGCAGTGAAGATGTTACCTAGCTGGGTCCTAAAATGTCCTCAAAAAACCAACCAAGCTTGGAAAGCACCAAAGATTTTTAAAAAGTATCAAGGATGCAATTTGATGATTCCTGAAATGGCATTCCAGAGGCCAAATGGCAGATGGGCAAGATTTGTACTGAGCTGTCTCCAATTAACATAGACCAGTACAAGTAGTCCTCAGCTTACAACAGTTCATTTAGTGACTGTTCAAAATTACAAAGGCACTGAAACAAGTAACTTATGACTGTTGTGGCATCCCCATGGTCAAAATTCGGATGCTTGGCAACTAGATTCATATTTTTGATGGTTTCAGTGTCCCAAGATTGTGGGATCACCTTTTGCGACCTTTTGATAAACAAAGTCAATAGGAAATCCAGATTCATTTAATATCCATGTTACTAACATAGCAAATGCAGTGATTCACTTATCAATGGTGGCAAGAAAAATAATAAAATGGGGCAAAATTCACTTAGCAACTGTCTCACCTAGCAACAGAAATGTTGGGCTCAATTGTGGTTGTAACTCAAGGACTGTGTAGCCCAGTTCTGCCTATTTAGATTAGATTGGGAGGGATTTTCCAGATCTCTCTCATCATCTGCTTTCTAAATATTCAACCAGCAATGCCATGGCCTCAGCCGGGGAAGAATTGTGTGCAAACCATGTGTTCTACTCTTCAATTATATTTACATTATGTAGAAACTGTATTGTCTACACAATATACACAATGTACATTATGTGCAATATACATTAAAATTTCTTTGGAATGTTGTGGCATATGCCAAATTTCATTTGCTAGGGAATAGGATCAGTGATAGTCATTGTTCACATCAAGCTTTATTTTTATTTTTTCAGGGTTAATCTCACATCTGCTGTTTTCCTGAAGCCAATTTTCCATAAGAAGATGATATTTTATTGAAACCATCCCATCAGTTTTCCAGCTGTGTCTGTGATGCAAGTTAGCAACCTAATGCTTACTACTTTGAATACAGTGTGAATCTTGCAGAGATTTCTGGCACTCACACCATAATTTCTGGACACTTCCCTAATTTTCACACACATTACTACTGCATACATCACCTTGAGGATCAAGATATTCTAAACCTGACTAATGTCCCATATGGTTTATTTCATAATGAGTGTAGACATATAAACAAAAATGCTCTCTTTTTTGGGAAGAAGCCTGCAAGCTAGCTGACATCCTTACCCTGAAATCTCTGGATAAAAGCTCTTGGGACTCATTCCATAATTGCCTCTAAACTGCAGTTTTATTTAAATGACATCAAGGGAAAAATATTAAGTATGTGAAGAATACTCCTATTCTCCACATTTAAGCAATTTAAATTAATTAAATGTACATTAAATCAAATCTAGTATTTATTAATCCCCATCTATTTCTTTTTGTTGTACTTATCCACTTTTTGGAATGTAGCCCTGGCAAATCACTTAAAGCCTTAATGTTGATTGGAAAAGGTTGAGCAGAGCTTTTTCTATGGTAGTAATAATAACTGGATTAAAACTATTCAAGCCTAGATCTAAAATCAGAATTCATTTGGCAATTATTTGGCAATAATTGCAAGGGTTAGGTCCCACTGAATATGTGCATGATCCAAACTGGGAGATAGGTTAAAAGAACAAATGAAGCAATTGCAAATGCAAATTTCTAAAGCAGCTTCTTGTAAAGAATTGTTCTGACCTAGACTTTCCCAGCAGCACGAAGCCGAGTCCTCATCTCGATAAACCCCTTTTATTTAATTTACTCTCCAGCAAAGTCTTTCCTCTCCCACAGTCTTTCAAAATAGTTCACAATTACCGACCTTTATCAGGCTTGGAGAGTGACCAGGCTGATATCTTTCACATGTCGCAATACTTAGCAAGAATGCAGGAATGAACTAATTGTCTCCTACAAACACCCCTCCCATTTCGCTCCTCTTTTATTCACTATGGGAGGGGCCATTCACCTGTGGCATTACTCTCAAGTCAACCCTTGTTCTTTAGCTGTTCCCTTTGTCTGGCAACTCTGCACACACTGGGAACAGGCTCCAGCTGTTCATTTGTCTCACTGATGTCTGACTCCCAAAGCAGATGATAACTGTCAGACAACACTGCCCCATCTCTGCCTCCGACACAGAGCTCTCGTCAGAGCCTTCCCCAGACTCCAGGACTGGCCCATGTTCCTCCCCAATTTCCTCACTGTCTGAATCTGCTTCCAGCTCTGCTGGCTGCTGGTGGGCCACAACAAGAACCATACACTTACCCATTCTTCTGAAAAGAACCTCATGCCTGTATTGTAGTGGGTTTGTCTGTGTGAGTCAATTTCTCTTATTTATTGTCATAGTGAAAATAAGAAGACAGAACTAACTTGTAAAAATCCACGAAGACTGATGTTAGATCCAATTAAAGGTTCAGCTACTTTAATTCTTAAATATGAGTGAGCAGTGTGCTGCAGCTGCCAAAAAAGCAGTCCCAGACTGCATCAACAGAGGGATAATATCAAGATCTCCTGAAGTATTAATACTTCTTTATACTGCTTTGATAAGATCACACTTGGAATAATGAACCCAGTACACAAAAAAGATCTTGAGACTCTACAAAAAGTTCAAAGAAGAGCAAAAAACATGATGAGGGGACTGGAGGCTGAAACATATAAAGAATGATAGCAGGGCCTGGGGAGGTATAATCTAAAAAAACCAAAGTATTAGGAGAGACATAATACCAGTCTTCCAAGAGACAGTCACAAAGACAAGGGAGTCAATCTATTCTTCAAAGCACATGACAGCAGAACAAGCACTTCTGTGGGGGAGCTTGTTAAAGAGATATTCAATCTAGAAGTAAGGAGGAATTTCTCGTCAGCGAGAACAATTAACCAATAGAACTGGTTTCCTCCAGAAGTTGTGGATGCTCCATCACTGTAAGTTTTAAAGAAAAGATTGGACAGACATTTGTCTGGAATGGTATATGATCTCCTGTTTGAACAGGGAGTTGGACTAGAATCAGAGGTGGTATGCTGCCGGTTTGCACTGGTTCGGGTGAACTGGTAGTTGTGGCAGTGCGAAGCTCCACCCACTCACCCTGACATCATCAAGAACCTTTTGCACGTGCGCGCACTCCCGCTACCAAACTGGTAGTGGAGAAAATAAAATATCATCTGTGACTAAAATACTTGTTATTTTGTTTTACAATAGTTAACAAATTACAGCGTCAAATACCCAGAAAGACATAAGCACAATTCTTCATGATGTGTTCCAGCAACTTGTTTGGGGCCTATTCTATCATAGGCATGGTCCTCAACCACCCACTTAACAGACAATACATCTAAATAAAAATTATGAAGACTTCTTTTTGTATCAGGTTGGGGATATTTTCCTCAATTGCAACATTGGGAGGAAATTGGATGGGATTTCTGCCAATTTATTTTGCTGTCTGGGGTGAAAGGAAAAGTGACACCCTCCACTTTCATATGGAGAAACAGCCTGGAGTTGCAACTGAATCTTACTTCAGTAGTGGAGCTAGGGCAGTTAACTATAAGAGAGTAGTCTCCCTTAATTGCTCAGTGCAGGCTAAGTCCAGGCACCACTACATTCATTAATTCAATGACATTTCTGCTCAAAAGAAATAACTAGCAGGCTGCTTCTGCTGCCTCTCCAGTCAAGAAATCTGTTGCTTGAATCAGTTTCTTCTGCTAATGGTACAGAGAGCCCTAACCTTTTTGTGACAATACTAAAGTAGGAAGAACTTTCAAGATGGCTTTTTAAAAAAACAAATAACATTTGTGCTTGGAGGAGCTTGTAAAACTACCTCTCATGTAGTTTTACAAAACATTCTCCATTTAAACTGGATTCCATTACCTAATTCTTCCTCTACTCTTATTCCTTACACATTGGTATGATCTTCCATGTGCATACTAAATCATTAGGGGGGAAAAAAGAATGGGAACAATTAATATAATTTGAAGGCACTGAAGCTGCTTCGTGAAGTTTTGTTAAAATGGGATTGCAACATGTCTTTAACTTTTTACCCTATGAATGCTGAAGTTCTGATTGATGCTGGTCAACCTCACTCGGTTTGGCTTTGGTGCAGGTTATATCATTTAAACTAATAAGATTTTTTTCCAGGGATTGTTTTCATAATAAAAATGCAAACAATATTCCCCTAATGGTATGATTTTATGCATATTTGAATCAGCAGATTACTTTCCATATACTAGCACTTTATTTCTGAAACTTTATTTCTGAACAAATGAATAAACAGCCCTAATATCTCTGTTGGTAAATTTTATGGAGGTGAAATTATAGTGGTGAAATGGCTAGATGTTGGATAATGCATGGGAGGCAAGAGAAATAGCATACATGGATCACAGCACAGCCTTTCTTAACTGAATGGCCTTCAGATGCATCGGGACTGTAAATCTCAGAATTTCAGTGTGAGAAAATGGATGGGAATTCTAGGACTGTATTCCCAGCATATCATAAAAGCTTCACAATGGAGAAAACTGCTCATGATCATGACATCATTGGCAATATAACTTTATTTCAATTCTCAATTTGATATGAATAGTTTCCCAAGCAGGATAATTGTCTTTGGAAATGCTATTCTCAACCTTGTCAATATTGTCACAACAATGACTGAGATTATCTGTGATCTAATGAAACTCAGGATCAGCACACCACCATCAATCTAAAATTCCCTTAGGAAGAATATATCTCAGTGTACATCATAGAATTGCATCCCTTTTGCAAATGTCTATGAAGATTCTCAGTCATCCAGGTCATGGTTGTCCTAAAGGTGCTTTTTCAAGAGGCAAGTGGGCTTTTTGAAGAAGCTTCTTGGATGAGAAACAAAATGTCTTCGAAGAAAAACTAGAAAGTCCACTTGTCTCTTGAAAAAGCACCTTTGGGACATCTCTTTTTCAAAAACCACCACAGCCCAGAAAGATAATACCTGTACTTAGATTCTTAAGAAGTCCGCACCTAAAGAAGCCCATCAGCTTGGGATGCAAATCACAAAAAGAAAAAAAAATCCTTTTCTCTAGTGAATCAAACCTCAGCAAAAGTAAAGCACCATTTTTCTAATTAAAATCAAATAACAAAGTTTACAGGTTTATTCTTCATTGTGTCCACCCTAAGTCAATGAAAAATGCTCTCATCATGGGAGAGAAACAAAAAGAACCAAATAAAACCAATATTGAGTCACAATGTTCAGTGGAAACATGCTAGATCATAATCAGGAATGAAATTTATAGGTTAAAACAAACACATTATGAGAAAAGGCAGGAGATAACTCAATGGTCCCCCTAAAATTCTGTACCAGGTTTTAATGAGTTCTAAAGTCATCTTCTCTTCCTATCCACATGATTTTTTATGTTGTATTTGCAGCAAACAGATGGTTCATTGGGTTGTAATGATCACAAATGAAACCTTACTAGTATTTTGCCTTTGTTTTCTGGAGATTATTGAAGCCAAGAAACTCCTTGTCCATTCCCCAAATGCTTACTGTAGGACTTTTCCCCCCAACCAATGAGCAGTACTGGTGCTCTTTACAAACTTGTTCAAGTATCAGGAAGGGCAAGGATTTCTATGAATTTTCAACCAATTAAGACCTAAGCTTTGGTGCCATTAGCCCATTGGCCCCACGAGCTATTTCCTTGACGTCAGCTACTTACATAGTGCTTTGTGGGCCTCACTCCAAAAGTGGGCAGAGCCAGGGTTCAGTTTGGGAGGCAACACCTTTAATTGCTTCATCTTTCCCCTTTTTGTTTTCACATTTTATTTAATCAATCCAGAAGGCTGTGGGCAGCATATGCTGACATGACCACACAACACTTTTACTCTAGCCTCAGCATTGGTTCTTTATTTGCTTCCAAGTACATTTCAAATTCCAAATTCTTTAAATCCCTGCATTGCTTGGCAATGAGGTAATTACAGAATTGCCTTCCCTTGACCCATCCAACTTGGCCCTGGAGAAACTGTGAATGGTGCCCCGCCTCTCTAAAGTAAGGGGGCGGAGACTTGCAGGTGCTATTATTTGGTGCATGCTGGAGTTACCTCCTGGAGGAATTCAATCTGCCTATACCCTATCAGATTTCTGCAAGCTATTTACAATGCTTTTTAAAAGCATTTTAAAAAAGCTTTGCATATATGATATATATCAGTACAGTGCTGTAACATGTACCATTTTTCTTTAGCATGCTATTTTACTGGTTGTATATATGGTCATTTTATTATTTGTACTAATGGATATTGTAAACTGCTGAAAGCTTTTTTGATGGTGGTAGGGACAAGTTCAATAAATAAATCTAACTCAAAAGCGGCTGAAAAGGAGAGCCAACTATATTGCGGATCAGCAGCTCTGCGTCTGGCTTAATTCCCATTTACCCAGCAAACTGCACTACAAATAGACTAAGATATGGCATGTTAATTGCTCTGAAGTGACAAATTATGAAATTAATTTTCTTTACACCTATTTAAGTCCTTTACTTTCCCTTGCCATTGTTTGTTTGTTTGTTTGTCCCAAAGGTGCTTTTTCAAGAGGCCTCCAGTTGCCTCTTGAAAAAGCACCTTTGGGACAACCATAACCTGGATGGCTGAGAGTCTCCATAGATGCTTGCTTGATTGCTTGCTTGTTTATTTATTTATTTCCCATCTTTATTATTTTTATAAATAATGGAAAGCAGTGAACATATCGAACCCATCTTCCTTCTCTTATTTTCCCCACAACAGCCGTGTGAGATGGTTTGGGCTGAGAGAGAAATGTTGGCCCAACATTTCTCCTTCATCCTGCTCTTTGGCGTGACAACTGCATTCCTAATGTTGGCTTTCAACTTCATGTTTCTATTTCTCATTCCTGATTCAGCTCTGCCTGTTTGGCTTCTGACCTGAGCTTTCAACCAGATTTCTGCTTTTCATCATATGTTTTCTAAACCTCATAGCTTTGTAGCTTTTCTAAGATTCTTGACTTCTTTAACTAGTCTCTTTCCAGCTTTTTAGTCAAATGTTTTTAAATAGCTGTATAGGATCTTTCATGCAATCAGAGTTGATTTTCCTTGTAGAGAGTGAGAAACATGAGCCAGAAATGAATAAAAACTAATAGAAAAATCCACCCCCTTCCACATTTGAAGATCATGTATCAATAATTAGGCTATATCTCTGTTAGACTTGAAATTTGGACATGATTCAACCAGTGCCTCAAATAATTATCGGTTATTGAGTCAGAGATCCACTTGGCTGCTCAAGGAAGTCTAAAAATGTTCTGCCAAAATATCAGTTTAATGTGACTGAATTGGGAAATTATAACATTCAAAACTGGAAAGGACTAGCATTATTTAGATGTTATTAATTTACAAGCATATATAAATGAAACTATGTTTAAATTCTGACCTCATTTATTGTAAGTTCTACATACACTGGCCCAAGAATTACAAGCACAAAGTTGGCAGGGGTTGTGTAGGTCATTGAGTCCATGCCCTGTTCATTGCAGAGATTCAAATTATGGCATCACAGACAGATATTGAAGCTTGAACATACCCAATCAAAGGGAATCACCATCTCACAGGGTAATTGGTTCTTACTGTCCAAACTGTTAAGATTTTGTCCCCTAACAGTCACTACCTGTAAGAGCCGTGGATAGAATGCAGTACTCCAAGCTACTTCTGCTGATCACTGGCTGCCAGCAGTTTGGCAGATAGAATCTCACCAGGCTCAAGGTTGACTCAGCCTTCCATCCTTCCTAGATGGGTAAAATTAGGACCCAGATTGTTGTGGGCAATTGACTGACTCTGTAAAGGCTGTAAAGTCCTCTCAGACCATATAAGTCTAAGTGCTATTGCTATTGCTACCTATAACTATTCTCCACATTCTGTTCTGGGTAAGAAGAAAGAACAAAGTTCTTTTGGGGTCTGAAAAAAACTACCATCTCCCATAATAATCATTTCTCAAAACATACCCAGTTCCCTCAGTCTTTCTTCATTACTTTTAGTTCCTAATCCCTCTTTGTTGCCTTTCTCTAAACTTGTTTCTCTGAATCCTTTTTAGTATCCAGAACTAGACACAGTATAGAGGTGAGGTCTGACCAATGCAAGAATGAATTAAACAATTATTTCCAATATTTTGAAATTGTACTTGGGATCTACAATAGATATTGCAGCCTAATTTCATTTGTCTTCTTTGCAATCATCACACTGTCATATTCAGTTTGCAGTTTACTACTATTAAGTACTATACCATTCTATTTTACTATGTTTCCAAAATAAATTTGTTTATTGCATTTCATTCAATTACTTGTAGTTCATTTCTTGAACCTAACAAGAGCATTTTGAATTCTATTTCTGGGCATATCTACATTAAGATTTTAACATGTTCCTGTCCTAGGAACATGCTGGCTCATGCTGGCTTGACTGTATGCTGGTTTAAAAAAACAACAATCCTGTCCAGATGCAACATTAGCAAATCGTTAGTAACGATTTTCAAGTTATCCAGTCTGGACTTCAGGCTATGATATGTTCCCACTAAACAATTCGCCTATTGCTTTCTTATTTTTTTTGTCCCAGAAAAACAATGTCCAATAGCTTTCCTTTCTAAAGATGCATTTTTCTGGACATGTATATTTTTAGTTATGTTATTTGGGCTATGTTGAAGGCATTCTGCTTCAGGTGGCTGAAAATTGGTGAAATGGTGGAATGCATCATAAGAAAAAAAAGATAAAGCCAATAGAAAAAAATGAAGTTTGGAAAGTAGTTAAAAACAAAACACAGAACAATTTCCTCCTGGCTTTTTAACAGGAAAATTTGAGTTGGAAACATAGAAACAATTAATAAGAAATAATAAATGATTTAATTATTTTATTTTTGTCAGAAGATGGGTGTATGTTTATCCCAGGTATGCTTAAACACAGTTACTACCTCTGCTGGAAATTGGTCCCAAGCTTCTACTCTTTCTGCAAAGGAATATTTTCTATCATTACTTTTGAACTTCCTTCATGTTGATTTGAGGTTATGCCCTTCCCACTGTTCTTGAATTAAAAGTAAAGGTTATATTGGATTTGCTGTCTGTCTCCTAGAATATCAGATATTTCACTCATTTTGTATTATTCTCCTATTTGACAAGCATCCTATCTACCCCTTTTGATCTAATGATGCACTTCTTGAATTCGAAGCAAAACAACTTCAAAAAACAACAACAAAGTCCAGTGTCTTTTGAAAAAATACCTTTGGGTGACCTGGTTGACTGAAAATCTTCATAATCATATACCGCTTTTATAAATCATTAGAATATGTAGAGGATTAGAGGACCCAGGAGGGAGTCATTGTGGCACCCCTCAATATACTGTATCTCTTCAATTTGATAAGGAACCATTGGTGAGAATAGTTGGGACAGTGCATTATATACTGTATCAGCTGAATTATCTTGCCATCCAGCTCACACTAAACGAGTTTGCTATTCAGTAGTCTCGTGGAGCATTTTATTAGCTACTCTGCTGAAGTCAGGGCTATGTCTTCTACATCTCTGCAATCTGCAAAGTCAAAAAATGAAATAATATTCAATATACTTGGTAAAATGTGTTCTTGACAAACTCAAACTGCATTCTGGTAATTACTGCATTGTTTTCAAGGTGCTTACAGTGTTTTCCCCAGATATGATGTCAGACTAGTCTGTAATTTCCCGGATCTTCCATTCCCTTCATCCCTTTTAATAGGAACAAAACTTACTCTTCTCCAAATATTTGGCTCTTTACCAATTCTATATGATTTATCAAAAATAATACACAAGGACTTTGCCAGATAATCTGCTACTCAATTCAGAACTTTAGGATGCAACACTGGAGATTTAATTTCCAATTATTCCCTGGCATAAAGATTCTTCTTTAATATTAAACTTCAGACCTGTGCCTCATAATTTTCTGGCGGAGGCTTATTTGTTTACAATAAACAAGTATATAAACCACTTACAGTCTTTAGTTTGTTTATTCTAGTTGCAAGCCTCACTGCCCATCTAGCTTTTGCTTATGTTCTGCCTGGTATTAGCACTTCCTTCTCTATTCACTAATTAAAATGAATTTCACTACATTTCCTCTTCTATGAGTCATACATTATATGCAAGCCACATGTACACAATCAAGGAGAACCATTAGTTTTCAGGTTCTTAACCCAGTTACTGATAATATTTGTGATTATTCTCCTGAATAAAATCTTGCCCTTTTTACATATACAGTACAAACCACTCAACATAACATGCTGGCTTTCTGAATAATTCTTCCTCTAGAATCACAAGTTTGAAAAGTGAAGTCAAGAAGAAGAATGTATCTAGAGATGGTAGTTGGATGTCAGCATCCTTTTTTTTTTTTTTTGGCACTACATTTGTTTGCTGGCAGCTTATTGTGCTGAAAATTGTTTCTAGAACTGCCCGTAAATGTGAGGACTGCTGTTTCTCTAAAACTAGCTGTGTCAAACCTTAAAAATACTATTATTTCTAAAAAGCACATGCATGCATTCATGTTGAAAGCACCAAGGCGCTTCTGGGTTGAAAGGATTAGCCGGTGACATCACTGTTGCTCAGAGGATGCCTGGTTGGGGGTTCCTTTCATGTCCCCATTAATGCGCCCACCAAAGTGGTACCTATCTATCTACTCATGATTACCTGCTTTCGAACTGCTAGGTTGGAGCAAATGACAGGAGCCACTCATGCCACAGCAGTTGGGTTACAAATGCAGGCTTGCCGATTGTCAGCTCAGCGTCCTAACCACTCACAAGGGTAAGCTATAACACTTCTTGTTTGTGATTTTACAAGTGACTTTAGGTTAACAGCTCTCAGAACTGTCTAAATTTATTATAGGCTGATATGGTTTAGAAGAGAAAATTCCTTTCCAGGGCACATCCGGCAACTTGGAAGTTCTTTAATCCTCTCATTACATGTTTCTGGTTTTTCCTTATACTTTTTGTTGGAACTGGACCTTTTGGTCTCCAAAGGATCTTGATCTATAGGCAGAAGGTTTTTGAGATAGCAGACTGTTAACGAATACCAGTTTTGCCAGTTTTCCATTTTCCCAAATCTTTTCCCAATCCTAAAGAAAGCTTCACTGAAACATTTTCAGAGCATATGTGAGAACAAGGAATGGGGAAAATGCTTTCATTCTGTTCATTAATTGAGGCACTGTTGATAGGTTGAGCTGGAGTGTCCCTGCTAACAAGAGTACACTCTAAAATCTACCTAACACTATTGTTGGTTGATGCCACATTAGTCATTTATGATCAAGTTGGTCTTTGTAATTTCTTTTCTCAGGATTAAAGAATTGAACTGACATTTTTTTTTAAATGCTACCATTTCTGTGGCTTCTCCAAACAAGAAAGCTCAGCCTCTTGATGCTTAAAGAAGACATTATAGGTCTAGGTGGTCCAATTATAAGCTTTAAATCTTCAGTGTCCTGGTTTTACTGAGAAGGGGGGAAAAGGCTGTAGCTCAGTTATAGTGTACCAAACTTTGTTTAATCCCTGATATGAATAAACTGATGGGATGCCTCTAGCATTCAATGTTGATTATATTGTATAAAATGGATCAATAATCTAATTCAGTGTAAGGCAGCTTTCTATGATTTACTTAATTCTGTCATTCAGACAAAAAACACAGAACACCCCGCAATGATGTGATTAATGTCTCTGGGTATAGCTACATGATTAATGTGAACGATCAGTTCAGCATTCCTTAATATTTCTGGTAAAATGCTTCTTCAGACTTGCTGAAAAAGTCCAAGGAAAACACTGACTACTTTCAGCACATCTGATAGCTTGACAACTTGCATGAAGCACTGTCTGTTAGAGAAATAGTTGAGAAAACATCTCCATGGAGGCAATAAGTATTCCACATGAGTTTGTTCCTTTAAGCAAATCTTGAGAGGAATAATAAATAGTTCAGAGCTGCAAAAATCTTGAGGACCAGCAGATGGAACTAAATAATTGGCATTTTTCTAATGATTATCCAGAACTTTGCAGCATAGTTATGGAAGTCCTAAAGTAGATGTTATTTCTTCTAGTTTCTTTTTTTAAATTGAAGTTTCTGAGAACAGGTTTGGAGAAAAGTATTGATAACTGCAGGCTATGATTAAAATAAAAAAAAACTTTCTCTCTATACAATGTGTGTGTAATGGTTGTCCATGTGTTTTTCCCCAGCTGGTGCCCATCAATGAGAATTGATCTACTCATTATTTATATTATTCATGCATTTGTTATTTATTTCCAAATCTAGAGGCTGCCTGAATTCTGAACTATTTTGGTGGTTGCTGTACAAAAAAGAAAAACGGCAAAATTTCCTAAATGTCAGAAGAGTGGGAACTGCATGAATCTCAAGAACAGGGTGGGGAATGACATTCCAGAAGACAGGTGCTGTGACACTTGTCTGGATCTCACAAGATGATGCTGTTTGAACACAATTTCTATGTTTAATTAAAAAATGAAGAAAATAGCATGAGATAGAATTATAAAAGTAAACATCCTTAATTAACATGGCCAGAAAAACTCTGATCTCATTTATGCCTATTTGAAACATGTATTTGCCATATTTATCCTATCTCATAAGCTTAAAATCTCTGGCTGCCACCTGCATCTTCAGAAGTTAACTACCTACTATATTATTTGTTCCATTTCAGTAAAATTATGCTTCAATGGGAACTAGTATAAGATACAAATGATGGGCAAAAGTTGAACTGTAGATCAGAGATGACATGTTTCCTCTTTTGACACAAATACAAAATACTATGACAGAGCTAGTTTTAAATTTTTTCTTTTCTTTTTGGAATCCAGCTGGAATTAGAACTTAAAAAGTGGTTTCACTGAAGCATTCAATATATTTTTATAGAGCAATGGAGTATCCTCCCTACAACTAAAATTATTACATAATATTTTCTCAGAAGACAATTCAATTTTAATAAGTTTCCTATAAAGTTAATTTGTAGCTACTTTATTGTAGCTCATTCATTCATTCATTCATTCTTTCTTTCTTTCTTTCTTTTTTCTTTTTTTCTTTCTTTCTTTCTTTCATTCTTTCATTCTTTCATTCTTTCATTCTTTCATTCTTTCATTCTTTCATTCTTTCATTCTTTCATTCTTTCATTCTTTCATTCATCTTATGTGGTTGACCACTTCATAAATAACTTTGAGTAGCTTGCCAATTTTGGAAAAACAAATTGGTAGCTGGATGCCAATCAATAAGGTATAATATTGGTTTATCATTGATTCTTTTCTTCAGATATGAAAAAATCATTACTGTAAAGCAACCCAACCCCTAAATTTGGGTAAAATTTTCAAATTATAGTTTTTTCCTCATTATTGTATTGTTATTTTGCTTGCTTAGTTTATAGCAAAATCCGCCATTTTTAAATACAAATGAAAAGAGAAATTATGGTAAAACCTTATTAATTACTTCTAGTTTTCATCTATTATTTTCTGAATAATATTTTTATTTAACCTAATTTTAAATCAACTTTGTTAAGAAGTCTTAAATGTTATTAGGCTGTAGTTCTGTAAAAAGATTTTTAAAAACAGGAGTGCACAACTCAAGATTTTAGGCCTGAATTTTGTTTCCCAAAGTCTTTTGTTAATACTGAGTTTTAGAGAACATGACGACTATTAAAAGAAACATTTTAATTTAAGTTATATCACATTGCATTAATATTTTTCTAACTCTATCTACTTTCATTTGTGGCTATAAAGGTCCACATTTGCTTACAGGAAAAAAATGAACATGAACAATAATAAATAATGAATATATACACTTGACTGTAATCCTGTCAGATTTACTTTTGACCCTAGATGAAAAAGCAATTAATTGCAAGAGGGAAACTGAGAAACTGATATCATGAAGTAATAAAAGACAGAAAAAACAAAGAGAAACTTGTAATTAAATCATAATAGCACTAAGCAGCTGCACAACACTTTATGAATATACACAATGTGGCTTGATGTTATTTACTATGTTCTAATTTAAAGAAACAATTGCCTATAAACCAGGTTGCAATAGTTATGAGATGATCAGTGTCATTGTTCTGTTTCATTGTTTGATCATCTTTCTACAGAGCAGTAGCCTCCCTGGTTTTCCATACTTCAATTACATTCCAAAGGACAACATCATAAAGAAACTCCTCGCATTAGTTTTCTTTTTTTTCTTTTGAATTTTTTTAATTTTAATTGAACAAAAACACAAAAAAAGAATCATCCTTCATTACATCTTGTAGAAAGCGTATCGATTGGTTACAGATAACTTTTGTGCATTTCTTCCACAGTCATTACTTGTACTTCATATTAGATTATACACTTTAAATAAAAAATCTTTGTATATCTTACTATCAATGTACCACAATTCTCATTTGACTACAATTATTTGAACATGCTTTTACCTCAAATCATTCATACTTAAAGACACAACCACATAATGGCATTCATTAGCTAGTTCAAAAAATCCTCCAATAACATTACATCTTTATAGCATCTTTTAAGTAAAAGTCAATTAATAAAGTTTCTAAACCTTTCCCCCCCTTTCCCCCCAACTCACTGTTTAGAGTTTATATCCACGTGACTTTTGCCAATACCATAGCATATATATATATTGTTAAACAATGTCCATTGACATTTCCTTGTTGTTATTATAATTGGCTAAAAATCATTTATTATTTATGTCCCATCTCCTCTCGTCAGAGCTCCCCCCAAAAAACCTTACACCTTTATAACAAGATCTAAATAAAAATTTGTTAATAAAATTTATAGGTCTTTTTCCCAAGTCACAATTTGCAATTTATATCCAAATTTCTTTTACTAGATTGCCAATACATGTATATATCATTAAGCTGTATCCATTATCATTTCATTATTGTTATTATAGTTAATTAATTGTTAGCAAATGAACATTTGATAACAATCTAAAACAATCTAAGAGTTACAAAATTCCTACTTATTAATCACCAAAAAACAACTATTTTTTATTATCAACTTTCATTGTCAACTTGTATCTTTCCAGTAACAAAATAGTCTTATCTCTCTTGCCAATTGTTGTGTCAGTCTTCTTTTTATCTCCTTTATAAGGTTTTTATAGACTTCTCTCTGCACTTTGTTGCTTGAAGGATCTCTCAGGTAATCTCATTGCCCACCAGCTGCTACTAAAATTAGCTTGTCTTTGGTTGTCAATCTTGCTTCTGAAAAAAATTCTTTTCTTAAGTCCATCATCATTACTATTTTTTTTTCTTCTGTGTCCTGGAATCTGGGATAGAGCTCCAATTCATCAAATTCCATTTTCCATATTCCCTTCTTTACACTTTCATCCACATTTGCTCCATTAATAAATTCACCTATTGTCTTATCTTTATCTCTATATCTTTATTCACCCCTTTAATTTTGGGGGCTCCAACCCCATCATCTCTTGCTGTGAGGAAGACTAGTCTTCCATATCCTTCCAATAGATTTTGAATTTCAACCAAGATATTTTGGAATTTTAAGGTTTCTTCATCTGAATATTGATCCATGTTTCCAAAACAGAAGAAAGAAATAAAAAAAAACTTATAGCCACTGCCACTCTAGCCTTCCAGGCCTCTTTTATTTTTTATTTTAGATTGATTTGAACACAAGTTCTTTTATGCTCTTCAAAGGAGAAGGGTTCTGTTCCCCACTTTTCTTTCCCCTGCCAAAATAGTTCTCAAAACAGTTCATGCCCTTGGCTCTTTATCAGTTTCTGTAAACAAGTTGCAAACCCTTCAGCTACAAAGTCAGTGAAGTCAAAAAAAGGAAAGAAAAGAGATACATTGTTTCAAAACCCCAACCCCTGACCTCCGAGTGGCAGTGTGCTACTTTTCACTTTCTAATATTTATCTCTGGCTTATAGAAAAAAAGTTCTTTAGATTTCTTTTAGTGAAATTTAATAACAAGTAATAAGAAGAATTGTTAAAATAAGAAGGAAGGTTTTAATCCAGAAGTCAAAAAATAAAGCAACAAAAAGCAGAAAAAAAATCAATCCATCCACTTTAAGAGGAAATCATTCATTTCATTTCATTCATTTATTAAATGAAAGAATGAAAATGAAAATGAAATTAAGAGGAGAAATGAGAAATGTTGTGAGCACTTCAATCCACAAAAAATAGTTACAAAGAAAAAAAGCTTTCCACAGTAATGCAATTAGGGTTAATTTCGCTGCTCAGTTCTTTTGCTTAAAGATATAATATGGCTTTAAAGAAAAATTTCTTTGGGCAGTCTTTCGCAAAATAGAAAAAAAATACCTCACCAGATGGATTCACTTTCTCTTTTCACTTCCTTCCTTCCAGAGTGTCCCGATTTCATTAGCCTGGGGGCTGCCTGTTTACCGCCAGCTTGAAACACTTCCCTTGGGTCGATCAGGGACTTTACCATGTCTCCGAGACCAGCATGGATTAGTCTTCCTGATCACCATCTCTATGGGATGGTTTAGGTCTCAATGGACTGTCCAGCAACAAAAGTGTCAACGATGGTCTCGGAGTATCGAGACCACACATTGTGACATCGTGATCTGGATCCTCCTTCTCCTTGCCATTAGTTTTCTGATGGGCCGATATGGATAACGGGAGCAGTGGAAGAATTTATAACAGAAAGGAGTGTCAGGAGGAACATCTTTTGTTGTTGTCTCCAACAATACTGGAAACGGAGGGGGGGAAACCAGCAATGGAAATTTGAAAGAAATGTAAAATAATTAGGTTATTGAAAATAAGGTCATAAACCAGAGCCTTTTTAGAAAATAAAGAAAACATCTGAGAAACGATACAATAGCTTTCAGCACATAATTACTTTGACCTGCCATGTTCTCATATGTCAGCAGAGGTTTCATTATGTACTTCCTAGTAGCTAGAATGATGGACAAGTTCCATCTTTCTAAGGATGCTTGAGAAATGCATTCTTTGCAAATGCCGGTTTGTGTCCCTTGGTCTAATGAGTTCAGAATGCAGCTATTCTTCAGAAAAGCATTTGTGGAAACTAAACGATTAATGTGGAAATGGTAGGATATCCTGTTCTTCAAGGAAAAGAAAACATGTAAGTGAAAATGCTAGATGTGTAAATAATAATGCTGTAGTTGGCTGACCTTTAGCCTGTTTCATCTGCAGTGCATTTGCTTAGCTGAGATCCATACATGGAGTGTGTTTAACATGGAATAACATGGTTGGTAGTGAGGGAGTGGTTATGGCAAAAGCAGTGTTACAACTTTTAACCATGTAGTCTGGTTTTAGCTTTTTGTTTTACGCTTCCAACTATACAGAAGATATATTGTTGGGGCTATAAATCCCAAAATTTTAAGAGTGGTCCAATTACTGGAAGGTTGTTGCAGGAAACAGTACTGTGGAATTTAATGCAGGAGAAATAGAGACCCCAGGAGTCGCAGAATGTAAATCAAGTTGGCTGTGTTTAACAAATGCCGCTCTGCGCATTTGACAATTGCTAGATGATCTTGGAAAGTGAAATGAAGAGAAGGAGGCAATTTCATCTAGGGATAGAGTAACACATTCTAAAAAAAATAACAAAATGGCTTTTCCCCAATAACCTGTTTTCATTTTTTTAAAAAAATAAATAAATGGCATTCTGCCTGGGTGGGAGAAATACATGGATACTGCTGTGCCAAAAAATTAGTCTAAAGGGCACATATTGTTTCATTTCAATCCTAGTTCTTATTTTGGAAACTGCATGATCTTTTCATTGAATACATGCTTGTCAAGGCACTGGAAAATAATGGCAAAAAGGAAATATAAATCCATGATATCCATGGCTGTAGAAATCACTTTTCCCTGGCAGTCTTTCCAGTTACATGTATTAAGACTTTGCCAGGCTCTCTCTTTATTTTTGTATAACCGCAATAGCATTCTAGGAAGATATTTCTTAACAAATAGGAATTTATTTTAAGAAGACATCCCTGTACAATATAAGCAAATATAACTTCATCTAAAGTTTATTGCATGGAACCATGCATGAAGCATAACCCGGCACAATTCTCCTCAGAACCCTGCTCAGAATTCCAAATGAGTCAGCTGCTGCTTTAATCGTCTTGTGATGATGGAGCAGATGGCAGAGAGACCATAGATGGGCTAGTGAACATAGGAACATCAGATTCCTCTGGTTCTGGGAGGGTCTTAAAAAGAGGGGAATTATATGAGATTGACAAGGTTATGTATTCATTTGTCACAAATATTTTATTAATTGCTTCCTTGTCCTCCAGGGCATGAAGGAATAGAAGAACTTAGCAATAGTTTACCACTTCACAGTGCTTTACAGCCTTCCCTAAGCAGTTTACAGAATCAACATATTGCCCCCAACAATCTGGGTCCTCATTTTACCCACCTTGGAATGAAAACACTAGAAAACAGCTCTGCTATTGCAAAATGGGGTGCTGAAGTTTGGCAATCTATCCTATCATTGAAGAGAACTACTCCTGAGGCTGGTAAACTTTGGGACAGGACAGACTTGGCATGAATATCTGTGGTAGAGTGGACATCATGGGTGATCCATCATGTATATGTAGAAGCATTTTCTGCTAGCGTCATGTCACCACTGGATACATATAGTCTGGTCTTTCTTTTTTAAACTGCTTTTAAGCAGCCGAAAAATACTTTGGAAATAGGCCAGTGTGATGCTAACTGAGTCAAACTCTGAGTGTTACCACCACCATTTAACTTGCAGGAAGCACAGACATTCCTTCACAGCTAAATTGAAAACAATAAACAAACAGACCTTTTCTAAAACAAACAAGAAGTAAACAACACTCTTCCACCAGTTCAACATGAAAATGTGTTAGCTATCAATGTAACAGAGGAAAAAAATCTTTCACCACCTTCAAATGATTCATACATGGCTGGTTAATTCATGCACATTTATTTTCTGAAAGAGCTTTATATTCTCAGTATAGTGGTAGTGTGAGATTATGGCTACACATTGCCTAGACAATATATAAAAATACATTATTGATTTATTTTATACATTCATCAATTAAGTTCTATTTGATTAAATTATATGGTGTTAAACAATTATTGATTAAATAATTGTTTTGTGTTGTCCATCTCCAGTTCCTGTTGAATTTGTTACATGTTTAGTTGTTTTATAGTTACGAAATGAGCAAACCTCAAAATTGTTTTATTTTATGGATGCCCTTATTTTGAATAAACATCAGGTTTTCTACCTTACACTTTTCCCATAAAAATTATTGTTTGAGTCAAGATGAAAGCCAGGTATTACTTTAATATACTTGCCCCATGTGACAAGCTAATTTCAATAATTAATTCAGATCTCTTAATCTCCCAACCTTTTAAAAATATATATTTATAGTCATATAATCATATATCCCATACACACAAATTCTAGCATGCATCCTACAATTTATGAAATTAGCACAAGAAACAGCAAGGAAAATTTAACTGTATGTCAATTAGAGCATTTTGACATCAATACTCTGGATGGTGAACAAGAATTAATAAAACAGAGATACATTCATCAAAAATAATAAAATCCAATCAGGAAAAGACAAGAGCTTTAGACAATGGGAAACCACCAGGCTCCAGGCTTATTGTCCAAAAATGCCCTTGTTAATGGTCTCGCCTGTTCTTTAGTTAAACCAGAAATTAGATCAGCCGATGAGCTGATCAGAAGTGACAATTGTGTGGCAGTGCCCATCCAACCTGAAAATGCAGCAAACACCTGATTTACCAGTGCCTTTGTACTATGACATACCTTATTTTAAAATTCAAGTTTGTCACTTTTAAACTTCAGTTGAATCACATTCTTAAATAATATCTAAAGATACTTTTTTTCCTGCTTGGTCTTCATGCCTTTATGGGTTTGAATTTTTGAGCAAAAGTCACAGATTTACATATTCTACTACTTAGAGCAACGGGAGAGATGCCCTTGCCTCAAAGCTCTGTATATACATTGGGGATTCCTATACATGTTAGAATCAAACGCTGCTAGACAGAGGTGGTATTCAGCAGGTTCTGGCCAGTTCTGGGGAACTGGTAGCAGAAATTTTGAGCAGTTCAGAGAACCGGTAAATACCATCACTGAGTAGCCCAACCCCCATCTATTCACTGCCTCCCGAGACCCTGCTGATCGAGAGGGAATGGGGATTTTGCAGTAACCTTCCCCTGGAAGTGGGAAATGGAGATTTTACAATATCCTTCCTCTGCCACGCTCACCAAGCCACACCCACAAAACCAGTAATATTTTTTTTTGCATCCCACCACTGTTCTAGGCATAGTTAAATATTGATCTTGAGAAATATTGATCCGGACTAATGTGTGATCCAGTTGGAACCTGTCTCCTTTCCTAATGTTTTATATCAAGTAACCTGTGAAAGGTGCTTGAGAGAAAGAAAAAGAAAAGGTTGAAGGCATTTCAGAGATCTGCCCTTCTTGAACTCTCTATCCATTCCTTATTGGGTCACTGCAATCAGTTTTTTTGTTTTTAAATCTTATTTATTCTATTTTATGGGTGATTATTTATAACACTTGAAAGATGATTTGGCAGGATTGTTTACATTTCCCAAACACTAACTAAGCAGATTTATATATTAGGTCACACCCTGAATTTCATACTTCAGCTTTCCAATGAAAAATGTAGTAGAGTAAACTATGCCAAAAATCTATCTCATAGTGAAAACTTATGTTTATAAGAGTATTATGTAATATACTGCATTTCATATATTGGTAGAATGTGCAAAAATATATAGAATTTTTGAATTGTGTTTTTAAAAATAAACTGTAAATGAAATAAACAGGTAATAAAATGAATTTTGCAGTAAAAATAAACTTCTCCATTTATCTCTTTCCTTTAATAAAATGCCCTGCCCTTTTATTTGCTTCCTGTTTGATCATTTATTGAGAGGTAAAGTCTGCTTAATCAAAAAAGCAAGCATGCAGGCTTAGAATTATCAGACTTTAAAGTGTTATTGCCTCCCTGCCTGTCCCCTGAGTCCATCTCCTTAAGGTAATGAATCACTGCAAATGGGATTCATGCCTAAGGAACTAGGTTAAGGACTGTATACTTAATTGTATAATGGAGCTGCTGCCTGGCAATGTGTCATCAGGTTCAAGTATGTCTGCCTGGCCATCTGGTATTGTGCTAAAAGAAAAGGGTCTGTCAAATTTGTCAATGTTTTTTGAGAGCCACCACCCTAGGCTGATGCCCAGTTGAAAAGCTGGCAAAATAGCAGAAGGGGAAAAAGTTGCAAGAGGCCCATATTCTTTTCCTGTATTTCTTAGCTTCTTTCTTAAATTGCAAATGCATTTTCTCTTTGCCCTCTCCCTAGTCAAGGATTCTAAAATTCATTGTTTTTTTTTTAAATCTATTTTATTCATTTTCACATTCCATTTTACAATCACTTATATACAGTGTATTTGCTATAAAAGAAAAAAAAATAAAAAAATAAAAAAAAAATAAAATAAAAAAGAAAACACAACTCATCATTCACAACCCCACCTGACACTTCCATCCTCCATACACCCCATCTACCCCCTCCAAATTTCCTTTCCTCCCTCTAACGCTCCCCTCCTACTTTCCTTTCCCCTCAAACCTTCCTTCTCCCCTTACTCCCAACACGCCCTCCTTGCATTCCCCTTACTCCTTCCTTACTCCTCCCTCCTCTTTCCCTCTACCTCCCTCCTTGGTGTATTCCTTTATTCAAGTGTTGTTTATTATAATTTGATAAAAAGTAAAATAAACCAAGGAAAAAAAAATATAAAGAAAGAAAAGAGAAAAAAAGGGGGAAAAAAAGAACAACCGTATATAAGTGCATTCTTGTTCTTATTGCGACTATGTTAACACCCACCCACCCACCCCCCATAAATCCCCATCCCTACTCCTCCCGACTTCCCAGGGCCCACACCTGGCACTGCCTTCTATCTAAAGTATCTTATGTTCGTATGGATTAAAAATAAAAGTAATATATTAAAGGAAAAAAAAACCAAAAAAAAAAAAAAGAAAAAAAAGAAAAGAACAAAGAAAAAAGAAAAAAGAAAAAGAAAAAAAGAAGCTCTTTGTGTTAAGCTCAGCCCCCCATCTTTATCTATGCTTAAATAGTATAAGTCATTCTATCTATATTTTATTCTCGTCTCTTGCTTCTTTGTTATTTACCCCGACCTCCTGTAGACTCTCCCATTCCTCTTCCTTAACCTTGTATTCAGATAAACATTTATCCAAATTTGTATAGACATCAGTATACAATCTAACTCAAACATAATCCCTTCTATTAAAATTTAAGCAGCGTGGATCATTCCACATATTCAAATATTACTTTACAGAAGAATAATCAAACTTTCCCTTTCTTAACCTTAATTTCAAACAATAATTCAAAATAATCTGACCAAACTTTCCCTTCTTAGTAAAATTTAAGCAGCGTGGATCAAGTATTACTTTACACAAAAATCAGTTTGCATTCTATCTTGAAATGATCCCGACCAACTTTCCCTTCTAATAGGATTTAAACAACGTAAATCATTCAGTATATACATTCAGTATCACCCCACCAATATACGTAAATCATTCCGCATGCATTTTACCCTCATCCCTTGCTTCTCAAATATTTGCCACTATCAAATTTATGCAAACATTAGTTTAAAATCTAACTCAAAATAATTTCACCAGGCTTTCCCTTCTAATAAAAATTAAATAGCATAGATCATTCCACATATTCAAATAATAGTTTCAGCAAGAATCAGTTTACCTTCTATTTTAAAATAATCTCTTCAAACTTTCCCTTCTAACAAGATTTAAACAGCGTAAATCATTCTGCATGCATTTTACATATATACATTCAATATCACCCCACCAATAAATTCCGCTTTTTCTGCCGGAGAGAGGTCGCAAACCCCCACTCAATCCACAACTTTAGTGAATATTTTAGAATGTCTAAATCCTCAAACTCCGCTTTTCTGCTTCTCCGAAGGAGGGGGAGCTACCCCCTCCATCTTGCAGCCATGTGGTCTGTTGCTTGCCTTCTCCTTCGGCTTGTCTCTCCTCTTTTCCAAGTGAATCAGGAAGTCCCGCCTTCAAAGTCTTGTAATAGAAATCTCGAGCCTCCGAAACAGAATTGAGACGAAGTCTTTGATTCTCAAATGTGACCGTAATGCCGGCTGGGGCCTCCCATTTATATTGAATCTGATGATTTCTAAGCTCTTTAGTTAAAAAGGTATAGTCCCTTCTTGCCTTTAACATCTGGAAAGGTATTTCTTTGAAGACAATCAAGTTCTGGCCATCAACTCTCAAACTATTATTGTAAAATTTTTGCATGATCGCGTTTCTGGATTCTTTTGTGGAGAAATATATAATTATGTCCCTCGGGAGCTGTCGCTGTTCCGCTACCAACGAATTCTGGCGATAAATTTTCCGAATCTGCCAATCAAAGTTAAGTCCCGGGCTTCCCACCGCATGGCTGAGGGCTTCAACAAAGGTCTGTTTCAGATTCTCTCGCTCCTTTTCGCGGAATCCTCTGACTCTTATTGCGAATGCCTTCTTATTAAAGTTTATCATAACGAGCTGTTCTTGAGTGTCTCTAATTTTTTGTTGTAATATTTGAATATTAGTAGTCAAATTAGAATTAGCCTCTTCCAAACTTTCTAATTTATTCTCTATTTCAGCGGTATAATCTGACAGGGCAGACACGGCTGCAAACGTATTCGCCTTCATTTGGTCAATTTTAGACTTTAAATCACCATATAGCTCCAATACAAATTCCTTAATTTCTTGTTTAAAATCATTAAACATTTGAAAAAAAAAATCCTGTGTTAAGAATTCTCCAGTAGAGGGCGTAGGAGACAAGGGCTGCGATGCCAGTGTAAATTCTTTAAGTTCATTCACAGATTCTTTAGGCACATTTGTAGAGAGACGCTTCGATTTTGACCTGGGTGCCATTATAAATAAACAAATAAACAGCGCTTTCGCTCCCCTCTGTTTCCAAAAAAACAAAAAAAAATTATTTTGTTAAGGAGCGGTCTGCAGGAAGGTAAAACCGGCTACGTACATCCCCTATCAGTCACCAACGGAGAGAAATCGCCATTTTGAAGTCCGTTTAAACAAAGAAGCCTCTAAGACAAATGGTGCTGGTATTTACGATAGTAATAAAAGCATAAATCTCACAGGGGTGGGACCCGCCCGTATTAATCTTAGCTTCAAACAACTTTGCTTTGTCCTGGGGGGGGGGGGTCGCCTGTCTAGGGCTGCCAAAAAAGGGCAGCTGAGAAGAACTGGCTGGAGATAAAAGCTCCGCTCACGCTGGATCTAATCTCTGTCCACAGCCAAAAAAAAAGAGAAAGGCTGTGAATTACGAATAGACCCTAGCACACAGAGCTACTCCCTGCCCCTTTATGCCAAAAAGGGGTGATATCTATGATCTTATTTAGATATACAGACCAGATCTCTGAGAGGAGCTCGGTTGAGCCCTCCTCGGCGACAGGCTCCTCCCCCCGGATCTCCTAAAATTCATTGTTTTAACAGAAAAGTTTTTGGCTGGACAGCAGGAAAACATTCCTGATAGTAAAACAAATTAGATTTTCTTTTACCAGAGGTGTTCAATAGAAAATAGATCCATACTGCTCTGTTTGCATCTCACAAGCCAAGTAAATTGTTTTGAAGTTGTCCATATAACTGATTTCACTGTTGCGCTTCAGGAATAATCATCTTCACCAATGGCAATTATGGAATACTATGAATCAATCACAGTAGTGAATGCAAAACCTATCACTCACTCAAATGTCCTGTCCCTAACCAATGCCTGGACTAATAAAAAAAAGCCCATAATTCACAGAATAAACTGGTAGCCCCATACCCCATTTAAAGCACATACGGTGCACATTTGTCTGGTTGTTCTATGAAATGACTGAAAAGAGGGGGAAACTGCCAGGTCTACGGTCAAAAGCCAGACCTGTGGCTGTAGGTTATGTTGTGATTCATCTGTGTGGAGAGGTTCAGGAAAGGAATCAAAAGCTGGGTGCCTGGATGAGGAAGTGTCCACTTCAAGGAAAGGAAAGGAAAGGAAAAGAAAGGAAAAGAAAGGAAAAGAAAGGAAAAGAAAGGAAAAGAAAGGAAAAGAAAGGAAAAGAAAGGAAAAGAAAGGAAAAGAAAGGAAAAGAAAGGAAAAGAAAAAGAAAAAAGTAAAGGTCAGGGGAGGGGAGAGGAAAGGAAAAGAGAAAAGGGGAGGGAGAGGAGAGGGGAGCGGAGAGGGAAGAAAAGAAGGAAAGGGAAAAAAGGAGAGGGGAGGGGAGAGGAAAGGAAAGGAAAGGCTGCAGATTTTAGTCTGCTAGTCGTTGCCAACTACATAAAGTGGGGATCATCTACATTTCAAGGCCATTGAGCCAGAGCTGTCTGAAGACATTTCTGTGGTCATGTGGCCAACATGATGTCATGGAGCATTGTTTAATCCCCACCAAAATGGTACTTATTTATCTATTTTCATTTGCATGCTTTCAAACTGCTAGGTAGGCAGGAGTTAGGTGAAGATAGGGCTCACCCCATCAGGCAACACTTTCCAGGCAACAAGCCCAGTGTCTTAACCTCTGAGCCATCATGCTGAGCTGAGCCATCACTTCTTATGAAGGGGGGGGGGGAATGAAGTCAGTTTTTTTTAAAAACAAAACACCCAGGGGTATTGTTGACTAAAAACAGATTAGAAACATAAAGTTGGGCTGGTTGATAAAGTTGTTTGATAAATCTACTAAAGAGTTTTGAGTTTAGGCAGAAGGCAAAATAAAGCAAACCTCCAAACACAAATCCTCCATTCCAATCATGTTTTGTCACAGCCAAGCCAAAAGAGATTTGGCATACATTGTGTGCATTAAGGGGCCTGTAGAATCACTTTTAAGGGAAGCAGGTGGGAGTAACTAAGGGTAGCTATTTCAACAGACTTAGAACCTTTGAAATGATTGGGATTTATAGCTACATTAACAATGAGGGGCCACACTATAAATATTGATAGTGATGCCTTAATATTGGCCCCCATATTTTGCAGTCAACTGTTTTCCAAGTCAAGGGTATTTGGCTTGGCATTTGCTGTAAGTCTTTCATGTAGTCTAACCTCTTGGGTTATGCTGTATATTCAGAGATAATCTGATCAGTGTTTTATTTTTTTCAAAAAATCTAAAGCATACACAAATCAGAGAAGTAAATAGAGAGCTCAGTTGTGGAAATATGTAATTAACATTGATTTCCAGCTCTGTTATTATGGTAATAACTGAGCTCATTTTTCACATCTTTGGATTTCATTTCCAATGTTGTACATTTTCAAGATTAAGACATTTCATTCCTATCTAAAAGAGAGAGGGGGGGGAGAGAGAACATATCATTCATAATCTCTTTGCTATAGATGTAAGAACTTAAACATTTGTGGGAGGAAAGTGCTGAATGTGCTCATTTTCTTGGACTGCTGTATAAAACAGCCTTCCTTAGGAGATTAGGTAACATTTCCCAAAATCTCTAGATTGTCTGTATTTGTATTTTAGCCATAGTGATTTAGAATTCTGGGACTGGCAGTCCAACATTTTTTAAAGATGCCAAGTTAGGAAGAACCAATATACATCATTTTTACAGTAATTGAAAGCCTGTGATTTGATTTCTGGCCTATAAACCAACCTTTAAAAAAAAATAAAAAATGCAACAAATAAAAATGCATAGTAATGATTGCATTAGAACAAATAATGTGCAAAAAATGGTCTGTAAACTTCAGGATTCTTCCCAGATTTCTTCTTGAGTTTATGCCCTGAGGGTTTTGGCTTTCGATAAATGGACATTCTGTAGTTAAGGGATTATTTGTGAGGCCACATAAACTAGTGACTTAGTTAAGTCACTAGTTAGAAAATAATATTTTAGTCTACCATGAGGCAGCTCCAATGAAGAATGGACTCATTAGTTTGGAAGGTAATATTACCTCAAAATCTGTGGATTTCAATTACCAGAATTTTATACCCAGAAAATGGAGAATTCTGGAGGATGAAGTCCACAGATTTTAAAGCTGTTGAAGTTGAGAAACACTGACATAGATGATTCCTTAGATGGTTGAAAGGTTGCTATTCATCCCTCAGCTCTATTGAACATGCATTAGTGATCCTGACCTGCTCCCAATATATAATGATGTGAATTTTTCAAATTGGAGTCCTTATTAATACAGTTCTTTTTTCTTCTGATATTACTACTTTTTGCTGGGGTATAAAATATATATTTGTTGCTTTGCATGAGTAATGCCTTTTATTAAAGGTAAAGGTAAAGGTTGCCCTCGTACATATGTGCTAGTCATTCCTGACTCTAGGGGGTGGTGTTCATCTGTGTTTCAAAGCCAAAGAGCCAGCAGTGTCCGAAGATGTCTCCATGGTCATGTGGCCAGCATGACTAAATGTTGAAGGCACACAGAATGCTGTTATCTCCCCACCAAAGGTGGTTCCTATTTTTCTACTTGCATTTTTACATGCTTTTGCACTGCTAGGTTGGCAGAAGCTGGGACAAGAAATGGGAGCTCACTCCATTATGCAGTGCTAGCGATTCGAATCACCAAACTGCCAATCTTTCTGATTGACAAGCTCAGCGTCTTAGCCACTGAGCCACCGTGTTACCACTTAAAATTAATTCCCATTTGGAAGCTATGAATGTATTATCAAACTGTATGTATTATGCTTTTATTTTGTAAAGTGTTAGGCAGAGAATATCCCAATAACAGCTACGGATGATAGTTACATTAGGCAGATGTCTTACCCAAAATTTGGAAATATTTTACTGTGGAAAATCTGACTAGCTTAGAAGATGCTTCACAGAGGTATTGGAGATTTGGCCATCCTTTGTTATTTATACTGTGAAAGAAGAGAGACTAGCAAACATTTTTTTTTCATGCTAAAGTTTTCTCTAATTGTTCTACTTATTTTGTTGTTGCATTTTTGTTAGATGTATAAACTTAGAAAATACTCTAAATCTTATTTATTTGCCTCAATCTTTGTCTTGGCAAATGCTCCACTTCCATCAAAATATTTTCTGTTGCTCATTTATGACCTTCACAATAAATATCAAATGTTCTCTCTTGCCTGTTTATTTAATGGGACTCAAATCATAGTTTGACTTACTGGACCTTGTTTTGCTGCTGAACAGAAGGCGGCAAGAGTGGCCATCCAGAGTTCTGACAATAACTAACATCTGAAACTTCTTGAGAGCTATTATATGGCTGATCAGCAGCCCCCACTCTTTTGCTGTCTTGTCTTCTTATACAATAGGGGTGTCAAACTCAAGACCCAGGGCCAGACTGGCACACAAGGGTGCTTAGAACTGGCCCACCCGGCTGCCCTAGAAACAGTGAAGGAATGGTCTGTGGTGCTTCTGCCAGTGTAAACAGAGCTGAGTAGGGCCGCAAGTGGCTCTCCTGAACTCTGTTTCACTGGCAGAGTAGGAGGCCGTCGTACCTGAAAATGGAGCTCGGGAGCCTGTTTTCACTGGCAGAGTGCTCGGGCCACCACAGGCTCTCCCCAACAAAAGTGATGTCATGCTGGCCAAGGCCCTTCTGGCCATGCCCCCCCCCCCCCCGAGGTCAAAAACAATTCTGATGCGACCCTCAATGAAATCATGTTAGACACCCGTTATACAACATAAGGCCTCATTAAGGATGATTAAAATACCAATGACAGAGACATGGCAATCACCTTCTACTTTGCCTGCTCTTTATCCACAAGTGCTGTTTCCCATCCACAATGTTGACAGGGCAAATTCAGTACTTCAGCACCTTAGGCCATAGTGATCATGAGGGTCAGTGACTATAGATACTTAAAGATTAGGTCTGGGTCTCTTCTTTGTCACTCTGCTTTTCCTCTAAGAGGTTGTGGATCTCAGGTCATGTCTTTCCACAGTATGCAAGCCCAAAGTACATCCTCTTTCATTTTTCTCCTAGTAGGATATAGTTCATTAAGTGTTAGACTTTGCCTGTCTCTCTAATATATTTATGTTACAGTTATAAAAGCTCTTTCATTAATCAATGGTTAGGTTAGATTCAGATGCTCAGGAATGGTTACAGAATTCTTCTACCTTTAACACCATGACAAAACAGGTTTCTTGTCTATGATTAAACTTCTTCCACCCTCTGAAGAACCACAACATAAAGCATGGCCTTAGCTTGAGTTAAATGGAGCATATCTGTAGAAGAAGGTCCTTCTGGATCACGCTTGAATTTTTGCAAATAAAATAAAAATAAAACATTTTTATTTCACACTTATATAACCCTATTTCTCCAGTGTTGAAAAAAGCTGTCCTACAAGAAGATGACCAGCTGAATAAATAGAAAAACAGTAGAACTTGTGGCTATTACTCACTGAGGTCCTAGCTATTTTGATACATGTACCCACATAGCAATACATTGGAGAGAAGGAATGATATTGAGGCAGATGGAAAGAGTTAGTAAAGACTGGCCCAATGCTGGGAATGCATTTCATGTAAACAGTATGTTGGAACTGAATGTTTAGGGAGAGAAACTCTAAGGTAAAGTCAGGACAGTTTCTGCTTAACAAGACTGCTAAAGAGACATTGAAACGAGATGAAGGAAAAGGGGATATTGCTCAAACTAGTCATAATTTTAGAGTGAAAAGAAAGGACTTGGAAAGAGTGAATAAAAAACCAACAGTGCAATGTATGCATACATGTGTGTGTATTTCATATACTGAAACTAAAGACATCTGCTGAGACACAGTGTTTATGTCTGCCAAATAAATGGGGGGAATTTAACACTAACAAAAAGGAAAACAAAGGAAGGTGAATGGCCAATAAATTAAGGCCATGGAAGAGGAGGGCTTTAAGTCACCTTTTTTTAGTGCTATTGTAATTTTGAATGGCCACTAAATGAATGTTTATAAAATGAGGATTACCAACTGATCTGGGCATCTTTAGCATCAGCTTTCTCTAGATCAGATTAAACAACCAGATTATATTTATGATTAAACTTCTCCTATTAGACACCAACAGTGAGACATCTTGAATAAAGGAACTTTACTCAAAATGCCGAAGAAATGGCTTTAAATTAAATAATTAAATTAAACCCTAATAATCCCAATAAAAAGGTCCAGTAAACTCTATATTCCTAATATGCTGTATGAGGAAAAAGCTCTTTATACGTCCAATCCTTCTCATCATTCTTAGTAGTAAAGGATGATACAACTCTACTACCACACTCCAATTAGTACAGCAGACCATAGTATATTTGGAGATGAGTACATTTCAGTGCCCCAAGATTTGATTTGGAATTATAGAAATGGGAGAATTTATAGCTAGACTATTTGGTTCCAGATTATTTCTAATTCGCTGCAGTTGAATGCCTTATCTCTATTGTGATTTAACTGGTTTCACAGTGAATAACTGATATCTCTTACTATTTACTCCTGCCAAGCTTTGAGCTATCAATGTGTTATGGGATAGTTAAAGACATCCATGATTTTATTTATTTATTTGTAAAATTTATTGGCTGCCCATTTTACCTCAGGATAACTCTGGGTGGCTTAAAATTAATTGGAACTAATGCACTGGAAAGTAAGGATTTATAGGAGGTTGCCTAAGAAATCCAATGTGGTCCAATGGTTTGTGTGGGTGGATATTTATCATGGGCAATTTAATTCTGAGTTTTGCCCCTTAAAAGTAAAATCTGCAGGTACTTTGTGGTATTAAATAAACAGCAAGCAAATGTCTCGACCACCTGAGAAAGTTCATGGTTTCTCAAAATGCTTACCTTTTTTTCTTCCATTTTCCAGTATTTTTGTCAACATAAACCATAATTCTTTATAACAAATTAATGAATCAAAACAGCATGTACTTTTAACTTAAAAGCATGGGCTAGACCAGGGGTAGTCAACCTTTTTATACCTATCGCCCACTTTTGTATCTCTGTTAGTAGTAAAATTTTCTAACCACCCACCAGTTCCACAGTAATGGTGATTTTATGAAAACCTAATGAAAATGTTTTTAAATAATGCTATGACCTTTTTAAAAAAAAGTCAATTAAATTTTAAAAAAGGAAAGTGCTTCAGTATTGGACAAAACCCCTACCGCCCACCATGAGAGACAGAACACCCGCTACTGGGCAGTAGGGACCAGGTTGACTACCACTGGGCTAGACAATGAAGGCTAAGAACTGATTTTTTTGCCTTGTTTGTAGGATTTGCCACAAATACAACAAAACTGGCATATATTTCATCTACATTACTGGGATTATCTGATATATGACTGAAATCATGTTTCAAAATTCCTATATAAATGAAATCAGAGATCAAACTGAATTCCAGGGGACCTATTCAACAGGGTTTCCCTATTCTAAAGAAGTAGATGTTCTGTTTTGCTTTGGAGACCAACTCCACATCAACATATCCAGTCCTAGAAGAAACTTCTGTGCCTGCCCAGTATATGTCCAGAACCTTCTTTCTGCACTTCAAGTGATTTATTCAAAGAACTGTAATTGGATCCAAGTGATATGAACAATCCCAGCTAGAGCAAGTGCAACTTCCTTGCATAGATTTACAGTGAGTATGCTTTTAAGTTCCTGCCTCATTTTACCACAGATGTTCTTTTTACATATTTGGTTACAGTTATGACCTATTAACTTATTTTTTCTTCACATTCTTACAATCATGGGATTGCTTGCTGACCCCAATTCACCCTTTACATCCCTATGGTTCTCCATGTATGTGGCTGAGAAAGTGCCCAGAAGGAAATCCGCTGAATAAATTGCCTAAATGATTTAGGATTACAGAATTACAGGGCTGGTTCTTTCCTGAAGACACTGTAGAGAAGAAGTTGATGTGAAAAAGAAAGAAATCCATATGAATAGCAGGCTACATTGACTCCCAGATAACGAAAATCTACATGATTTTAAGTAGGCGATGAGGAAAATGTCAGTGACAGAATTTCTTTCTCCTTAATGTATTAATATTTAGAGTTATCCCATAAGCTAATTATGGCAAGATTCGAACTGATAAAAAAAATGCTCCTTTGGACAATTTATTGTTAAACTATAGATTTTCAACTAGATTATTTTGGCAAAGTCCTAGAAGATCAGACAATTAGCAGCCACTAATTAATGGTTAATTTGTGTTACTTTAAGAACAGAGACAGTTAGATAACCTTGGTCCAGTCACTTTCTCTCAGACCTACGAAGGAGGCAACGGCAAGCTACTCCTGAAAATCCCTTGCAAGAAAACTGAAGGTACTTGCCCAGACAGTCTCCAAGAATTGGATATGATTGGATGGGGTAGGGAGGGAGATGGATAGATAGATAAATTGATTGACTGATTACCAATACAATTTAGTCGTTGAGATGTTAGACCAAGAGCTGGGAATTCTCTTGGATGAAATGGAATGGAATAGAATAGAATAGAATAATAGAGTTGGAAGGGACCTTGGAGATCTTCTAGTCCAACCCCCGCTTAGGCAGGAAACCCTATATCATTTCAGAGAAATAGTTATCCAATCTCTTCTTAAAAACTTCTAGTGTTGGAGCATTTACAGCTTCAGGAGGCAAGTGGTTCCACTGATTAATTGTTCTAACTGTCAGGAAATTTCTCTTTAGTTCTAGGTTGCTTCTCTCCTTGATTAGTTTCTATCTGTTACTTCTTGTCCTGCCCTCAGGTGCTTTGGAGAATAGCTTGACTCCCTCTTCCTTGTGGCAGCTCCTGAGATATTGGAACACTGCAATCTAGTCATTCTTTTCATTAAACTAGCCATACCCAATTCCAGCAACCATTCTTTATATGTTTAGCCCCCCCGTCCCCTAATCATCTTTGTTGCTCTTCTCTGAATTCTTTCTATAGTCTCAACATCTTTCTTACATTGTGGCGATCAAAACTGGATGCAGTATTCTAAGTGTGGTCTTTCCAAGGCATTATAAAGTGGTATTAACACTTCACTTGGAGACTGAGGGAGACTGAGGTTCTACTCCATGCTTGGTCATGGAAGCTCAATAAGTGACTTTAGACTGGTCATTGTTTCTTGGCCCAAACAATTTTACACGTTTGCCATTGTTGGGAAAAATAGGAAGGAGCATTATGAACGCTGCTTTGAGCGCCTGTAGAAAAAGAGGGATATTAATCCAACAAATAAGTAAACAAATTTTTGTTCACTATGTCTGGAATCACAGGTGACATGTGTCCTGCTGTTTTACCGTCACTGCCAATCAAGCAGCTAACTGCTGAGGCACCAGCACAAGTATAGTCTATTGAAAAATTGAGTATCTCAGATAACTGGGAGAGTTGGCAGTATAGTCAATACATACATTCTCATCACTTAATAAGAAATATGATACAAAAATACAAAAAGAGAGTATGGAAAACATCAAAGACTTGCTGTGCTTTGGGATTCTATTATAGAAGATCTGTGTCAATCTGCCTGTGCAATGAGGTCATCTCCAGGTATACTCTCTTGACTGATACCGCAAATTCAGGTGAATTGTGTGTGGGAAAAAAGGCTTTTTTGCTTGAGGTAAGTTGAGGTAAGTTGCTTTTGGAATACCCTTCATGCATTTGAATTGGGGAAAGAGAAAGAATATTGTTTTGGCTGGAGATGAAATCATTATTCATTTGACACTCAGATAATGATTTTTTCGCTATTAAAATAAATCTTTGACTTAAGCAGACACTGCTTTTAGCTGGATTTCCCCTCATTGATGACTGGAAATGTTCTATTTTTAGTCTTATATTAGTCCTAAATCAACTGTGGAACTTTACCATTGAAAGTAGAATATGATAAAGTTGAGGATAAAATAAATAACACTGAGATATGCAGTGATGATGTACTGAGTAAAATCTTCCAGTAATTTTCCTCACATCGTCTTCCAGGCCTTAACAAAACAACCTCAGTGATACTTATTTTAGGAATAAATCTGATATACCATGTTTGTAAAACTGTGGTTTTTAAAAAATTTCAGATTGCTGTGTGCATTTTCTTTGCTTCACTTCCGTAGACTTAGTCAATGTTTTGTGGGATAAAGCCCCATGTATGTGGCTTCTAAGTTGTGATGTCTGTCCATCACTGATTATGATGTAAAATAAATACACTAAATCTATCTAGAGGCACCAATGCCAATATACTCTTGATTGTTTTGGCTTTGCTGTTTGGAGACTTAACCACTACAGAAACAATAATTTCTTGCAGTCTAATACAGCATTGGAATCCAGGAACATCTAGTTTCTTTCTAAACCCAGCTTTCACATTGTGTGGCCTTTTGCAAACATCCTTTGCTTATAGTGCTTAAGTTATCTTTGGGGAAATACTTTCAGTGTGAAGATTGTTCAAATGAAAAGTTAGCAGTCTACATTTTAAAAAATCTGCCTCCATGAGAGTTTTAAATGTGAGATGTTTAAGACGCCAGATATGTTAACAAGTTACTTGATTTAGTTCACACATCTTCATGAGTCTGGAGGAACAAATACTCTCTCCTATAATGCAAAGGAACTGAATATCATAAAAGGCCACAGTCAGCCTCTATATCACAGGCTTGCTATCAGCTGCCATAGTAACGGCGAGGGAGGGGGTTATGGTATTTGGGAGGGGAATTGTGCTGGTGGAGACATCTCAAAAGAGGGAGTTTTGTTCTCACCATCTTCTGCGCTTGCTGAAGACTCATGTTTGGATTTGGTCAAGGCCAACCATCTACATTCCAGCCAGATGAGGCCACCTGAAGATGCACCCCATATGAAACCTTTGGGGGTTAAATATTGGACATTTAGGCTGGGGTAACTGGTGAGAGGGATTTGGGTAAAAATTGGATATGTACAAGTTCTCGCCTTTTTGTCTCAGATCTTACTTCACTTTCGCTGTTTTTACTTCATATCCAGTAAAAGTACCTTTTCTCTAAATCAATGGAGTTGGGAGTTTCCTTTCTTGGATTTTGAAGGAGGCATGCCTGACAACCACAAAAGTAAAGAACTGGGAGGAGGAGGAGCCAACGTAGCAACGATATGGACGTGTGGTCTCGATGCTCTGAGACCGCAGCCAATACTTTTGCCGCTGGGTGGTCCAATCGGATGTAAACCGTCCCGAAGAGATGGTGAACAGGAAGAATACGTCTTGCTGACCTCAGGGATATTGCAAAATCCCTGAAAGAAGCAAGAGAAGTTCTTCAAGCAGGTGACAAAAAATCCAGCCAAGTCTGACAAAGTTGGGGAGGCTCCAAAATGGAAGGATACAGAAAGAGAAAGTGTTTCCAGCTGGTGAGGAACTTTTACTGTTTTAAAAAGAGACTGCCTATAAAAATTTAAAATTAATCTAAATTGGAGAACAGAAGAATCAAGCAGCGGAATTAAACTTGGAACAGTTTTGGACAGTGGTTATCTTACTTTTTAAATGCTATCTTCATGGATGGAATTTATTCAAGCCTTTTGAAACAGATGGATTAAGTTTTCTTCTTCTATTTTTTCTTTTATTGTTCTCTGTAACCTATGGACTAAAGTTTCCTTCTTTCATTGCAATGGGTATTTTTCTAATTCATTTAAAGATTGGACTCTTTTTTCTAACTTGAAATACAAAAAAGATACAAAGGGAAATTAGATTTTCAACAGTATTACTGCCGCTCGGAGGCTGGGAGGGTTTGTTGATTGGAGTTTGTGTATTGAAAATGGAACACTTTTTTTTCTCTACTGATTGTTTTGATTTGGCACTACAAGGTTTCACTGCTTGGCTACAGAGAGTGATAAGAAGGGAGGCACACAGTTGTCCCTTTGAAGTATATTTTAAATCAGAGAAAAGTGAAAACAAACGTTCTTTGTGAATCTATGCTTTAATTTTATTAACCTTCCAAGCTGAGCAGCTGTGTTTGTTAGAATTGCACAATTTCAAAAGAAAACAGAAGTCTCAAATTTGCAAAAGATACTTTCAGAAATACAGAAATTATCAAACACATATGAAAGAATAGAGAAAAAACTGGAAAATTTAGAGCATATAACAACAAAATATGATAAAGAAATTGAGGATGTCTATCAAATGCAAAACAGGGTGGTTAAAACTCAAAAAATTGAAGTGGAAAATGAATAAAAGAGATTATACCTGCTGATATTTATGGTGATTGGTTTGTCTCTGAAAATGGAAAGAATGGAATACTGAAAGAGGAATTAAATAGAGAGGAAATTTATTCCAGAGGGCAAGATACAGAAGAAGAAAAAACCAAACAATTTATGGATTTAAAGAGAGAAATTATATTGGCAAAAGCATTGATAACAGTGCTGACAATCAAAGATAAGCTGATTAAGGAAACAGAAAGAGGGCATCAAGATTATATAAAAGATCTTATAAGCAAGGAGTTGCTAAGAGGAGTCTATACAAAGCTGACCAAGAAGATGATTGGAGGACTGGCACCACAAATGGCAGAAGACATGAGACTGTTTTGCTATTGGAATGATATAGGTTGATAGATGGAAGAATATAATTTAAAACTAGTTAAACTTAGTGAAATTTATTGACAATAGATATAGCTTAAATAAATAACTGATAATGTTACTAATGTATACAATGTGTAGTGTTATGATGAGTATAGCAATAGCAATAGCAATAGCAGTAGACTTATATACCGCTTCATAGGCCTTTCAGGCCTCTCTAAGCGGTTTACAGAGAGTCAGCATATTGCCCCCAACAATCTGGGTCCTCATTTTACCCACCTCGGAAGGATGGAAGGCTGAGTCAACCCTGAGCCGGTGAGATTTGAACCGCTGAACTGCTGATCTAGCAGTAGCCTGCAGTGCTGCATTTAACCACTGCGCCACCTTGGCTCTTCTAATATAGTATAATTGGATATGAATATTGAATGGTACCCATGTAAGGAAGATTAGCAATCCCTTTGGATTATACATAAAGGTTATTAATAATGATAAAAAGAACTAAGTTAGATACAATTAAAGTTTTGATTATTAGAGGGAAAATGTTATGATATATAGTCAAATAAAAGAGGGATAAGAACAACAATATATATATAGATATGGGTATAACATAAGGAAACTGGATGTAAACTTTACTGCATGAGTAGAGACTTTTGTGTGACTGGAAGAAGTCCTTATTGCTTCTGGACAACAAGGCAACTAACAGAATTGTATTAAAATACATATCCTTTCACTCATTTGTTTAATTCCTGAACAATATGTGGGAATTTCCTGAGGATAAAGAAACTGAACCAATTAATGTTTGGAACACCACCTGCTTCAGGGCAACGTAAGCAGCATTGTAGCACATATTCTGATGCTAAACAACCGGGGGCTTACTAGTAGAAGGAAACTACTGATTTCTGAAATGTTTTCTGGGTTACCTGAACCCTTGGGGCTGTAACCCCCTCCCTGTCTTCAAAAATGCTGAGAGGAGGTGTCTTTGTTGCCCTTACACTATCAGTATGAAAGAAATTACAAAGAAACTTGGGTGGAGTGTTGGTTAAAGATCAGCTTGCTTGCTTTTCCTTTACCCATTTAGATGACTTCTTCCTCCTCATTCACTGAAGTTTCAGGAAAAAGTCTGGAGAACAAGGACAGAAAAGTACAACAGAAGGAAAGAGAACCATTAATTGTGTGGAAATGCCTCCCTTTTATAGCACATTGCACAACTTTCATCCAATGCACACACATGACTCTCTCTGTATGAAGAACAATGAATTTGCTTGCTATGATCTATAAATGCACATTCATACATACATACACACACATATATATTTGTGTGAAAACCGCTCATGCCACGATCACAAAATCTCCAGAACCGTAAAGCTACAAACTTGAAATGTGGCACGTATGTTCCGCTTAGCTTCTAGGTGCTCACTAAGAAAGGATTTTTCAAAATGACCATCAGATCATTACTATTTCTTATAGTATTATTAACACACTCTGATGCTAAGGAATTATACATTCTACTTCCCCTCCCAACCTGAAAACAACTCTGTTCCAACTGCCACTTGGGCATGGTTAGTGCGTGACTCATCCAGCCTGCGGGCTGGGAGTTTGAAGAGGCGCCTGAGGGAGAGAAGGAGATAAGATAGGAGAGGCCTCTATGGGGCAAGCGTGAGGGAGAGAAGGGGCTAGGACAGGGGAGGATTCTGTGGGGCAAGCCTGAGGGAGAGAAGGGGAGAGGAAAGGTTGATCATAACTACTCATTAATTTTCAAGTTGTGTCAATTTATCAAGCCCAATCACATAGTTTCGTAGTGGAGCACGGGTATTCAGCTAGTACCATATATAACTGTTTACATTGTTTAATCAACTTTTGAATAAACATCTGAATAGAAAGCCCAGCCATGACCCTAAGATCTGGAACATGAGGCTGTTGTCTGGGTCACCTATCCTCAAATCCATGGCAACCATTAAAATCCACTTATTCTAAAGGGAATACAGATAGAGCTCCTGAAATAAAGCGAAAACAGGACAGATGATATAAGATTTCTGGAAGCTGCTTAAAACAGATGGAGCCTTTTACCAAGAACTAGTGTCTTTTTGTAAATACATCCCAAGTAAACAACAATAAAAGTAGAAAAATAGCAACCCAGGCAGGGATAATTATCTCAGCCAAATCCATAGACCATGAATTAAACACTGGAGTATTTGTGGAAATTATCACTTGATTTATTTGGTACTTTCAGATTTTTCTTTTAGATGAGTTGCCAGAGAAAGAATGTCGTTAAACAATAAGCTTTATTTAATTTTGCTTTGTTGCCCTTAGTTTTAATTTCAAAAAAACAAATGAATAGATCAAAAGAATACAGCTGACCAGAGTTACCTGCCTGAGTCGCAGAAAACAGTGAGTGATTACAGCTGCTATAATACTAACCATAGGGAATGAAGAATGTTTTGATGTTAGGGAAGCCATAGCTTAAAAGGGCTAGGCAAATGGTACGCATGGGAAAACTTTAGAGTCTTTTGAGAATCTAAAAAAGGGGAACCGGTTGTTAAACCAGTAGGATCCCACCCCTGGTTCTAAGTAGCAATTTTAATTTTATTTATTAATTTACCAAATTTATATGCTTCCCATTTCTCAGTTTGAGGTGATTCTGAATGGCTATTTCTTTGCAATAATCATTTACAATTAGATAGCCATGCTCCAGTCTCTGTTCTCGCCTCTTGTCTCATGGATTATAAATGTAGGAAATGACCCAGAGTAAAAAAGCCATTTTTAAATTGACATGTACATTGTCCTGCTCCTGACAAAGGTCACCTTGTCATTGGCATAGATTAGTGTCAGCTAAATACTAATTGACTTCTGTGTTCTTATTTCCTTGTTTGAGGTAAAAATGAGGTAATCATGTTGACTGACATTGTCTATGTAAGCTATCCGTCTTCTTATCAGCCAGTCAGTTTATTCTTTTGTCTTCAGTTTTCCAAGGAATCTACATATACCTGGTAGATATCTATTGTACAGTGGCCCCCATTTTTGGATCCTCACCCTCAAGATTGCTTCAAGAGTCTTGCCCAAACTGTGCCAGAAATAACAATTTTTCAGCAGTGCAGTACTGCTTAAGATGTACCAACCATCATCCCTCTTTCTTAAAACTTACCCCAAATTTTTAATAGCCAACATTATATAAATCCAATTTGCAGCTAGGACACCTCCATTTCCCCCAAAGTTCTTTATTATTTCATCAAGTCCTTTTTTGAAAACTTTTTCCAACTCAGCAGCAGGTTTTTTTTTAATTTATCTTATAATTTCCTCAGAGGCAATATGTTCTCATAAGTAACTGCTGCCTTCTCTCCTATGTTCAGATTCTATTTATCAGGTAATAAGAGCAACATATCCATTTGGGTGCCTGAGTGCTACTCAGACTGTCATAGAGAGGCCTGAACTCCTGCAAACTATAATAATCCTCTTTTCTTCATTTCTGAGCAATTACGATAGCTGCAGAAAGCCCATATTTTACCAGCTCGGAACTCATCTGCCCCTCACACTCTAATAAGGTGAGCAGAATGTGGGTTGTTTCCTTGCAACAATGCCTTCTGAAGGGAATTTAGAGGAAAGCTTTCCATTGCAGTGCCTGTTCTCTGGATTTATCTTAATCTAAAATACAATTATCTTTGATTCTGGAAGCCTTCAGAAACAAATACAAATTAGGAGTTTCCTTTGGCTTTGGGGACAGGAGTGAAATTTGTTCTATGGAGAAGGAATGTGATTCCCTGCTTATATATTAATGCTTTTGAATTTTAGTTCTATTTGTTTGTTTTTAGTTATTTTTTATGTTTACTAATCAGATTGTGTGGCCTTATACATTACTTTAAATAAATATATAAATATATGCATGCATGCATGCATGCATGCATACATACATACATACATACATACATACATACATACATACATATATAACACTTCTATGAAAGAGGGGCACATATATTTGACACTAAAGTTTGAATATATAGTGACACATTTGGAAGTAGTTAATACCCTGTCACTCTTTATATGATTTACCAACCATATTTTGTCCAACATTTTGGACAGGTTTACCTAGATAACTTGTTACGTTCTAAAGATTCTCTATGCTGGTTCCATTGTGCTACACAGCAATCACTTGTATATACAATAGCTTGTATACTAATCTGCACTTGTTTGCAATTGTTTTACCCATTTTGGGTTACTTGGACTACTGCATTTCACCAGAAAATAGTCAAATAGACCCTTGCTTTGTTTCCTCATGCTGAACAAATCAGTTGATGGTTTATCATATAAATTGGATTTCAGTGTTCTCCTTTACTTCTACATCCTGAGCATTTTGGGTTCCATCATTATCTATTAGCCATAACATGTAAGATATGGAGATTGATATGAAGATTCAAGGCTGGAAAGAAACTTCCTTTCCTGAATTACTAAATTCATATTCAGCGAAATTAGAACCATACTTATGCGCTCATATGAATGTTTATTCTTGCCACAACTATTGCTATATTAAGTCTATAACCACTAGGCTAGCCAGATCACTGCATTTCTTTCTTTCCCTGTAAAGACCTTAAACAGATTTCAATTCAATTTCTTCCTTAAACAGGCCAAAAATACTACATTATAGGAAGCATCAATGTGCCCCAATTTAGAGATCCCACTCCCAGTCACTTAGATTTTCTTGGCTACATTGCAGCTCCCTGAAACAAAAGGAGTGGAATCACAAACCTACCCTTCTTCCTTGAAATATTCCCACATTATCTGCTCTTGTCCCTTCTTATAGGCAGAAGGAACAGGGCTGCAGAAGTTGGGTAGAAAGCCCAAGTTACAGAATTCTGCGGTTATGCAAAGGAGCAAAACATGATTGTTGCTATTTTCAATGTGAGTGTGGTGTATAATCCAATTTACATATAAATTGGCTTATGTAATGGTCCCTGGAAGAAAACCCTTGTATAACCTGGGGACTGCCTGTATTTTTAGCATTTGGTCCTAGGCCAAATGTTGTTCCCCATTCTCCTACCATTTCTGTAACACATCCCACCATGTCAAACGACACTTAATAAAACAAAAACAACAAACATAAATTCTTCCTCTGTGAGTCTGCAAACTCTTTCCCAATGTTCATTTATGAACAAATGGGTTCACTCTAAGTAATTTCAAGAGGGCAACTCTATTACCCAAGGACAAAAATTATTTTTAGATAGGGAGCAAGAGGACTCCTTATCTGTTCCAAGAGCCTCGAACTGGGAAGTTTTGTAATCTTGTCCTTCAAACAACAACAACAACAACAAAAAACCCACATGTACTCTTATGATGAAAGAGAAAATATCTACTTTCAGGAGCTTCAAACAAAACAGAACAATCTAAACTTAATTTGTCTCTCAAACCTGTCAAACTAGGTAGTGGATAAGGTAAAGGTAGGGATTCCCCTCACACATATGTTCTAGTCGTTCCTGACTCTAGGGGGTGGTGCTCATCTCTGTTTCAAAGCCGAAGAGCCAGAGCTGTCCAAGACGTCTCCGTGGTCATGTGGCTGGCATGACTAGATGTCGAAGGCACACGCTGTTACATTCTCAGCAAAGTTTGTTCCTATTTTTCTACTTGCATTTTTATGTGCTTTTGAACTGCTAGGTTGGCAGAAGCTGGGAGAAGTAATAGCAATAGCAATAGCAATAGCAGTAGACTTATATACCGCTTCATAGGCCTTTCAGGCCTCTCTAAGCGGTTTACAGAGAGTCAGCATATTGCCCCCAACAATCTGGGTCCTCATTTTACCCACCTCGGAAGGATGGAGCTCACTCCGTTACGTGGTGCTAGGGATTCAAACTGCCACACTGCCCACCTTTCTGATCAACAAGTTCAGTGCCTTAGCCACGGAACTACCGCATCCCTAAATAGCGGATAAAGACCATCAAAGAATTTTAAAAAATAAAATCTTGAGTGACCAATCAGGAGTGAGAAGGCTTTCCTCTTTCAAGTGACCTTTGAAAGGAGGAAGAACCAACTTTATTTTGTCTTCCTTATGTTGTCTTTTTATGCAGAGAGATAAGCAAGGTGTCTGTTACCCATTGGCTATCAATCAATCAATAAATAAATAAATAAAAATAAAATTTGCAACTAATGGAAATTAGGTATGAATTAGAGTATTGAGTTTTATTTTATTAAAAAAATGAATTGTATTGTCATAGTTAATTTTTTAACTATGTGTGTTAATTTTTTTTTCTACACGATTGCTCTCTGTATGCTCCTGGCTAGGGGAACAACCATTAAAATAAAACCTGCAGATGTCAATTTTCCTCTTTTTTTTTTTTTGGCTTCCTGGCCTTCATTTCTGGCTTAGTACTTGAGCCTTGATATTTATAATACAGCATAACATTCTTACTGAAATCAGCTCTCTCATTCTGAAATAATTTTGATTATAGTGTGCATTTCCCTGCTTGGTTACGTTACATGAAAGGAAAGAAAACAGAGGAAGGATGGTTGTCATTTTTCTCCTGCTGAAGAAAGTGATGGTGAGAAACACTGGAAGCAAGTAGATGCTGAAAGGGTCTATCAAGCAGGCTGTGCTCTGGAGTTGATAGAGGATACAAACCAGTGTGAAACCATAGTACTTAGCTTGTGTGTGCAAATTCCATTACAATTCTCATTTATGACCTCCCTGAGATCTAGAAAGACATTTTAGGTTCCTGGTAAAACATGTATTTTGTCATAACAACCAATGAAAATAATAACTTCCCATAAATAAGAAAGAATTTTAATTGATTAAAATTTAAAAATGTGAGGCCTTTTTGCGCTTACAGCCAAATAGCTATCTGCTGAGTCTGTGCCAAATCATTAAAATAATTTTAACTATGGTGTGTTCAGGCTAAATGCCTTTTAGGACCTAATTGCTATGTGTTTCTGATAACTTGTAGTCAGTTTCTCTGAAAGCCTTCCTGAACATGGCAAGAAAAACACTAAGATACTTGACGCGTGTGAAGTTCAAGAAGATAATTTACAACGTTCCTTTTTTCTAGTAGCACACGCCCATGTACATTTCCACAACAGGCAAATGGACAATGAATGAATCATTCTCCTCATCATTTCATTTCGGTAATAGAGAAAAAACATTGATTGCTCAGTCTTCCATCTAATGAGGGAAAAAACGTGATCCTAACATGACTCAATATTAGGCCTATTTTACAGCAAGAGTGTGAGGCGTGCCTCCTTCAAAATCCAAGACAAAACAACCCCAACTCCAAATAATTAGAGAAAAGGTACTTTTACTGGACATGAAATAAATACAACGAAAGTGAAGCAAGATCTGAAGGAAAAAAGTGTGAACCTGTACATATCAAACATTTACCCAAAGCCCTCCTCCCAGTTACCCCAACCCAATGTCCAATCTCCAGATCCCAAAGGTGTCATGTGGGGTACATCTTCAAGTGGCCTCATTCAGCTGGTATGCAGAGACAGTTGACCTTGACCAAACCCAAACATGGGCCATCAGCATGCGCAGAAGATGGTGAGAACAAAACTCCTTCAGCAATATCTTCTTCAGCACCTATTTTCCCCCCAAATACCATGAGCCCCCACCCTCCCCATTTCTATGGCAGTCGATAGCAAGCATGCAGAGTAGAGGCTGACAAAGGGTTTGTCATGACTGTGCCAACTTATGAAGTACAGCATTCCAGCAAACAGTATGATATAGATGTTTGGTTTACTCCTAAAAGCAAAGCCGAAAAATATAAGCATGCACTATCCCATAATGAAAATGCGCAGCCAAAGTTTGACTATATTTTTTCCAGAAGGGTCATCAATTTCTTAGCTCTAGACGAAGCCAGGTAAGAACTGAAGAGGCATTTGATCCAATGGTGGGTTCCTACCGGTTCGGCCGAACCGGTAGTAGCTTGGTGGCCTGGGTCATTGGAACTGGCACCGACCCAGGCCTGCCACACTCTCAAACCATTTCTCCTGGCGGTGCCATAGATGCCGCCACCTTGTTTTTTGCTTCTGCACATGCACAGAGTGATTTTAGGTGTTATTGTGTATGTGTGCGCGCGGCGCATCCCTGAGTGAACCTGCAGTAGTCTTTGCCAGAACCCACCCCTGATTTGATGTTTCAGGGCCAAAAGGAGATATAATTCACTGATGATGTACATGTTATCTTATAAAATATTTTAATCATGCTTAACAATGCATCTCAAGGAAGACATAAAAAATAACCCTACAAGCAGAGGAAGTACAGTAGTGCCTTACTTTACATTCAATGCCCAATGTATATATGGTCACAATGAAGATAATTTATTTTAAATGTCCTGTTTACCCAAATGCAACCTAATAACCTGCATTAATATATTTCTTTCCATTTAGATCTTACAAGCTTTAAGTGCATTCTGGTGCTTCCAATTCCTCTGATAAGAGAAGTCCAATAATTGTTCCTACATTTTAAGATTTAGGTGCTGGATTGAGAACTTTCTAGGTTTTAGTCAGGTTTTGTACATGGAATCTTTTTTTGTTTGTTTGTTTGAGAGGTATTACATATATTTCTTCTTCTCTAAGATAGCCTTCCCCAATTTGGAAATTCTGGAAGTTGTGTTCTCAAAGCAGCTGGACAACCTCAAACTAGAGAAAGCTGATCTAAAGTGATCTAGAAGCCTTGGATGAATATTTAAAAGTCCATACTGAAAGATTATTGGCATTTTATATGTCCTTGTGACAAGCATCTTTTTCTTTCTGAACTCTTTCTGAATTGCTTTCTCAGAACAATTTTAATTTAATTCCTACAATATGGGCTTTAGTCCCATCTTTCCAAGAAAAAGCAAGATTATAGATATGATTTTTAGTTTGTTGATTTTGTTCTCGGTTTATTTTGTCATGTTGTGGGTTGAGGTACAGACTCAATGTAATGTTTTGGTATTGTTTTGCTGATGTTTTATTACTGGCCAGTCCAAAAGGTATCCAGTTCTTTGTCCTCTCATCTCAGCCACACTGCTGATTGGTTTATATAAGCTGCTGGAGCGAGGTAGTATTTTCTTGGGCTTGTTTTTGAAATAGCACAATTTATTACTTTGTACTTTTCTTAGTTTTTATTCTAGCGTGAGGCAAACATCCGGGAACAGACTTTTTCTTCCTTTTAATTTTTGCATGAGTATGCAAAGCACAAAAAATTGTGAAATCTACAATAAAAATGTCTTTTAATAGCAAATGCAGATGCTAAAGAGGGGATTTATTTCCAAATAACAGCTCCAATAAGGCTAGGAAAATATTCTTTCTGGTATATATTTAATTAATAAGACCCTGGATGGTATCCCAGCAGAACAGGCGGTAGGAGAATTCCCCAGTCTTCTGCAGGCCATGGCATGCCCTCAATATAGATCTGCTCAGGAGAATTGTGAGACAAAAAATGTTGTATTATCAGTGCAATCCTATGGCTAATAGGATTAGGCAAAGAAGAACTTTGCAGTTACAGCCCTCCCAACTATAGAATACTTTACTCTCCTTAAAGACCATCAGCCTTTTAATGTTTAACTCTCTGTTCTTACAATAATCTCTGAAATGTTACTGTCCTTATTCCTGAGCTTTATATAATCTTCCTTCTCCTCAGTCCAAAAGATGATCCCCTGGGATGCAGAGGTATTAAAAGTACTGTTGTTCATTTCTAAATGGGAGACAGCCATTAGGTCCATGATGACGAACCTATGGCATGTATGCTAGAGGTGGCACGCAGAGCCCTCTCTGTGGGCACATGCACTATCACCAGTTGCTCTTCTGGTTTCTGATGTGTGCATGCGCGCCACCCAGATGATCTAGTCGTGTGCTGGAGCCCCAGAAATCCAAAGACCAACTGGTCGGCACACACGTGCTCACTGGAAACCCGAAGACAAGATGGCCAATTTGCGCATCACACTGGCCAGCTGGTCTTCGAGTTTCCAGGGCTCGGCACATGCATGCATGTGCCGGTTTGGGCACTCAATGCCGAAAAGGTTTGCCATCACTGCAGTTTTGAGAATCCCCTACTGCCTTTGTAGTTCTCTGAGTCAGAAGCTCATGAAAACTTTTTCCCAGTCACCAACTGAGTAGTCTCAATAAGGAGCATGGACAGAACAAAATTAAAAGAGTTGTAGATGGTTGTCCCGCTCCAATACAAAAATCACCATAGCTGTTAAAAAAGAAATACCATTTTATCTACTTGTTAGTAATTAATCAGATCAAGGTGTTCTGAAAATGGAAATGATTATGAAAGAAAACCATACCTTTGCTTCCTAGGGGTATGCAGGGAGATACAAATCCACCAGTTGTAAGAATCCAATCCATTTTATTGACCACAATGCTTTTTTTTTCCAGGAGAAAAGAAAGAAAAAGTCTACACAAGGGAAATGCATCCATTTCTTATTCACAACTTTTCCTAACAAGCAGAGTTTTGAACACCATTTTTTTTCCAATATTGATTTCACTAGTTTATTCAGTTAAGATATTGCCAGTTCAAAACTGACTCTGGGTGGCTCATTCTATAACAAGGATTAAAAACATAATAAAAAAGGAGATGGAGTCAGTCTCTCAATGCAAAAACACATAACAAGGGACTCCATCCACCTTAGGCTTAAAGTGTAAATTTTGTCAGTATTGTGGTTGTTTTTTAAAAAAATCTCTATTATCCTAGCTTTTAAATATAATTTCCCATACTGTAAGCTTTTTTAAAAAAGAAAAAAATACTATATTATATTTTCTACATTCTAAACTACAATATACTATACTTTCAAGTAGTTTTATATCATTGACAATATTTGTTGTTTTATTTGAAAATTCCTTTCTCAGATTTGTTTTACCAATAATTGTTTAGGTGCAGGTTTTCAACTAATTGTGAGAGAAGTAGAAACTGGCTGTATGAATGAAATCACAATGAATTTTCCAAGAAATATATGATCCACAGAGATACAATTGTCTCCATTTCTTTTGTAATTTTATGCATTGTTGGTCACTCAATAATATTCCCTGGGCAGATTAATGCTAAAATGCAATAAATTTGAAAATAAATTATAGCATCTTCGCCTTGCCTTCCAGCTTTTATAATAGTGTTATAAAACCATATGACAGAATAATCAATGCAACAAATCATAAATTGTAAAAGACATGTACAAACATAAAACTCTTCTCCAGCAAAAAAATAAATAAATCAAAAGGATATTAATAAATTGCCAAATATACTTTGTTTTAAGCATTGTACAACCAGAGTATGATTAGTACAAAGATTTCTTTTGGACATTTCCATCATACTTTATTTCACAGGGATGCACAGAATAATATTTTGCGGTTTGAATATATACTTGTTTAATTAAGGATTTTTATCACAATAGTAAAAACTAATACAAATTAAAAATAAAGAAAAAGAAAGAAAGAAAAGAGAATGGAAAGAAAGAATAAAAAGTGCAAGAAAAAATAAAATAATTTAATAAAGAAAAAGAAATATGTAAAGAAGTTTCTTCTAACCTTCATTGCAACAAGTATAGACAAATTCGTAACTCTTTGTCCCCTAAAAAGTTGCAAATTCATCCCTTTTTCCTTCCCATATAAACTGGTGTCAGCAAAGGATTGCCAGAACATTGCAAAAAAAGGAAAGAAAGAAAGTCTTATTTTAACCCTTGATCAAATAAGCCAACTTTATATTCCTTCTTTTTGCTTCTAACATTCTCAATCTTTATTTCATTTGAATGTTGTCATAGGATTTTATTTCTCTTCCATTCTTCTTTATCACATTGCACAGAATTCTTCAAGGGGTTACTAAAATTCTTATGTGGATCCAATAAGAAAACATTTTCCAGGTCATTCACTTAATTTGTCATTTGTATTCCCATTTTAATTTTTAAAAAATCAGCCAGTTTCTTCATCATTTTCTTGTTGTGTCATTTGTAATTATACTTTTTATACTTTCTCTGTCTTGTCAGACAAAATTTGCTCTGCATCTGCCAGTTTCTCATTAATATAATTTGGGCATTACTAACAGAGTTGATATTATAGTTCTAATTTTTAGCTCCATTCTTCAAAGATCTTCTTTAATATTTCCAGTGCTATGAGATTTTGTGCCTTTGTGTACATGTTTGAATTTTTCCTCTTCTACTTAGAATCCTTAGTCCCTTGCAGTATTCAGTTTCTAAAATCATAAAGTCATTTATCTGTGTTATGAACTTGAGATGGCCAAAATAAGCCAGTTTCCCAAAAGAAGGTATTTATTTTTAATTCCAAAATCATATAATAAAAGCTAATATTCCAAATTCAACTAGACCTTTAGTTTATGTATAGGTTTCTTACATTAAAATCTTACCTAATTTTTTGCTATTTATTACAAATATTTTATTTTTTTTAGCTTATAAATATTTTTTCTTTTGTTCTGAGTTGAAACTAAACATATACAGTGACTTTTCAAAGTCTAAGATGATTATTGGCAATTTCCAAATGTGACTAGAAAGGGAGCTTGGAAACTCAGTGTCTTTTAATAGGCTCTGCTGCAGTTGTGAACTGATAGCTGATTCTTTTGTCTCTTGGTGCTCAAATAGACAGAAGATCACTGTCTTATGGTCTTGCAAGAAGCAGCCTTCCAGAGGAGCACATGTGGAGGATATCCAGTGGTGAAATTCAAATTCCTTTACTACTGGTTCTGTGGGTGTGGCTTCATGGGTTTGGCAGGGGAAGGATACTGCAAAATCTCCATCCCCACACCAATCTGGGGCCAGCCGGAGGTGGTAATTGTCAAACTACTCAAAATTTCTGCTACTGGTTCTCCAGATCCTGTCAGAGCTTGCTGAATTTCACCCCTGAGGATATCCCATTTTATCTTTGTCCAGAGATGATCTAAAGGACCAGTGTATTCATCGGTTCTTTGGTCTTTGCCATGATTTTCAGCTCTGCTTTCACAGAGATTCAGCTCACCATACCTCTCCCAGAAGTCCAGTAGTACTTCAAAGTGTGATTTACTTCGTGTTTGCAAACATATTTGATTCTGTGGATTCCACAAGTTGCTGACCATTACAACCTTATTTAGATGTGCATTTCAAGTTTCATATCTACATGAACATGTTTACTCATTCACTCTCTCTCTCACACACATCACTTTATAAGTATAATCTTTATTGTCATTGTACTTAAATACAACGAAATTGGTTATATCACTCCTTCTGCCTTGTTCCACTAGCTAACTGAATCTGTAGGTAAGAAAACAAATGAATGCATATTCTTCCTTTTATGACTTAATACATATTGCTGATTTCTTGTGCAATTAGCAGTGGGAGACCTGCAACTGGTCCTCATTAGCAAGTTAATTAAGTGACCTGTTGCTTGGCAGAGATTAGACTCGAGATGCTATTTATGGCAAAAGGAAAACCAGCAATTTTTACTCAATAGACAATTGCCTGGGCAAACTAATGGAAAAGGGAGTGGGATTTTGTGCAGCTCTAAATATGGAATAAGATGTTTTCAAGCTATTGAGAATTTCCCAATTTCAAGCCACAATTTTAACTGGTAGCCATATGCTTTACAAGTTATCTGCTAGAGAATTGGGTACTGTATTTTTTGGAGTATAAGACACACCTTCCTCCCTCCCAAAAGAGCGTGGCAATATTAATGCATTTTATACACTGAATACAGCCATTTTTGGCCTCCCAAAGCCCCATCCCCGCATCCAATTTTTGTGAAAAATGGGCCATTTTTTGTAAAAAAAAATAGAGACCTTTTTGCCTTCCCCCAGCCCCCAGAAACACTCTGCAGTCTCTGCATACCATATTTTTCGGACTATAAGACGCACCGGTGTATAAGATACACTAAGATTTCGAAGAGGTAAGTAAGAAAAAAAGTTTTTGTCCTCCAGGCCTCAAGGAGCACTCTTCTGGCTTCAGCAGGGCTGGGGTAAGGAAAAAATGCCCGTTTTTGTGAAAAACGGTCCGTTTTCCACCCATTGTTCGCAAAAATTGGGTGTTTTTTCCTTCCCCCAGCCCTGCTGAAGCCAGCAGAGTGCTCCTGAGGGCCTGGAGGACAAAAACCTTTTTTTTCTTACTTACCTCTTCGAGATCTTAGTGCATCTTATACACCGGTGCGTCTTATAGTCTGAAAAAGACAGTATATCATTTCTAAATGCACTCTCACATACAAGACATTGTATTTTCCTGTGATGAATTATGTCAATAGCTACCATGCTTAGGATATTGAAAAACAGCATCTAGATAATACCAGTTCAAAGTTATTGCTGATACCATTTCATTACAAAATTCTAGGAACACAATGTAAACCCCCTGTCTAGAAATCAGAGGATAGAATAGTGAATACCATTGTAAATATTGCTGGTCAAAAGACTTGGCTCCAAGCTCTCTTACAGTTCCAGAATAAATACATAAAATATTTCAGGGAGTTGAGCTCTGTATGTCTTGGCTGCAGTCTTGGATGTTGTGTGTAAAACCAATTCACAACTTGAACTTGCACTAGGTAAAAACACTTACACAAGAACTTCATTTGAAGTGGTAACATTCCAACAAATATTTTGTGTGAAAATTCTGTGAATTTGCCAAAAGCTTTATTCCAAGAATTACTAACCACCAAAGCCTGTAAATACTCCCTCGCTCTTGCCAGAACCCCTCTCCAAAACCCATAAAACAAGAACGTTAGAAAACCTGTCTAAAAATGACTTTGCTTTAAAATTATCTATGCCATGCAGCTATAAATGACACAAAACCAGAAACTGATGGTGGAGGAATGGGGAAAGATGGCAAGGGAGGTCCTGGGTGAGTTGGTATCCTGTTGATCCTCCTGGCACAAAAATGAGTGGTTGCAATGGAACCAAATGGGCAATGGTCCCAAACCACATCATGTACCCATCAAATAGATCAGCTCAGAATTAAGTTAGACGAGATTAAAGATCATTCTCTATATTCAATTAATCAAGGTTTATTCTGATTTACAGCACAATCTCAAATCACAATTAAAATGGAAATACGTACAGTTCTTGACTTATCACTATAGTTGAGCCAAAATGTCTTGGCACAGTTGTTAAATGAATTACTGCAGTTGTAAGTTAGTATCATGGTTGTTGAGTGACCTTAGCTTCCCCATTGACTTTGCTTATCAGTAGGTTGCAAAAGGTAGTCACATGACCTGTTACCATTTAACAATGAAACACTTGAAAATATGAAAATAAAATTCAGATATTACAACTTTACCACTATTAACATCAAATAATTGCTAAACAAATGGTTGTATATTGAGAACTACTTGTATCTTCCATTGATGCAGATTAAAATTACATTTGCTTTTTTGGCAACTACCGGACACTGCTGATTCATTATTGGTTTGTACTATTTAAAAATATAAGTATTATTGCCAAAGTAAGTATTTTCTATTTTTATAGTAATGCTTTTGATTTATATTTCCGATTTGAAGAACTTAGATTTTAAATGACGGTTGGTCTGAAAAACTTGTTCTTGACAAATCCATATAACATTTCTTAAAATTGCTGCCTTGTCTTCAAGGTGGTTTTCAGAAAATTTTAATATATGTTGAGGAAAAGTCATCACTAGCGTTTCAGTTCTACCACCTGTACTTCAGATCATTGAGTTATAATATATGAACAAAGCAACATTTTATAGTTTTTATCTTATGCTGTCTCATCAGACCTTTACTAGATAGTTAAACTTAAATATCTTCCTCACTCTGTCCTAGCTATGGCTCAAGCATAGAATGCATTTCATTTACAGCTTTAAAGTAAATAGAAGCAAATTGTTTACAACCAACCAAATTGCTCATTTAATACTAGATAAATAGTTTTATTAATACGAGATTGCCTGAAAAAGAGCATGATACAAAGCACAGGCATTAGATCACAGGAAGAAAAGATATCAAAAAAGTTGATTGAAGTCCTGCCACTTTATATTTGCATCAAAGCACAGGGTCAATCACATAGTCACAGCTGCCATCTTGATTGCTTGATTCCCTTACCCTCCCGCATGAAAGCCCTTGCAGAAGATAAATTCTGAGCTGATAAAAATGAGGATGAAATGAACATTTCTCAAGGAATGTTCTGCTCCCAAGAGCGGAAAGGAAAACAACATCTAATTGAGCCCAATGGAATAGCATGATGCCTTATTGAGTTCCTCTGTTTGGGGCACTGAACTTTTTGAGGGAAGAGTTATGCTTCAAGCCATTGTTAAGAGGAATAATATATTAGTTTACAACACCAGCACTATTTAAAAAAAGGAAAAATCTGAACTTTAAACAGAAGTATGTAAGATTAAACAAAGGCAGTACTGTACTTGCAGTGGTGGGATTCAGCCAGTTCGCACATATTCGGGAGAACCAGTTGTTAACTTTCTAAGCAATTCAGAGGACCAGTTGTTGGAAGAAATCTCATTTTGTTTTTTCCACTTTACAGGGCTAATCCTATAAGGAAGGCAGGAAGGAAACATTCTGGTGTTGTTTGTAGCCTAATCTTTATTGCCCTGCTTACAGAAACTGCCTCTCCGGTTAACCCTTATTACATTGTAACAGCTAAGATCCATTGACATGAGTGACGTTGAGTTTGCCATGCCCACCCAGTCACATGACCACCGAGCCATGCCTACCCAGCTGATCATTAGGGCAGAAAACTGATTGTTAAATGATTTGAACCTCACCACTGTGTACCGGTGAGTTAGGGTCATTCCTGCTAAGAGCATCAGGCATCAAAGAAATCAAATTATTGTACCAGAAGCGCAGGGAAGCTGTGAGACACTATCACCATTATCTGCTTCAAAGTATTCAAGACTGATCTTGAAGAAGCATATGAGGCAAGCTATACAAATTGTCTTGGCAATAATATAGGATGACTTTAGTGACTCATGACACAGCAGTTCCTTCTCTTTTTCACTCTTTTTGTCAAGACATTTTCAGCATGAATCAATTAATGTATTAAGGGGCCACTGCTGCAGTATTTCTCCAGTTCTAATACCTTTTTTCAAGCTATGTTGAAACCATATGGCCTTCTTTTAAAACAGCTCATTATTAAATACAATTGATCTTGATTAAAAAAATGTTTATAATGGGAAGAAGCCATGAATATTAAGAAGTCAAAGCTTTATCCAAGGAGGGGGTGGTCTGATTTCTTTCAAGGTATCTTTAGAAGAAACTGGAGAGAAAACCTTTTCACAATATCTGTACAGTTCCCCATTCAGTATGGCTGTGTGCTTAAGATACAAATGCAAATTCAGGAATGCAACCCTGTATGTGTTATGAGGCAGCACATTATAGTAAATGTATATTTTACTGTATTCATTTTAGCTGAAGAAGGTTGCCACAGATGTTGCCAAAAAAGTCAAGATGGCAACCACAATAGTGCAATCAAAATTCTTTCTGTTTTTTAATGCATAATTCACGATCCAATTCCCAATCTCTGCAGGGTGTCCTGTAAAATATGGTTCTTGGTGGTATTGAAAACCAATAAGATGTCCAACAGTTGCAAGAGGTGGTACACTATCAACATCTATGTCCCAATATAGATCATCTAAGAAAGTGTCCCCACCATCTTTGTCCTGTACTCAGGCCTCAACCTATTTAAAAACTATCCAAACAATCTGCTTCTTTTAAGTCTGCCCGTATTATCTCAACAACCTTTCATTAAAAAGATTAGAAACTGGTTGACAGTTATATAAAAATTGCTGGATTCAAGGACATCTTTTCAGCATAGACCACAGCCTTCTTTGACAGTCTTATTGCGTGGAGTAACTTCTACTCCATAAATGAATTGACTCTGTAAACCGCTTAGAGAGGGCTGAAGCAGTATATAAGTCTAAGTGGTATTGCTATTCTTTATTTCATACTTCATGTCTGTCCTTGAGTTTAGGACATTGTTTTCTTTATTGCTTGCTTCCACAGCATGTTTCTAGTTTTTAGCAATGTTTGACGAAATCCAAATTCACATTTTGGGGGTGGTAGTGGTGGAATTAATGTAGAATAGAAGCAAAAGGGAAAAAAGGAAACAGAGAAAAGGGGAAAAATTTAAAATGTCATTATATGAATATACAAATTGCACTTAACTTATTTTGTGTAAGAAAAATCAGTTTAATATGTGAGCAGCCCCACTACTACCCCACCCCAGTTATCCCTCTGCCACCTCCACAACCACCACAATAAGTAAAAATTTTCTTCTGTTCTCTCTTATTATGAGCTCCAGTGGTGCAGTGGTTAGAGTGCAGTATTGCAGGCTACTTCTGCTGCCTGCCATCTGCCTGCAATTTGGCAGTTCGATTCTCAACGGCTCAAGATTGACTCAGCCTTTTATCCTTCCAAGGTCGGTAAAATGTGATATATATTTCTCAAATGGAATTCCTCATAAAGCAACCAGATCTGCTTGAATGTTTTGCACTGCTGCTTCAAAGCTCCTATTTTATGACTTCAAAGAATAAATCCAGAGGATCTCTTTCTTTGTGAACAAATTGCCTTGTTGAATGATTTCCTCTACCTTAAATTGTATTCTGCCCCAAAATCCCAACTATCATGGAAAAGTATTTAAAAAATGAAATCCTCATTTGATGTAGCAAATAGTTTCTGAGATTCTCAGTGTGAGTGTTGCAGAGAAGATGTAGCTGAAATGACAACTGTTATTCAGCTGGCTGGGGCCTCATGTCCCCAACTTTCACCATGTAAATCACAATCTCAGCCTATTATTTTTCAATGGAAGAAGATGGTGGGGAACTTTAGTCACATGTTTGCTGCCAGAAGCATAGATCAGCTGCAAACTCTCTTGTCCCTTCTTTTCATGTCAAAACAACAGTAGGAGCTGCTGATTAGATAATCTATTCATGCTCCTATAATAGAATACATGCTATAACTTTGTAACATAACAAAACTCCTTTATTAATAAATCTGTCAATGCTCTTGCCAGTCATATCCCTCCCAGTTTGACTGTATATCCTTACAGGATGACATCCATCTATGCTGACATCTGGAATGTAACAAACAAAAGCTGCTGGCTTGGAAAAGACTTTGGAACATGCTGTCCACCTTGCCAGAAGCCACTAAATAACATAATATGTGTATCAAAGGCAAACTTGCTTCATCTATCAACAACAAAAGCAGCAGCTTAAAAAAGACTGGTCAATGATATAATAATATTATAGCAGTTCTTACCACTATAGTAGCATTAGAGAATATAATCATGAATTAAAACAAGCCAAGCTTCCTATAGAACAAAAACATTATTTAAATTAATCTCTTGTTTGCTTTTGCATCTGTCACATTTCCTCTCCCTCTGGGTGAAATTTTCTAAAGTTAGCAATGATGATTCACACTACAAAGCTCCTGAATCCTAAACTGCCCTTCTGCCTCTGGAATCCCTCATATAACATATTTTTCTGTGCTATCAATCTTTGAAGCAAGGAAACTGGAAACCTCTCAGAGGTGTCCTCTGCTAGAACTGCTGGGGACAGTGGTGGGATTCAGCCAGCTGACACCTATTAGGGAGAACCGGTTGTTAACTTTCTAAGCAGTTCAGAGAACCGGTTGCTGGAAGAAATCTCTTTTCATTTTTCCCCCCACTTTACGGGCTAATCCTGTAAGGAAGGCAGGAATGAAACATTCTGGTGTTGTTTCTAGCCTAATCTTTATTGCCCTGCTTATAGAAACTGTGCTTTATTTGGGGCTGCCCAAATTGTGTTCGGAGACTACAATTGGTCCAGAATGCAGCCGCGTGAGTGATATCGGGTGTACCTAGGTACACACATGTTACACCTATCCTCCGCGAGCTGCACTGGCTTCCCATTGGTCTCCGAATGCGCTTCAAGGTGCTGGTCATTACCTTTAAAGCCCTACATGGCTTAGGACCTGGATACCTATGGGACCGCCTCCTGCCACATACCTCCCAACGACCTGTAAGATCCCACAGATTGGGCCTCCTTTGGGTACCGTCGACCGGGCAATGCCGGTTGGAAACTACTCGGGGGAGGTCTTTCTCTGTAGCTGCTCTGACCCTGTGGAATGATCTCCCCACAGAGATCCGGACCCTTCCCACTCTCTCGGCTTTCATAAGGCCACTACAACCTGGCTGTTCCGGAAGGCCTGGGGCTGTTGACCCCAAAATATGGTCCAGCCCCACTTGGAATGGAGTGCATGGTGTGTTTTTAAGTCTATCTTTTCTTTTTTTTCTATGCCTTTTGATTTATTTGTATTATGAGCCGCCCAGAGTCCTACAGGATTGTGCGGCATACAAGTATTATTAAACTTTGAAACTTTGAAACTTTGAAACCCTTATTACATAGTAACAGCTAAGGTGAAGCGCCCATCGACCTGTTCATTTTCATCATGAACAGCAAATATGGCACCAAGGAATGGGATGAAGCATTGCTTTGTTTTTGTTTTTGTTTCTTTTTTTCTTTTGTCATGCTATAGGAATTATCAGTCAGCAGAACTGGAAGAGAGAGTACAACAAAGTGGACATTTACGTAGCAGTGTGAAGCTTCTGCAAAAAGTTAGAGTTGCAAAGTTGGTGAGAATATGCAAAAAGGAAAGAAGCCCACAAGCTGAACTTGACTCCTAGTGATCATATCTATACTGTATTTTTGGCAGTATCTTTGCATTTGTAGAAATGGTTTGTGCTGTCTTCTTCCGCGATATTTTTCTTTCTTCCTTCCTTTTTTTTGATCCCATTTAATCCACAGTACTGTGGTTTCCAGGCATTCCCAAATCCAAATGTTAAACAAGACTAGAGCAGCGTAGTTTATGGGCCAGCCAAGGTCATGTAAGTGTTCTCACCTGCTAGTACATAGATTTTCTATATTTCTGCAAACATTGAGTTTCTCCTAAGTAAGGCAGCTTTCTTTGTTAATAGGCCAGTGGCTCACTTTTGATCACCCGCCAAATTATTACTCTCCCCTTCTGTTTGCTATTACAGAGGCTGAGTTGAAATGAATATTTTAAAAGGTCTTCAAAGGTTGCATTGTGACTAATAGATACATGTCTGTTTCACAAACATGTTGGACATAAGCAATATGTGTGGTCTGTAATCCTTGAAAGCAACTTACACTTCTTTTATATACTAATAATATTATAATATTAACATCTAGGAGTCTATTTTAAATTATTATTGATTCTAAGAATCTGAAGAATCAGACCAGTGATGGAAAACAACATCTACCAAATCCAGAAAATATTATAATGTTTATTCTGTTCAGGCTAAAATCAAATAATTTATTCCATTCAATCAAGTAATTTATATAGTATATTTATTATCTTTACACTCAGCCAGCTTTGAAGTGTTACTGGGATTCAGCTTGAGTAGATCCTAACAAGCTACTACCTACATCTTTTCCCCATGTCAGTGGAGACTCAGTAGGCCAATGTTAATTACTTCACACAGACAAAATAAAAGCTACTGGTTGAAAAGTTAATGTAAATGTGTTAGCACAACCAATTAAAAAAATTATCCTGTCAGCATAGAAAACAAAGTCTTTTGGTTAAACATAGTAAATCTAGTAACACAAAAGTGTAGCAGAATTGTTCTATTTACTGAATAGATTGGAGAATTGGACTACACAAAATACACAATTGCACTACACAAAATAATTTATTTTAGTGAAGTTTAAAAATGCATTAGTTTAGAGAAGCTATGATATATGCTGTTTTTAAATTTTATTTTTAAACCCTAAAATATCAGATCAATGTTTGAATGAACACCCTGTAGAAGTGGACTGGATTTAGACTATTTTTACTTCTTGAAGAGGGAAGGTCAAATGACATAACTTCCTTTCCACTAAGTTTATTGGTCCATCTAAATATGTATTTTAATTGACTCTCTAATTCTAAATATTTGGATTTTAGCAACTAATGCTCATGGGTGCTTGCTGCAATTTGGAACTTCAGGTAGTGAAATTTACCTGGCCTAACTGTGTCCCTGCAACCAATGACTTGTTTCTTGATGTAGCAATAATAGGGACACTGCTATATAATAAATATATATTATCCAGGGTCCAGGTGTTCTAGTTACTGCATTTTGGTGCTGTTATTATGAAATACAAGCTTGCCAGCAGGGTGGGAGGAAAGAGCAATACATGGAATAATACAGGTTGTGCCATTATTTCTTTACATTTTAGAAAACTGCTACTTTTTCCACAAATAAGTACAGCTAGACTGAAATAGACTTTTATCCACTTGCTTAAGATTATCTAGCACAAAACAGTGATTTTCCAGAATAAATTGGACTCATATAAATAATCTGATCAGATAGCCACTGAGATTTTATAAGGGAATACATCAGAAAAGACGTTGCTCCCCTGATATAGACGGATGAGTTGGAGAATGGCGGTAGCAAAAACACTCCTGTTTTTTTGCTTGCTGGCCATCTTTTTCATTGGTAAGAGATTAGCTAGTACTAGGAGGATTAAGGCCATATGAAAGATTATGCTAAAGGCATCTTTTCCCATCCAAAATTTGGAATAGGTACCAATCTGTAATAAAATTTCAAAATTTGCTGCATGTTATACAAGTTTGTTCTCTTCAGCAAAGTTTTTTCCATCCTTTGTGTTGGTAATTGGTTGATCTGTTGCTAATTGTCATGACTTGCACTTCCTTTTACCATCTGTGAGCCTGTCATAGCATGACTCAGGCAAGGAAGTGCAACATATGATCCACATGAACAAATATTATGTTTAGGTCAATGGTGGGTTCTGGATCCTGTTGCAACTGGTATGGTGCAACACAGGGCCTGGCAGTCACCACATGAATGTGCGTACATGCGTCCTTACCTCCTGTGATGCCTTTGCTTGGCGGAGCATCGCACAGGCACCGTACACTGCACACGTGTGCAAAAATGGGCCATTTCCTTCAAATACAGGTAAGGAACGAGGGTGGGCAGGTGGGCCCTCTGGAGCACCATACTGGAATGGTACCCGATGTTCCCAGCAGGCACTGGTACACCCGTACTGGGGCACACTACCTGCAACCCACCACTGCTTTAGGTATTAACTAATACATTGAATTTTGGTTACAGAGGCTTGGGTTCCAATTCATCTAGACTCACAAAGCTTCACTGGGACCAGTCACAAGCTCCTACTCTAACTGACCTCATATAGCAGTTGTGAAGATAAAATAAAAAATTATATTTGCAGTTCTACACAGACATACTATGAATGTATTAAGGAGTCATTTATAAAAACTCAGACAGATTACTTTTTTCATACTGTCTAGAACTGCCAAGAGACATGTAATAGTGGAATTGTCATATATATAAAAATAAACATACATTTATATATATTGCCAAATATATATGGCAATATATATAAAGCCAGTTTCCTAACCAAGAGTTCTGTCAAGTAGTTAAACTTTGTTTATAGAGCTTATCTTAATTTTAACAAATGAGAATCAAAAGGAAAAGTTTTAACTAATACAGAAGAACAAAATACAAGAGTGAAATTAAGAAAAATGGCTAAATATTAGCACCCTAGGTCAGTGCCTCCCCAACCTTAGACTAAAGTCAGCCCTGCATGTGTGTGTGTGTGTCTGTGTGTGTGTGTGTGTGTGTGTGTGTGACAGAGAGAGAGAGAGAGAGAGAGAGAGAGAGAGAGAGAGAGGGAGGGAGGAGGGAGGGGGAGGGAGAGGGAGGGAGGGAGGGAGGGGGGAAGGCTATGTATGTAATGTATACTAGAATTGAAAGATGGTGCCAGCAATGGCTCCTCTGTTTCTTTGTTTTTATCCTAGGTTGCAAGAATAGTTAAACTGGCAATCCACAAGAATACTCTTTATGTCCCATTTTAGGAAATTTGCCCAAGAGCATAATTTCTAAAAGTGTCTTTAAAACATTAAAATGAATCTCTATAGGAAACAGTAGAATACAACACTTGTCTTGCCTACTAAGTAAATAGTATCTGTTCTCCCCTCCCAACAGAAAGAAGAGAGAGACAATCTTTTGGATTTGTTGAAATATATCCTGCAGGTCTGCCAGCCAGTGGATTACAGGAGAATCAGAACAGCTAAACTCTTAAAGTTTCTTTTCAATCAGTACATCTGTCCAGAGCTTTTCTTAAAGTTTTGAAGTTTTCTGAAACAATCAACTTTTGGCCAGGTTTCTGTAGTGCAAAACCAAGAAAAATATGTGTTATTTTTTCAGATGTTTATCACCTGCACATTGGGGCAGCTGCTGATTATTTAAAAAAAAAAGACTGTTGGTGTTTTTTAAGTACCTGAATAAGCTTATGTAAAGTAAACAATGTGAGAGCACACATATATGCCAAAGCTGAATAAACTAATTATATTAGTAGTCTTTACATTTATATGATCTTAGCCGCATTAGGAATAGTCACACAGAATGGTATATGTACGCACACATATTATTACTTGCCTTCAAAGTAATGCACACCCCAACACACACAGAATCCGCTTACTGATATGGACGTTTAATTTCTCCAGAACAAATAATTTAAGACAAGAAATCAGCAGTTACTTAGCAGAAGAATCAATCTGGCTACAAAGAATAGGGTTCCCCCCCATGTCCATCAGCTTATTTGTCATTTTTGTCTCTGTAGTCTATCCCATGTCATCCCCTCCAGGCTAAGTCAAGAGCAGCAGGGATGGAAACAAGGATGTCTGCAGATTATGGACAAAATAGTCAAGATGGCAGCCACAGTGGTAAGAACGAAAGTCCTATCCTTGTAAATGTGCACCAGAGGTTGGCTTTTTTAAAGCATGCGCTATGGAGACCTCTGGAAAGGATTGTTTACTGTTAGTAAACAGTATGTTTGGGCTAAAAAACAAAATGAAAAAAGTAATCTAACATTGTTCCAAACCATCCCTCTGAAACAGTTTCATGATCACAATAAAGTCCTCAAAACACACTTTTTAAATTCATTATAAAACATTCAAAATGTTGAGTTCCCAAAGGCCAGAATGTTTGAAACGCCAAATGATTGGCATACCCATACTTACTTCGGCAATACATATTTTGATTCGTATGATAAGATTTTGTAAGCTATGCAACACACACACAACCACATACCATACATTTATTACGGGTTTTTTCTTTAATAGCTATAACATTTCTTGGCTTAGAATCTTTGTCCTTAAGTCCTCAAACCAAGAAGATTCAAATGATCAAGCATTAAATGCAACCCACATTTTTCCTAATCCATCTGCACTTTAAAATTGCAATAAAGTGAAAGGCAAGAGTAGATTGTAAGATCATTATAGCAACACAAGTTGTCATTTTCTCTGCACCAAGTAGGATTTATTTAAAAGTTTATTTTTCTCTTCCAAGATGAAATATGTAAGAAAAATAACAAATAATTTGTTGACAGACCCCCCTGTTCTCCAAATAAGTATCTATCCAAACTAGAGGACTGTGGTTAAATATAAAATAACACTGGGAATTAACTGCACATGATGGAGCTTTGCTAGGAGAGCAAGTTAATATTTCTTTTGGGTTAATTCCATTAAGTTGGATTATAATATTCACATGGAACTTGAAGTCAAGGCTCTATGAATTAAAATACCCAAATTAGTAATGGGATATGTGCTACTGGAATTTCAGGAATTCAAAATTTTGTAACGTAAGCACAAGCCTAAAAATACCCTTTGCTTTGGGAACATGACTTATGACTTGTGGCTGGTTGTATAATCCATATTGGTGAGTGGATTCTGTATGTGTTGTGCTATTGAGTCTTGGAGACCAATTTTCAAGGAAGGAACAAGGATACATCTTCTTTGTCTTGTAGCAGTTAGGGAAAAGATGCAGTTTTAGAGCAATAGGCAATTGTAATAATCATAAATATGGTTCCTGCTATGAACTTCCTGGATAACCATCACACTTTTTTCACTGCAACATGAGTTCATTCAATGGATCTGGGCCAAAGACACAGTACAATAGCATCCAACTGGTATCATCACATGATATGGCATTCTTGAGTCCAATGTTCTTTTGCATAGTTATCCAGAAGATTTCTTATATATAATCAGCATGGTAGCCAGCATGAAATAAGTCCTGTTGGTCTCATGTTACTATCATAGACATGGGAGAGGACACTAAGTTGCGACTGTTCTCATTCATTCATTCATTCATTCATTCATATATTCATTCATTCATTCATTCATCAATTCATTCATTCTGAGGAACGCTAAAATATTCTGGAAGATCCATGTTACACATTCCTGAATTGCATTCATCAAGTTGACCACAAGGAAAAGCTAAATAAAGTTTCAGTTACTTGCAAAGTTGTCACCAGAGCTCAGCATCTGCACCAGAGATGGGTTCCTACTGTTTCAGATCAGTTCGGCTGAGTAGGTAGTAACTCAGCCTGCCACACCGCTGAACCGGTTCTCTCAGCAGCACCGTAGTTGCCGCCATCTTGTTTTTTGCTTCTGCGCATGCACAGAAGTAATATTTTTTAGTTCTGTGCATGTGCGCATGCACAGCGCATCCCTGAGTGAACGGGCTGTAGCAGTGGTTGGAACCCTCCCTGATCTGCACTAATGGCCATAGTTCCTGACCCACAAAAAAACTTGCACTTGTTTGTAAGCAAAAGGGAGGGCTAAGCACATGGTATCTTAACTCAGCATCATGACTATGCAAAGAATATCTTCCTGTTGCATAATGCTGTATGATACTGCATGACATTTCTGTTCAGGGTCTCCTGTTCAAGCAGGGCTTTGGACTAGAAGACCTTTGATCCTCTTATTCTACGTTATGTGTTCCATTTCATAGATCTGCTAATATTGTGCCATAATGCAAGGAAGAGCACAAAAGCTTCTATGCATTTGGCAACAATATGTTTCATATCTCACGGACTGACACTATGTTGAAAGGAAACTTTTTCATGTTTCTCTGCATTCATATTTTTATAAGTCATGCTTTCCTGGTAAACATGCCCCATAGCAGTCTATCAGGATAAAAGGATTTGCAAGTCCTTAGGCATATGTACATGTGGATTTAAGAATACTCAGTAATGAGCAAGATTAAAGTTGAGCTACTGAGTTCCTATTGGCCTACCTTTGCTCAGTGGTGAGTTAACTGTGATTGAGCAATGATTGGCTGAATCCAGGTCCCTGCAAGATCCAGATTTGCTAGCGTATAAACAATGTCATCTTGAACATGTTTTCATTTTGGAAACCATACAGACAATGTGGGAAAATGAGGATTAAATTTTAACTGTGTTGGGAATGATTTGCAGATTGAACAGATGGTGGTATGTAAGTTCCCATTTTGTAATTTCTGCATTGTTTCCCAAATGCTGTAAGATTTATTTGTAAAAAAAAATAAAATTTCTGTGTTGGAGCCTCAGAGCTCCATATCTTTGGGTAGAAAAGATTTTTCATTACCGTATTTTTCGGAGTATAAGATGCATCTCCCCCCCCCCCCCCTGAAAAGAGGGTGAAAGTCTGGGTGCATTTTATACACTGAATATAGCACTTTTGGCCTACCGAAACCCTGCCTCCTTTGCAAAAATTGATGTGCAGAGGATTGGGAGGCTTGCAAATTTCTCCTGGGGCTGGAGAAGGCAAAAATGAGCAAAAACCAGGCTGTTTTGGCTCATTTCTACTCCCCAGCCCCCGGGAGCACTCTACAAGCCTCCCAAACCCTCTACATGCCCCCTTTTTTTTTTTTTTTGCAAAAAGTGACCCGCTTTGCGGAAAACAGGCTATTTTTTCTCATTTTTGTCGCCCAGCCCGCAGAAGCACTCTGCAAGCCTCCCAAAGCTCTGCATGTCCTTTTTTTTTTTTTGCAAAAAACAAGGTGTGCAGAGGGTTTGGGAGGCCTGCAGAATGCAAAAACTTTTTAAAATTTACCTCTTCAAAATCATGGTGCGTCTTATACTCCGGTGTGTCTTATAGTCCGAAAAATACGGTGATTATTAGAATTCATTATAGCAGCTTTTCCCAACTTGCCATCCACGATTGATGTCGTGGGCCCTTAGTTTCTGAGGAGGGTCAATCACCATGATGTATTGGCTGGGAAATCTGAAAGCTATAGTCTCAACATATCTGGGAATGAGACGGGCTTTTAGAAGTAGCAACTATAGAAGCAAATCAGCTATCTGGAACTGGTTTGTTTGAACTGGTGATCACTGAGGCATTACCAAAAGATCTCTTGAGGGCTCTTAGATAAATATAGGCATCCATCAGTAGAGAGGAACATCTGCAACACTTTATACATGTTTTCTGGAAGAGAGAGAATTCCTGCCTCCCCCAGAAGGTGAATATCATGACCTAAGCAGTTCCTTCCAACTGTATATTTGTACGATCTTATCAGGGAAATGTAAGAAAGTGAGGAGACAACAGAAGGCTTAATGGAAGATTTCCAAATAGTTACATTTATGGGTTGTCGTGGATGAAAAGAAGAAAAAGAACTACATAAATGGAAGAAATTGTTAAGTTTCCCCTTTTTCCATGTCTCCAAATGCCAATTCTCAATTCAACTGTCTCCCCCTCCACACACTCATCCATTTTAATTGAGTTCGCTGTTGGCTCCCAGACCCCTCTTATTTAATGGACAAAGCAAGCTGATTTGCCCAGTACGTTTCTCAAACTCACACAGCTCTGATTCCTACAGAGATTTACTGCGTTTCTATTCCCTCTCCTTGCAAGAACCTTACATGAACTAAATGAAATGAAAAACACATGAGCTAAAAGCAGCAGGATCTTGCCAGATACCCTTCTCCATCCAAAACGGCGAACTTGTAGTCAGTTTGTCCTTTCATGTGTTGTTTTTTCTGGCTCTGTGATCCAAGATTTTTTTTTTACTACGTGCAGTAGTATAACAACATATTATGCAATTCTGTTTTCCAAGGAGAACACTGTGCAATTCATGAAGTTTACTGAATCAGTTTTTCCCTATGGCAAATCAGCAGAATAGAATGTGTAGATATCTACATACATATCAGGCTATCGCAGCGATCAAAACCATTTTTATTTTAGGTTGATGGACGTTATTTCAGGGGCTTTGTATGTGGGACTGAAATTTTATTTTAGATTTGCCAAAGCTGACTCCTGCATTTTAGGATCATTTGTACAATATGCAAAAGCCAAACCGGGCTTTCTTATTCTTACAAAGTTGCTAAGGTGAGTTTCAACTATGGGAAGTGTGTTCCAATAAGCTCTGTTCCCAGGCATCCAAAATTAATAACTATATGTAAGAGCTGGTTTCCTGAGCGTTGATCTACCCATAAATATTCTCATACTTGTAGAAGGAACATTTACATTTCTGAATATTCATCACAAAAATCTAAAAAGAAATTCAAAATACTGTATAAACAATTAAATACATTTACTTCTACAGTGTTTCAATAAATTTTGAGTAGAAGTTCAAGACTCTAATAGGGACCTGCAAATGACTAAACTTTTACTCTTTCATAGTTTACTTTTGTTGGATAGTTTTCACTTATTTATCCATTTAATGACATATTTTTAGAAATGAACGTTTTAGAGTGGTAGACTTCACTCATTCACTGCATGAGGTTGTTGTGGAGATAGGCAGATCTTCCATTTTTCTTTTATTCTTAAACAATAATAGAAAGGAGTCTTCAAGAGCCTGTCAGAAATGAAACAAAATAGTGAGTGGTCTAGTGGGCTCACTTGAATTCAATGTTCAAGTATAGACTAAACAGTCATTTGGACTTGTTCATGGTCGAGAGTTTGGATTTAGTAGCTTAAGGGTTCCTTCCAATTTCATCATTCTATGAAAAGGGTATATATAAACCTGAAACGTATTCACACCACACCCAGGGTCTATGCCAGACCAGTGTCTGAACTAAATGAAGAATTACTGTCTTATGCAACAATTGAATAGCATTTCCCAATCAACTATGTACGTTTGTCCCTGTGAGTTTAATATTTGGATCTTTATTTAACAGCTGGCATCGCCAGGCTTAGCATTGCTTTTAAAGATGCTGCTATGTGCCTGTAAAGCACACCCTCATATATATTATTTAGCTGCTACTATTTATTCAGGCATAGTTATTCTGTACATGAGTCTTTCCTCAGATGTGGTGGATTTTAACTTCCATTCGAAGGACACCAGATGGAGAAAGCTTGTTACATTACATGAAATTCACTCCAGTATAAAACAAAGCTGTCTTGCACTCCTTCCACTTTCATCTACATCCAAGAACAGAAAATAATTTTCAAAAAGTGATTTACTGCTACTATTTCTAATTGTTCAGCTAGGAAAGCATCAAGGACTCCACAATTTCAAACCTATTTCCAGCCTTCCCTTTTGGGGGAATGTTGTTGAAAAGGTGAATGTTGTTGGGCTGTGTCTGCAGACGGCCATGGATGAAATGAATTATCCAGGTTCATTCCAGTTGGCTTGGATGTGGCAAATTTAACCACCCTTGTGGTTGATCTCAGGTAGGGTTGTTCTACATCCCTTCTGCCCATCTTTGATCTCTTAGAGATATTCAGTACCATCAATCATGGTAATCTTCTGAAACATAGCATTGCAGTGATTCTGCTCCTAACTGGGTCAGTTCTGGAGATGAGAGAGAGGTCCACTCCTAAGTCCTTGCTTTATGAATATTCAAAGGCGATTACTTTCTCCTCACTTCTATTTAACATCTACATAAAGTCATTGGGTGGTAAATACACTGCACAAAATCAATTGATCCTGGGGTTGCTGGAGATCTGGATAGATAAGAGCAGGCTTAATCTAAACAAAATCTGACAAGGCTGATATACTCTGGGTCCCTTCTAGTAATATCTCATGGGACCTAGGATATCTTTTTTGTTTCTGCCTATTCTACACCCTCCACCCCATACACATGGTCCTAACTCTACCTACCTTCTTAAAGCATTGAAAACCTGGATTCCCCCCCAGGAAAGTAGGGGAATCCATTTAAAGATATTTACTTATTATGGATGCATAAGCTGCCTCTGGCACAATATGTTTTCATTGCTGATATTTATTTTGTTGATTTTCTTTTAGCTGATTGTTAGCTGCTCAGACTTGCATGGCGAAGAGGCAGCCATGTACATGAATAAATAAACTATTCAATGGCACTGCGACGTCATCTGAGTAATTTTATCCATCATTTAACTAGCTTATTGACAAACTCCTTAACTGACGCTACCATATTTTAATTTAATATCACATTGATTTCATTTGGGGTTGAATTGGAGATGCCATCCTTAAAAAGTTCAACTACCTGTACCTGTTGAGCACCTTGCTTTTGATTTTATTATTATTTGTTGTTCCAAAAGCAAAGAAATTGTGCAGACAGATTCATTATACAATTAAGAAAGAGATGAGAGATGAGCCCTGGTCAATTGGACAGAGCTTGGAAAAACCTAAAGGTCTCATTTTTGGTTTAAATATTATGTTCTTGTAATTCTATTACACTTTAGTATTTTAGTATCAATGGATTGCTAATTCATAAAGTATATTTGCATGAATATCTATTTCTTTTTATTTTGGAATTCAGGTTGGTTCTATGGAAAAGAATATATAAATAAAACATGATGAGCATCTAGTAAATCACAGTTGTACCCTTATATGATTTGGTGTTTGGATTTGTCATTAAACTGACTATCTCAATAAAATACAGGTGGATGTACTATCAGTTGCACTCTCAAGAATACCATTTTTCTTTTAGTTGATATAGAAGGGGCATGCCAACCATTACAATGAGGAAGATATATCAATACCCAGCAGAGACGATGCTTATGAGCAGAATAAATGGTATGGTTCACATGTCAAAGTTTCTTTCTACCCAGAGATTGCTGATTCTGATTCAGGGCAACTGAAATCATAATATCTCTGCATTACTTCCATAAATGTTTTAAATTAATATATACCACTTCCTCCATTAAAACATGTGCGTTTTGCTGTTCTTTATTCTTGAATATTTAACTATTTAAACATGAAATTTCAATATAACCAAATTGTTTCTTAATGCTTTTACTCTCAACCTTGCAATGTTTTTCCTTGCACTCAGATTTTTACTTAATTGCATAGTTTCACAATAACCTAGAAAGGCAATTGCCTTTTTTTCAAATAGAGAGGGTCAAACTATTTAGGAAATTAAACATGCCCCTCCTGGCCATTATGCCATCTTGCTCCCCAAGTTAATGTACCTGCCAGAATTCTATCTCAGCATAATACCTGTTCATTTTCTATGCTATCTATGGTGGCATATCCCATCATCCAGGAGAATTGCAAATAATCACCCCCTTTGTCATTAAAACTTAAATGGCAGTGGCTAAAACTGGAATTTTTAAAAAATGGAATAAGCATGATAGTTCAAGAAAGAGCTATGCAAACAAACAAATAAAATCAATGCCAGAATGTCTTTCAAGCGATAGCAATTGCCAACTATGTAAGATCAGAGATGAAATTGTAGATTTCCTGATTAGTGGCTGAAACAAAATTGACCAAATTATGTATATGCAATATTACAAAAGAGTTTGCAAAGATTGTGCACTGGAATTCATATAAAAAGGTAGGCTGTTCTATTAACAAAAATGACTGGAACCACTCACTGAAAATGTCTCGGAAAATGAGGTCTAGATCATATAAGATTTTAAAATACAGATCAACAGATACTTGAAACACAATAGATCAGACATAATTATTATTGAAAAATTTAAAAATGTGGTTCATAGATGGAGCAATACCCTGAGGTAGGTATTGAAAAAGTAGCAAAATATCAAGATTTGCAAGTTAAAGACTTTGGAAGAAAAAGCCAACTATAATACCAATAGTAATAAAAGATCTTGCAACCACACCAAAGGGATTTACCAAAGATTTGGAAGTTTTAATTTTATTGGACTTGATATCACTGACTTTGCAAATACCCTTCTGAGTTTGGTGCATTGGTTCAGGGTACTGAATTAGAAATCTATAGGTTGTGAATTTCTAATTTTCTCTTGTGCATGAAGGCCAGCTGTCTAATATTGGGGTCAATCAACCCTCTCTCACTCCAATTCATCTCAGGTTGTTGTGGGGAAAATAAAAGACAGGAATTACATGCATGTATTATTGTACACTGCCCAGATTCATGATATGGGAAGCTATATAAATGTTATAAATTAATAAATTAATACCACCTTGAGTTGATACCATTGTGAGATGGGCAGCTATATAAATGTTATAAACAAATACCACTTTGAGTTGATTAAAATAAAGGTGGGATAAAAAGAAACAAACAAATTTCTTGCTTGCATTTTTGGGACTTCTAACTTTTGCCACAAAGTTATCATGGTTCTTAAGCTCTTGGTTAGAATTTAGATCTTAGAAGATAACTAAAGGCTGAATGAATAATAGTATCAGTAATGAACATTATCCTTCCTTTTCAAGCAATATAGGTAAAGAAAAACAAAACCTTTACAATTTCTCTGAAAAAGGTATTGTTTTAGATTAATTATAATTTTAATTACAATTAACCTATTTACAGGTTACTTAAATCTTCTCCAATCGGATGACACTGCAATATTACATCAACCACTTGGCTTTTGCCTGTGTGCCATCTGTTTATGCCTGTCAATCAATCAATCAATCAATCAATCAATCAATCAAAATTGTGTGTTTTGGTAGAAAAACACAGCAGAACATGTGATCACTTCATTATGCTATATGGTATTCTAAATTCAGAAATTATTCTCCATATACAAAGAGGTTTTTTTAGGGGAAAAAAAATCACATTTCACAATTCATCTTTTGAATACAATGTGTATAATTTGTGACTCACCCATCTCTGGATTTTAAATAGGTAAGATCTCTTTGCTATCGGGTATTTGCAGGAGAAAGTAGATTCAGATGGCAAAAGTGGTTTACCCGTCATCCTAATCCCTTGTAGCTGTCACAGGTTTTTAGAGTACTTCTTTATGTTAGTATCTCCTGTACTGTTGATCAAGAAAGGAAAATTGAGGCTGAGAGAGAATCTTGTCAATATTATGAGTTCTTGGTAGATGCAGGATACAAAAGGGGCTTGAGTAGCTGAGCCACTGAAGCTGTACCAGCTGAAGTCCAATCTTTAGATCTGTGATGTTGCAGAAGCTTCAGAAAAGGAAAAGGACAGTCACAACTAAAATTTTAAATTATCGGAGGTGATGGGATTTTCATCTGCCTAAAAGCGTGTCTGTTCTGTTGGCTGACTATTTCCCCATCCTTCTTAATAGGTTACTTAAGGCAAATGCCATTTCAGGAAGTTCCATGGAAACAATTATATGACTGATTGCCCTTATTGAATAATTGAATTCCTCCTTTAAGAAAAATCCTTAATACATCTGTGATGAATTTTTAGGAGTTTCCCTCAACAGCATAAAAAGAGAGGACACATTGGAATCAAATATATAAATCACATAGTTTTCATATGACCGTGCAAATTGTTGGCATTGGAAATCACTGAGTAATGCAAGAGGAAGAAAAAGTGTTTCATTTAATGTATTGAGCAACATGTTATATCACATATATAGTGAAGCAACAATTATAACTTTTGAGATTGTTTGAGGAACACTAACCTGAATGGTGCTGCCCTCTGGTGGCTTATCAGCTGAATGACACCAAGTAAGAAAACTAGACAACCCCCCCCCCCCCCCCCCCACTAGCTTCTCTGGTTTGATAAGCTTATCTTTAAAAAGAGATGCCACTTCCTTTATGGACATCCTTTTGTATTTGTTACACATAATCTATTAGAAGAAAAGAATATATACATTTTGGACAAAAGTATCATTACTTTTTCTTCATGTCTCCCTTCAGAGAAATTCAGGGTAGCTGAATTACACATGGTAGACTACCTACAGCTGTCCAGATTTTATTGAACATCAGCTCCATAAACCTCTCAGAACTGGCCTCAGGAAAGCTGAGAATTGTATTGGTGAAATACATTTTCTCACTTTTCTAGGAAACACGGCCAATTGTGAATTGTATTTCATCAGCATCTAAATCTGTGTTTGTCAACACAGCAGCTTTTTGTTGTGTGGACTTCAACTCTCATAATTCCTCAGCCAGCTTGAATTCTGGGAGTTGAGGTCCAGATATCTTAAAGTTGCCAAGGTTGAAAACATCAATCTAGATCAGTGGTTCCCAAACTTGGCAACTGGCTGGAGAATTCTGGGAGTTGAAGTCCACAAGTCTTAAAGTTGCCAAGTTTGGCAACCACTGATCTAGATCACGGGTGTCAAACTCGCTGCCTCACATTGCCATCACATGACATTTTGTGACATTTTTCCCATTGGCGGAGCTGGGGTGGACATGGCCTGTGCATGATGTATCCGGCCCATGGGCTGCCAGTTTGACACCCCTGAGATTGTTGTACCATTAGGCTGTTTAATTGATGTCTATGTTTTACCTTCCTATTTATGGACCTAAGGGAGCGGATGACAGAGCAGCTGCCAGAGATTATAATGGGAAGAAAGAATAACCTTAAGGAACCAAGACAATGGTTAGATAAAAGAAATCTGAATCTGAACCAGAACTGTAGCCTGTAACCTAAAACTCAGGCAAGTCTCTCCTTAGTTCTCATGAAGATGAGGTCATAGAGCAGTGGTGGGTTCCAGATCCCGTTGCAACCAATACGGTTGCAATGGGGCCCAACGTCTTCCACATGAACGCAGCAAGCACGCACACACGTGCAGCACACACATGCGTTCTACCCTTCAGCAATGCCTCTGCGAGCCTCTGCGATGCTCCAGCTGCTCGGTGGAGCATCACACAGGCACTGTACATGCTATGCACGTGCGCAGAAGCGCCGAAGAGTTTAAAGAAAGGTAAGGACGACGGGCGGACAGGTGGGCCCTCCGGACAGGCACCGGTACACCCATATAGGGTGTACCGCCTACAACCCACCACTGTCATAGAGGGGGAGCTTATCCAGACTTGCAAAAATCAGTTACTATAACCTAAAAATAAAAATAGTATTTATTACTTTGGTTTCTATTCTCCCCTACCTGGAAGGACTGAAAGGACTGACAGATATTAACAGGTGGGCATAATTATGCAGAAGTCAATAGAACTGATGCAGTATTCTTTTTAGAAATTCTGAGTTGTCTCCTTTTTCAATATATTATGCTAACAATCCCAGTACTGATACATTGAATGGAGGAACAATGGTCGACGTATAGTTTAGTAAATAGAAGCTCCAATTCTAAAATTTGTGGAAATAGGCAGAAGCAGTCAGAAGGCCTGGAGAATTAATTTGAATGTCTTTGGCAATTGGAGATGGCATATTCTCATCAATTACAGAATATTCTAGTTTAGACAAAATTGCTGAGGGTGTTACCTGCTCATAAAAAAAATTATTGAGAATCATCTACTTTCATAGGTCCAGCAAGGGAGATGTTTAACCAGGATTTCTTGATTGCTGACCATTAATCCAGGCTGGCTCTTTTTACACTGCACTGCTCTGGTGTAAACAAACAACCAATACTGAAATTATATGTTGTTTCTAATTATATGAATACTATCCCAGTGGTCTTTCTGAGTTCCACAGAAGACCAAGTGCTCTTTCATGATCATAGAGGGCATTCATTTGTGAAGACCATCTTTGGTTATAGGATGCAGACAGGAAAGGATCAGCTTCTTAAGTGTTTCAAAATAAGCAAAGGTCCCTTAAGCTCTTTGATTTTAACTGCAATCATGTTATTTCTGTTTCATTACAGTTTGGTTTACTCTTATAATTGCAGGAAGTATATCATTATAAATTGATGAGTCTACAGAGACAGGAATACAAAATGGCTTTTAAAAAAGGGGGAAAGGAGATTTTCCCAGCCACTTAAATTTCCATTGAATGTATTGGAGTTAAGTCTGAAAGAGTTATTTAATTGACATGCAAAATATTTGTCTCTTTTCATGGCTTTGGGTCATGCCCATTATTATCCAACTCTCTAATCAAAGAATTACAAATATTAATTACTCAAAGTCTGTCAAATTGTTTCATGTGTCTAATATCACCAGATGACCATCTCTGTGTAAAAAAGCAGTAAATCCGTTCTGAATATGTAATAATATCAGGGAGGGGAAATGATAAAGGGAAAAGATCTATAAAAAGGAAGAGCAAGAACTTAAGTGAATAAGTTCTACTCAGCTGTACTAAGAAAATGGAACCATATGAAAGATAATGCATTTCTTAAGGGAGTGATTTAAACCACAAATACTAAGTATGCTAAGCACTTTAGAGTAGAATAACAGAGTTGGAAGGGACCTTGGAGGTCTTTTAGTCCAACCCCCTGTCTAGACAGGAAATCTTATACATTTCAGTACAAATGGTTTTCCAACATCTTCTTGAAAACTTCCAGTGTTGGAGCATTCACAACTTCTGAAGGCAAGTTGTTCCACTGATTAATTGTTCTGTCAGGAAATTTCTCCTCAGTTCTAAGTTGCTTCCCTCCTTGATTAGTTTCCACCCATTGCTTCTTGTTCTACCCTCAGGTGCCTTGGAAAATAGTTTGACTCCCTCTTCTTTGTGGCAACCCCTGAGATACTGCTATCATGTCTCCCCTAGTCCTTCTTTTCATTAAATTAGACATATCCAGTTCCTGCAACCATTCTTCATATGTTTTAGCCAATGAAATGGCTTTGACCAACGAAATGCCATCAGTTTCACAGGAATTTAGAATGTCTGAATATTTGGTTCATGTCTATATAAATGTTTGAATGACTAAATATGAAGTAGTGACTATTATTAGTAAATGTTTCTTATAATATATATGAATGTTTCCAAAAAGGCATATCAAAGGAAGGAGAGGACTAATATTTGCTGTTGGAAAGGAATTAGTTATAGCTCTACTGAATTCAATTTTATTTCTGAAAATCAGTGGTCCATCTTTCTTGTGTCTGTGTGAGATACATATACACATTTTAAAAGACCAAATAGATGAGAAAGGCTGAGATCATAATAAGGATATAAATAAGGGATGATTTGGAGGCATGATAGTCTTGGGGCATTTTTTTCTTTCAGAAAATGAAAGATTAAGGCCAGATGGGGCCTCATGTCCATCTACACTGATTTACTACCTAGCATCATAGTCAATCACACCCTTCAGTTTCTACATCAGCCCCAGATGTCCTGGCTAAACTACAGCATATGCATTAGGAAAGCATCCAGATTTTCCTTCACAGGCTTCAAGGGGGGAAACAGTGGGAGGAGAAGAGCCCCAGAGTGACCCCATTGTCTCTCAGCTGCAAAGGGTCAGTGCTAATGCCATGCAACTGTTCCTTTAAACTCAGTCCAAAAGACATAAGCATGGTGTCCATGGTAGTCAAACCCTTGGCCTTTTCTTCTTTCATTTTCAGTTGATACCAGTCCGTAAGAAGAGTTTCTGTTGCATCTTTTTGGCCATCTACTGGAAGATTCTGGTTCAGCTACAGCAAAAGGAACATGGGAACAGAAACATAAAAAATAAAGTATAGTTATATTGAATTATATCATTGATCCGTTACACATAATATTGTCAACACCAACTGGCTGAGGTTTTCCAGAATTACAGGAAGGTTTGGTTTTTTACCCCCAGCCTTAGCTAGAGATGCCAAAGAGTGAACCATCGGCTTTACATGGGTGAAATGTGTGCTCTGACCATTGAACTATCTAAGAAGTCTCAAGTTTCAAATCTTAATGTTAACAGATCTATAGATTTTTAAAACACAAAGCCGTGGTACTAGGCTTCTTGAGGAAGCTGGACTTGAAACAGATACAAGGCATTCAGGGATACAAGAGTTTCTGATAAGTATGTTTATTGTAAAAATGTAATTGTAAAAGCCACTGTGAAATTTTTTTGCAATTGCTGCTGTATGTTAAATGTAATTCCTATTTATAGAAAAATCAAGGTTCAATGGAGTGGTGGGTTGCAGGTGGTACGCCCCAGTATAGGAGTACCGGAGCCTGCCCGGAGCACAGGATACTGTTCCAGTATGATGCTCTGGGGGCCCACCTGCCTGCCTGAGCTCCTTACTGGTCTTTTAAGTCTTCGGCGCTTCCATTGAACAGCTGGACCATCACGGAGGTGGTAAGACGCACATGTGTGTTGCACATGCATGCACATGTGCTGCGCGCATCCATGTGGACAATGCCGGGCCCATTCCAACCGTATTGGTTGGATCGGGATCCGGAACCCACCACTGGTTCAACATCTTACACTTCTTTCTCCCATTTGTGCAATGTTTTAGGCTAGAAGGTATATCAAGAGAAATGGATTACATCTGCTTCTTGTCCTGGTAATGGCCTGATCTGGTATAAGTCTCTTTGCTTATGACTATGTGAGCATTTGCTATCACATATGGGAAGAAGAATATTCTTCAACTATTGCTCTGGAAAGCACAATAACAGATGGTGCTTTCCAATCTTGCATGATAGTTATCAGTGCATACTTCTAGGCACGGGTAGCCACTAACTCATACTTCTTGGCATGGCCACTGAGTGAGCAAACATCACTGTTGAAACACGTTGGTATCGGCTTTCACAACTGGCATCAATGAAGTGATCAGTGATGAGTTTTCCGGTTGAATGGCGATAACCTACTTCTGAAGATACCAGCCACAGGTGCTGGCAAAAGAAGAAAACAAAACTAGAACATAGCTATTTAGCTAACAGCTCATCACTGAAACATTGATCAATACTTATAGAGAGTTATAATCAGGATAGTACAATTAATCATCTCTTAAGAAATGATGAACAAATACTTCCTACATAATTGAGTTCACACTTTAACTCCAAATTTACATCCTCTCTTCAATGTACAATTCAGTTTAGGATTTGTATTTCTCCCAGTCTTTGAACCAATTAATATGACTTGTTAAAAAAAAGTACACATTAAGGATATGTACAACTAAAATGAGTAGATTAGTGGGGAAATGTACATAAAACTTGTAAATAACATGGACAGATATTACCATGTTCTTTCCCACTACAATTTTCCTGCTACAATTTTCCTGCTACAATTTTATTATACTTATAATATACGTATAATAATAAAGTGTTTTTTATGGAGATTTCTACTGAATTCCAAGTAGTGGCCCCAGAGATTTTTCTAAAACATTGTTAGAGTTTAAAAGATTATTGTAAAGTTCTATTAAAAATATTAGTTTAAACTTGATTGGTCTACAGCATAGAGCACTTCTTTTTGTGTTGAACTGTTATACAACTGATTCTTTCTGAAGTAGCAAATTCATTTAATTTTCCCAAGTAGCATTAAAATTGAAAGTCTGCACTGCAAAATAGTGCTCAATTATCTAATATGAGATAGCATTTGAGGTTAAAGGAAAGTTCTGATGATGACTTGAAGCTCTGACCAATTAAGAATAAAGATTCTAAATTACTTTGAACAATGATCACTACAAAGTTCAATCTAGCAAAATTATTATTTTAATATTTTGTATATTTTTATTGAATGTTTGCCTGCTGCCTAGAATTGCTTTTGGTGAGATAGGTGCTGTATACATTTAATAAATACATAAAAAGGGTCATATAGATTTTTATACTGATCATACTACATGATGGCTGATGACTGCAAGTGAAAGATTTAGCTCTGTTGGCTACAAGTTGAGGTAGAATCAGCAATTACTATAAGATTATGGCATACCTACTCTCAAATTGCTCCTATTCTGTGCTTATGCCATCTTGATTCAACAAAATCCTTTCCATTCAAAGTTATTTTGGCAACAAATATTCAGCCCAGACAGCAGATTATCATTTCATTTATCAGGGTAATCTCCCTACACTTTCCACCTTTCTATTCCAGCAGAGCAATGGCCAATAGCTTTTCTATATGTAGACCTGCCTTATGAGATGTAGATACATTTATGTGCCTGCATATAAAAATACATGAAAAAGCACACACATACAATGAACAACTAATTTTTTTTCTTAATTGCCATGTTAGTCACCCGAAGTTATCAGAAAAATGGTGAAATTGTGCACTGCTTGAACTTTTTCTTTCCTTTTTGTTTTTAAGTATAGGATGAAGTAGATAGTTCAGGGAAATAAAAGCACTTTAAAAAGTTCCTGGTGTATTTCAAGCCAGAAACGTTTGTTTACTAGGAAACTATTATAACATTTTTGGTAAGGGGAGCTCTATAATATATTGGAAATACTTTTCTTTTATTCCAACAGCACTGTAATGCTAGGTTGTTTTATTATGACTGTTTCAAAGTCACCATGTGTCCATTTAACAAAGTAGACCAGACAAAAACAAATGCTATATAGGTCAGGGCTACTTTCATTCTAACAGCTATAGTAACAAACTCTTACAAATCTGAATGTGCCTCCAACTCTCTTTATTTTGTATGAACTAAGAAGGGCCTGCCTGATATGTTTACTCAAATTAATATCTTGGCTCAGATTAAAATCCCTCTTACCTGACCATTGGTACCATATGACCCTGGTAGTGCCTCTTCCTCCTGTCTTTCAAGTCCATTCTCTCTGTCCTCTACACAAAGGGAGCCCAAAGAGTTAAGTAGACTGCTTGAGTCTCATTCTCCTCATTTCCTATCTGATGCTTTAATCCAAATATAGTATTCAACAGGTTCTGACCAGTTCTGGAGAATCGGTAGCGGAAAATTTGAGTAGTTCAGAGAACCGGTAAATACTACCTCTGACTGGCCACGCCCCCATCTATTCTTTGCCTCCTGAATCCCAGCTGATCAGGAAGGAATGAGGATTTTGCAGTAACCTTCTCCTGGAATGGGGTGGGAATGGAGATTTTACAGTTTCCTTCCCCTGCCACACCCACCAAGCGCCCACCAAGCCACACCCACAGCCACACCAAGCCCACCAAGCTACGCCCACAGAAACAGTAGTAAAAAGATTTGCATTCCACCCCTGCTTTAATCACAACACTATACAGATCCTCCCCCCCCCCACACACACATCCTCTTGGTCTCCTTGGCATAGTATTTAGCATTTATTATTCAGTTTTCCAGCTATAAAGGTAATAGGTGTTTTCCCAAAGTTATGGAACTAAGATGCCCAGATGCAATTACTTCTCTTTCTCTCTCTCTCTTCTTTACATTCTGAATAAAGATTCACTTCTAACATTTGTCTGGTCTTTTCTTGTCCCAGCCCACTGTTGGCTTCCTTACTCCAACAATTAATACTACAGGAGAAAATCTTCATTTCATCCTATGTGTTTTTAGTACATTTGCTGTCACACTAAAGGATCGTAATAAGGAAAGTATAGGATAAGTTAGTAACTTATCACAAGTAACTTTCCTTCTCTTGGCCCTGACAATGGTATGAGAAAAGGAGTTCATGCAGTACATCTCAAGTCTGTATACAATGGCACTTCTTCTTTCCCTTACCTACACTATATCAGCTATTGACACATCCTATCTAATATACTGACAAGCTGTTGAAAATATCATTAATGGACAGCCATGTTAATAATGCATAAATCAATGAATAAATAAATACTCTGTATATTCAGAGGATATGTGGCATGGTTAATACCCATATACACATGTGTCTAATTCACACTAAAGTCATTAACTTCTTTCACTGATGCACATGCACAGACACACAATCTTAAACTTTGGCTGCCCTTACTTACAGTTATTGCAACCTTTCCTGTTTGAAAACAAGATTGGTCCTCCATCTGTCATCCCCGAATCATTTTTTCCATCTGTTCAAAAGTGTGTGGTTAAGGCATATGCAATGTCATATTTTTTCAAGAGTGTCCTTTTCCAACTGCATTTAGCTTCCACCTCTTGAGGATACTCTTCTATCAACCCTCTCCGGAGTGGGAGGAAAAGAAGAGAGCCAAGCAAAAGTGGAGTCTTCCTGGCAAACACTTCGCTTGAACAAATTCAACCTCATCCTTGCCATTGGTTTGTTCTTCAGAGAGCAGATCAGATAAAGAAGAACCAGGAGTTGGAGAGGGGGAAAAATAACTCTAGAAATGTTTTTCATGACCAAGTTACTGAAGAAAATGAAAAGGCCAGTTTTATAGAGTTGTAATCACTGAATCTAGTTCATAATCTGGTTCAGAATGCAATTGTTAACAGAATCTGTAGAAAAGGGGAGCGCCCTGTTTTCTTTCAGTGATTACAGCTACAGAAACAGAGTAATGCATTCTTCCACATATTGCTGAACAACATCACTAACATTTTTCAGCAAGGGGTGCTGAAAAAGGTAGTTTCAGGGATGGAATTCTACCAGTTCAGCCCAGTTCAGGCTTACCAGTAGCTCTGAAGATCTGCTGAGAGCGAACCGGTTCTCTCCGCCCTTCAGGTGGGCCTGCCCCCCCTGGTTATACTTACCTATATTTCCTTGATTTTTAGCCCTGCTGATTGACGTGGCAGAGTGGATTGCTGCACCTCAGCTGTTTTCCTGTGAACTGCGCATGCGCACGCTCAGCGAGCCTGATGTTAAACTGATAGGATGCCATCCCTGGGTAGTTTGCCAATATCTCACTACTAGTTCTCCATTCCTCCGTTATATACATTCAGCAATATGGATCCAGGATCTGGTTTGTAAGGCTAGATTAGAAAAAGTATACAACATACAGTAAATACCAGCGAGAGGGCAATGACCACTAATCAGCCAGGAATTTGGAATTCAGAAATGGCAGGAAAGGGTTAAATCTACAAAAGGTTAAACAAGGCATCAAAAATATTACAGCAAAAATCTCAGAGAGATTAAAATAATTAATACCTTAAAAACTGAATGTGCATAGCTAACCCAGCATCTCTCCCCCGCCCCCCTGCATCCAGCTTTGAAATACATGCTCAAAAGTTTTGGATCTGGAGAGAGAGGTTTTAAAGGATTAGCATTGAGAAAAATGCCTTATTTTGATTTCTACAAATAGAACGTCTTATTGACCAAAAGAGAAATAGTAGTGTTGCCTGAGGTCAAATATTTCCTACCTGTTGAATGAAGAAAAAAGCAGTTTGCAGGAAGTTTACCAAAAATTTTCTTCAGTGCCTTTATTTGTACTAAATGCAAAAGCTTTAAAAACCTAATTCTTGTAGCCTTTTGGTTTTCATGGGTTCACATTATTTAAGACACTATTTCAAGAAAGCATTTGGCAGTTTAAAAGAGGACCCTTTTCTGTGCGCTCTTATTTTACATACAGGTATGTCCCTTGTTACAGAATTAAACTGGAGAGCCAGTTTGGTTAAGTGGTTAAGGCACCAGATTGGTTGTTAAGGTACCACACTGGAAATCAGAAGACTGAGTTTTATGCCTTTAAAAAATTAAAGCCAGCTGTGTGACTACGGGTCAGTCACTCTCTCTCTTAGCCCGACTCATCTCACAAGGTCCTTATAGGGAAAATAGGTGGAGAAGGAAGGAGTATTAGGTATGCTTGCTATTCAATGGAATGTGCAAACCAGAATGTGGCTTGTTTTAGAAACCAGGTTAAGTGTGTTAGGGGACTATAGTCAACAATACTTTTATCTCACATTTCTTTGCTTCAGAACAGTAACCATTGCACAGAAAAGTGACAATCAAAGTTAGGTGCAGTGCTATAAATCAATAATTCTCAACTTAAAGATGTGTGAATGTCAACTCCCAGAATTCCCCAGGCAGAATGTTGGTTCATATATCTTAAAGTTGCTCTAGCTGAGAATCACTGCTATAGACACTTACCTGGGAGTGAGACCAGAAATAAATTCTTGAATATAATTTTATTCAGAATATAAATGTGACTATGATGCATTTAATATATTCCTTGATAGACACAGCTCCATTATTAAAGACTCTAATTATTAAAAGACAAAACAAAGCCTGAAAATTTTTCAATTGTGGCATCAGATAAAAGTCATGGCCTGAGTTTGCTACTATTCACTTAAGGATGAAAAAAAGTTTTTGACTGTAAGTTCGGAGTGCTGCAAACATAGCTACCACAGAGCTATTTAGAAAAAAGCTGCAAGCAGTTTTTGTTGTTGTTGTTGTTGTTGCTGTGTGTAATCAATATAGCTAATGATTCTCCCAAATCAACCCAAGGTCATCATGAGATGGCTAACTCAAGATGTATTTGGCAGCTGAAAGCAAACAACGTCCATTAAATACATCCAGCCCTACTAATGAGGCCAGCAGGAGACATCAAAGCCAGAACGAGCTTTCACTAGCCTCTTCTGAAATTCTTGAGGTAAATTAAATTAATAGACAATTTGAAAGAGGAAAATTGTGGCAGCTGGGGAAATCTTACACAACCTTTCCTTGAAATAAGAACACTTTAATGACAAAAGTGTTTTTCTGAGCATCTTTAAACAACTAGAAATTATTTGTATTCATGCTGCATATTCTATATACCTTTTAGCTAGAAGTAAACACCATTAAGATTTATAGCTAAGTAACCATAGAAAAATTAGCACTGTCTACAAGGCTTTTATGATTGCTACAATTTGATATATATATTTTGTATAAAAGAAGTCATGTGTTGCTGTTGTTATTGCTTCATGGTTTAAATAGTCTCTTCCAGCTGTAATTCTGATTAATTGTTTTTTCTAACTCAATGCTTAATGGTTTTATATAATAGTCCAGAAACACAGCACTCTAAAGTCACAAGAATCATTATCAGTGTTTCTCAACCTCAGGAACTTTAATATGAGTTCAAGTCAACTTCATCGACTGAATAACATAGAATAAACTTTTTATGATATGAATCAGGACAATTAGGCAGTTTTCAAGAAGATTTACATAACTTCTATTGGAGTTACACAAATTTTCCCCAGTTGCATGGATATGAATAGGGATAAAGCCCTTTGCTGTAATGCAGGATTCTGTACTATCCTTAGGTTTTTACATTTCTTCAAGAAAAGCCTCGTGTAAATAATCGCTGTAATCATACATACATACATACATACTTAGTATCTAAGTATGAGTGGCAGTTAAAAAAAATTCCTTAAAGAAAAAATAGTTGATATTGAAAGTTAACAAAATATTATTTTATATCCTCTTTTCTTGTAGAACAAATCCCACCTCTATAAAAAAAAGATTAAATGCAGACAATATATTCCTATTGTCATTATAATTTGAAAAACTAAGGAGAGGTTTTTATCCATTTCCAGTATTGCTGACACTGTGGAAATCATAGAGATCTGGAACTGTTTTTGAACAAGTACAAGATCTGGAGACACCCATGGTGAGAATATGGTACATAACATGTTACTCCTATATTGTGACAGTGGTTGGCATTAGAAAGGGCATGCTGTCAACTGGTAGGGCATCTACTATGTATGCTAAATTCTCCAAGTTTAGTTTTAATATATCCATGTGGATTAGAAGAGCTGTTGATTTAATCCTGAAAAAGTCAGGGTCTCCATCATTGATGGCCCTTGTTTCAATGCTAGGACAGCCAGCTCTTTGGGGAGGTCCCCTTCCTTGTATCCAGTTCCGATAAAAATAAAATAAAAGGAAGAAAGGAAGTATTTGAATTTTCTTGACCAAAGAAAGTGAATGATCTATACATTTGTAGAACAGCAACTATTTGAATTATTTCAAAACATAGAAGATGGGTTGCAGATCCTTAAGAAACACAAAATGCAAAAATGTCATGTATTTGATGGGCTCATATTTAGAGATGCAGCAACATTTCCAAAAGTAGATTTTTTCCCCCTATATATGGTAAAACTTTTTGTGCCACCTCCCATGCTAGTTGGAAGATCTCTCAATTGTCTCTGACTGGCATTCTGTAGCTGGAGTGGAAGGATTAAGGCTGTCATAAAGAGAATAAAGAAAACTCAATTTAAAGGATCTCCTACATCTAAATGTGAAAAGTCTCTATGGTATTGCTTTATTCTCAAAATGTCCATGGCTTTGATTATGACCAAATTAGAGAATTTCAGAATAATACCAAAGGGTTAGCTTTGCTTTCTAAGATTGTAATAACACTTGTCTTTCCCCTCCTGTTGTGGGGGGAGCGGTAAGATTCACAGGAAAGCCCTTGATGAATTAAAATGTGAAAATAATAATGATAACGTGCATTTCAAGAAATAATTGTCCAGACACTAAGAAATGCAGTATCAGAAAGCTGAAGAATTAGCACTTTAATGTATATATACTACACCACAGAGCACGTTGTAAGTGGTTTAAAAATGTCAGCATATTTCCCCCCAATAAGTGGGGCCCTCATTTTACCAACCTTGAAAGGATGGAAGCTGAGTTAATCTTGAGTTGGTCAGGATTGATCTCCAGTCTGTGGGCAGAATTAGCCTGCAATACTGCATTCTAACCACTGAGCCACCATGGCTCCATATTATAAGAATCATTTAGCCTAACCCTGTGCAATTTGCAGGAAAACTAGCTAATTAAACTATTCCCAAGATGTGGTCATCTAGCTTCTTTTTAACAGCCTTCAGAGATGGAGCACCCACAATTTCTATAGGGAGACTGTTTTACTGTTACACATATCTTAACTTTTAAAAAATATAAGTTTTTCCTTATATGTAAGTGAAATCTATACAGCAGCAATTTATACTTCTGTTCATTGTTACTGTATTCATGGAAAAATGTTGACAATATTTCCTGTAGCCTCCCTTCATGCACACAGCTATCTTGTTTCCTCAGGATTCTTTCTTCTGGCATGGTATTCTCAGATCCTAGCTAAAACGAAGTTTCTGAAGTCATAACTTCTGAAACTTAAGCCCCATCCTCAATCAACTAAATTAGAAACCTGGTATTATTTTGCCAACCAATCCCTACCCCCACATTTCCATGTTTGCAGTATAGTTGGGAAGGGGTTGGCTGAAAACACACTGGACAACTTTGCTGAACCTGATGCCTTTACAATGGCTGGAAATCAGAGGTGGTATTCAGCCAGTTCTGACCGGTTCTAGTGAACAAGTAGTCGAAATTTTGAGTAGTTTGGAGAACCAGCAAATACCACCTCTGGCTGGCTCCACCCCCATCTATTTGCTACCTCCCGAGTCCCAGCTAATTGGCTGGGTTTTCTCTTGTTGTCCTGCACAGGAGAACGGAGCTAAAAAGCAGGTTAGTGGGGTGGGGAGAGTTTCCTTGCCCTGGAGTGGGGTGGAAATGGAGATTTTTACAGTATCCTTTCCCTGCCACGCCCACCAAGCCATACCACGTCCACAGAATCGGTAGTAAAAAAAAAATTGAATCCCACATTGCATAGGGGTTTAAGCATTTGGAGAACACCAGGTTAAACATGTTTGTGTAAAGTTCAACGGATTTAAAGAAAAAGTTTGAAGTTTGAAGAAGTTTGAAGTTTTATTTTATTTATATGCCGCCCTATTCCCTAAAAGGGGCTCAGGGCGGTGAACAACTCCAATGGGAAAGGGAACATGCAAATACAAAATAGACATTTAAAATAACCAACAACCACACCTGTCGAGAGGGGAAGGGAGCTCATCAACCCCAGGCCTGCCGGCATAGCCAGGTCTTAACGGCTTTTCGGAAAGCCAGGAGAGAGGTGAGGGTCCGAATCTCCGTGGGGAGTTCGTTCCAAAGGGCTGGAGCTGTGACAGAGAAGGCCCTCCCCTGGGTTGTAGCCAGATGGCATTGGCTAGTAGATGGAACCCGGAGGAGGCCGACCCTGTGCGATCTAATGGGTCCTTGGGAGGTAATTGGCAGCAGGCGGTCTCTCAAGTACCCAGGTCCAATACCATGGAGGGCTTTATAAGTAATAACTAGCACCTTGAAGCATATCCGGAGGCCGATTAGAAGCCAGTGCAGCTCGCGGAGGATAGGTGTAACGTGGGTGTATCGAGGTACACCCACAATCGCTCGCGCGGCTGCATTCTGGACAAGTTGAAGTCTCCGAATGCTCTTCAAGGGCTGCCCCATGTAGAGCGCATTGCAGTAGTCCAGTCTTGAGGTCACAAGGGCGTGAGTGACTGTTGCGAGTGCCTCCCGGTTCAGGTAGGGACGCAACTGGTGCACCAGGTGAACCTGGGCAAATGCCCCCCTGGTTACAGCCAACAAATGGTGTTCTAAAGTCAGCTGTGGGTCCAGGAGGACTCCCAAGTTGCGAGCCCTATCTGAGGGGCGTATAATTTCACCCCCCAGCCTGAGTGATGGAATACTAACCAAATTTTTGGGAGGGAAACACAACAGCCACTCGGTCTTGTCTGGATTGAGCACAAGCTTGTTAACCCCCATCCAGATCCTGACAGCCTCCAGGCACTGGCACATCACGTCGACCGCTTCACTGAGTTGGCACGGGGCGGACAGATACAACTGAGTATCGTCCGCGTATTGATCGTATTTTATCCCGTGCCGTCTAATGATCTCACCCAGTGGCTTCATGTAGATGTTAAACAGGAGGGGGGACAGGACCGAACCCTGAGGAACCCCATATTTCAGGGGCCTAGGGGTCAACCTCTGCCCCCCGACTAACACCGACTGCGACCTGTCCGAGAGGTAGGAGGAGAACCACCGAAAAACGGTGCCTCCCACCCCCACCTTTCGCAACCGTTGCAGAAGGATACCATGGTCGATGGTATCGAAGGCCCCTGAGAGGTCAAGGAGCACTAGGATGGAGGGGCGACCTCCATCCCTGGCTCTCCAGAGATCATCGGTCAGCGCGACCAAATTGGTTTCCGTGCTGTAGCCAGGCCTGAATCCGGACTGAAAGGAGTCCAGATAATCGTCTTCATCCAAGGACCGTCGGAGTTGAGAGGCCACCACTTTCTCGACAACCTTCCCAACAAAGGGGAGGTTGGAGACTGAACGATAGTTGTTCAAAATGGCTGGATCCAGTGATGGCTTCTTCAGGAGGGGTCTCACCACCACAATCTTCAATGCCGGTGGGAAGAAGCCCTCCCGAAGAGAGGCATTCACTATCGCCTGGATCCAACTCCGTGTCACCTCCCTGCTGTTCGCGACCAGCCAGGAGGGGCACGGGTCCAGTATACATGTGGCAGCACTCACCACTCCCATGGCCTTGTCCACTTCATCAGGGGCAACAGGTTGAAAGTCAGTCCAGAGATGACGTTCAAGACCTTCCCCCGGTACCCCGGCTGGCTCTGCGCAATTGGAGTCCAGGTCCATCCGAAGCCGAGCAACTTTGTCCGCGAGGAACTGGACATATTCCTTTGCTCTACCCTGTAAAGAGTTATCCGCCACCCTCGTGTTTAGGAGGGAGCAGGTCACCCTAAACAGGGCGGCAGGGCGAGACTCAGCGGACGCTATCAGAGCAGCAATATAGTTGTTCTTGGTTGTCCGTATTGCCGATAGATATGCTCCGATGCAAGCTTTTAATAATGCTAGGTCTGACTCGGATTTACTGGACCTCCAGCAGCGCTCTAGGCATCTCGTTTGGCGCTTCATCTCCCGGAGGTCCTCGGTAAACCAAGGAGCCCTCCTGGATCCACTGCCACGGATCGGCCGTAAAGGCGCAATCCGGTGGAGAGCCTCAGCCGCCACTGAGTTCCAAGTAGTGACTAAGGTCTCCACCGAGCTGCGGGCGAGAGTATCAGGCATAACTCCAAGCGCTGTCTGGAAACCCTGGGGATCCATAAGACGCCTCGGTTCCTCCTCCCTACAGCGGGGGATTGGTCTCCGAAAGTCAAGCCTCAGTAGGAAGTCTAAATGTGGCAGAAAGATTATATATATATATATTCGATTCCCAGCAAGGGTATGGCTAGCTGATGAGAGCTAAATAGCTTGAAATAGATCTATACTAGTCTCCCTTTATTTATTTATCAGCACAAATATTATATATATATATATATATATATATATATATATATATATATATATATATATATATATATATATATATATATATATATGATAGATAGATAGATAGATAGATAGATAGATAGATAGATATAGATAGATATAGATAGATAGATAGAGATAGAGATAGAGATAGAGATAGAGATAGAGATAGAGATAGAGATAGAGATAGATAGATATATAGATAGATAGATAGATAGATAGATAGATAGATAGATAGATAGATAGATATAGATATAGATAGATAGATAGATAGAGATAGATAGATAGATAGATAGATAGATAGATAGATTATAGATAGATAGATAGATAGATAGATAGATAGATAGATAGATAGATGATAGATAGATGATAGATAGATGATAAATAGATAGATAGATATTGTAGACCCAGTAAGTCTATACTTAAAGGGAGACACCTCTACAAAATAGCAGTTGAGCTTCTTGTCCAAGTCTTCATCATTCTCAGTTATATAAGTTATATAAGTATTTACTTTAGTTATAACCACATGTAACAAAAAAAAATCCATTAAAATACCAAGCTCCATCACAGGGGACAGAGGCATTGGGTTATCTTCTAACAGCTCTGAAACAGAAGAAAGTGTTGCAAAGCACTCTAGACTTCTAGAACAAACCAAAAATTCTCAGAGGAAGCAAAAATAAGACTCAAATAACAAGAGTTTATATAATCTATTAAGTGCTTGAGTAATAATATAGAGGGGGAGTATGATTGCTTAATCCCATGAGCGCCTGCAAAAAACGATTATGGGGAAAACACAGCTCTGCTTTGCTGTCCTCTTGATTAGATAATATGCACCTCAAATCTCTTTGTTTACAGCAATTTACAGTATATGCACAGAACTGAATTGAATGAGATTGATTCCCAAGTGTGTGTACAAAGGATTGCAGTCCTAAAGTAAGTAGAAAATAAAGTACTTGCTACCAATAGGATTTTTCAATCTTTCCAGCAGAGAAAGACTTGTTTGAAGGGGCAGATCTTATACCTGCAGACCAACCAGGGATTGTGTTAATTCTGTGCCTGTTTTTGTTGGTCTGAAAAGCAGGTTGTAATATCAGCATCTATGTAAATAACATTGTCCAAAAGAACTATAGTTCAAAAATTTCCTCCAATTGATGTTTTATTTTTCTTTGTGAAGCATGTCAAAGAGAGACTATAGGAAGTACCTGCTCCAATTATGCCTCTACATGTTCTACTTTTCGTCTTATAACTAGTTTCCTATTGATTAGTTAAAACATGGCATGATACTTTATTAATAATAAGCATGAATATGTTATCAATGGTTCTCAGTGTTTGGTATCCTGCTCCAGCAAGTATATATCAGAGACTGAGTTCCACCAGTATAGAATCAAAAGCCTACTTTTACTTTATACCAATGGTGAAATACATTTTTTTTTACTACCGGTTCTGTGGGCATGGCTTGGTGGGCATGGCAGGGAAAGAATACTGCAAAATCCCCATTCCCTCCACACTCCTGTGGAAGGATATTGCAAAATCTCCATTCCCACCCCACTCCAGGAGAAGGATGCTGTAAAATCTACATTCCCTCCCCACTCCAGAGGAAGTTTACTGCAAAATCTCCATTTTCTCACAATCAGCTGGGACTCAGGAGGCTGAGAATAGATGAGGGTGAGGCCAGCCAGAGGTGGTATTTTCTGGTTCTCCAAATTACTCAAAATTTCTGCTTCTGGTTTTCCAGAATCTGTCAGAACCTGCTGAATTTCACACCTGCTTTATATGTCTACAGGTAATCTGCTTTATACTTATTATTTATAATAAGTTTCAAAACCTGAAAGTTTCAATGATTTACCCTGAGGACCTATTTCTGAGTCTCACACTTGGCATGTGTACCCCCACATGGGAATGGCTACTTTAGATCATCCACTCTCTCTGTGTTTAAACAAAATGTCCTATACTCATCAAATTAAAGCCTGATTTCTGAATTATTTACTTGGGGCCCTTTTTGCAGACCTACTAAAAGAGGGGAAAGGAATTTTTCAGCATAAAATGTCACCTGTAGCCAAAATAAAAGGGGTAGGAAGAAAAGAATAACTAAGACTGTACAACTAAGATTTTTTTTAAAGAAACAAGACAGATTAACAAATAACAACAGTATTGATACAGCGTAATGCCTTGAGACAAGGCATTATTGGATTATAAATAATTGTGAATTATTGGATTGGAACAGAAATGAAGGATTTAAAAAATCTTGGAATTGAATTGGTTTGAGAGAATAACTATGGAAGAAATTATATATGTGTGTATACTGTATACATGTGTGTGTACCATACAAATGTGTGTGTGTATGTGTGTGTACATATGTGATGCAAAGTGAATCTCAGACCAATGCACTTTAAAAAGTCCTGCTCAAAGAAAAAGACGTAATAAAAATCAGAATTGGGCTGAATATTACATAAGATTCTAGTCAGAATCCTGCCCTGGTCTAGCTATATTATGGTCTGTATTATGATTAGAAGTGATAGCTACCAGTCATTCAGCCTCCATTTTGCATTGTTTTCCATACCTTTTTCAAAAAAACAAAGTAATACTCTTTTTCAGACAGGAGTTCCATTCAGTTTTATACCTAAAATGTACCTTATATGAATGCTCTGGATAATTCCTCTGTTCCCAGTCTCATTCTGACAATGCTATAATGAAGTCGGGTTCCTGCAGGCATTCCATATTCAGCATGACAGTTTGCAGAACTCCTGCAGAGAGTTGCCCTGAACACATGTTGACTGCAAAAAGCCAGCATCATTTGAGCAATGTCAGCAGGAGGCACTATTTAATTGGAGTGCTCATAGGGTGAATATTCTGAGTACAACAATGCTTCACCCTGACTGGAGTGGTTGCATTGCAAAACACCAAATAGCTTATGGACTCTGGAAAACTCCACACTGAATTCCGATGAGTGCAGAATCTGCTTCACTTCAGAAAGTTACCTGATTCAAAATGTGGTCAAATCCAACACAGAGGGCTATTCTTAAATATTCTATGCCTTTTTAAAAGGAAGTCATAATTGAGCAGCAAGAGAAGAAGGTAAAAATTCCGTAACATATTTTGGAATTATCATTCACATACTGAATGATCAAAAGTGAGAAAAATCATGGGTCCCCCTTATCTGCGAAACAATCATCCATTGTGTTACCTCTTCCTTTGTCCTTCAACTGTATATTTTCTCCAATCTGTAAGAAATGTATTTGGGCTGGAAAAATAGAGATGCTGTTCCTGCTTCAGCAGCTTGATTGATTTCTATATTTGTTGGGCAGAAACTGAAGCCACTGGAACAAAAGTGCTTATATTCTCACTGGAACAAAAATAGGACCCACTTTTTGTTCCAGTGAGAATATAAGCAGGGTAATCTTTTCGGTGTCAACTCAGAAGCTCACCTGGCCAAAGCCATCTTGGAGCTTCAGTGCTGCCACACTGGAGCTGAGGGACAGGGAAGGGGGATTACTTTCTCTTGGGAACCAAAGACATTCTCATACCTGACTAGAGAAAGGAGGAGTGATGTCATCAGGCAGGGCTTTGATTGGACCATGTGACTGATTGTTTGGGGTTGAGGGAAAACTTTTACTTTTAATTAGGTGAAAACCGCAGGAACCTTCAGGTTTTCCCCAGATCTGTGCCAATATGGTATAGCCAATAAAACTATTCTTTGAGGAATCAATCTTCCTTAGAGTTTTTCTTGTTATGGGTCTATTACTAAGAACCCTGACTTCAGTTTAACTGAAGAACACTATACAAAAAGCTTGACTAAGGACTTAACTTTAATTCCGATAACAATGTTTCTTAAGAATATCTTGCTTTTAGAACTAGGCATTGCTAAGGCTTTCTGGTGTCCTTCAATGGAAATGGAATTGGGATGAGTGGTTGTTCAAACTTCCATCAGGCATACAAAAGAAAACTGGAGGCAACCTACGTAATATTTAAGGCAGTAGTAGTCAACCTGGTCCCTACCGCCCACTAGTGGGCGTTCCAGCTTTCATGGTGGGCAATAGGGGTTTGCTGCATCTCTGCTTTATAAATTTTATAAAGTAAAGTTACTTCCCTACTTTATAACTCACCATTACTGTGGAACCGGTGGACGGTTAGAAAATTTTACTACTAACAGAGATACAAAAGTCGGCAGTAGGTATAAAAAGGTTGACTACCCCTGATTTAGGGAGTATCCTTTTCAATAATACTCTGAATAAATATCCAAAGCTTAGCTTTCTATCAGCCTCTTTAACAGGAAGTACTTTCTACTAGCTACTACAAAATAATTTCAGGATTTTGCCTACATTTTCCCTTTCCCTCAGCCCAAACCCATAGCTACTAACATCGAAAAATATCCTTGGGACTATATCTGGATATAGCTTTTCATGGTTCACTGACAAATGTGCGCCGACAAAACCGGCGCGACAAAACGGTGATGTTGAAAGCGCGCCCACTAAAGCGCGTCAACAAAGGCACACCGACAAAAGCGTGCCATTGAAAACAACATGAAAACAACGGTAACATTAACAACCCTAATCCTACCCTTACCCTTACCTTACCCTTACCCTTACCCTTACCCTTACCCTAACCCTAACCCTAACCCTAACCCTAACCCTAACCCTAACCCTAACCCTAACCCTAACCCTAACCCTAACCCTAACCCTAACCCTAATCCTAACCTAAAAACCCTAATCACGCTTCTGTGGGCGCGGTTTTGTTGGCGCGCTTTAGTGGGCACGCTTTCAACATCGCCATTTTGTCGCGGCACTTTTGTCAGCGCGCATTTGTCGGGCACGCATTTGTCGGGTCACAGCTTTTCATGGCCTTGATGGTTACTGGTTTCTTTGTTTATTATGCTTGTATACCTCTTGGGGGCTAGCTTGGGAATACCAGAGACAAACACAGTTCTTACCTTTTGTATATGGGAACATTAAACATCTGTGATTTGGCAAGCAAGTCAGCACTATTAGGAGGAACAGTCTGGTTAGATTCTTGGAGCTTAAGCCATGCAGGGTTTTAAAAGTCAAAACCAGTGCTTTAAACTTTAACTGGAAATGTACTGGATGCTAATGCAGTGCCTGAAATATAGATGTCACATGGTTGTAGCAGATTTTATACCCATCACCATTTCTGAGAAGTCTTTAAAGACAACCCCATATCAAGCATATTGCACAAGTCTAGACTAGTGGTGATGAGGGTGTAAATTATTGCTGCCAGGGCTTTCCTCTCAAGGCTGAAATTGATCAAAGTCAGTGGCCACCACCTGCAACTCCAGCAATAGCTGTGAGTCCAGGAAGACACTTAGGTTGCATATCCGTTCCTTCTGAGAAGTGTTAGTCCATCCAGATATAAGTCTGGGGCTTCAGGATAACTCTATTTCTGGCTTTTTCATGCTTAACCTCATCCTGTTTTATTCCACCCAGGCCCCAGTAATCTTCAAGCTTTCCACAGCATTTTTGATTCAGCCTTGATGTACTTGATGTACAACTGGAAGACAAGGATGGATACTTGTGTGGCCTTATTAGCAGAGGTGGGATTCAGCCAGTTCTGATGGGTTCTGGAGAACCGATAGCAGAAATTTTGACCAGTTTGGAGAACCGGCAAATAGGCTGGCCCCACCCCCACTGCCTCCCAGCCTCCCAGTTGATCTTCTTTTGTTGCCCTGAATAGGAGAACAGAGCTGGAAAGCAGATTAGTGGGGTGGGGATGGAATGGGGATTTTGCAGTAACCTATCCCTAGGATTGGGGAATGAATAGGGATTTTGCACTAATCTTCCCCTAGGAGTGGGGAGGCAATGGGGATTTTGCAGTAACCTTTCCCCAGGAGTGGGGAGTGAATAGGGATTTTGCACTAATCTTCCCCCAGGAGTGGGGAGGGAATGGGAAGTTTGCAGTGAAGCCATGCGCCACGCCCACCAAGCCATACCCACAGAACCGGTAGTAAAATATCTTGAATCTCTCCACTGCCTATTAGAATGTGAACCAGACATATGTCTTGTTCTTCACTATCATGACTGATATTAGCTACTTAGGAAGAAGTGGAACTATGGTAAAACAATGTCTGAATTCCTAATCCTTCAGCAGCTGCTATGTTGAGGCAGTGGAGAGCAACTTATATCTACCTCTCTCTATTTTAGCAGAGAAACACTGTTCAACAGAACTGGATTGTTGTTGTGTAAATGTCTCTTATGTTATGATTGTGTTGAGTATATGTATTCCCCTTAATCATCAAAAGAGTACAATGGTGGTTGGTGAACTCTTTTTCCAGGAATTTATTCTGTTCACACCTAAAGCCCATTTGTTTTGTATGATGAGAGAAGATAAAAAAGCATTTTTATGGGAAGACAAGTGATATTTTGCAAGACAAGTCAAAGTGGAGAGTGTTTTGAAAATCACAGAAGTGTTATGGAGATAAGAGAAGCTTCATAAGTTTCAAAACTGTAAAGCTTTGGGCATCAGAAATTGGTGTTGTGTTACGTAGAAAACATTATAACAAGGTCCAAGTTTGATGTTTTCCATTAGCAGAGAGAAGGAACAGAAAAAGCTGACAGATGCCAGATGGCATAGAGAGATTTAAAATTGGTCAAACGCATTTGTAGATTTGCTAAATTTATAACAGATATGCGATTTGCAGATAAGTGAAACCTTCAGTAACAGTATCTGCATGCTTTTACTTAATATGGATAACCGTAGAAAATTAAATGTTACTTATGAGCCTTCTCAGCATGGATTTCATTCTGCGGTGTAGAATGTAGTATATGTATATGCATATACGTATGTATATATGTATATATATGTATACATATGTATATATGTGTGTAAATGTGTATGTATGTGTATATGTATATATGTATGTATGTGTATGTATATGGCTATATGTATGTCTTTTTAAGATATTTCTCAAAATTAATATTATTTTTCTTATTAATTTCTTTCAGCACAGCTATGCTAATACACAGTTTTATTGTACCCTATATTTTTATCTGAGTCCTTGGGAGTAAGGCTGTGTTGTAAGTAAGTAAGTAAGTAAGTAAGTAAGTAAGTAAGTAAATAAGTATTATGTCATTTATTTACTGTCCAAATGCAGTAAACCTAAATTTGAAATATAATACCTCTAAAGTCCTTCTTTTCAATACCACTTTAGCCATCCAGATATCTTAGGAAGCTAGTTAAATGTCAAATCAGTTTTGAATTTGAGATTATTTGACTGAAGCTACCCTCTTACACAGATTGCAAGGAATATGAACCAATGAGGGCAGAGAGAGTTATTTTCAAGTTCATATTTTTAATGATAAATAAAGCAGGTGACCTGAAAACTGCCAACAGCCAACATCTTATATTGCAGAAGATACAATTTTACCTACATAGCCTTAACTCCTATTCACGTGAGTCTTCCCTGCAATTTCTTCATTAATCTTCATTAATCTGTTAGCTGAAACTCAGTTTACTTTCTTTCCTTCCAAATGCTTTGTTCTGTGCTTCAATGAACATGGCTGTGGTGGTGCTTTAACAAAAATATTTCTTTTTGCTTTTTTGCGAGCTCAGTTAGATGCTTCCAGAATTTTCTGAAGTGTATAATGGCCATTCAAATGCCATTTTGTTTGAGCCCAACTGTTCTGCAGCCTCCATCCTCCAAGCTTTGCTTTAGCATACAAGTTGTCCCCTGAAATGGGAAAGGATTAGAGAATGTGTAGTGAGGGAGAAGAGTATATGAAAGGGGAGGAGAAAAATGGTACATGACTATGAAGCACTTTGAATTTGATTACCCAAAAATGCTATGGAATGCTTGAAAGTACAAAAAAGTCAATACAGGATTTGAAATATCAACTAATCTCTTATATTCAGAAAGGATTGTGTCAAGGCACTGTTCAGTTCTGTTTGAAAGCTAAAAGAATTGGTTCACCGACAAAACCGCGAAGCCCTTATCCGCGCCGACATAAGCACGGAGGGCAAATCTGCGCCGTCCGAAGCCCTAAGGAAAAAGGCGACCCTAGCGTGATGACATAACCGCGGAGTGCAAATCCGCGCCTTCCAAAGCCCTCAGCACCCTAACCCTAACCTTAATCCTAAACCTAACCCTAAACCTAACCCTAAACCAAACCCCTAAACCTAATCCTAACACTTACCTTAATTTAAATCGGCTTTCTGCCGCCGCACTGTTTTAAAGCGCCCTTGTGTCACCGCGCTGTTGTCGCCGCGGTTATGATGTCGCGGTGATGATGTTGCGGCTTTAGCGACGCGGTTTTGTAGCCGCTATTTTGACGAGCGCGGTTTTGTCAGGCCACGAAAAGAATTCACTCTGGTGGTCAGTCAGACCCAGAATTTTATATTAAATGAATGGGGAAAGCTAAAAGTATTTCATTTGGGAAATCTTGGTGATAAGACCAGCTGTGAGCTGCAGTGACACAGTGTTTAGAGTGCAGTACTTCAGGCTTCTTCTGCTGACTGCTGGCTGCCACCAATTTGGCACTTTGAGGCTCACCAGGCTCAGGGTTGACTCAGCCTTCCATCCTTCCAAGTGGGTAAAATGAGGAGCCAGATTATTGGGGGCAATATGCTGACTCTGTAAACCACTTTAGAGAGGGCTGTAAGGCACTGTAAAGCGCTATATAAGTCTAAGTGCTATTGCTATTGTTGCTGATTTTTATTTGTACCTGTAATTCATTATAATTCATTAAGAGGAATGGATCTGCAAAAGAAAATGCTAGATATGAATGTTCTAAGGCAGTGTTTCTCAACCTTGGCAACTTGAAGATGTCTGGACTTCAACTCTCAGAATTCCCCAGCCAGTGAATGCTGGCTGGGGAATTCTGGGAGTTGAAGTCCGGACATCTTCAAGTTGCCAAGGTTGAGAAACACTGTTCTAAGGTGAAAAGTCAGATTCAAGATACAAAACTGGGCACCATCTATTCATTTTTTAAATTCAAAATGCGGAAACCTTCTGCCCAACTAAACATTTTATAGTTAAAAGAACCATGCCTGTTTTTAACTTTTTCAGGAGATTTAAAATGTTTCTACGTCTTCTTTTTCCTCACCTTCCTGTTTTTGCTGTTCATTGTTTTGATTGTTTATCTCAACCAAATGCCCTGCACCATCTGGTCAAACCTTTTGCTTTATGTGAAAAATAGACATAAATAAATGTACCTGAATCACAGGTAGAACACAAAAGGGGAAGCGGTAGCTCAGTGGTTAAGATACTGGGGCAGCATAGGCTCAAGATCCGAGTATGCAAAGGATGAGGTAGGATCCTTGTCCCAGCTTCTGCCACCTACCAGTTCAAAGCATGTAAAAATGCAAGTGGAAAAATAGGAACCACTTTGGTGGGAAGGTAACAATGTTCCATGCGCCTTTGGCTCATCGGCTTTGAAATGAAGATGAGCACCTAGAGTCAGGAACAACTAGAACATATGTGTGAGGGGAATCTTTAGAACATAATGATATTTTGATATATGAGGTATATAAACACTAGAAAGGCAAGATGCAAATTATACAAATAAAATATACTTAAAATGAAAAAATGATTTGGCTCCTGATTTGTTCAGCTTTTCTTCTTAATTTTTGGTTTTCATGTCCTTTTGTACAGAATTATATATAAATAATCATGCACATTGCTCCTCTAGCATTTGCAATTTTGAGTAACATTTTGCCAGGGAAAAAAAATACATAACATGTTGGTTCAGAATCAAGCCTTCATCTCCAGGTTGCCTTTGGTCTTCCACATATCAAGGGCAGAACCCACTAAAACGTTGCCCATTTTTGAAGGATGGGAAGCCACCTCCCAAAGGTGAATTGTTCTAGGCTCAAGCTATTGACTTCCCTCTTGAGATCATGGAAATGCAAAGTGTTACTTTCTTCTTCCAGGAATTCAGCAGCTTCTTCTTAGTACATATTCTTGTCCCCTCTCCCACTCCAAAAAAGCTGTTAATTTATCAAACTGTAAAGTTTTTTTCTTAAAGTTGGACTCCTTAAGAATTTGGCACCATAAAATATTGCTTTATATGATATTGTGCACCATTTAAAAATACATTTTAGTTACAGATGTTGTTTAGCTCTATGATGAAGATTAATTTAAAAAAGAGAGAGGGAGAAAAGCTTTCCACAGAAGGCTCATGGAAAGTTTTCCATGTTTCATTCCTGCCACCTAGTGGATACTAATGACAAATGTTTAAATATTAGGATCAACAAAGAATATGAAGGCTGCAGAGACTGAAATGTTAGAAAAGAATTAAAACTTAATTTGTGGCCCAAATTTCTCTTTTTACAATCCTAGAATACAGTGGTGGGTTGCAGGCGGTATGCCCCGGTATGGGCGTACTGGAGCCAGCCCGGAGCACTGGATACCATTCGGGTATGGTACTCTGGAGGATCCACCTGCCCACCCGAGCTCCTTACTGGTCTTTTAAGGCTTCTGTGCTTCCGCGCAAGCGCATGGCGCATACAGCGCTTGCGTGATGCTTCTCTGAGCAGCTGGAGTGTCACGGAGGCTCGCAGAGGCGCTAAGATGCATGCGCTGCCGGGCCCGTTCCAACAGTACTGGTTGGAATGGGATCCGGAACCCACCACTGCTATAATCCTTTAATTCGGGGTAGAGTTGGAGCAACTGGATGGAGCTGAATGTTTACTGGTCAGATGCCCTTCCTGATGTCACACAGAGTTCACAGCAGACATTTTTTCTTTCGTCCCAAGAGAGAAACATCTGCCGTCACCACACCACTCATAGATCAGCTTTACATCCTGTATAATATAGCTCAGTTGCTGTTTTTTTCATTTAGCAAATGCTAAATGAAATTTACATTGGCTTTGACCAATTCATTCTAGTGAAGCAGAACCATAGGTTTGTGATTTCCTGTTGGCTTGTGAGAAAAATATATGACTGCCTTCACATATCATAGTTTAAAAAATCTTTGATTAACCAACAGGATTTAGTTCTGCTTGTTATCATTTATAGTAGAGAAAGTCATTCCATTTTCTTATCAATTATTCACAAATGTTAAGTTTTCTCAGCATGGCAATGCATGGTTAACTGAACAATGTTTTTTTTTCCAATTAATTCTATTAACTGGATTTTCAAAATAAATTAACCACAACAGATTAAAGCCACACAACATATTGGATCTGTTCCGCTACTGTGTTGTCCAGTGTGTTGTATTCGAGATGTTGCTTCTTCTGAATTTGAAATTCCATGATGTTTGAGTAATCAGCCTAGAGTAGTTTGTCAACTTTATGATCGTACATGAACTTTGGGGCATCAAGTCCATTTTTTCTGCACAAATTCCTATATATTGTTTTGCCATATAATATAATAACAGAGTTGGAAGAGACCTTGAAGGTCTTTTAGTCCAACCCCCTGAACAGGAAACCCTATACCATGAAGGTGAATCTTTTCAGCAATGAGTGCCGAAAAGGGAGCATGCATGACTATTAGCTGGCTGGCACACATGTTCACACCAGAAAACGGAAGACCAGCTCTTACCGTTTCCGGAACTGCCACACGCACGGAGGCCAAGTGATCGTCAAGCGTGCATGCATGCCAGAAACCCAGAAGAGGAACAGGCAACACCACTCATGCCAGGGGACATGGTTCCACGTGCCACTTCGTGGCCCTATACCATTTCAGATAAATGGTTTTCCAATCTCTTCTTAAAAACTTCCAGTGATGGAGTACCCATAACTTCTGAAGGCAAACCGTTCCACGGATTAATTGTTCTCACTGTCAGGAAATTTCTCCTTATTTCCACGTTAGTTCTCTTCTTGATTAGTTTCCATCCATTGCTTTTTGTTCTGCCTTTGGAGTATATGTTGATGACCTCTTCCTTGTGGCATATAATATAATCCTATTACATTTTCTAATCTGGGAGATTTTACTATAGCTGTTGATTCAACAGAGTCATCTTTTTCTGCATAATCTACATTTGTAATTGCTTACTTTTTTAGCTTTTGTTTTTCTAGCATTTGTTGTTAAGGATTGTTCTTGTGCTACTTTCTTTTTGGATCCATTCAGAAACCATTGCCAGGTTTTGTTGCGTTGAATTTCTTTTTCAGGTATTGAGCCTGCAGAAGTATATATTGTGATCTAATTCCGCAGTGTCCAGTCAATGAAAATACTCTGTATAGTGCATTACAAAGACAGCACAGATATTAAAGGCTTTGATTGTATTATATTATGCAGGTTGAGTTTTAGAACTTTTCTACTATATGTTATTTTAAATTTTTGGTGCTGGTTTCATTTTTCATTTGGACATTCAAAGTATCATTTTCTTCTCTGAAGTGCTGGAACATATTTTGTCCCCTATTGCCTATAACCCTTAGTTATTGCTTTTTGGCAGTAGAAATGGCAGGATGTACCTGAGTTAATTTCCTAGAAGCCTGCAATACTATGCTCAAGTATTTAAAATATATGATCTGCTCTAATTCATAGGAATAAATTGTTCACCTGTTTCTTTGTCTTTTGCTAGAAAAAAAAAACACTTTAGTTTTATCAATATTGATTAATTGTTTCCCATTACAGTAGCGGTAGAGTTCTTAGTGCCAACTTCAAGCCCACAGAGGACAAAGGGATAAGAACTGCATTATCAGCAGAGAGTAGAATTGGGTGATGTCTATCAGCTAATTTAGGGCATGGATCTCAACTCTCTGAAGAGATTGAATTAGAGAGATGATATATGTTAAAAAGCAATTGTGATAAAATATGATTTGACTGTTTAAATAAAGTCAGAAAGATCATTTCTCCCACCAAATCTTATTTCAAGGCTGTTTTTATCATGTAGTTTAGGAATTAGGAACAAGAGTCTTTTTCCTATGGAGGATCTTCTCCGAATGTCTCGAAGTCTTACCCTTGAGATGTTGTCAAAGCTGCATTGAAATCAATAAAGGCTGCATATAGATTCAAGTCAGAGTGGTTTGTATATCTGTCTGCAGAGCTGACATCATGATGTCACACACACACACACATACACCATCTTATCTGTTTTGACCTGTCCCCACAAATATCACTGAGGTAAAAGGATTGCAAACTAAAATGAAGCTTCAAGGCTTTGACATGTTCCACCATCACCCTGAAATATTGGTTCCAGTCACTCTAGTTGTACTTAGGAATTCACCTAGAGATTCCAAAATGGGTACTAAGAGACTTACAGTGGTTTACATCTGGGGTTGTTCGCAGTTTAGACCCATTCCTGGCCTAATCCCTTCCTTACTTTTACAGATGTAAATTCCTTGTTTTTACATACATACATACATACATACATACATACATACATACATACATACATACATACATACATATATATATATATATATATATATATATATATATATATATATACACACACACACTGTCTTAAGGGATTTTGGGAGGATGAGGTAGCCAACTGTCATTTCATACAACTCAGGGTTCTGCAACATAATATATTTTCCATATTTAGTAAACATAAAGATAATCAAGGGTCTTCAATTTTACTCTGCATTATGAAAATATTTCTGTCCAATGTTATATTCTAAGACTATTTGTTTTGACAATATGGATTGTTGGCAGCTTTATTCTCTACAACCGGAGTGAAATTCTAGGCTTTAATCCACATGCAGATTGAAATACTATTTTTTGGGGTTGAACATTTTGGTCATATGCAACAATGCATTGGCACTTTCCCCATTCCATGTAATTACTTCTCCAGACCTTCCTGTTGAACTGGATGTCATCACTGTCAGAATTTTAAAAAATCCATTTTTTAAACATATAAAATGAAGAAGCATAAATTTTGTAAGATATATGGTCAGAACTTCACATGTCCATAAACAGAACAACTTAGAGGGATCTTTTGTGTTGATTTATTTCTTCCATATCCACCAGTACCACCTCATCCCGTAACACACAGAATTTCAGGAATCAATATATGTCCTTTGGAGGGAGGGACAGAGGGAAGGGGAGCATCTGACATCTGCTAAAAATCATTTTGACAATTGGATGTTTAAAACATTGACACAGAATTGTTGGGAGTTAGGTGACATATACATTTTATCACTATTATTGTTATTATCATTGATAATGGGATAAATCAACCCAAGTCTATTTTTATTGCAACGAAAATAATTGCATTTGATGAAGTAGATTTCAAATACATTGATTTTTAAAGTGTCCTAGATTTGTTATAAAATTTCAGCATAAGTAAAACTCCCCATGAATACAGTAAAAACTATGAGCATGTAATATGTTGGGTCCTGCTATATCTTGATGACAAGTAAAAACCAATAAGCAACTAAATTTGGGAGCAAGTAAACTAACAGTTCTCGGCTGGCGGCTCCCCGGAGGAGAGCCTTCTCTGTGGCTGCCCTGACCCTTTGGAACGAACTATTCCCAGAAATCCGGACCTCACCCACTCTCATGGCCTTCAGAAAAGCTATTAAGACCTGGCTATTCTGGCAGGTCTGGGGCTGTTGACCTTATTGTTGAGGTTCAGCCCTGACTGAAATGAATGTATCTGTGTTGTTTTTTAACTTGTCTATTTTATTTTATTTTCTTTTGTTTTCTTTTCTTTCCCCTCTCTGTAAGCCGACTGGAGTCCTCCAGGATTGGGCGGCCTATAATAAAATTAAACTTGAAACTTATTCCTCAAATGCACATAGAATAAGAGATTTCAGTAAAAAATTGAAAACCCCCAATTTATTATCTCACCTCTACTCTGAACCAGCTAATTTATCTTTAAAAACCATTCTTCCTTCAGCATCATTTTTTCGTCCATGGAGGATAACCACACTGATCTATTTATCTCAGTTTTTCTTTATTTTGTCCTCAGAGTTTAAGTACATTGGGATTAACTTTTTTTTATACCTCAGTAACAACTTTGTGAGATATCTTGGATGCAGTGGTGGGTTGCTCCCAGTTTGGCCTGGATCGGGCAAACCAGTAGTAGCGGCGGCTGGAGGCTCTGTCCACCTGCCCGGACACTTCTGTGCATGCACAGAAGTGTCCTGTACCCTCAGGAGCACACCTAAACCAGTAGTAAGAGAATTAGAAAACCCACCTCTGAGTGGTGGGATTCAAATAATTCAACAACTGCTTCTCTGCCCTAATGACTTCTTCCAAAAACCAGTTCACCAACCTACTCAGAAAGTTAATAACCGGTTCTCCTGAAGTGGTGTGAACTTCCTGAATCCCACCACTGCTTGGATGGCAAGATAGGTATGGCCTAGAATCACCCGATCAGATACATAGTTGAGCATAGACCCAATCTCATTCACTAACCACTGGGCCATGGTTTATTGTGGTGATGTAGGGGATATAGTGGGATAACTTTCAAAATACCATATATCTATAGTCTTTTCATTACTTGTCATTGCATCTTTTTATTTGGAGAGTAGTATGCTACTGAATAACCAGCTGCCAGGGAACAATAATGGAAGAGGTATCAGCTTGGAATCCAGCATCTAATTAACCTGAGGTTGGCTACTGATTAATCACTGAGGTCAATATAGAATGTTGAATTGCAGAGACTGATGCTCTGATCCAGTATTTCTTAACCATGACAACTTTCAAGATATCAAACTTCAACTTCCAGAATTTCTCAGCCAACAAGGTTGGCTGCGAAATTCTGGGAGTTGAAATTGATCCATTTTAGAATAGCCAGGATTGTGAAAGTTTGCTCTTATCTATCAAATACTCCTAGCCATGTGTCTGAGGATATGGATGTTATTTTGTCTCTGTTTCAACTGGAAAATATTTGGCCCAAATTGAGGAAAATGTATAAATCAACATTATCAAAAGAAAACAATGACTCCTACAGTTTGATCTGTGTAGCCCTTAATAACTATTTATTCAAAATAACCATTAGAAATTCATTTAGAAATATCACAGTTGCCAAATGTAGCACATATTATGCCAATAGCTATCTTAATTAAGAATATTGTATTGACTTTTTATTTACAATAATAATAATTCAATGGTGCATGTGCCTGTTCAGAAGCAAACCCCACAAAGTATATTGGAACCTATTTCCAGGTATATAATATAGGATCAAGACCTAAATTAAGTATCATAAGTCTGTAAACATTGGCACATAATATACCTTCCCTCTAATAAGCCCTGGGGTGATCTTCAGACCCCCTAAGAAAGTTGCTGCTGAATTTAAAATGTTAGTTAATTTAACAGATTTAACAGATTAACAGAGTTGGAAGGGACCTTATAGGTAATCTAGTCCAACCCCCCACCACCCCTGCTCAAGCAGGAGAGCCTACACCATTTCTGACAAATGGCAGTCCAATCTCTTCTTGAAAGTCTCGGGTGATGAAAGCCCCACAACTTCCAAAGGCAAGCAGAATGAATGGAAAAGCTATTAAATGCATGAGGAGTAATTGCATTATAGTTAATTAACTAAATAAACTAAAACTTACATTATTATTTTTTAATGTAGGCCAGATTCTTGTTTTGCATCCCTAGCTTTCTACTCAAGGGCTAAATGTAGCCTTCAGTCTCCAAAGGTTTATGCAATCCTTGTTTACAAAACAATTGAACTAGAAAACATGTTTGGGAAATGAGTATTTCTCTGGCAAAAGCAGAGCATCTTTCTTCTTTGTCAACCGGTCCAAAGCCAGAATTTTTGTCACAGGTAAAAATAAAAATGGATCTATCTCCCTGACATGTACGGAGCTTGAGGTGTCCTTGCTAAATAAAAAGATTTAGATACACAGACTATTCCTCACCCTGGCTCATCTTCTCGGGAAATATTATATTCACAGAAACGTTTTCATCATCATTTGCTTTTAGAAAGCAATCCCTCTCCTTGCGGAGTAAATGGCTGTATCTGGCATTGGATAGCCATACTTCAAATTTAGAGAAAAATATAATCCCAGTTGTACCCAAAACAACAAGACATGTAAGAAAGCTTAGGACCATGAAGCAGATCACCTGACTCTTAGTGAGCAAGGACTGCCTGTTTTCAATTGTCTGCTTTATGGTCAGTATTTCCTTCTCTTGCAGCTGAGCTGGTTTAAGGTGCCCTGGCGAATGCAGGTGGCGATTCTGATTGTGTCTTTGTTTAGCTATCACATTCACACTTGTATTTCTAATGGAAAAACTACAGGTGGGGCCAGCAAAGTATGGTTTGCAAATACACATGAAGCCTCTGCCATGATGTCCATGACATGTCCCACCATTTTCACAAGGGCTACTATCACAAGCCGGGACGTGGTTACTGCACAACGCACCTCCATAGCCAATAGGGCAAGAGCAGCGGAAGCTCTTGCCAATATCTGCACAGATGCCTCCATTTTCACAGGGGTTTGGTTCACAGTCATCAATGTCAAGCTCACAAAACTGTCCAGTAAATCCTGGAGAGCACACGCAAGATGCGTAAGGTGCAAACCCATCATCGTCCAAACAACTTCCTCCATTTTGACAAGGCGAGCTGCAATTCAAAAGAAGAGGAAAAATAAATACATGAACAAAAGGTGATACTTTATAACAGGGTCCCCAACTGTCAGGCTGCAGCCCACTTGTTCAGAACTGGGCAAGTGGTGGCGAGTGTGTGCATATGTGCAGAGCTCCACTTGTGGGCCATCCCTTGTGCAAATGAAGCAGCGCATGCACACGCCTACCACTCTCACCGAACTGTCCCCTCTCCCACCTGCCAGGTTGCCAAGCCAGAAAGATTGGGGACTGCTGATTTATAATTCACACCAGTAGCAGTTATGTTTCCTTACATTTTTCTCTCTCCCCTCCCCATTTTTTAAAAAAACTCATATGCATAGAATAAGGGACGCAGCAGCTCAGTGGCTAAGACGCTGAGCTTGTTGATCAGAAAGGACAGCAGTTTGGTGGTTCGAATCCCTAGCACTGTTTAATGGAGTGAGCTCCTGTTACTTGTTCCAGCTTCTGCTAACCTAGCAGTTCGAAAGCACATAAAAAATCCAAGTAGAAAAATATGGACCACTTTGGTGGGAAGATAACAGCGTTCTGTATGCCTTCGGCGTTTAGTCATGCTGGCCACATGACCACAGATATGTCTTCAGACAATGCTGGCTGTTTGGTTTTGAAACGGAGATGGGCACTGCCCCCTAGAGTCAGGAATGCCTAGCACATATGTGCGAGGGGAACTTTACCTATGCATATAATGAAATGTTTTAAGTTTGAGGCAAAACACCACCCCTGGAGGTGTTTTACTACAACTTTTCAAACACAATACTATAGATAACGCAGCAAAGTCAAAGTAAGATGTCCAGATTAATCTAGGCACACAAAGACTCCTGTTTCATTGTTGTGAAAAGGAGTTGACAGCTTGACTGCCTGGGATCATAGGCAACTCTTTAGCAAAACTGCAATTTGATTTGGAAGGCTGCATCCATATCTTCTTCCTGATTGGGTGTGGAAGAGTACACAATAGTTGTATTACTTTTTTGTTAATTTACTTTAACCCAGATGTATTCTACAGTATTGCAACGTTCTGTTTTTTAAAAAAGTAGTTCTCTTCTTCCTTTTCTCTGCTTTTGTTCCTTTTGAAGAAATTGTATCTTTCAATCGCTGCATTCCAAGAGAATCATCATACCATATGTCTGCCGTGTTTATGAAATCATTTTTGCCTTTTATACTCAGAGCTCAGACTCCTCTTATTTCCCATGGTCTCAATATTAGTTTATAACTAATGAAAGTCATAAATTTTCTGAGCCAATATTCTGATTTTTCTTTGTGTGCTTTCAGAATCTCATTTCAGCAACTTCTACAGTGCACAAGTCTTTAGGAGGTCTTATTGCATTTCCACCACTCATTGGTTTGCATTTAAAGTCAACATATTTTTATCAGTTCCTGCAAGATACATCTTATCTTGTGCCAGCAACCTATCTACAAAGTTCAAACCATGATTCTGGAAACCAAATGTCTTTCTTTGAAAGCAAGTCAGACATTAAGTCTCTGATACTTGTACTTAAATACAACAAAAACCTAGGATGGTGGTGATGAACCTTTTTGGCTCCTGTGCCAAAAGTGGGGGGAGCTCAGGGGGTTGTGCACAGGCATACCACACCCATAATGCTATGCACACATGCATTCACTCCCCCCCCGCTGCGCACATGTGTATGCGACCAGTTCTCACCCCGCTTTTGGAGCAGTTTTTTTGTCCTCCCCAGGCTCCAGAGGCTTTCTAGGAGCCTGGGGAGGGTGAAAACACCCCCACCCACCTCCCTGGAGGCCCTCTGGAGGCTTCAGGAGCTTCCCTGAAGTCTCCGGAGGGCAAAAAACCAGCACTATGGGTAAACTGGAAGTTCGGGAACAGACTTCCGGTTTGCTCATATGGCTGTTTTTCGCCCTCCGGAACCTTTAGGAGCCTTCTTTGAAGGCTACAGAGAGCAAAAAACGGTGCTATGGCCAAACCGGAAGTCACTTCTGGTTTGCCTGTAGGGCCAGTTTTTCATGCTCCAGCATGCATGCCATAGGTTTCCCATCACGGACCTAGGATATGATCAGTCTAGAACCAATAGGACATATTCTTGGCCTTTTGTAATTCTTGTGCCATGGACCTTTGTAATGTTAAAATGAACGGTAAAAAGTAAATATTGAGGACTGAAAAGTTACTGGTGTCCAACAAATATCTGCAATGCTATTAGATCAAAAAATATTTGACAGGTGTCTCTCTACTCTTATGGTTTGTGTCCTCATGTATTTCATCTAACTCATTGTATAATTTACTGTGGAAAAATAATAAAAAAGAAATTGATATTGTAATTAGGAAACAATTACATAGTCATGCTTAAAAGTCTTGGTTTTGTATTACAAATATTATAATTCTTGTTCAAAACTACTATTTGGGAACATAGTTCTGGAACATAGTTGAGTAAAGACTTTCAGATCGGGTTTAAAAACATCATATAAAACATGGCAGCTAACTACAGAATCTACATTCAGTGTTTTCCTGTAGTCAACTGTGGTATTACCCACAACTTTCCAATCAAAATGACACTCAATGTTTTCTTTTTTTCAACTCATGAAGTAAGAAATGATTTCACCATATTAATTTGTTTTACTGCTCGAGAACAAACACATCAGTAACAAAACAGCCTCCTTTCAATGGCAAAAGGCCAAACCTCCAACTTCAGGTCTTTGTTTTTTTCCTTCTCTGTTTTGGCACTGAAGCCAAAAGTGAGCAGAGCACACCAAAAACAAATGAATATATCAATTTTATCTAAATAAGGAATTTGCTTTCCTATTTACAAGTTACATTCTTTCCCCTGGTCTCCATTTTGCTAGGGTAGAGAACAGGCACAGAATTAGAAAGACAGACATTGTGGGGCTGTGAACCTCAGAATTCCATTCAACAATTTTTCACTGGGAATTCTAGCAGCTGCCAGGCCAATACATCTGGAAAGTGTCAAACTGAAGAAGATTGCATTAGTCACCAAAGTCAAATGTAAATCAACAAATGTAATCCATATTTACCCATTAACAATACAGGGTCCCTTTTTCATATGACAGTTTTTTCCCATATAGCCGTGAGCGCACAAGCAAGTGTATCCACCATTTCCTGTCTCGACACAATTCTTTGAGTAATTTGAACAAGGCTTGGAAGAACAAGGATGAACAACTGTATTAAAACAGAAAAAAGGAGAAGCATACTCTTGTTATGATTGTGATGACATTTCTCTCACAATAAATTATTTTTTCTGTCAAATTATCTAATAAGGCTGTATTACTGTTATTTTCTCTTCTTTCCTAGTACCTATCTCTTTCCACTTATGACTATAACAATGTTGCTTGTATCTTTAAAATTTATATTATTTCATTTGTTCCCTAGTATAATTTTATTGCTTATTAGCAATAAAACATATGACTATCACTAAGTGTTGTATCTTATGATTCTTGATGAATGTATTCTATTTTATTTTTCTTTATGTACAATAAAAGTACATGCATCAAAGACAAATTTCTTTTTTTAAACAAAAGTTTTTATTTTTAAACAATCATAAAACAAACAAACATAGACACACACGAAGTATAAAAACCATCCTCGAATTTCCTACAGTTTGTTGATTGGTTACCAAGCTTTTGTGCCTCCTCACAATATTCTTCACTTGCAATTTACATAAAGTCTCATATCATTAATCTAATATATATGTATAGAATTATTATGATTATTAAACATTCATTGACTATAGCTATTATTGCATCCTTTTTATGTGAAATATTCTAAATTTAAAATAAATTTATATTATGGCATTTCATTACATCATCCTGGAATCATCCAGTAATATTACATCTTTATATCATATTCTATATAGAATTATTTATCTTTTATAACAAAGCTTTTCAACATCATCTCCATAGTCCTCTCTTACAATTTATGTAAAATTTCATATTATTACTCTAATGTATATATGCATTATTATCATTGTTAATCATTTATTTGACTATAAACTATTATTACTTTGTCTTATACATAATACGCAAAATTTAACTAAGTTTAACTTAATTTTTTATTATGACATTTCATTTCATCATCCTGTATCCTTCCAGTAGTAGTGCAGTCCTATATCTCTTGCTATTTGTAAAATTTGTATTCTAATTGTGTTCTTGAAAAGTTTTACATAGACTTCTCTTGGCAACTTGTTCATTGCATATCGTGTAAAGACTTGACACCCTCCATCTGTTCCTTCCATCAGCTTGCCTTTAGTTGTCACTGGTGCTTCTGTCAATGTTTTTCTCATTATTTCTGCCAGATTTCCTCCTTTTTCTTCCTCCATATTTTGAAGTCTGAGATAGAGTTCCAGTTTGTCAACCTCTCCTTTCGATATTCCACTCCTGTCATTTCCCTCCACGCTCAATTTACTGTCAATGTCAACAATTTTCTTATCACTTTGTTCATATTTTCCTTCAATTTTTTGAACTCTATCCTCAAATTTCATCATAGTTTTGAAAATATTCTCAAATCTTCCCTCCATTCTTTCTGTTCTTTGTTCTATAATCTCAAATCTCTTTTCAATGTTTTCTGTACTTATTTGTATTTTTGAATTTCTAGCATAATTATTTGCAATGTTAATTCCTTTCTTCTTCATGTTGCACCATTTTTCCAAGTTGTAAACACTGCCACGAAGACATCCAAGGCTTTTTGCTAGGTTTCAAACAGATTCACTGTAATCTTTCAAGTCAAGGCTTGCTCTTTACTCCAGTCCTGCTACTGATAGTACTCCAGAAGAGCACCTGCATAAACAAACTGTACTCTTCCCACCGTCCCATTCAATAAACAAAGTCAGAAGCCTTAAAAAAAATGTTTCCAAGCCTCCAGCCTCTAGGTGGCAGTGTTACTTTTTTCCTCTGTTTTTACCCCGCTCTTTAAGCTCTGAGATTGAGAAAAGAAAAAAAATGTTTATAACGTACGTTCCAGCCGAGTGTTAAAAAGAAAGAGATTCTTGATCCACAATACAAAAAATGGGGAAAAACAGAAGAAGGGAAAAACATACCAGTCCAATTTAAAAAGTAAGAGGCATTTGTAAAAATTCCATCCATAAAAGCCCCCAAAATTAAAGAAAGAAAGATTACACACTAATTTTAATCCAGGCTTAATTCACCACTTGCTTTCTTCTGCCTTCAATTTTAATTTTACTCTAAGTCTTTTTGGGTGTTCTCTTCTCTAATATTAAAATTTATCTCACCATTTCGACACACTCTCTCTCCTGCTTTTCTTCCATTCAGGAACTGTCCCAACTTGTGCAGCTTCAATGGCTGCTATTCTTTGGCTGGAAAAAAGGGCTTCTCCTGGATCAGTCAGGGACTTGTGATGTCCCTGAGATCAGTAGGACATGCCCTTCTCTATCTACGGGACGGTTTAGGTACAAAAGGACCATCTAGCAGCAGAGATATTGACAGATATTGACAATCCTGGTGCACCAAAATTGCATGTTGTGTCGTCGCGACATGAAGCACCGCCTCCCAAAGACAAATTCCTTGTGTCCAATCACACTTGGCCAATAAAGAATTCTATTCTGTTCTATTCTATAACGAATGTTCTCTTATTTACATTTAAGAAAAATATATAAAACCAAAATTATTCCATTTTATCCAATCAGAATATCTCTTTAGAATCTGAACTAAATAGGTTATTTATATGTCATGATTTCTGTGGCACTTCAATAATAAGAATTGGTAGCTTATATACATAAAACAACAAAGCATCAAAATATTAAAATCATTAATGAATCATCATCCTGGTCCCTTGGAGTTAGCAATCCTGAAAGGCCCTAGTATCTAAACATCAAAAACTTTATAATAATCACACTTTGAATTGTACTTGGAAACTTACAGCTACCCAGTGGGGTACCAAAAAATCAGTGTTATTTTGCTGAATCAGTTTTTGGCCTATTCCAATTACAGTTCCTTCAAATAGCCTTCAAAGGCAATGTAAGATGCTGATAGTTCAGCCACAAGGGAATGAGGGCATGAGTAACTCATCTAGCGCACCAACCAAAATTGAGCACAATCTCTTTGGGATACAGCTTCCAGGAGGGTCCATGTATCCAAAAGGATCCCTAGACAGGGATGTTCAGGGAGGGAGAGAGAAGGGCAATTGACAAAACATGTCTCATAACTTGAATTCCTTCCCTTGCGTATTTTCATGAAACACTGCAAAAGAAATCTGAAAAAGTAAAGCCTACATCATAACAACACAATGCATAGATCACAGGAATGGATTCCTTTGTTCCCAGATCATGGACCTGCTCATTAGGGATAGCTTGCTGTGTGAACTTGTTTGATAGCTTCCAGATACCCAGGGTTAGTGCAGCCACTACATCTCCTGCTTGGCCCAGGGAAGTGATGTATAACTGGGAATTGTTAGCCTACTGATGATTTCTGATTCTGGAAGAGAATATATGACCTCTTCTGATGACTTCGTTAAGATTCTAGATAAGATAAGGGAGAGCACCAAGCCCTGGTTTTGCATATTGTACTGGGCAAGATCTTGATTTCTCTTTTCCATCATTACTGACTTGAACTGCTTCATTAGGAAGGAATATGATCTCTAATAAAATATTATTTCTGACATCCATCCCTCACCTACATTCCCCAAAACATTATCATATAATAGGATCAAGATAACTGCTTTTCCCTTATCTAGATCCTTTTGGAAATCATCCGTAATTACTATAAAATAGTTTTTGCCTCACACTGAAGCCTGAAACTGGAGTGATGAGGATTCAGATAAACCACTTTTCCAATGTCCTCTGCAACTGAGACCTAATCACTTTTTGGAATATAAATTGTATTATATTGTTAGATATAGGGAGAGCATTTCAGAGGTGGGTAGTATGTCACCTTCTCCTTCAAGGTCTCCGATACTACTTTCTCCTTCATAGAGGCATTCTTATCCCAGCTTCCCAGCTCCTTATTTAGCAGGTCAAACAAGCTAGGAAGGGCAGAAGCCCATAAGTCTCAGAGCTCACATAACAGGAGGCTGCATTTATTAGAATCCATAAAATCAAATTTGTTGGCCATGATCTTGAAGATGTTCTTCCAGTCATTTCATCAAGCATGAGCAATTTATCTTTTGACTTTTTCTAAACTAAAGTTAGCAAGAATTGAAGCCAAGTGCTTTTAATGCAGGGTACATATATTGTCTAGAAAACTTCTTGCTAGCAACTCTGCAAGAAAATAACCAAGTTCAGAGAACACCAAGGAACACCACTATTCTATCTTCTTTTTATTATTATAGTGCCAGTGTGTGTGTATTTGTGTATGTGTGTGTAAATTGGATATTTTTTATAGGGTATCTTTTTATCTTTTTCTATGTAAATGCCAAAAGTTGTTGCAGCATAGCAATATGTTAAATAAATAAATAGGGTATTTCCAACACCAGATGGAGCTCCAACTGTTTTCATCAGGATTTTCATTCATCAGAAAAGGAAATTACCTAAGAAATTGCAGATAGCCTATGCTTAAGACCAGGAATGATTTAAGTGTTTAAAGCTAGCTTAGCAAGAAGGAGCTAAGCTCAATGTAGAGATGTTATTAATTTCTTATTCTTTTCTTCTCAATATATTTTAGACTGTGTTGGTTAAAAATCTATACCGTGTACGGATTCTGGGAAGTCGGGGAGGGGGGTGGAGGGTCGGGGGGGAGGGTGGGGGGAGGGACGGATATATATTAGGTTCGACAAGATGTGTTAGATCTCAATGTAATGTGACTTCACATGTATACTGTTTTTTTTCTTAACTTTTCTTTAAAAATAGGATAGGCCAAGTATATTGACATATAGTGGAAATACACCAAGGAGCGGAGGAGTGGGAAAGAAGAAAGATGGGCAGAGAGGGATGGGAGAGAGCATGGGAGGGAAAGGTGAGAAGGAAGGGGGGGAGTAGATGTGGAGAGAAGAGTGGTAGAGGGGGGGGAAGTAGGGTAGAGGGGGATGATGGAGGAAAGATAGAAAGTTGGAGGGTGATGGAAGAAGGAGGTGTATGGAGAGCGGAAGAGTTATATTGGGTTTCTATTTTCTGGGGCATTGTTGACAAGAGAAATTGATGCAATTATTGTTTAATGCTGTATGGCATTGGCTATGTACAGTATACATGTGAGTGTATGAAAATGAAAATGAAAATAAAAGAGAAATGTTAAAAAAAAGAAAAGAAAAGGAAATTATCTCCAACCTGTGTCACAGCGGCTACCAATCCATCCTTCTTCACACATGCACTGGCCTGGTTTGACACATGTCCCATGCAAACAGCCAGGGAAAGGAACACACCGATCACAGAGAGGGCCTTGCCAACCAAATCGGCATCTAGCAAAAACACAATATGAAATAGCAAATCAAGCTAAGATCTTTTTGCAAATAAAATTAAGAAACTAGATGCTGTAGATAAAATTATGGTAATAAGATCCCTTATTCTGATTGTTATGGAAATAAGATTCATTATTCTGATTAAAAACAACTACTGAATACTGGTGTGGATTTCTTAGTGAAAGCTCCATGATAATCATCTCATTAACACACTTTTCATCACATAGACAACCCACACTGCATGGCCATGTGCAGTCTCAGTGCTTTTCTGCATCTCTTACAGTTACCCAAGATTTTGGTGCTGAAATATTCTGGCAAATAGCAGCTTAATGATTTTCCTTTTTCTTTTTAAAATAAACACTAAAATACAGCCCAATGCTCTGAACATTTCCATTTCTGTTAAAGTTTCCCAATAAATGAAGGGGGGGGAGATTTGTTAGTGAACTGAGCAATCTGAGGACCCAGATTGTTGGGGAAATATGCTGATTCTGTAAACCACTTAGAGAGGGCTGGAAAGCACTGTGAAGAGATATATAAATCTCTTCTATTGCTATTGCTATTGTCATTGCTATTGCTATTGTCATTGTATCCTGGGCATTATTTCAGTATGTATGAATTTTTTTTTTATAAATGCATCAATATAGATGATGCTAACACCACCAATGGCAGAATACATGAACTACGTATAATCACATTAATGAGTCATGTATTAGCATATTATTGGCCCTAGCATAACACCAATTATTGTTTAATACAACAATATAACAGCTAGTAGTTTTATGCCATTTATTTGTATGAATGGACATGTATGAAAAATGGAGTGTGGGAAATTTACTTACAGCAGGACAAAAAAGCAGAAATATAACTTGAGAAAATGTCAACTTAAGGGAGCATGTTATAAATTCATATCAGATTGAAGACTTTAAAGACACTACAAGCTACGTTTCCAAAGAAATAGATGACTCTCGAAAGAATGGAAGAAGGCTAAGTCACTAAGTTAAAAAAAGTGTCATCAAGGATGAGAAAAGGGCCAAGAAAGATTAGCCAAGCTTTTAATGGACTGGTCCATTAACGTTCTGCTTTATAAGACCTTACCTGCATCCAGTTTTGGTCACCACATTACAAAAAAGATGTTGAGACTTTGGCAGTGCAGAAAAGAGCAATTAGAATGATTAAAGGCCTGGAGCCTAAAACATATGAAGCATGATTGCAGGAACTGGGTAGGGCTAGTCTAGAGAAAAGGATTGAGGTGACATAATAGCAGTATTCCAGTATTTGAGGGACTGCCACAAAGAAGTTTCCAAAGCACAGAGAGCAGGACAAAAAACAATGGATGGAAACTAATCAAGGAGAGAAACCACCTGGAATTAAGGAGAAACTTCCTAATAATGAGACAATTTGCTTGCCTTCAGAAGCTGTGGGTGCTTCATCACTGAAGGTTTTTAAGAAGACACTGAACAGCCATTTGTCTGAAATAGTATAGGGTCTCCTGCTTGAGCAGAGGACCTCCAAGGTCCCTTCCAGCTCTATTCTTTTTTTAAAAAGTTTTTTTATTTTTTCATTTTCATAACAAATAACCACATGTATATGTTACATAACCAACATTATATTATATTGTTAAATGTTTACATCAATTCGTCTTAACATCAACCCCCCCCAAAATGATTATTGGCTCTTCTGCTCTCCGTACAATGTATTTCCAGCTCTATTCTGAATTGAAAATGGTCAAACCTAGTTCAAAACTATGAAAAATGCATAAGAATCATATTCATCGGGAGCCATCAAACTCAATTTATGTCTATATATATAGTGTCCTGTCTTGATGCTTTTGGAACTCGAATATGGATTGCCTAAAAAGACTTGAGTTGAGAAGATATGCATTGATTGTGAATGAATGGAGCTTTTAAGTCCAAAAGTGAATAAGAAAAACTGTAAATCAAGTTTTTTTCTCTATATATCTATTATTGTTGAACAACATCCAAATTGTCCAAGGAGACTTCCCTTTCCTCCACATCATAATGTATCCAGGAGGCCCCTCATTCCTCTTGAGCAAATTTCAGAGGAAATCTTTGATCTTCCCATTCTTTTTTGTTCTGCTGGTTTGAGAAACCTTTTTTTTCCTTTTCTGGAATGGCTGTTGTTTTTAAAAATGGTTGTTAAAAGTTTAAGTCAAATATGAAGAATATGCTGATTAAAATATTTGGCGCTGAATTGCATTTTACATAAATGATTCTTATATAAAAAGTTAAAGTAGCAATAGTGCTTAATCAAAATAATACTTGTCCCTTGTTTTTTCCCCCTCTGGCAAACGTGCTATCAATTAACTTACCTGCATTCATTGAAAACTTCACAAAATCCATTCACTGGATGACAACCAGGTTTGCAAGCAGCTCCTGAAAAAAGGAATTGCTATGTAATATTTCAGACAGTCTTGCAAACATGCTTGCAATGACTTTAGAATAGTAAACTTATCAACACACTAGTCTATAATTAGCAATACATTCTAGACATTCTGGGACTTTAGGAAAAGTCATATTCTGAGGATGTGTATGGTTTGACTCATTTCTGATTTTGTTAAAAAAAAATTAAAAGTGCCATGTTGTTTCTTTTTTTTCCTTCATGTTTTTGAGCTTTAGAGTTACAATTTCAGCCCTGGGTGGCTTTTTTTCCCTTTTCTCAGACATTTTCACCCTAAGTAAATAATTTTAATTACATCAGCACTTCATTGTTGTCACACTTCAACAATTCTGCAATATTTCATTGACCTGGTGAGCAGGCATGCAAATTCACAGACTGCACAGTTGCTGCTTTTTATTGTGGTTTTTTTTTCCACATTTTGGGTACCCCTAAAATTTGGCACCCCAGGACAGTGCCTATTCAGCCTTAGTAATACAATGTTTCACTGGAAAATGTAGGCATAATTTAAAAACCTCTAGTCACTTTGTATTTTTAAATTCTCCCTTTTTTAAATTTGGACTGTAAATATACTTTCTTATGGAGCCAGATCAACAAGTACAGTACAACTGTTGGGAGAAGAAATGGGAGGGAGGAGGAAATGATATTGAATGGCATAGATTCTGACCAATTGCACTTCATACTGCTAAGGTCTGTTTCAAGTCTTCCTATTAGAATTGTACAATAGAATATAAATTTTTCGGCTGTCAACATGAATCTGCCATTTAAAGTCGTATTAAATTGTGGGATGAAGCTCAGCTCACTTCACATCTGAATTCTTGTTTATATGCTTTCAGTTGAAAGTACAATATGGGAATAAAACAGTGTTAGTTTCAGATGCTTGCATTGGTTTAGCAATAAAAGATCAAAGAAAAGGCACTACTAACTCCAAAATGATTGGCTTTTGGCTTAATCCACAACACTAATATTAAATAAATCCAACATTCCTCAGTTTGATATTAAGTAATTGAGAAAAGCAAAAAAATAAGCATAGGAATTAGAAGTTCATTATATTGCCACAATAGTAGAATATAACTCCTAAAATAATTTGGTTCACTCAAAACAGGGTGAAAGGGGCAATTCTGCACATATAGCTCTATCAACAGGCTTCAATGAATTTCAGAGGATAAAGTAATATATAATCTTAATTGACCTTGAACCATATCCCACTCAAGAGGACTTCTAAAAAAATTATACAAGATGTAGCTATTTGATAATGCCACAGCATATCTTGCCATGTGATTGTGAACTATAGCTAAAACTAGAACGTCAACTAACATTAGCACATAGGACATATAATTGATTCAAAGAACGAGACCTTTTAAGATCTAGGGTAACATATCATCTGACATGATAAAGTGGGTGCCACGACTGCAGGGTTTTATGATTTTACCTGGCATTCACATGTGATTTTGTGCAAGAACTATAACAGAATTGAACATGAATTGGTTAATTTTGTAAAAAAAAACAACCCTACAAATCAGAAGATACATTAGGTTGCAATTCTACTGATAGCTGTAATTCATTTGTAATGTGGCTTGACTAAGTAGCATATAAATTGCAATAAATAAATGGTAATTGTGGTGGATGGTCCATAAAAGTTCAATTCCCATTGATTTCATGTGAAAAGTTAACTGCAGGGTGATGTCACTGAAATACATGATGCTTAATCAAGCTAGACTTAATGTGCAAGGTTTCTATCTATAAGATATACATAACACATGTTTTCCACAATGTGATTTTTAAAAAATCACATCTGGCTATGTCATATTTATCAATTTTTCACTGATGATGTCCATTACAGGAGATGAAAAATACAAATGACTGAAGCTCGGATACGCTGAAAAAAAACCCACAAGCAAGTGTACTTCAGTGTAAGAAAAGATATGGGCATTTCTCATTCCAATTTAAAATGAAAATAAATGTCACAGAAAGTTTGTGAAATCTTTGCAGCTGGGGCTCATTGCACTAATTAACGGATCTGAACACATTCAACCCCTAACTCCTTTTCAGTTCCTAAAAAGGGTTGAAAAATTAAAAATAAGGTCATTATTTAAAACAAGCTTATTATTGATGTATAAAATTGTTACCCTATAATAAGACTTTCAAAGAAGATAAACAGTTTACCATAATGTCTATCCATCCATCCACCTCTATCCTGAACACACACACACACACACACACAAACACACACACAAACACAACACACACACATACACACATACATTTTCCCACTGAAGTACAAACCTACATTTCTAAATAGCCAAACTAGCTGTAGATAATAAGGGTTATAAAGTCGAGAGCATCGGATTGAGGACAGGTGAGTTAACCCACCTTTTTCCACCATTCCGAGCTTTCACAAACCCGACGGGCACATTCAACAACAAAATCTTAAGATGAGCAAAACTGTCCACAAAACGCATTTTTCTTTGAAAAGTACGCTCCAAAGCCAAGAGTCTTGCACCAAAGAAAATGGTCCGTCCAGGCTTTTATGAACAGTTTTTTGGAAATGTCACGTGAAACCATCGGGGCTCACTGCCGAGGGGAGCCGGGTTTAAACCGGCTACAAAGAAACCCATCGCGGCTCTGAAGCCCTCCAGCTTCAGAGCCGCGTCGCACGGCGAACTAGCGCCCATTCGCCCACGCAAGAACGTACCCCTTACCGGACCCTGCAGAAGCTAAGACGGGGGCGCGCTTCAAAATCCATCCCGGGACTCTCTGCTTACCTTGGGCCAGCGGCAGACAGACGACCAGCGGCCAGAAAAAGCAGCCCAGGTATTTGGCGGTGTGGGAATCCATCGCCAAACGCGCCCGGCGAAGGGGCTCATGCCCTACTTCGAATACCTACGAGAAGACGGAGCCCGCCGCCGCATGCGGGAGGGGTATTCCCTCGCCCAAGAAGTGCCACGGTTGCCTTCGCCTAGAAGCGAGATTTCATGGGAGATTTTTTTATATATTTATATTTTTTGCATGTTTGGTCGTTTATTTTCCTTTTTTTTTCCAGGAAGGAAAGGGAGGGGAACTTTCTGCCGCAGCAGGAGGAGGAGGGATGATTCCCGCTGCGAGAAATCCAAGCCCCACCTAATCTGGGGCGACGCTCTTCTCTCTAGACCAAGGAAAGCGGGGCCCGGGAATTCTCACGTTCGCACTCCCACTTTGCTGAGAATCTGCATGGGAGAAAGAAAGGGAAGGGGGGACACACCAGGCATAGCAAAGAGGCGGAGAATAGGGAGGGAGGAAATATAATAATAAAAAGGCGGTTAGGATTGCACTTCGACTAGTTGGGTGTTTTCGCTGCCATCCTGACGCGTGTATGCACTCCTCCCCCCCCCCCCCGCTTGCACTTGTTGCCCAATAATCCGCACCCCACCCATCTTTCCTACAGCGACTGAAGGAAAGTGAGATGAATTTGACTTCTCCCCCACCCCCACTCTTTCAAAACAGGCCCCATCCTTTAGATTAGGGATCTCCAACCTTGGCAACTTTAAGACTTGTGGACTTCAACTCCCAGAATTCCTCAGCCAGCTTTGGTGGTGGTGGTGATGATGATGATGATGATGATGATGATTTCTTTTATTCATTAAACATGAAACTCAGTCAAGTGAACATTTAAAGATGTGTCGCAAATACCACTTACTGGTGCTAATTGTTGATACAGGTTGCTGCCAGCGTCCTAGGTATCAACCAGGTATCTTCTTAAAACATATGATGTTCCTAGTAGCACAGGTTTTTTTGCAGTTTTGCAAAATGTGTTTGTAAAATTCTTGGACATGGTACCAAGGCCCCGATGACATGCTACCCATAGCTGTGTAGTTCGATGGCTAGGTCGCAATATTTGTGATTTTTTTCAGTTCTTTTTCTTCATCTCTGGTGTCTCCTGGTACAGCGATGTCAATAAACTGTATGCTTCGGCCTTCTAGAAGCGTGATATCTGGCGTGTTGTGCTCCAAATGACAATCCACCTGTATTCGAAAGTCTCAAAAGATATTCACCTTCTATTATTATTATTATTATTATATTATTATTATTATTGTTGTTGTTGTTGTACAATTGTATCACAGCGGCCAGTTGTTTCGCCGGATTTGGCATTGGTTACTAGTCGGCCCCACCCAGGGGCCTAGGACGTCGTAACGTATTTTCGTAATATGCGTGCAGATCCAAGCAGTGCGGCTTTTTGCATTGACTGATGGTGATTTTGTCAATTTTTAACTGTTTTAAATGTAATTCCAGTGCTTTTGGAATAGCACCCAGTGTGCCAATTACCACTTATTATTATATTATTATTATTATTATTATTATTATTATTATTATTATTTAAGTCTTCTGGGAGTTGAAGTCCATAAGTTTAAAGTTGCTAAAGTTGGAGACTCCTGCTTTAGATTAGAAGTGAAGCAGTCAAGATTTCCGGACATTTTCGCTTCTGAAGCTACGTTTAAGGTGTTTAAGGAACAGCGGATTGCACAAGCAGGGATTCTGGCCCTGTGCTAAATAGAAGGGTTATTCCGTTAGATGATGGAGCATTTGCTAGCGAGAGATTGGATTTGGCTAACAGCACTTGCTTGATTTCAAAGACACTGGTTAGACACTTTCTATTTTATTCAGCCACATAAAGAGCGCATGAGAGCCTGTGGGGCAGCTTCCTTTGGAAGCCACCTGCAAAGATATAATGGAAAAATAAATGGAAAAGGACTCCCACAGATGTGTACAATAATGTGATCCATAGAACATAGAATCACAGGGCTGAAAGGGACCACATCTTTTAGTCCAACCCCTGCTCAAGGAAGGAGACGTTATACCATCCTCCTCAAATGGTTTCCAGTCTATTTTTTAAAACCTCCAGTGAACTTGCTGCTCACCTTATATCTCTCCCTTGACAAGTTGGACCTTCAGATGCCACTGGTGTTTTTTTGTGTGTGTCCAAGGATTATTTAGAGTTTGAGCAGTGGTGGGATTCAAATAATTTAATAACTGGTTCTCTGCCCTAATGATTTCTTCCAACAACCAGTTCACCAAACTGCTCAGAAAGTTAACAACCGGTTCTCCCAAAGTGGTGGGAACTGGCTGAATTCCACCACTGGGTTTATTATATTATTAGAGGAAACACTTGAAGACCTGGTTCCCTTCAGTCCAAGAAGCAAAGACATTGGGCAGAAATTGTGATGTTCTAACCCAGCATCAGGAAAGCCACAGATCCCCCACTCTGCAGGACAATATGTTCTTCAGCCTAACACCAGATGATTTTGTGGAAGATCCATAACCTTTTAGTTCCTTGCAAATGTTAAGGTTCTTTAACAGATGCACAACACTTCATTTTTCAAAATGAATTTTATTTCTCAGTTCCCATAAGACTTTAGGAGAAAATTGCTCTTGATTGTTTCAAAGTTGCAGCCCATCTGCAGTTTCTTATACAGTCTTATGAAAATCCGTTTATCAAGCAGCCTTTTGCTTAAGAAGCATCATTCCCTAGTTTGGAAACTAGTGGCAGTCTTAAACTTATAAACTTATGATGTTAAGTTCTCAATTGGTTAGGTAAATTAATTCTAAAAAAGTGAATTATTTAAAAAAATCAAAACTAAAATGTGATTAGACTTGTTCAGGGATAGGAACAAGGTAGGAAGGAATTGTCTTTGTTGCCCAAATATAAGTGCTTACTTAAACTACTAGTTAGGACATAAAAGCATTAGTGTTGCCCTGATGGTTCAGAGCCTTGGCCCCTCTTGTTCTGGCAGCCTGTTCTCACAGTGGGCAACCAACTACACAAGAATGTCCCTAGTCTTATAGAAGATGGTCTTCAGAGGTATCAAGCTATTGATCCTCATGACTTTCATGAATTGGTCCAACCTTTTTTTTTGGAAACCAACCTACCAACCAAGCTCACAACATCTCAAATTTCAAAGTTTCATTATGTGTTGTGTAAAAAAAAAAGTCTACTTGTCTTCAAACGGTTGAATCAAATCACGTCAGTGATATTTGACCAAGATTTATTTGACTGATGATCCACCTAGCTTGTGTGCTACAGAAAAAAGGCTAATCTTTTCTGGCTCTTATGGACCTTTTGCAGTAGCCTAAAGATACCCTTAAGTGGATTATTGCAGATGTGGTGCTTTTCCTTTTATTCCAGGCAAGACTTTCTTCTCTGACATCCATGGTTAATGGAGGGGAGGATTTGAAGCGATATGGTCAGAGGCATATGGTTGGTTGGTCTCGTTATGGCAGATTTGCTGTGAATTGCTTCTTCGGTCCAGTCTTTGGAACCAGCAGCTCTACTTCACTGTTGATTTGACTGCAAGGTGAAACAGAGACCCAGCTTTTGCAGTCATTTAGTTTCCTCTTTTTAACTAATCCACAACGAAGTGAAACTCTGAAATTGACCCGGTCTCTGCTTCATGCATGTAACTGAAATAATTTGCCTTTTTGTTTAGCGATATGGAATTCCCTTACCTGGTTGCTCCTCCCAAGGGTTCCCTGGCTCCTTTGCATGTTAGGGTAATTTACAGTTCCTGCCCAGGTCTTTAACACTTACTGGTTGTCTGCCTCTAGACAAATCCAAACAACCACTAGATGGAATTCTCAGAGTTTGTTGTATAAATTCAAATTCAGAAGCACACACAGATAACTGATGCAGCAGGATTCATTAACTTCTTTATATAAAGGTACATAAGGATAGATGAATAAATGTACAAAACCAACAGGTGGTTCTTCTGAGAAAACACAAAGAAGGACTTACAGGCAAACACAAGCAGTTAGTTTCATTTTAGCAGACAAGCCCAGACAGACTGCTAGTTTACTTCTCAGAGCAGCAAACTGCTTAAGTTCAATTCTCTGCACACCCAGATCTGTTTAAGCTCCCATTGGCTGACTTAGTTGCTATGCCTATTCATTGGCTGACCCTGTTCCTATGTCTCTCCCAGTCATGAATATTTTAACAGGAAGCTGAGATACCTCAAACGCCAACTCTCTATTGCCATGAAGTGATCAAAAAGTCAATGCATGGTTATAAGGAACTATAAAAATGTCCACTCAGTGGATGATATGAGGAAAATGCAACAAAAAAGAATAACCACAATATTGTGCCATTTGGAGGAGGCTTTTGACATGATCAACAAATGACATTGAATAGAACTGGAATTTCAGCTGAAGGAACCACTTCCAAATTGCCTTATAATATGTGTTAAAGTTGTATAGATGGCAGCAGAGACCAAATCTATTCTGGGTGCTTACAAAAGGCATGTTGAAAGAGCAGCAAAATGTAGTATGATATATAAAACTTCCTTTATTAAAAACTGAAGAGAGGTTGTGATTGGCTTTCTGGCATTAACATAAGTTTGAACCCATTGAATTGATCCCCTCATTCAGTTCCGGTTATTGAAGCTCTTTAAGGATAATACTGTTTTAGGCTTTTGGTTTTCTCCACACTCAATTTCTTTACTTTGCCCAACCATAAAGATTTTGCAGGGTCTGCTTTTGGGGGGAATGGGGGAAACCAACAGAGTGTTCGTCTATTGATTGTGACAACTGGCCCAAAGTCACCCAGCTGGGTTTCATGTCTAAAGGGAGACTAGAATTCACAGTCTCCTGGTTTCTAACCTGGTTTGTGATCACTTTGCCAGTTGGCAAAGAAAGCTTTAAGGCACAAAGTTTTATGGAAGTTTAAATAAATACGTGATTGGCAGGATCTGTCAAAATGTAAGAGCCTAACAAACTGATTTGGGTTTCTCTGGATCACAGTATAATAGCAGAAATAATAATAGTCTTGAGTATTTTAAAATAGAAGCTATATAGCACATTCTCTCGTCAACTTTGCAGCAATGCTAAAGGAGGAGAGAGAGAGAGAGAGAGAGAGAGAGATGAGAGAGAGAGAGAGATATTAATCATATTGCTTTGTTTGTTTATCTTACTCTGCCACCTTACCCAGCCTGGTGCCTTCTGATGTGTTAGGTCATGATCCTTATCTGTTCCAGGAGTACCTGCAAAAAATTATACAGCAAAACACTGTTCAAAGAAATTAGAGTTAATACGACAATGTCTTTCTGTGAGATATATTCCAGGTTAAAAAAATATGTCTCCTTTCAATCTTAAATTAACAAATGTCTGCTTGTAGGAACACAAGAGAAAATTGTACTGCCTGTGAAGATTATGTTTTCTGTCATTTGGGGACATTCCCCTCCTGATTTCCCCCCTCTTTCCCTCCCATAAGTAGATAAAATCTGATTTCACCTTCCTTCTCCAACCTCAAGATTCTTTCCAGTAGCCTGACTTCATTTCCTCACCATTGTTCTTGTTTTAAAATGCCTTCCTGGTGTTTAACCTAAGTCTTTCCTTTGCAACCTAAAACCATTTCCTTCTTGCTGACAACCACCCACCCCTCCCAGAACAATAGACTGCTCAGAGCATAAAAAGAAATGGCAGAGGGAGCTGCATGTTCAGATCTGTCACTGTTCTTTTATTTTGAACAGTAGAGTGCAGCCCCGGGAGACAGAGATTTAATCAAGTCCACCCATGTACTAAAGGTACTAAAGTGGTACTAAACCTTTCTCTCTCTCTCCCCATCCCCCAGATCTTCTTCCCTGATTCTTTTGCCCATGAAAATACCCTGAAGTATTTATTATATATTCTCATTTAGCATGACTTTTTAATTTCTACTTTCATCCAGGAGCTCAAAGTAAGGTAAAGGTAAAGGTTTCCCCTGTCCAGTTGTGTCCACCTCTGGAGGGATGGTGCTCATCTTGGTTTCCTAGCTGAGGGACCCAGCATTGTACAAAGACATTTTTGTCGTCATGTGGCCAGCATGACTAAATGCTGAGGCTCCTGGAATGCTGTTGCCTTCCCACTGAAGTGTATTTCTCTACTCTCATTGGCATGCTTTCAAACTGCTAGATGGGCAGGAGCTGAGGTAAGGAATGGGAGCTCACCCTTATCGTGTGGTGCTTGGGACTTGAATCTGGGCTGTCAGCTTTCTCCCTAACTCCTGGCAGTTGGATAGTGGAAAAGAGTTTCTAATGGTACAAAGTGCTACATCTGTGGTACAGTTGACATATCTGTGGTATAAAAGTTCAATCCTGACCAGTTCAAGGTTGACTCAGCCTTCCATCCTTCCCAAGGTTGGTAAAATGAGGACCCAGTTTGTTGAGGGCAATAAGCTGAGAGCAATATAAATCATTTAGAGAGAGCTGTCAAGCATTATGAAGCAATATGTAAGTCTAACTGCTATTGCTGTTACTATGAGAGTGAGGCTCCAAGTCTCATCAAATCTTAAAATGCTTGAATATTGTTCCAAAAGTGCTCCAAATTTCCATAACTGTAAAACAGGGCTGGATTACTTATTTACAGCTTAATTATACTAATTGTGTTTTGACTCCATGCTTTGGACTACAGCCCGAGCACACCAAGATGGATTTGGTCCCCCAAAGGTACAAAGTAGAACAATCTGCCCAGAAAAGCATTAGATTCTTTTTTAAAAAATATTTTTTTCCGAATGGGGATGAATGATGATCAATCAAGGAATGCGATAGCAACACATTTCCTGAATCAGATGTGCCTAAGATTACACGATCTTTGTGGTAATTTTAGGATTTATGGTTTTAAAATTCGATATATCTTCCTCGGAGAAGGATTTTTTTTTTCCTGAGGAAAAATGCAGCAGGTGCATTTCTTCAGCAAAGAAGCAGATGGTTGAGGAAGAAATGCCTGTCTAGGAAGCCCAAATTAAGAAAATTCTAGCTCCTTTTAAAAGGATGGGGAATGAAAGAAAAATCTTCCCTTCACACCATTCAACAATTCCCTCCAGTTATTTTTCATTCTATACATCTTTCCCTTGTGAAGAACTCTATGGTTTATGCATAGGGAAAGAAGGGTCTATTTGATGCCAAAATAAGCGATAATGAATTAGCTGCCTTAAAGTCAGTGCTTCTGCTGTGCTGCTCTGAAGATGAGAGATCTGCTAATTTACATTTCATCTCCCCTTGGGTAGAGATGGTGTTATTCTGCTAGCACTCTTCCTCTTGTCTTAACCCAGTGTTTCCAAAGTTTTGCCTTCAGCACCTAAAACCTCTTATCAGAGAGGCCTTTTTTATGGCTTATCAGAAAGCTATTCACTTACTCATTCATTTATTATCAAGCTTGTATACTGCCTATCTCACCAAAGGGGGCTCTAGGCAGCTTACAGACAGTGAATAAAGTGCCCTATAAAATAGGAACAATAAATTTCAAATTCAATTAAAATAAAGCTAACCAGGATGGGGAAGAAGGGAGCAAAGAGCTCACAGGGAGGAAATGGGATGTTATCTACTCCATTACAGTGGTGGGTTCCTACCGGTTTGGACGAATAGGCAGTAAATCGGTTCTATTGGCCATCTTGTTTTTTTTTTAATATTATGCATGTGCGTGTAGTGTGCATCAAGCATGTGTGTGCCTGAAGTGCGTCCCTGAGAGAACTGGCAGCAGGAGAAGCCGGAACCCACCCCTGCTCCATTAGCCACCTCCAAAGTGACACACACCCCATTAGGACCCCCAGCTGGTTAGCAGAGCCATGTCTTCATGGCTTTTCGGAAGGCCAAAAGAGGAGGAGCAGATCCGACCGCAAGGAGCAAGATGTTCCAGAGGGCTGGAGCCTTGCCAGAAAAGGCTGTTTTTCAGGACTTCACCAGCTGGAATTCGTTGGCTGATGTTCCTTGGCAGCATTCCCCTTCTGCCAGGGGTAGTACAGACTAATCCCATTGGGTGAACTAGTTACACAAATAGCCTGCACCCATATCATGGAGGGTTTTAAAAGTGATAACCAACACCTTGAATTGGACCTGTAAGTAAATTGGCAGCTAGTATTTGTGGAACAAGTGGGATGTGGTGGCTCAGTGGCTAAGATGTTGAGCTTGTCGATCAGAAAAGTCAGCAGTTTGGCGGTTTGAATCCCTAGTGCCACGTAACGGAGTCACAGCTTCTTGTCACAGCTTCTGCCAACCTAACAGTTCCAAAGCATGTAAAAATGCAAGTAGGAAAATAGGAACCACCTTTGATGGGATGGTAACAGCGTTCCATGCACATTCGGCATTTAGTCATGCTGGCCACATGACCATGGAGATGTCTTCGCACAGCGCTGGCTCTTTGTCTTTGAAACGGAGATAAGTTCCAGCCCCTAGAGTTGGGAACAACTAGCACATATGTGCAAGGGGAACCTTTACCTTTACCTTACTTTTAGTTGGGGAACAGGGATGTAACATAGGCCACCATAGGGCTACTCAAAACTGTTTTCAGGTTTCAGGTTTCAGGTTTCATTTTATTTATATGCCGCCCTATTCCCAGCGGGACTCAGGGCGGCTCACAAACCCAAGAGGGGAAGGGAAACACAAGAACTACAAATACAAGCATTTAAAATAACTGACAGACACACAATCGAGAGGGGAAGGGAACTCATCAACCCCAGGGCTGCTGACACAGCCAGGTTTTAACGGCTTTTCGGAAAGCCTGGAGAGAGGTAAGGGTCCGAATCTCGGCGAGGAGTTCATTCCAAAGGGCCGGCACTGCCACAGAGAAGGCCCTCCCCCGGGTAGTAGCCAGATGGCATTGGCTGGTAGACGGAACCTGGAGGAGGCCAACCCTGTGTGATCTAATGGGTCTTTGGGAGGTAATTGGCAGCAAGCGGTCTCTCAAGTACCCAGGTTTTCTGCACCAGCTGAAGCTTCCAGATACTCTTCAAGTGTAGACCCATGTAGAGGCATTGCAGTAGTCCAAGTGAGGTGACAAGGGCTTGAGTGACTAAATGCAGGGTGTGCCAATCCAGGGAAGGGTGCGACTGATGCCCAACATGAAGTTGTTCAAAGTCTCTCCTAGCCATCACTGCTTCCTGCTCATCATGCATGAGTCACCAGGTCAGCAGAACCCCAGATTGCACACTGGATCTGTCTGGGGAAGAGCTACCTTATCCCGAACAAAAGATGTTAAAGTCCTGGAGCTGGAAGCTCCATGGACCCCAAAACACTTGGGTGTTACCAGGGTTAGCCAAAGTCTGTTGTCTCCCATCCAGATCCCCACAATCTCCAGGCATTGGGGGTCCTCTAAAGCTGCCAAGCAACCACTCATCTACAATCTTTCCTTAAAAAAGGAGATGGGACGTTGGATGGAAGACAGATAGGGTCTAGATTATTTTTTAGTAAGAATTTTTAAAGCAAGAAATGTCTTATTAAATGTACCTGTTGTGACTGGATAATAGGTGTCACCGAAAGATAAAGCACTTTTATCCAAATTTTGGATAATTTACCCAGGTTTACAAAGCACTGCTTTAACCCTTTACTGGCTGAATCCATGAAGTCACATTGACTGCTGAACTGAGCTTCAAGCAAGTGAAGACACCTGGGGGGGGGGAGATTATTTTCCCAGGAATTGCGAATCCTTAGTAAGATTTGCTTGTTTCTGAAGTGGAGGGTTCTTGTTTTTCTGCCCTTGCTTTCTCATCTAGAAGCCTCATCCTACATTTCGGATGTGGAGGGATGATTTTTGGTAATCGAATGTCCCCTGGCAATGATGTTGTCACCGGCAAATCCTGTAAATTCAGAAGCACCTTTCGGGCTAGCTTTGTAAGTATTTCTGACACGAATACAGGCAGCCATCAGAGGAGAAATAATCCTTTTTTCCTGGGCAAAGGCTTTTCAGATACAGCCTTTGAACAAGTTACTATGTTTGTCGAAAACAACGATTAAGGATACTTTTGGTAGTACCTATAAGCTGAACTGACTGAGAGCTGCTTCAGCTGCCAATGTCCTCAAAGCTATAGTAAACCCTTCTTTTTTTTAACTTGAAATGCTATAGTTTTGGAGACTGCATGTGGCCAGTCTGTTTCACATTTGCAGGAGCTCTGTCTCACTATGCCTCCTGGGAGCATCAGATCTTTTCACATAGGAACTACTGAGACCTATTTGCATTTAACAAGATAAATATGCACAACCGAAAGAAAGACCCTGGTGGAGGTCGCACATGCAATCTATTGCATTTTTTTGGTGTATGAAATGAGGAAGAGGAAGTTTTTGTTACTGCAACACTTGCAGCAGCTTAGGCAACAAGAGAGAGATTTACGCTCTTTCCTCTTAATAGATTTGCACATTATCTTTTGAAGGACTGGGGAATGTTGTGGATGGCAGTGCCCTATTTTTTTTCTTCATTTTCCCTTAAAATAGGATAAGGATGGTGTCAAGTTCATTGAAAACATTCAATGAAGGAACTACCAACAACAAAATAGCACCCCCATCCTAGAGGTGGGTTCCTACCAAGTAGGTAGTAAGATGGCCTGCTACGCTTCCAAACTGGTTCTCTCGGCAATGCCATAGGCACTGCCATCTTCTTTTTTGCCGCATTACATGCTCAGAAGCATTTTTAAGTACTGCACATGCATGTGGAGCACACATCAAGTGCGCATTCATGCATCCTTGAGCAAACCGGCAATAGGAGCAGCTGTAACCCACACCTGTCCCATCCCAACAACTACTGTAGGATAAACCCCTGTATATAAACAAACTCTGCTCCCTTTTAGCACTAAAAATGTTACTTGCTCTGGTAATGAAACATCTGCAAGCAAACAACCAACATTGGAGAACACCAAGGATTCTGCAGTTGAAGGAGCCGAGGTGGGCGCAGTGGTTAGGGTGCAGTACTGCAGGCCACTTCAGCTGACTGTTATCTGCAGTTCAGCGGTTCAAATCTCACCGGCTCAAGGTTGACTCAGCCTTCCATCCTTCGAGGTGTGTGAAATGAGGACCCAGATTGTGGGGGCAATTTGCTGACTCAATTTGCTAAAAATCTGTAAACCACTTAGAGAGTGCTGAAAGCTCTATGAAGTGGTATATAAGTCTAATGAATGAATGAATGAATGAATGAATGAATGAATGAATGAATGAATGAATAAACCCTGAGCTACAAACATTCTCATCTATTGGTAACTGAAACATTCTCATCTATTGGTATACCTGAATGTAAGTCTTATAAGAAGCAGATTCACCGATCAACTGATTAGCCAATGGTAGAGTTACATGCCTCTGTCCAAATCTCAATTCCAGCCTGCACTTTTTGGAGAGAGAGGCATTTAGGATTTTGCAGTTTCACTGGGTAAACAAGGAAGTTTTGCTACGGAGTTGAATACAGGAACAGAACACAGACCTTCTACTTCTAGGATCTCAGTATCCAGGCAAATTAATAACTGAAGGAGGAAGCCATGGTTTTAAATTCTGTAAAAATACAATCCTTTACATATAGTTTTAAATCTGACAAACCTAAGGGAAAAAACAACCCCAAGTTATTTAACTTCTATGAAGCTAGAAGGCTAGAAAAGGATAGAGTGCATTCCAGTTTACTCACCAACTATTAAATGCATTACTATTTGCCCACAAGCTGTGCTTGGTGCAATATGCTCCTGGCTGTCAGGGAACTAAACCATACCATTGAAATTTGGGGTGAGGGGGAAATGAGCTAGAAATGCTTAGAGAGAAATACATAGATGAGACTGTCTATCATGAAATAGCTTTATCTCACTTCCAGAATGATAGCTTACTAGAGCTTGTGGAAAGAAGACATCACTTGGAGGATAATGGAAATAGACCTTTAGAAATAGCTCAGTCCTTTGGTTGTAAACACATTTCATTGTATCAAAAGTAGCTAGAAGATGGAGGGATTTGCTTGTGGGTGATTTAGAGATCTACAACAGTATAAATTACATGTGACTTGCTTGTCTGATGTGATGTCCTTTTCCATCTAGGTAAATCCTATTTATCTAGATATGCTTCCATCTAGATCAGGGATGGCTAACCTTTGTGATGTTGTGTGCCTAAAGTGTGCACATGCGTGACAGCCCCCCTGCACCTATAATGCAATGCACGCACAACCCCCCTGATCTCCTAGGCGTGCATTGCATATCTGTTCTCCTCCTCGACCATTTTTTGCTTCCAGGCAGCGTGCACGTCTCCCCGTGCCCCATTTTGGGCCCGCATCAACCTGGGAGCCAAAACGGGGCATGGGGGGGGGCTGTGCAAAGCCCCAAAATACAATGCGAGCACCTATGTGCCCTGCTCCCATGCATGCATGGCAGACACCCGAAGAGAAGCTGGTTGGCAGGAGGTGCGCGTGCATGCATGGGCTGGAGCGATGGCTGGCGTGCCTGCAGAGAGGACTCTGCATGCCACCTGTGACATGTGTGCCATATGTTCACCATCACGGATCTAGATAAACTAATTCTAGATCTAATTCTAGGTATCCTGTTTCATCTAGATAAATAGTGAAGAGTAAGAGGTTATAGGCCAGCAACATTAGGAAACCTAATCAGCTAATCATGGAAGCCAACATTTAATTGCTAGGAAGCAGAATAAAGTCTAACTTTTTCTGAGTATAGGAAGCTCAACGAAGGATCAGACAGTGATATTAGGTACAGGATATGTTAGACACTAGAGAAATTTTCGGGAAAAGAAAAATAATGGGGTCTGTTGAAATTGAAGTGAAATGAGGCTATTGGCACATAATATCAAAAGGATGGCAGAGAAGCTATTAAACAGATCTATGTTCAGTTCAGAGCTATAACCACTAAAATATTGTAGGTATTTTTTTAGAAAACATTATGAAGGAAGAAGCAAACATTGGAAGTGGAAATGAGACTTAGGGGAGGAAAAAGCGGAGAGAGAGTGAGATGAAACAGGCTAGCATAAAATTTAAAAAAGCCAGTGTGTTATCAATATTTCTTGGGAAATGCTAGGAATCTCCAAGTCAGGATGTAGAAATATTATGCTGGATTACAACTGTAAAAAAATTACAACATTTTTTAAAGTGGTAAAAAAGTAAGTACTAAAATTGTTCAAGGACTAACATGAACTTTGGCATAATCCAAGTAGCATTGTTCTTTGGCATACTGCTTTTATAATACGATTGATTGATCGATCGATTGATAGATAGATTGACTAATTATGTGCCATAAAGTTGATAATAACTCTTAGTTACTATATACTGTAGGTAGACTTCTCTAGGATGTTGTAGTATTTATAATCATATAATAATACATTGTTCAAGATGCTGTTACTGGGTATCATTTATGGAAGACATCAATTAGAACATCTCTACCTAAAGGGAAACAATACTGAACTTGACTTTTTTCACACTATATTCATGGATGACAGAAGGACTCAAATTCATGCATGCAGACAATTTTAATTTAACGTTCTTGATCTATTCTATAGCATTTAAGTATTCATATAGGGAAGTAATATAAAGGTGGTCCTTGACTTACAACCAAAATTAAGCTGAGAATTCTGACAAAATCATGCATGTCATTAAGCGGGTCACCATGTGACTATGCCCAATTTTATAATATTTTATACAGTGATCAATTTTTTTTGCCAGAAAGCAGAAGTAAACACCGTTTTCTGGAAAAAAAATTATTCATAAATTGCAGTCATGTAACCGCAAGATCCTGCAAATGGACCTAAGTTCAGGTCAGTTGCCAAGGATGAAAATGTGATCACGTGATTACCGGGTGGGGGTGGGGGTGGGGAAGGGGTTGAGCTGCGGCCATCAGAACTTCGAAACTGGGGTGTAAGTAACTCTAGAGAGATCTGCCGAAGTTTTAAACGGTTGTTATGCTATCAGTTGCCAGGCAAGGACTACCTGTAACTTGAAATCTGAAAATTACCTTAAATTTAATAAACTTCAATTATCCTGTTTGTTTTTTTAATTTGCAAACTTAATAATACCTTTTGAATTGCCATTTCCTACTTCATTTTAAAATTTGACATTGGAGATAGGAAACTGTAGGTCTGTTGTACCAAAAGGAACACATGGGCCTGCTAGTTAGAAAGGCTTTCTGCTACGCAAGTGCCTACATCGCTTACTTTTGATTTTTCAAAGACATTAGTTAATGCACATTATAATTATGCCTGTCTTAACACTATTCAATTGATGCCTAAGCATACATAATTATACCTTTACTATAAGGTTCCTGCTTGCAGTAGTTTTTCCAGCAGGAAGGCCACTGCACTGCCATCAAACTCTCAGATGGGAAATTAGGGTTAGCAAGTCCTTATTTTTATGTTAATTTGATTTTTTAAAAAACTGAATATTCAGTAATGGTGCCCGCTCCTATCAAGCAACAGACTGTTAACTGCCTTGGAGAGGATAAAGATGTCCATACTGAGCTATAACTAATTAATTTTTTCTTCCACTTTGATCAAGTTAAATCTTCAAACGACAGATTTTTCTTCCAATATTTTCTTTTTTCTTTTTAAAGATAATCTGTCCACAAAAGGAGATTTCCAGAATGACTTGGTGGTGTGGCCATCCAGTAAAGAAGTATATTAAGAAGAGGATAATACACTACACACAAATGATTTGTGAATGACTTGTGACTGGTTTTTATCACTCAGCTGTTTATTAGCAATGTACTCACCTTTAGATGCAAAAATAATGCAGAATTTATATAGCTTTTCATTGATCAATTGCTTGTTAGCACCCCGGAACAGGACTAATGCTTACTAAAGTGTTACCTATCACTAACATTTGTTAGTGAAGCTACAGTAATGTGTTTTTAGACATAGGTGCATTTTCCTCCTTAATAAGTAAGTTTGACTTCCCCTTAGACAGAGGCCATGCTAAATATTTAAATATTTGGATGTCTTTTTTAAGGGCAATACAATGGTTTACGTTATGTGAATTGAAAATGATATCTGGGTGTTTTATATATGACAGCCCCCCTAAGCACTCAAAAAGATGATAATTAACAGAAGGAGTATATCTGTATTTCTCTCTCCCTCTCCCTCCCTCCCCTCCCCCCTCTCTCCCTCTCTCCCTCCCTCTGCCTCCCTCTCTCCCTCTCCCTCTCTCTCCCTCCCTCCCCCCTCTCTCAGATTTCCTGATTTGAGAAAACTCTATATTTGTTAATGAAGTAAATATGTGAAAATCACATATTTTTGCAAATCTTTGAGAAGCTAAACAATGCATTTACTAAAAATGTATTCAACACAATTCAAATGAATTCCAGGATGGCATGATAAGCATAAGAATTCCAGGATGGCATGATAAGCATCTCCTCTTTAATAATCCAATTTCCAGGAGAGGAAAAACCCAGCATTTTTAGATTTAGATGCACATTTCTCTTTGTTTTGGGTTAAAATCTACAACATTACCAATAAGCTTGCAATATTAATACAGTCACATGACATTTATTCAGAAAATTTAGACATTAGGCACAGTACAGGGGATTATAGCAAATCAATGGGATGAGACCCTAGGTTTACTTTTTAAAAAAACGCTAATAAGAGCTTATATGTTTTTTAAATGCCTGATTTTCTAAGTGTAAAAAGGTAAAGGTTCCCCTCGCACAGATGTGCTAATCATTTCCAGACCTCTAGGGGGCAGTACTCATTTCCATTTCAAAGCCAAAGAGCCAGCACTGTCCAAGACATCTCCTGGTCATGTGGCTGGCTGACTAAATGCCGAAGGCGCATGGAATGCTGTTACCTTCCCACAAAGATGGTCCCTATTTTTCTACTTGCACTTTTACATGCTTTCAAACTGCTAGGTTGGCAGAAGCTGGGACAAGTAATTGGAGCTCACTCTGTTACGCAGCACTAGGGATTGAACTGAGGAACTGCAACCTTTCTGATTGACAAGCACAATGTCTTAGCCACTGAGCAGCAAAGGCAGAAGTGGTTTGCTCCCAGTTTGGCCTGGATCAGCCGAATCAGTTAGTAGCAGCAGTGGGAGGCTCCACCCACCCACCTGGACGCTTCTGCACATGCACAGAGTGTCGTGTGCATGCCCCGAACCGATAGTAAAAAAATTGGCAACCCACCACTGAGCAAAGGGCTAAAAGATCAGAACAATATAAAATCTGTATAATCTTGAGAATGAAGAGATTGAAAGACTGATTGTTGCTGCTGAATTCCATTCCCATTATTTGCCAATCAATAGAATTTCTTCTATAAATAATGGGTGTATGGGATTGTGCTGTCCTAATTTTTGGGGGGCAGTATGAGCTTCAATATACAATTCAAAGGCCAAATATGGTCCTTGACTTGAAAAACGGTTATACATTCCTAGTCCAGACTTGAATAATGGCAATCAGGGATATTGGGAATTTATATCTCAATTTGTTTACTTTGCTTGTTTATTTGATGAGATAAACTTTCTTGGTAATCATATGCATCATCCTTGATTGGGACAGTGGAAGGTCTAAAGCAATCACTGGGTTTGGGGTGGGGGGGTCAAGATGAATTCCAATTTTATATGGCTGAAATGGCCAGTTTATAAATGGTCCTTGAAGGATGATTCAGTTAATTATTTTTCATAATTGGAATGTGCATCACGGTTTCTCTTTGTCTTAACTTTCTTTCTCTGGAACATGGCGGATTCAATGAGAAATGAAAGCAGATTCTTTGATGTCTCTACCAAGATACCTTCTGAATGCTAACTAAAAACACGGCACGGTACTAATTTTCATCTCATTGATGTTCTTCTCCTTTTTAACGAGTGACAAAACAGTTCTAGTTTAGGAAATATGTACAAGGAGGGTGTGGAGGAGGGGGAAGGAAGGAAAGAAGTATTCAAAACCTAAGCACTTATTACTGAACACTGCTTTCCATGTAACACAAATTGAAGATGTACACTGAGGTTTCCTCCCCATATATTTACTTTAATTTAATTTAATTTAGAGAGAAGGAATTGGGATAGTGCTATATGTTTCTGGTTTATATGGTTCTGATCTTTTAGTTTCTCATCTGTTTGTCCTTGAGGTGGCCTTAATGGCAAGATTCCCTCCTGTCATTATCATATAATTTTGTGCAGTGGTGGATTCAAATAATTTAACAACTGGTTTCTGCCCTAATGATTTCTTCCAACAACCAGTTCACCAACTACTCAGAAAGTTAACAATTAGTTCTCCTAAAGTGGTGCGAACTGGCTGAATCCCCCACAGATTTTATGTATCAAAATATTACAAGAGCTGTTACAAAAGCAAAAGGAGGAAGAAGGTAACCCTCCTCCCCCTCAAAAACCTGCCAGCCCAATCATTAGCATTTGCTGGAAAAGAGCTGCTATACAAAAGCAGATAAAGACAAATTTGTCTATATTTTCTGCTTAAAGCACTCTGTTCATGAGATATAGATAAGAATCATGGTGGCGCAGTGGTTAGAATGCAGTACTGCAGGCTACTTCTGCTGACTGCTGGATGCCTACAATTTGGCAGTTTGAATCCACCAGGCTCAAGCCTTCCATCCTTCCGAGGTGGGTAAAATGAAGATCCAGGATTGTTGGGAGCCTGTAAACCACTTAGAGAGCCTGTAAATCACTTATAGAGGGCTGTAAAGCATTGTGAAGTGGTATAGAATGTTAAATGTTATTGAATGCTATATGAATATATCCAATGGAGGAATACATAGAGTCTCCCATTGCATGTTCAGCAATATCAAAAGATGGAATCATATTAAGATTGTGTACATTTGATTAGGAAAGGTTATATGCACAAGATTTGCAATAGGGCAGGAACAGAACCAATGTAATCCTGGAAAAAAGTAATTATATCTAGAGAAAATCCACATATTGTTTTCTAGCACGTTTTCATTCAGTTTGATGGAAGAGTACTCACAAGAGCAGGAAAGAAAAAAAGAGAGCCACCTTGAGCAAGGTGGGCAGCATACAAGTTTGATAAATAAAATAAAATAAATGGAAGAGCTGAGGTTTCCTTAATACATTCTTGGTTAAATAATAGTCAAGTGGGTTTTATTTTATAATGATCTCTCAGTCATCTGCAAGCCTTTCTAGCTTCTCACACCATTCAGGCATGAGGAAGGACATCAGAAGAGAATTCCTTCCCTAGTGGTTGTGCTATTAACACAAGTAAAGGGGATTTCTGCTTCTGAGACATTATTGGAGAATTCTGGAAAAAATGGCCACTCCATTTCTTCACCACCATTTCAGTAGAGCACTTCAAAAGACAATGCACAGCTCAGGGGTGAAATCGAGCAGGTTCTGACAGGTTCTGAAGAACTGGTAGCAGAAATTTTAAGTAGTTCGGAGAACCGGCAAATACCACCTCTGGCTGGCCCTAGAGTTGGGGAGGGCATGGAAAATTTGCAGTATCCTTCTCCTGCCATGCCCACCAAGCCACACTAGCCCACTGAGCCACATCTATAGAAAAAAAATTGAATTCACCACTGGCACACTCCCAAGAAAATAGGCTTTGGAGAGATTTAGAACCATTGTATCTGTGCTGCATAATTCAGATAATCACCGAATGGCAACAATGGGTTTTTCTGTATCTCCAGCCCCGATGTGATAGTCCTACATTATTAATGCTTTCAAGAGAATTTGAGTAGTTCAGTTCTTTGGGTTTTTTACAAGTTCACCGCTGGGCTATGTTCTCTTCTCTGAAATGAAATCCAACTATATTTTAGCCGTTAGTGGAGAAGAAAGTTATATTTCCAATCAGAAAGGCATGTAAATGGTATGATTAAGATGGTGGTGTATATAGTATTGTGTATGATACTCGGAAATGGACAGGGAGATAATCACCAACTAGAACAGGAAATTGGAACATTGACAGAGGATAAGCCTCCCTCTCCTTATTATCCAGTTATTCCATTTTATCATCTTCTCAGAGCACTCATAGTATTATACCTAGGCATAATCATAAAATGAAACCACCACTCTCAACATAAAAGAGCATACAATCCATGTAACATATGTAAAGAATGCAAAAAAAATGTTCTCACATATCTTTAAGTTGCAGATCAGTAAAGGAAAATAACCAATCAATAAGTGAAATTTATTGTCCTTTCCCATTATAGAAAGGCCTGTCAAGAGTTAAAGGTTGGCAAGTCTTATTATAAATTGAGACATGATGTTGGCATTAAAATGATACAACTACTTTGGCATGAACTACACTGAACAATACTCTATTTAGGTCCACACGACACAGAACTATTATTTTTAACAATTCACCTCATTTTCTGTTTCTGGTGCAAGCAGAGAAATGTTATGACTCACCTATGTTGAAAAGGTATCATTTAGCCCAATAACATCTTTGCTGGGTGGGGGGGGAGGTGGAGGAATAGATTGTGCCACTCATTCAAGGCTATCATTCATGAATCATTTAAGCCAAAACTCTTAATCCTATTTTCTTCTTTTAAAAGAAATCAAAATTACAGAAAAGAAAAGAATAACATGCTCCAATGATTATACAATGGCTAATAGTAAAATTTAATTGCCCAAGTCTATGTGCTCTAGCTCAGAAATAGACATATGGCTCAGCTAATCTTTCTCCCACTCTATTTCCCTCTTTTTTTCTTTCCCCCTTCCTCTAGAATCCCCTGCCTTCACTGACTAGTTTTTGTAGAAACGACATACAGTTAAAGAACTTGGAGTCCAGGCATTTACTTTGAATATCAGGAGGATTGGAACACTATGCCCTTTTATGCAAGAATCTGCTTTTGTTCATGTCACACTTTTTCCACTTAAACTATATTGTTTAAAGGTGTGCAGAAAGGGATCATTTTCCTGCTTTTATTATTCAAAAATGGCGAATCAGAAATTTTCCCCAATCTGCATTAAACTATCCAGATAGCTTGCATTCTGTTTATCTTAATATTACTCTGACATATTTGACTTAGGGTCAGGCTGCGTCCTTTCTATTTACTGGTTAAACACTTAGTGTTAATTAGTACTGAATAACCGAATAATAGAGTTGGAAGGGGCCTTGGAAGTCTTCTAGTCCAACCTTCTGCTTAAGCAGGAGAACCTATACTATTCTAGATAAATTGCTGTCCAATCTCTTCTTAGAAACCCCCAGTGAGGGAGCAACCACAACGTCTGAAAGCAAGCAGTTCTACTGATGGCTTGTTCTTATTAACAGAAATTCCTTCTTACTTCTAATTGGATCGCTCTTTAACAAGATTCTACCCATTACTTCTTCTCCTGCTCTCAAATGCTTTAAAGAACACCAGTAGTTTGACTTCCTGTGGGAGGAGCCTGTCGCCAAGGAGCTCAACGGAGCCCCTCTTAGAGTTCTGGTCTGTATATCTAATTAAGATCAATAGATATCATCCCTTTCTGGCAGAAAGGGACAGGCAGAAGCTCAGGTGTTAGGATTTATTCGTAGTTCACAGCCCTTTTTCCTTTTTTTGGGCTGTGAATGAAGAAGAGTTCTAGCGTAACTGAGCTCTATCTCCAGCCAGTTCTTCGCAGCTGCCTTTTTGCAGCCCTAGACAGCCGACTCCCTCACTCAGGACAATGATAAATTGTTTTTAAGATAATACGAGCGGGTCTTACTCCTGTGATGTTTTTTTTTTTTTATAACTATCTAAACACCAGCCTTGTTTTTTCTTTGAACGTCTCTGCGCAATTGGGATACAAAATGGCGTTTTACTGTGTTGGTGATTGATGACGTAATTAACTGGCTTTATTTCCCCGGAGACTGCTACTCATTAACAAGCAAAATCTACAAATAATTTAGTGAGAACTGACCAGCTGAAGACACTGTTTATCTGTCTATTCTCAGATTTTATCTATAATGTCTCCCAGGTCTAAACAGGCAAAAAAATCCTCCCCGATTGTGCTTAAAGAACTTGTTAGTAAATCGCTGCCTTTGTCTCCTACGCCACCTACTGGAGATTCTTTGACACAGGAGCTTTTCTTTCAAATAATTAATGACTTTAAGAAAGAAATTAAAGAATTTGTGCTGGATTTATGCGATAAAATACAGACCAAAATTGCCCAAATAAATGCGGATATGTTTGAAACCACGTCTATTTTGACAGATTATATTGAAGAAATGGAGACTAAATTGGAAACTTTGGAGGGGGCTAATTTTAAATTGACTTCTAATATTCAAGCCTTACAACAAGAGATTATGGACACTCAAACACAACTTACAATGATAAATTATAACAGAAAGGCGTCTGCAATAAGAGTCAGAGGACTGCCTGAAAAGAAAGGAGAAAACCTGAAACAGACTTTTGTAGAAGCTTTCAGCCAAGCGGTGGGAGGTCCGGGACTCAATTTTGATTGGAATATTCGAAAAATCTATCGCCAAAATTCGCATATAGCAGAGCAACGACAGCTTCCAAGAGACATAATTATACTTTTTCACAAAAGAATCCAGAGATGCGATCTCACAAAAGTTTCACAATAGCAGGCTTCGAATCGATGGCCATGATTTGTTCGTCTTTAAGAAATTCCGCTCCGGATGCTGCAAGCAAGGAAAGGCTACACTTTTTTAACCCAAGAACTCAGAAATCGTCAAATAAAGTATAGGTGGGAGGCCCCAGTTGGAATCACAGTTACATTTGAAAATCAAAGATTTCGCATCAATTCTGTTTCGGAAGCCTGGGATTTTATTATAAAACTCTGAAGGCGGGGCTTCCTGACTCATTCGGAAACGCGGAAGGACAAGGTGAAGGAAAGACAAGCAGCAAGTTACTTGGTTACAAGAAGGAGGGAGGTGTTCTCCCCCTATTGGAGAGACAGAAGAGCGGAAACTGAGGATTTAGTCATATTTTCAAAGCAGTGGGACATGTGGTTACAAGGGAGAGGGTAGCCTTCTCTTTCCGAAGGGCAGAAGAGTAAGGAATATAGACCCAGCGATGTTCTTAAAATACCTTCTAAGCTTTTGGACTGATTATTTCTGTTTGGTAAATGGTAAAGCTGTGCACTGATGAGGAATCGCTTATTGCTTATTCCAGACAGACATTATACGGGACTTTTATAAGATGTACTTGAATCTTAATCCAGACTGCGCATGAATTGTGGCTTGGGAGGAATGGAGGGGGGAGAGTGTGGTAGAAAGGAGGTGGAATGGGATATTGATGAAGGGATCTTGGGATTGAATGAACTGGTATGGATTTTGGGTACACATTTTACCGATTTACATGCTTGAAGTATAACATAAAAAGCTTAGGATTTAAAGTGAAGAGCGAGATCCTAATCATATGTAATCTCGCTTGGGTGGAATGGAGATGTGAAATGAAGGGTAGGAAGATGAGTAGCGAAAGTATGACTAGATTGCTCTGTATTTGAAGATAAATTGATTTTTGTATAAACTAATATTTGAATATAAGGTTAAGAAAGGTTTTTTTTGGAGAATTTACAGGAGATGGGGGTAAATATCAAAGAAGTAAGGGACAAAGACAAAATAAAATGGATTGATTCACAACTGATTAATTTTAAGAATGATGGGAGGCTGAGCATAATGCAAAAGATTTTTAAGAAGTAAGGGAACGATGACAAAATATAAATGGAATGATTCACACTGTTTAACTTTAAGAATGATGGGAGGCTGAGCATAATGTAAAAGATTTTTAAGTTTTTTTTTATTTACTTACTTTTCGTTTTTTTCTTTTTTTTTTTTTTTTTTTTTTTTTTTTTTTTTTTTTTTTTTTTCTTTTTTTCTTTTCGGAGTGTTCTTTTTATTTTATTTTCATTATTATTGTTAATAAGATATTTTGAAGGTGAAGGGTACTGACTGTGCCGGGTGTGGGACCTGGGAAGTCGGAGGGGGTTAGGGAGGGGGGTTCATTGGGGGTGGGTGGGGTGGGTGAAGATATAGTTTCAATATAGAACAAGAAGAATACACTTGTATACTGTTGATTTTATATTTTCTTTTTCTTTTTCCTCTTTTTTTTCTTTTTGCTTTTTTCCTTTCTTTTTTCTTTTAGCGTAACTGAATAGATTAAGGAATAGAATACACCATAGTGAGAAGTAGAGGAAAGGAAGAGGGAGAAGTAAGGAGGGAGGAAGAGGGGAATGTAAGGAGGATGAGAGGGGAAGGGAGGCGAGAAAGGAAGAATAGGAGGGGAAAGGAAGTAGGAGGGGTGATTGTTGGAGGGAGAAAGGAAAGTTGGAGGGGGAGAAGAAGGGGTGTATGAAAGCGATAGGTTGGTTTATGAGTTGTCTTTAGGTTGGGGTTTTTCTTTTCCTTACTATTATATTATTCAATATCCAGTATATAAGTGAATGTACAAAATTGAAAATGAAATGAATAAACATTAAATTAAAAAAAAATAAAAAAAGAACACCAGTATTTACTTTCTCTTTATGACAGTCTCTTAAATATTGGAAGACTGCTATCATGTTGTTATAGCCCAATTCCATCAACCATTCATCATATATTTTAGCTTCTAGCCCTCTGCATGATTCAGATCTTGCATCATTATTGAATAGAAACAGCATGGGGAAAGCTAATGACCTCTTCTAGAATATCTCAAATTTCACTCATTCAATCTTAGTGGTAATTGTTTTACTTCATTGTTTTTTTAAGCCAACTAACAAAAGAAGAATGAGCAGAAGGAGAACAATTACGTCTCTAAAAATGGCACTTGAAAATTGAGCTATATAAGATAGAGAAATATCCAGTTTTGAAAAAGTCTTCTTTAAAAAACGACAACCTAGTTTTTGTTTGAATATTTATTTGTTTGAAAATGGAGGAGAACCATGCTGTGGTTGTGATCAGTTTTTAATTGAATGTTTTTGGTAATATCTGTCTGTCTGCCTGCCTGCCTATCTGTCTGTCCTACCATGTGAGAGGCTGCTTAATAAAATTAGGAAGTTGGAAGTATCATTAAAGGGCATTGAGCCTAACCTTCTGCATATACAGAATCCACTATAGAGCATCTCTGACAGGTGACAACATGTCTTCCTCCCAATGAAGAAGAACTAACTATTCAGCTGCACCTTATCATGCGACTAACACTTGTATAGTCAAGAATTTCTTGCTGAGTTTAGCCCCAACCTATTTCTTGCAGTTTAAACTCTTTGATTCTAGGAACCACTGATGGTTTTTTCAATAAATTGCTTCACAACCAAGAGACAATGCACTTTGATCTGCCACAAAGCAACACAGTTCCTGTCCAGGAATGCTTCAGTCACTCTGGGATTCTCATCTGCCAGCTCCATATCTGGGAGAAGCTTCTGCCCTACACATTGGAAACACAGTAAGGCAAACACATAAGGTGAGAAGACATACTGCAGCTTGAAAAGGTGGGTTGCATGACTCACTACAGAGGCAAAGCACCTGCCAAACAGCATTACATATATACATATACATATACATATACATACTACATATACATATACATATACATATATATACTTATATGTGTGTGTGTGTTTTATTTGTGCTGATAAATAAATAAAGGGAGACTAGTATAGATCTATTTCAAGCTATTTAGCGCTCATCAGCTAGCCATACCCTTACTGGGATTCGAACCTGTGCTGTATTGCACCTTAGGCAAACATCTTAGCCATCAAGCCACAGGTCTCCTTCTTATCAGCTGAAGCCAGGGAAGAAGGTATATATTAGTGTCACAACCCCTGGTAAGCCCCAATTATGGGAGGAAGCTAACTGCTTCCAACATCTGTCAATCGGTTTGTCACAAGAGTGTCGAGCTGTCATGATGGACTCTTGTGACGAGCCGATTGACAGATGTTGGAAGCAGTTAGCTTCCTCCCATAATTGGGGTTTACCAGGGGTTGTGACACTACATATATATATATATATATATATATATATATATATATATATATATATATATATATATATATATATATTATATATATATATATATATATATATATATATTCTTAATCTGTCCTGGTTTATTTTCAATATGATGGAAATCAGATTTAAAATAAAAATACAATATAATCTTCCCCTTTCTCTGATCATCAACTGTTAGCATATAGCACTTTTTCCCAATCCAAACTTTGTTTAATATGGATGACATTTAAGTGTGATGGAGATAGACTCATCACTTGGCTGCAAGCTATTTAAGATTCTATCATATAATATTCTTGGAGGATTTCTTGACAAAGCACCCAGTTGATCAGTTATGTCATCCAAGCCAGTCTAACTGAAGTGCTAGCAGTGACATCACATTACCATATAAAATCCCAACTTGGCATTTGTCAATGGCTTTGAAAGCCAAGGGCTGCCTTTTGCGTGATTACTTTGAACCACCAGCTGAGAAAATGTAAAAATGTGCCCATTACCCCTTTTATGCTAAAGTATATGAATATAAATTGACTGTCTTACCAGGAAATTAAAGTCAAGTCACAGAACAATGTGGCATTTTAGTCCCAATATGATTAAGCTGCTTAAGAAAAATCTATTTTGTAAGATGTTGAGAACTGCATTTATCTCAGGTTGATACAATAGAACCCAACCACATCACATTATAACAGCAAAATAAAAGGGTGCTCATAAAATATTGGCATGGAATGGTTTGATACAAGTTCAGCATTGAAAAATCTGAAAAACAGCTAAGTAGAAAGGACAAGAGAAAATGGAATCCTAATAAAATAACTCAGTTTTCCTTGCAGAATATTACATATGCACAGACACGTACACACTAATATTTGTGCAATGTTGCAGAGATACCAAAAAAAAATACATTTATAGGAATAGTGTCAGGGTACTTGTTTTGCATGAAGAATTTCTTTGCACATCCCAACTGCTTTGTTTGTGCCAGTTCTGTCCCACTTTAGGCTGAGAAGACACAATTTAAGTATTTCTAGAGTACAAATGAAACGTTCAGTATTTATGCGTTTTCTTGAAGAAACTGAAGTCTCTTCTTTTTCTAAGAAATCTTCTCTGACATAAAGTTGGTTCTTGTATGCTAGTAGCCTTGAATGCATTGTTTACTTCGCTTTTTCTTTATTAGATTCAAAGAAAAAATAACACAATAGAAGAGAAGACCCAGTTTTAGGGCACTTCCAAATCCTGTCAGGCCATAAAAACCAAATAATTTAAACACAACATGATATGGAAACAAACAAAAAATATTACATATGTGTGTGAATGGATAGACCATGCCAAGCATAAAAATATATTTCACCAATAAGACTTCAAGAGAAGCTTCCTTTTGAAGCTGCTTTATAAAGCAACTTATGTCTTCTCTCCCATTTCAAAAAAAGCATTGCTTTATGACTCCTCTAGCAGGTCCCATAGCTGGAAGTTTCTATATGGTATGTTGTACATGGGACTCCCTCAGACTCTCAATGAGTTACTGGAAACCTCAAGGAAGGCAATATGACAACAGGAATGATCTCAACAAGGCAAATATCAAATACTTAAGCTCTGAAATCTTAAATTGAAGTTAATATGCAGACTTCACACTACCCTAAAATACATATACCTACACAGATACAATAAACCAAACAACTTAAACTGGTCCAATGCTAAATGTACAGAACACATATAATGATTCACTATTGCTGATGAGGAAGGTGTCAAGCCCGAAGCCAAACTGTTTGTGGGCCGTTTTCTGTGTGAGGGAAATCTTCCTTCCTATTAAGATTCTTATCACAAGGCTTTAGGCTGACACAACTTGAAGTGAAGGTGTGGGGTGTAGAGGTAGATGTGGGATTATAGTCTAAATCAGTGATCCTTGACCTCTCAGCGGCCTTCGATACCATCGACCATGGTATCCTTCTGCGACGACTGCGGGAGGTGGGGGTGGGAGGCACCGTCCTTCGGTGGTTCTCCTCTTACCTCTCGGACAGGTCGCAGTTGGTGTTGGTTGGAAGGCAGAGATCGACCCCTAGGCCCCTGAATTATGGAGTGCTGCAGGGTTCGGTCCTGTCCCCCCCCCTACATGAAGCCGCTGGGTGAGATCATTCGATGGCATGGGATAAAATATCATCAGTATGCGGACGATGATGAGTCAGGGACATTCCAATGGCTGCCTGGTCAGAGGAGGAGGAAAGGGGTAACCAGGCAACCAGCTAGTATCCAGATTAGACAATGTGATTTATTGTTTTGGGGAAACAGGAAACTTTTACTTTTAATGTAGTGGAAAGTGTGGGTACATTTTGAGTTGTTTTTCCATCAGTTGTGCCAGGATGATGTTTCCTAATACAGCTATTCTTTAAGGAATCATCCTGCCTCGGAGTTCTGTGTAAAATGGAGACATTACTTGGAACACTGACGGAAGGAATTTATCACTTTAACATTGCATAATCCATCCCTTACCTATAGCCATTTAGGGAGTGTCTATGTCTCTTTATATGATGATATAAACTATTTTGAATACTCAAGATAGCATCTAGAAAAATATGAACTTCTCTGAGAAGGAACGATCTGTGTAAAGTCATGCTAATAGTCCTATAAACGTAAGAGAAAATGAATAATGAGAGGATAAATGCAAACCATCTCCCAAAATCTATCTCAAGTTGGTTATAAACAGTTACAACCAACCCTTGCTACACACTATTGAGACTTGAGTAGATGTGAAATATTTTGTTATTGTACAGGAGAAGACAATGCTGTCATTTCTCTTCTACTTCGCTTTTTCCTCACAATATTTTCTCTGAGTGAGTTATTGTATGGACAAAGCCATTTCATGCCGGCATTGAAATAGATAAAGAATATTCCAAGTACATTGTCCCAGTGAAAGCAGCCAGAGTCTTTCTGGAAGATCCCATGCCTGTTTCTGAAGAGTTTTCAAAGTGAGGAAGGATCACCAACCATATCAGAAAGGTCTACAAGCAATTTCCCTATGATAGGAAACATGATAGCAGGGAAATGGCCAAGGCAACTTCTTGGTGCTTGTCTGAGGTCTTCTTTTGAAGAACACAAAGCATTGATTTGTGGAATTCAAAGAAGAAGATTGAATCTCCTGGTTATGATCAGTGAGCAGGTTTGTTAAACCATAGCAGAGCGAAGAAAGGCTACTCCAAATTCCAGCTATCCTTTCACTTATTCAGCCTATTGGAATGTCCTTGGTAGTATTCCTTTTGGCTTTCTAAGAATCCATTTCAGCAAATAGGCTGTCTGTTGACCATCCTGTTGATCATCTTTATTTTATAAAGTCATAGATTTGGAAAGGACTACTTGGGTCTCCTCTATCCACAACAAGGTTTTGTCATAGATCTTTACTGATTGCAGCTAATTACTTTTGTAATGAAACTAAGGGGCACATGCAAATAGACTGAGTGCACTTTTAGTGTACTGAAGGTCATCATTCAGTGGGTAAAATGTTTAACACTTGAGACATACTAATTAAAAACCTGGGGTAAAGGTAAGCCAGTATTTTCTTGGAATTCCCCCCCACCCCGCCATATAATTCTGAGTCAGGCTGAAACATAAATTTCATACAGCAAGAAAGCCTGGAAGGAAAGAGAAGAAAGGATTATGTGGTGTTCCCCTTCACTGTATACCTGTTTTTACTATCAAGACAAGATCTCTCCCAAACACTTTTGTTAACTAAGAAAAAAAGCAATTGAATGAAGAACTAAAAGACAGAAACCAAATAGATATAATTCTTCTGTTAGTGGATAGCCCTTAGACCAATGGTGGAATTCAAATTCTTTTACTACTGGTTCTGTGGGCGTGGCTTAGTGGGCATGGCACTAAGGCAGGGAAGGGATACTGTAAAATCTCCATTCTCACCCCACTCCAGGGAAAGTTACTGCAAAATCCCCATTTCCTCCTGCTCAGCTGGGACTCAGGATGGCAGGGAATAGATGTGGGCGGTGCCAGCCAGAGGTGGTATTTACCGGTTCTCTGAACTACTCAAAATTTCTGCTACTGGTTTTCCAGAACTGGTCAGAACCTGCTGAATACCACCTCTGCCTTAGACCTTCATTTGTTTTGGGTTGTGATCTCTCTCTTCCTCTTTTTTACTGGAAGAACATAGCAAAATTGTTTCATTGGTGCTCATGTAACTTGTTTTATTTTATGGTTCAACCAACATTAAAACTGTTGTCACTTATGGAGCTAATCAATTTCTATGGAGCTAGTCTAATATTAGAAAAATACATTTGGACTTGAGATATATGAGATATTGCTTCATGCATTTTAATGTGGATTTACCTAGTATGAATGCATATGTGAATGCACTCATATCTCAATATTCATTTTTATTTAAATATAATGGTATAGTTTGCCAATTTAAAAATGGCAGTAAAATGCATATATTAAAGAGAGGTGTGAAGAAAAAAAAGACACATAAGTATGGCCAGTGTTTCATATTAATATGCTTGCATTTATTAACTTGAAACAAGTACATCTGGTCCTTTTAAATTCTTTTTAAAAATTCCCACAAGGTTACTCTTTTAAATTCCATAAAGAACAGTAGCTGACTGTGAGCCTCTCAGGTAAAGAAAAATTATTGCTATTTTCTTTTGTGTTTCTGGTGTGAAAATATCCTCACAATACAGGTGGATGCAGCATGCAAGAAAACACACTACCTTTTTAAAATTAGGTAATGTGACAATGTTCTGCACAAATATCTGAAAAAGGGATATTTTAAAATAAATGTAGAAAATTTGCATACTTTTTTTAAAAAAAATTAAAAACATCTCAAAACTGATACAAAAATAGGATGAACTAAATTATAGTTTGGAAAGAAAAGAAGCTGAAGAAAAATGTAACTAATAAACGTATTCATTCCTGGCTGTGGGATTTGTCAATTAGAGGTCAGGTGTCTATTATATAATCTTATTGATGGCTTGTTCTTTCTTGGGATAATAACTGGGTAAATAATTTTTTTTTCTGAGATTCTCAGCGCTGTTGAAATTCATCAATCTCAACCCCTGAGGTTTTAGCTCTCTTGTGTAAATCGTGAAATTTCATATAAGAACTCTGACATCTCATGAGGTTTGCTAGTCTGACAAATTGCTAGACATTTGGCCTCGGGGTGAAACATAGTTTTATTGTGATTCAGTTATGCTGTAAATTATAGTAACCACATGTAGATAACTTTGTTGGCAGATGTTTTGCAGGCAGGAATAACTCATGCATTGTGTGAAGTGTATGAATTTAATGGAGTCAGATACAAAGCAGAACATCCAACAGCTGAAAGAAGCTATGCTTGACATGGAGAGCACTTGTCTATAAAGTCACCAAGAGTCGGACACAACTGAATGGTTAAAACTACTGCTAAATGGAAGAATCATTCTTTTCTTGAAATGTTAGATCTAAGCAGAAACCTTCAAATTAATTTTCATAATAATTGAAATCCAGTGATGAATTACTCCTTAAAAAAATTCTAATCATTATCAGTATAACTTTTTTTTCAACTTTTGCCCATCTTGGTGTTTATTGAAAGCACATTATTTTAGCAGCAGGTAAAGCAAAAATAAGGGATGCAGTGGCTCAGTGGCTAAGACGCTGAGCTTGTGGATCAGAATGGTCAGCATTTCAGCAGTTCGAATCCCTAGTACCACATAACGGAGTGAGCTCTCGTTATTTGTCCCAGCTTCTGCCAACCTAGCAGTTCGAAAGCATGTAAAAATGCAAGTAGAAAAATAGGAACCACCTTTGGAAGGTAACAGCATTCCATTAGCCTTTGCCATTTAGTCATGCCAGCCACATGACCACGGAGACGTCTTTGGACAGCACTGACTCTTTGGCTCTGAAACGGAGATGAGCACCTCCCCCTAGAGTCGGGAATGACTAGCACATATGTGCTAGGGGAACTTTACCTTTAAGGCACACATATTCCATTCTTTGAAAGGTATTAGAGAAAGTAGAGGCTGAGCAGTTTCTGTATCTGAATGTATCTGGATGAAAATGATATTTTGTCTAACTTTACTCCATCTTTAATCAAGAATAGTGCTATTTTTGTATATGATATATGCTGGAAATTAAAGATGAGAAAGAGAATCAGCTAGTTTTTTTGGGCGTCATAGTATTCTTCTGAAGTTTTTGGCAGAAGTGGGCTTAATGGCACTTTTTATACTGGTTTTAGTTCTTCCTCTTGTAATATGCCCATAATGAGAAATACTGAGAAGTTCAACATCTAGCTAACAAACCCTTGACCTATAGGTTCCATAATGTCCCCTATGTTGTTAAACATTTACATGAAACTACTGGAAAATGATGTTCAGAGTTTTGAAATGAACTCAGTTCTACCACTGCTTATCTTCTAATTCCAAGGAAGCTAGTAATATTCTATAATGTTGCCACTTTCATAAGAATATAATAGGACAGGACAGGACAGGACAGAACAGAATAGAATAAAAACTTTATTGTCACTTTAAATGTATGTTAGTCAGCATACATTAAATGAAATTTTGTAGCATTCAGCTCTCAAAAGATAACATTATGCAAATACCCAAATGCACATACATATATGACGCAGGGTTCCACCACAAATCCGCGAAGCCCTTCTGTGCGGAGACATAAGCGCAAAGACTAATTCGCGCCGTTCTAAGCGCTAGGGAAAAACGCGACCCTACCGCGATGACATAATCGTGGAGGGCAAAATCGTGCATTCCCAAGCACTCAGTACCCTAACCCTAACCCTAAACCCAACCCTAAACCTAACCCTAACGCTAAACCTAACGCTAACCTAACCCTAACCCTAACGCTAAACCTAACCCTAACCCTAACCCTAAACCTAACCCTAAACCTAACCCTAAACCTAAACCTAACCCTAAACCTAACCCTAAACTTAACCCTAAACCTAACCCTAAAACAAACCTCTAAACCTAATCCTAACGCTTACCTTAATTGAAGTCGGCTTTCTGCCGCGGCGCCGTTTTAAAGCGCCCTTCTGTTGCCGCGCTGTTGTCGTGGCGGTGATGATGCGCGGTAATGACGATGCGTACTTGTCGACGCGTATTTGTCGGCGCTCTTTTGCCTAGCGCGGTTTTGTTGTGCCACGATGACGCAGAGAAACACCACAGTCTAATTCAAATATATACATATACATGGTGAAAAATGGAAGAAATAAAAGAAACTGATTAAATTCCTTTTAATAGACGATAGGAATTGTATTTATATACTGTACATTTTAAAATTAACTTAAATGAAATTATCTTTTTGATGTTGTTTTCTAATATTTTTCATATTGTTTTCTAGCCACATCCATATCTTTTGGGAGATTCTTCTCATTTCTAACATATTCAGCAACTGAATCTGAGACATTCTCGTTCTGTACTCTTGAAGACTAGATTATATATCTAGAGGGAAAGGATTTTATTGTGGTTTCCAAATGTTATGGACAGAAAAAGCAATATGCTTTACCATTTTCCTTCAGATTTAGTGCCAGTTTCAAGAGTGCAAGGAATTTGATGAATATTTGTCTTGACTTTAATAAGAGCAGGGATCAGTACTATGACGCCAGGCAATTAAATTAAATAGCATGATATTACTTATCAGAAAGATGAAGATATAAATCAAAAGATGGAGCGGCTCAGAAAAGTAAAAGTATTCAAGCAGGCTGTAGCTAAAAGCTGTTATAAATCAAACTGTAGGTATTCAGGTCTGAAGCGTGGTACTAATTTTATTGTCTGACTGTGGAAACATTCTTCTGTGTGACTGTACATGCATTTATTTTCATTTCATAAAGCTGCTTGTCTTATCTGGGAAAATATCCCCCATAATTCTATATTTTTTGCATTTAAATAATTTACGACATGATTAAACTTAATGGGTTTGTTATGGAGTAGCAATCACTCAGTAGGATATCAAAATCTATGGCACTCTCTTTCACACACTCAAATAGCAGAAAAATGGCAAAGACAAAAAATAGCACAGTATGTTGGTGAAGGAAATATACATTTAACAATAGTGGATGAAATTGTATCCGACAAAGTACCCCTGTTAGATGAAATAAAAGTGCATGTGTCATTAAGTTGAGGAGAGAAACATAGTTTAATATGAATCATTCTGTTTGAGAGAATTTAAAGGTTGCTAATACATAAAAGAGAAAGCTAGCTTGATGTGGCAAGTAGTTGGGCTAAAAACTGGGAAACCATGAGTTCTAGTTTTGCCTTGGACACAATGCCAGCTGGGTGACCTTGAGCCAGTCACTCCCTCTCAACCCTAGAAAAAACACAATATCAAACCATCACAACCTACTTACTTGAACATTAAGAGAGTATTTTTGTTGCTGCTTCCAATAAAATCTGGAAAAAACCTCAGTGTGATCTTAAAAGATATGTGAATTGCCTTATGCAAAGTCCAACAGCAGGTAAGACCAGCATTTCCTTTAGTTCTTGTTTTGCATTTGTTGTTAAATATTTTCCTCTTATTGCAACCAATAGGATAAACGTTATGCGTTCAGGGTCTTACGTCACCTCATCTCCCCTGTCCTCCACACTGGGGAAACATCCTGGTCATCAGGAACAGACCCCCATGAATGTCATGTGCCTATTTTGTACATTTATGTTTTTAAAAAACTGAACATATCATTACTTATTTCTTTTTAATCCATGCAGGTAGTTTTCAATTTGCAACCATGCATTTAACAACATATTGAAGTTATGATGACACTGAAAAAAATGACTTGTTATTAAAATAAGTAAAATAACTTACAACCAGTCCTCACACTTACAGCTATCACAGTGTCCCATATGATCAAAATTCTGGCACTTGACACCTGGCATGTATTTATGACAGCTGCTGGAGGTTCCTGTCCCAATTGTGGTCATAAGTCAAAGTGTACCTATACATAAAAATTCAGGTAGAACATAAAAATGTGAGATCCAAATCCCAAGTATATTCCTTTTAAAAAATTCTTGAATTTGAATGGAGAGATTATAGAAAAAGGTTTGAATGGTTGAATATTACTGACAGTCCTTGTGAAATGAGGTTGCCTGAAGTACCACATGACAAAAGAAATGATAACTGAGATATATATCCTCAGATTAGGGAAAGTTGCCATAAATACTGAGTTGTGGGATACAAAGGTCCCAATCTTTTATATCTTTCTTTTTCTTTCTAGCTTTCACAGCATCCAAAGTTTCTCCAGGGAGCTAGGTCTTCATATATTGTGTCTAAAGTGCAATAATTTTATCCTGGTCATTTGCGTATGAAGTGATAACTCTGAGTTGATTTGAATAATGATCCATTCATTTGTTTTCTCCTCTGGCTGTGGAATTCTCTGAAGAATTTTCCAACATTAAAGTTCAAAAGCATCAATTTTTAACCAAATCTAACCTTTGTTTCCATTGAGCTTCATAGGAAAAACACCATTGCTTACATTATTGTGATCTTTACTTCTCTAGTAGTTCCTTTAAAGGCTGGATAGAATTCTTGTTATGCTGCCAATTTCTTGTTATGCTGTTAATAAAATGCCACAGAATTTATGCCCTGAGTAGAGAAAGTAGATTCAAAGTTATACACTGCTGTGCCTCCTTATGTTCTCCATTCATTTGCAATAAAACACAGGGTCAGCTTGTTAGAATAACAATTAGAACCTTGTCACCTCTCATGTATCAGATTTGTTATTTTGCATTCCAAAGAATGTTTCTGCATTTTTTTCACCGGAGGTGGTATTCAGCAGGTTTTGACAGTTCTGGAGAATTGGTAGCGGAAATTTTGAGTAATTTGGAGAACCAGTAAATACCACCCCTGAATGGCTCCACCCATCTATACTCTGCCTCCCGAGTCTCAGCTGATCAGGAGGGAAAGATTTTGCAGTAATCTTTCCCTAGAGTGCGGTAGGAATGGAGATTTTACAGTATCCTTTCCCTGCCATGCCCACCAAGCCACGCCCACCAAGCCACACCACACCCATTAAACCATGCCACACCCATTAAGCCACGCCAACAGAACTGGTAGTAAAAAAAATTGTATCCCACCACTGGTTTTCACACTATGAATTGTACCATATAGCCCTCAAAGTTATCTTGCTTCCTTATCACTTATAAAGCAATTCTCTCTCTTGAAAACTATTTTTTAATATAAATCTTATTAAAAGTTTTAAGGGGAACATTAAAAACTAACTCTAAAACAAAGAAATTAGAGAGAGGAGAGAGAGGGGGGGAGGGAGGGAGGGGGAGAGAGAGAGAGAGAGAAGAGAGAAGAGAGAAAGAGAGAGAGAGAGAGAAGTGCGGAAAGTAAGAATAAAAAGAAATAGGAAAAGCTTCTAATTTCCTTTATAGCAAACTTAAGTCATAAGTGCATTTTTTCCTTGTTTAATGCAAAATGTTTAAAACTGATTTCCAGTCAGCCATAAATGTAGATAGCTTCTTTTCTCTACCCAAAGAAGTTTATTTAGCTACCTCCATAAAGTCCACCATCTTCACAAGCCATTCTTCCATTGTGGGTAGTATCAAACTTTTCCACTTGATCTTATGTAATCTTGCTGCAGTTATCAGCAAGACTTTTTTTCTAGTTGCCTGTCCATTACTCCCAAATGAAAAGTCCTGGTTAGGAAAGTCTTTTGAATTAATATATCCATTTGTATTCAATTCTTTAGCCTTTTTACACATCCAGCAAACATGATAGAATGTCCTTCACATTATTAAATTCCCAGCAAAGATTTGAACTACCTGTATGCATCCTAGACAATTTCTCTGGTAACAAATACCAAATATACATAATTTTGTTAAAATTCTCTCTAATGTTAGAAGAAAATGTAGAGTTCAATCCTTTCAACCACATGTTTTCCCATTAATCCAGTTATTTATTGTAATTAATTTTGGAGCCAATTTTATCATACATTCTTTCATTCTCTTGGGATTTTCTACTAATATGCATACAGGTAAAGGTTTCCCTTGCACATATGTGCTAGCCATTCCCAAATGTGGGGGCAGGGGTGCTCATCTCCATTTCAAAGGCGCTGTCTGAAGATGTCTCCGTGGTCATGTGGCTGGCATGACTAAACACCAACACGGAACACTATTACCTTCCATCAAAGGTGGTCCCTATTTTCTACTTGCATTTTTACATGCTTTCAAACTGCTAGATTGGCAGAAGCTGGGACAAATAACAGGAGATCACTCTGTCATGTGGTGCTAGGGATTCGAGCCACCGAACTGCTGACCTTTCTAATTGACAAGCTCAGCATCTTATCCACTGAGCTACTACGTCTCTTAATGAATATGTATAGACACTGTCTTCAAACAACATTCTATAAAGGCTAATGTAATTTGAGGCTCTTGTTCTTATCTCGTGTGGGTATAAGAAACCAGTGATTTACTATAAATCTCCAATTGTTGGCATTTACTGGGTGAGTTTTCCACCACATTTTGTTCTGTCAGTACTAGCTAGTAACTACCTTTCAGAAGGTCTGAATAATGGATGTTGAATATATTTGATATTTTAGGATACTTTGCCAACTCAGATTTTTCCAGTTGTATTAATATTACAATTTACAAGATGTATAGGCTATGTGGCTTCAACTACTGTCATTGAAATGTCTTAAGATTGGCCATATAGATTTTGAATTCTGAGAACATGAGTTCCAACACATATAGAAGGTCCCAGGTTTGAGAAACTGGTGCCAATAAACTGAGGTATGGGCATAACTAAGGTGACCAGACGTACCGATTTCAGTGGGATGGTCACGCTTTATAACAATTTTTCCCGCTAAATAGTCTAAGACAATTTTAAAAAAGATTCTATCCAAAATACAAAATACCAGCTGCATTTATTCACTTAGAACTGTGGCAAGAAAGGTGGTACAGTGACCAAAGTTACAATGGCATTGAAAAAAGTGACTGATGACATTTTTCACACTTAGCGACCATTTTCACACTTAGCTACCATTGCAGCATCCTCATGGTCACGTGATCAAAATTTTGATGTTTGGCAACAGTTACAATTTATATTTGTAAATTGTAGTTATGTTGTAATAAAAAAATATATTACAATACTAGTTTTGCGTTGTATGAAAATTTTTGTTGCTCCGTATAAAATTTTTAATCAAGTCCCCCCCTCCCCCCGGTCAAAGGTGTCCCTCTTTACCAATCTGAAAATCTGGTCACTTTAGGCATAACTGGCTGTGCCAAATGTGTCTGCAAATAGCTAAAAAGGATGGTGTAGTTGATGAGTTAGTAATGTATGTAAGTAAGAGTACATTTGATTTCTTGCAAGAGAAATAGTTGATCCCAATAGATTTTGTTTCAAGAGATGAAGTAGGAAATGATGCCCATCTCCATAATTGCAAAGGAATATCTGAAGTAGAAAAACCTAAATTGTCTTACTTCCAGGTGGCAATGAAAATACAATAATACTGAATTCACAATTTGGTGGTCTTTTGCAATACTCAAAGCCAGGTGCCTAAAGCTTTCATTTCACTATTTCTAACAATAGGGTTGAGCTACAAACTTAATATAATTTTATCCCAAGTAAGTGTATCTGTATTTTGGGGTTCCGGTATCAAATTAAATAGAACAATTCAAAGAAAGATGGGCAAATCTATCAAATTCTATTCTTTATTTTCAAAGTTTAAACTCATTCATGTTTCCAGATCAATTTTATTTTTTTTACAAAAAAATCTAGGTGAAAAGCTATGTATTTTTTTAAGATGTGTTTTTTGTCCTGATCCATGAGCATTTTTGGAAGCAATCCCCTTGTAATACAGTACACATTTTATGCAACTTTTACAGCTGTTACTGACAGTTATGTTACCAAGAGCACATTCTCCAGATATGAGCAACTGAGAAAAAGTTCAGGGTGAAAAAGCTGAAAAATAATTTCAGAAAGGACAAAAGCATCCAGGTGCTGAGAAATCAGGGAAAAAGTGATCCAAGAAAATCTGCCTTAATTAATTCACTGATACTGAGCTGGAAAATTCCTATCACTGACTTTGAAATTCTGTATTTACTCCACAGACATAGTATTAAAGATTTCTTACTGAACTCCTTGTAATTCTTCAGGGATATTCATAGGATGTGGTTAAACTCATGATGGTGACTATCGTGGTGCAAACGAATCTTTGTCTATTTTTGTTCGTGTTCCTTATACAAGTAGTCATTCATTTACTGACCATTTGAAGTTAGTTTAAGTTACATTGGCACTGAAAAAAAGTTACTCTTGACAAGTTAGGTCAATGGGGAAGCCAGGTTTGCTTCACGACTATGTGATTCACTTTAACAACTGTAGCAATTCATTGAACAAAAATAGCAAAAGGGTTGTAAAATTGAGAGTGACTCACTTAACAACCACCTTGCTTAGCAATGGAAATTCTGGTCCCAAATGAGGTCAAAAACCAAGGCTACTTCTACAACAAACGTAAAAACAGATGGAGCTTAGATTGCACTGTCACAGCTGCCATCTTGATTCTTTTTACTTTACCCTTATTTCTTCCTTGGTCCGGCCAACTACATGGGCAGGTTAATAACAGGACTCCAGGTTTTCCATTCCGCAACACCCAAAAGTGTGCCAGGAGCTGTGGCAACTCCTCTGACACTCTCCCAAACCTGTTTGTTTCTCTCCTCCGTTTGGCCTGGCAGCTTTGTTTCCCAATAGAGGCATTTTTCTCTGCATTTTCGTATTTGCTTGGAAGGGTAGTGCATAATCCAGAAAAGGGTGAAAATGAAGGAAAATTGTATTTCAGATCACATACTGTTTTGCAAAGTGCATGTTCATATTAAAGTGTATGTGGAACACATTCATCCACTACCAACCCTGAGAAGCAATTAAGCCGAATATGGACAATTGAGGACTACATGTGATTCAGTTCAAGTTACAGACTGTGCAATACTTTAATGGTTTTCATAAAAAGTCCCTCTGACCCTGCAGCATTCACACACCCTGATTATTTCACCAGAGGGAACCGTGCTGAAAGCTAAATGGCCGCAACATTTCAAATGGACCTCACCGACCTTTGCCTGGTTTTTCCCCTTAGGATGTGATTTGGGATTTGATTACCTACCATTAAAGTTACATTATTAGTCCTTCTGAGCAGGAGAACCTGATGGCAGTGGAGTCGGTTATGGTTCCCCTGAAATAAACTGGTTTTGGGCTTCCTCTAATCTACATTTTCTTGTAGAAGATTAGATACATTCGCTGCCACCTCAGTCCTTTTCTATCTCTCTGGCTGATTGCAATAAAGTGAAGCCAACAAGATTTTGTTCCCCAGCATGAATTGCTACTTTTGACAAGAAATGCCTTTTATCATTGTCTGATTATTTGCTGCTCCCATTTCTCACTGGGCTCTCGGTCACTAGTTGGACAGATGATTTACTTATGATTTATCACATGCCTATAAAGGTCAAACTCCTCCTATCTTTCTTGTTTACATTCCCACCCTCCTTGACAATGTGTTTTTCTACAGTGATCACAACATAGTGGCTGGTGTTTCTGATCATCAGACACCCTAAATGTTGTGTATCAAACAAACAAACAAGGGGAGAGGGAGTTTTTTCACTGTGAATGTCCTGTCAAGGTTAATATGGGAATAACAATCACAGAAATCCCTAAATTATATTTAATCCTCACAAAGGTTTCTTGAGTATTTGGAAATACTGTATCCATTTTAATTAAAATTACCTGATCAGTACTGTATTTGTAAAATACATTACATTTTGATTACACTGATCACAATCAATAAATCAGTTCTTTATTGTTGGGTTTTACTGTGATGTTTTTGGAGGGGGCTCAGGGCTCAGTGGTTAAAGAAACATATCAGCTGGAAAGCAGAAGTCTGACTTGGAGACTGCGCAATGGAATGAGCTCATTTTCTTGCCCCAGCTCCTGTTCACCTAACAGTTCGAAAGCATGCAAATAGATAAATAGGTACTTTGTTGGGAAGATAACAGTATTCCATATGCCTCAGCATATAGTCATACTGACCACATGACCATGGAAATGTCTCCAGAAAATGCTGACTCTCTTGGCTAAGAAACAGAGATGAGCACTACCCCCTAGAGTTGGACATGACTGGACAAAATAACTTTTACTTTTATTCTGATTTTAATTTGTTGTTTCACATTTTTCTTTTCCTTTTTGAAAGGGTCTATGACTGTAAAAAAAATATTTTGTTTTGTCTGCGGGCTCTTAGGCAAGTTATTAGCAGGAACATGGAATTATTTTGTACCGTGGAAATAATACATATAGTATTATACAATAGTATAATATGTGTTATTTTAAGGAATTTTGAAATAATGCCCCATTTCAGATATAGATAATAGGGATAACATATTTTTCTACGAGCCAGGAGACATATCTAACATGGCAGATTCTCTTGTGCAGAAAAATTTACACTTTGGGGTCTGGAATAAATGGTATTTGCTTAACTAAGGAAATGCCAAGAGAGTTTCAAGAGCTTACCTTCTTTCGTCTTCCAAAGAAGGAATGTGCTAAGACAGAATGAAAATAGGAATTAAACTGACAGCACACAATGAGTGGCAAGAGATTCTTAGAGCAGAAAAGTGGTGAATATAACATGCAACAGTCACTGACAACTGAGTGGGAGATGTGTAACACAAAGATTCTGTGACTTGGAAGGAAATGCAGGGAAAGAGTATACTGGATTTCTATCAGGAGCAGGAGAAGACAATATGAATTCTGAATCAAGCTTGTGCTGCTGGACAGTTAGTTCCTAGCTATAAGAGCTTCCAGAGGCAAAAGGGAAGTGCTCTGTGTAGTGTATGACTTACTGTCTTCAAAAGTTTGAAATTTATATTATGTAAGAATAAGATTTACTTTTGCTAAGTTTTATAAGTAAATAATAGCATATTATGGAATAATGATTTTATAACATGTATGCATCAGTGACAATCATGAAAAGTGGAATAAGGAGCTCCATTGGGCTCAGGTTTGACAGAGATAGTTGAGGAAAATTAAAGTGCAGGCAGGAGATGCAGCTAAAAGATGCCAAGCTGAAAGAGGTTGGCAGAGAGCATGGTGAGACAGGCTGTCCACTTTCATAGTATCTGGTTCTGTGATAAGGAGCATTTTTTAAAAGACCTTGTCCAGAAGGAAGCTGTGAAAGAAATGAAACTTGCAGTCTTTAGTGAGTTAAGAGCAGCAGCAGTTCTGGAGTAACTCTATTTCAACAAATCGCTCCCTCAGAATTACAGGGGTCTATCTGACATTTTCATCGAAAATGAGTTAAGTGTGTGACAAGGTTCTATATACCATGACTTAATTTTTTAACACTTATTTGTAAAATTTCTAAATAGATTAGTCAAAAATAGCAAAATTACAAGGTTCTACTGTATCTACACTATCACATGAAAACTCAGAACTACAGGGTTCTATTTGCAGCAGCCAATTGTCATGCTTGGCTGCTCCCATGTGACTGAGCAAGGATGGAGACTGCAGCGGCTAGCGTTGCCTCCATTTCTGGACACGTGAATACCGAAACATTGTCTCTTTTCCATGATCTGGAAGCAAGTTCAAACTTATATGGACTGAGTGGATCTGGGTATGTTCCAGAAACTGAAGGTGACCAATCAGATATGGAACTTTTAATTGAAAATGAGTGAGTATTCTGTCCTTTAAGTCTATACCATTTGCTAACACTATTGCAAAGGAGGCCCAGAACCAACTATTGCCAATCCTCCTAGGTCAACTGAGGATCAAGTAAACACTGACACACCAGTAGTAACATGAGAAAAATGTATGAGGAAGAGACAGAGATGACCCGAAACTTGGGCAACCAATATTAGGGGGCGGGAGTGCCAGAGTGGTGAAGAATGTGTAAGCAGATGAGGGAAAACTGTACCTGTTAAAAAAAATTAAGTCACGGAAGGACTATATGCAAATTTGCTTGCTTTACAACAATGACGACTGAGGAATGTGAAGCAATATTTAGAGCATATAACGCTAATGAAAAGTTACATTACATTGGCAAAAGAACATACATGGAATCAATGCACTGTCCCACACCAAAAACAAAACCTTCTAGGTGCAAATTCAGTTTTTTCTACCATTTGTACATAGGAAATGCAGCAATTCGTGTTTGCAAGGATTTTATCTAGAAACATTGGCAATCAATCAAAAGCCAGTGAACAACTACCATAGCCAGAAAGATTTAGTAACAGATACCTCACCTACAGACAAGAGGGAGAAGCACCCTCAGAAGCATTTTTTTGCTACAGCCAGACAAACAGTAATTGACCATATGTTCTGAGGGTGGAGTCACATTATTGTCGTGCTAGAACAAAAAAAGAGGATCTTGAATCTTCGTTGAATGCAAGCATCATGTACGAGCTGCACAAAGAAAAAAGCAGCGAAACGGGAACTGAACCAGTCAAACTCTCTTACTATCAAACTATATTCAACAATGAATTTAACCTATAACCTATGCTACCAGCAGAATTCTTTTCACCAGTTTCTTTCCAAAGATTGCTAAAAAAAGCCAAGCGATGCCAGCTGTTCAAAATCATCCAGATGAAGCGCACACATTTTAAAAATTACTCCATGTGTTCAAAGCAGTTTCAGTGCAGTAATGTGCCATACACTAAAATTCACAACTAAAATTCACCCAGACCCATTCTACAGTAAGTTTCAAGACCCACCTTCGCTGTGGAAGATTGGAACATGGTCACCTTTGAAAAGAAGACAAGGCATGTTTGCGGGAAACCTGCTTCGCCAGCACCGCCTGCTGCATTTGTTACATTGCCTGTGCCTAAGACAGTGTTACAGGTACACACACTATCCAAAGCAAAACAAGATGACATAGAAAGTATGCTTAAATATATGCCTAAAGTCAATAATGACTATTACTGCACCATTTTGAAGAAACCGTTATGCAAAACTGGGGTTAAGTAGTAATTCTCAGTATTAAGACATGCATTTACATTCTTACATTTAATGCTGAATCTTCAAATAGTAATTTACAAGCATTTTATGGTCACAAAGACAAATTTGAGTTAATATCAAATTGAATTCAGTGTTTTTTTTCAAAAAGAAAATTTATTAAACTTCGTAATTCTCATTTTATGGGGTAGCTTAGTGTGACAAGGTTCTATCTGATATTCGGAGCCTCCAGTATGACACCAAGATGAGTCACCATCGGCCTCATTTTTTTCCTTGCATGCATTATTTGTTGGTAGGCCCACATACCAAAAGTTTTCCTTCTATGTACAATGGGGTAACCAGTACAATTTTTCAAACGTTTAAGGCTCATTTCCCCCAAAAATGGTTGCGACATACATAGAACCTTGTAATTCTGAGATAGCAAAATGTTATTTATAAACAAACCAATATTTACACATCAATTCCCTTTTAGATAAGGTGTGTGAGAGTGTGAACATACACAGATTTTACCCACAAAGGAGAATGAGTCTGCTTGATATAAAGCGGATGTTAGGTAATAGGGACTGTTACTTTAGTCATCCAGGTTAACTCTGTGAAAATAAAGTGAACTATGCCTTGATGTGTATCAGGAATATTAAAATGTTCAGCCTGGCTTCATTAATTTCAACATTGCATAACAGATTTAAAGAAACATGCTACAGAACTGCCATTAAAAAAATTAAATAAAATCAGGATAGCAGTAAAGAAGCAGTGGAAGAAATCAAATCCATTCTGTAAGATGCATAATAATCTCAGCTCTTATATTAAAGGCAATTGAGTTGTGGAATAAAGAAAAGAGATGAAGCATTACATCCCATGATGAGAATTGTATCTCTTAATATTCATCTGTCCCCATGTGAATATAGTCAGTGGAACTAGTCAGGTGAAATAAGCAAGAGAATGGAATTATCTAATAATCCAAACAGTTAGGAAGAATAGGTTCTTAATAAAATTCTCTAACAGCCAAATCCAATGAGCTACTCTTCTATAAAGCAATGACTTCACTGATATTTTTCTGTTATGGAATCAAATTATCTTCATTAACCATAAAGAAATTTCACAGGTTAAAATAAGAATAAAATTTACACCCCTTTGTTTTTATACTCTTCTATTGCTATGCTATTATCTGTTCTTAAAGCTAGATGTTTGTGTGTGTGTATCAATTCAAAGGTTGTACTATACATTTTAGATTTACAAAAGAGATCTAAGTGCAGGGTACTGCAAAGTCTGTTGCATTGAGGCAATGCAATTTTCTTTGTTAAGGTGAAAATTAAAGCAATTTGCCTCAACAAAAGTCTTTGTGTCTCTGAATCATAACTAGCAGTTCCAGTAGTTAACTGAAGCAAGTGGCTTCTGAGGAGGAGACAGCTTCGGTACTCATACAAATGCCTCTTCTGATTTAGAGAAGGGATGTTGGTTTGGAGACAGAGAGCAATGATATTGCTATCCCTCTGCACCCTTGGTCTGTTCCTGTTCTGTGATGGAGGTTGAGTTTGCTGTGAATGAAGAGCACAGAACAGCATTTCTACACTCCATAATTATGCAGATAATGTGCATGGTCCTTTATGCATTTTTTTTTTAGAGATTTTATTAATATTTATAGGCCGCCCTTTTCCCTGAGGGGACTCAGGGCGGCTTACATAAAATAGGGAAGGGAGGGTACAAGACAATAAACGCAAAACAATACATAAGAGTAAAATAGTACACAACATTCATTCATCATTCGGGTGGGGACAGATTATAATCTTTATCCCCAGGCCTGACGGGCTAGCCAGGTCTTAAGGGCTGTGCGGAAGGTCTGGACGGTGGTGAGGGTACGAATCTCCACGGGGAGATCGTTCCAAAGGGTCGGAGCTACTACTGAAAAGGCTCTCCTCCGTGTGGTTGCCAGTCAACACTGACTGGCAGATGGAACTCGGAGGAGGCCTAATCTATGCGATCTAATTGGTCGCAAGGAGGTAATTGTTAGATTGAGTGATGTTCTAGTTGATTGATTGATTGATTGATTGATTTTAGAGGTTGGTTGATACCAGATGTCTCTGGAAAACATACATTAAAAAAATAAGAACAATTACACAAGAAGTTTATCATGAGCCCAACAAAGAGACGTTAAATAACAATAAAGAATAAAATAACCTAGAGGGCCTCAACATCCCTTTCTGCCACCCTGTCCCAAGCATTGGGATAACAGCTAAGTTTTCAATGACTTCTGAACATCATCATAGTGGGAGCTATATGGATCTCTGGAAGGATAATGTTCCAAAGTTTCTAAGCTCTTTTGACATGGAAAGAAATTAATGTGTTTCCATGACAACTAGCTAGTACAATGTAGAAGATGTGGAAGAAAACTCTTATAGCTATAAAGACACAATAGCTGAGCTCAATAATCAACTATTTTTGTTATAACACTTCAAAAATACCCCATTCCAAACAGATCTTTCTTGACAGTATCTGCTTGATCCTTTTTGCTTAAATCTAAGGTTAAAAATAAAAACGTAAGATTGTAAACTCCAAACAGTATGATTTGCACTTAATGGATTTTAAAAAGCAACACATCCAGGAGAAATTTTGTTTCTGCTCATGTTAGACAAGGATCCTTTAACTGTTCCTTTCCAGGTCTTCTTCCTGAAACATTCACATATAACCACAAATATGCTAATTCTGATGGGAGATTTGGTTCTATCATTTTTTTTTTAGTGCAAAGAAAAAGGACTACATTTTTTCAGGGTGTAGTAAGAAAAGAAACAACCCCCTTTTCTATTTTTTGTTCTTCCAATTTAAATAGCTATGCTGTAGTACAGGGATGTCAATTTAAGGCCCGGGGGCCAGATCCGGCCCGCAGGGTGCTTAAGTCTGGCCCACGTGGCTGCTCTGGAAGCAGAGAAGCAGCGAAGGATTGGCCTGTAGTGCCTCTGCCAGTGAAAACATAGCTCTGGAGGGTCACACATGGCCCTCCCAAGCTCCTTTTTCACTAGCAGAAGGTTGCAGGATGGCATCACAGTCAAACATGGAGCTCAGGAGTCCATTTTCTCTGCCTGAGTGCTCAGTCCACCACAGGCATCGCTGACATGAGTGACATCAAGCTGGCCATGCCCATCCCGGTGACGCCCACCTCAGCCCCTCAAGGTCAAACACAATACTGATGTGGCCCTCAATGAAATCAAATTTGACACCCCTCCTGTGGTACATTGAGTATTATATCTATATAAAGTGATAAGAAGAGTATTTTTTTTCTGACCAAAGAAAGCATATATTATATTTGACCAATTTCTCAATACTAAAATGTGGACTGGCTTATCAATGCCCCTAGATGGACCTGATCAGCCTGAATTCACACTGTTGTGTTTCTGCAGGAGTTTTTTACACAAGTGGGTAGTGAGCCATTGTGTGTGAGTTGGGCAGCCATATACATTTGTTTAATAAATGCATTAAATATGAACTGGTGAACTTCGTCAAACCCTAATTTAAAATACCTTCAGCACTGATGCACCTTCTAAGCCATGCCTATGTACAATTATGACTTTCTCTGCAGCATCATTTTGTGTATCTGATACTTTTTCTCTCCAGTGAAGCAATCCATTTCAGATACAGATTATTTCCAGCACTCTTCTCACTTTGAATGTGATCCTTCTGTGAGATAAGGTTCATTTTCTCTTAGAGTATTTCTAAGGCTGCAGTATTAAAGATATTTTCTCATGTGCATACATAAAGCAGACTGCCCACATTTCGTATCTCTACACTGCCTTGACAATGAGGCAGAATAGGGTTTCTGTCTGCAAGAAGGATGCAGAAGTAGCCTTGGAAACATTTTCTTTAGTCCCAGTTATTAGCAGAAGACCCATTTCGCCTCCTTTTCTTCCCCTTCTCTTCCCATACGGAGAAAGGAAGAGGATAAATGGCCTTTCTGCTGTAATTTTACCAAGTAGAATTGGTACCAAATGTGTCATTCCCTCTGCTTTTATCCTACTCATGACAAGAGAGTTTGGTCAAACGAAGGTGAGACATGGATCCTCTTTGTATCAGTCTTCCCCTTCCTTGGAGAAATCATTTATGGGCTTTGAGAACTAGACCCAGTTCTGCCATGCTTTACTCTAAGTGTGTGGTTGCTGAATAGCCAATTTCTCCACTCTTCTTTTCAAGTTGAGATAGAAGTATTGCATTAGCCGTTACTTTGTGGCTTAAGAGGTACAGTCAGGCAAGGCTAATGCAATGGTGCAATTCAGCTGATTCTATCCAGTTTGGGCAAACTGGTAGCAGTGGCAGGGGGAGACTCCATCCACCAACCCGGACATCATCACGCCCCATTTTGGATGCTCTGCACATGTGCGGAAGATCCAGTGCATGCATGGAGGTGGCAAGTGCTCACATTTGCGAATCGGTAGTGAAGGTAAGTTGATTTCACCCCTGGGCTAAGGCATGGCCAGCAGCCTTCTGAAAGGCACAGAGTACATGTTGAAAACATTTAGGTCTATATGGGCAGGTTTACTATGGGGGTTGGCAGGTAAAGAGCTGTTTCCATGCTTCCATTTCTTTTTCGTTTTTGTAGGATTAGAAAATGGCTGGCTAAAACTGCACCACTTTCAATGATTTTTCGTGCCATTTATCCATCTATCATGGCAGGATGGGCAGAAATAGTAGGGAAAGTTGGCTCTTGGGTTCCTTTGGCCCCAAGGACCAGGAACCAGTGAAGTTTTTGATAGCCAAATGAAGCAGGATAAGTAACTGACCTTCCCTTTATATTGCAACAAGATGCTATTGCATTGCAACTCATCGAGAGAGGACATACAACAAGTTCTTATTGGCAGAATGTGGAAAACATCTCTTTAAAAGTGTTATAGGAAAATGAATACATGTTGTGAGTCAAGGATGAATAAGAGCCAACTTCCAGTTGTGTCCTCTGTTAATGAGTTAATTTCCTGCTATGCTTTCAAGCACCCACAGATTCCTTTAGAAGCATTTCCAACTTTCTCCTCATCTTTGTTGGTCCTCGGCTTCATCTCACCATCTCAACCCTTCCTAAGGATGCTCTTTTGTTGTTCCAAAAGATCTTCCTTTCCTCCTCATGCCCTCCCTGCAAACATTGAACTAAGCTTCAAAAGTCATGTTCTGCCTTCTCTGGTCGCACCCAGCCAGCTTATTCTAGTTTTACAAAGGGCCTGGTTGTTTTTTTTATTTCAGACAGACAAGCAAATAGGTCATGGAGATATGTGCAGCGAGTGGAAGAAACAGCTAGTTTCTTTTTTCTTTTCTTTTTGTAAATGAAGGCGGGCTTGTGACTATGTAATCTTCACAGCTTCTCACATTCCTTTTCCAGTGCTTCCAAAAAGACTTGTGCAAGTGACTCACTGTCAGTCCTATGAAGTAGAGCAGATTGGGAAACAGAACTCCTGAACAGATTGGAACTAAGCCCTTCTTATATACCATGGATTAGGGGGAGTTACTTGGATTCCTTCTTCCTTCTTTCTGCACCTGCCTTAATAACTTTTGGATGGTTCTGCCAAAGTCATCTCCATGGCTCCTTACACTCGTTGTGTAGGTTCACGTTCTTACCCTAAGGAGAAAAGGCAGGGATTTCAATCAGTGGTGGGATTCATTTTTTTTTACTACTGGTTCTGTGGGCGTGGCTTGGTGGGCATGGCTTGGTGGGCATGGCAAGGGAAGGATACTGTAAAATCGCCATTCCCACCCCACTCCAGGGGAAAGTTACTGCAAAATCCCCATTTCCTCCCAATCAACTGGGACTTGAGAGGCACAGAATAAGTAAGGGCAGGGCCAGTTGGAGGTGGTATTTACCGGTTCTCTGAACTACTCAAAATTTCTGCTACTAGTTCTCCAGAACTGATCAGAACCTGCTGAATACCACCTCTGATTTCATGAGTTAATTAGTTTGGGAACAATCAACATCTAAATTTACCTGGGATCTTCACTGTTCCAAGTGAAACGCAGCTCAGCACAGCTCAAGAAGTGAATAATCATAAATATCAATAATCCCCTATAGCATCTGAGTAACAATTGGGCCAGATTGTGACTTATGGGTCTTAACAAAGCAGACACAACACATTCAGACTGGCAGCAAGAATTGTTCGTGATGGGAATTACAGCCCAATAGCATCTGGAAGCCCATAAATTACACTATTTAGTTGGATTTTATATACAACACTATTTCAAAGTGAGACCATTATTTCCTCTGAAGCCAAGAAAAGCACATATCATAAAAACAAAATGGCATGCACCACTTTTTTTGAAGTATGAAGAATAATTGTTACAATCGTAACATAACATGTATTACGCTATCTAAAGCTGTGTCAAGAACTTTAATGCCTCTTTGATGAATTAGAGCCTGGCAAAATGTATTCCATTCCAGGACTATGATTAAAATGAGTGACTCAAATTTTCTTGATGACAAATGCTTATTCACAATTATCACCTACCCAGTTAGAAAAGATTCTCTGAAGCATCACTGGCTAATTGGCTTCTCTAGAAACATAAATCTTGCACAGCTTGTCCCAAAGAGCTGATATAATGGTCATATTGGCTGAGAGAATGTTCCGTATGCCTGGAGGGGATCACAGTATCAAAGGTGTTGGAACTTTACATTCTGCAGGAAGCTCTTTTGAGATGAAATGTTCCTTTAAAAACAAGAAGACTTTTATTAATTGTTTTAACCTACAATAATAAAAGATAATGCAACCTTAAAGAGAAAAATATAGAGAGACCATAAAAGATTCAAGAAAGAAAAAAGAAAGAAATGAGTGGTCCAATGAAATTTGGAGTATGGCAACAAATGGTCAATTAACAACAGAAATTAAACCTAAAAGGGATGATTAGAGTAAATAATTATAATGAAATATGGGGAGATTTTATAAAATCAGTGTTGAGGCAAGGCAAAGGGAATAAACCTAGTGAAGAATATATGTTGTTTTTGAGGGTATAAGGGCACAATTGGAATATATTGTATATCTAAGAAATATAAGGGGGAAAGGGTCTCCAGGGAGTGAGGGTGCACTGTAATCTGTGGTTTCCCCCTTTTTTGTATTCAGATGTACCATATTTTGGGAGTATAAGATGCACTGGAGTATAAGACACACCAAGGTTTTGAAGAGGCAAATTAAAAAAAAAAGTTTTTTGCACTCTGCAAACCTCCCCCAAACAGCCCATTTTTCGTGAAAATAGGCCCGTTTCCCACCCCTAAAGGGAATTGAATAGCCCTTAGGAGGCTTGTAGAGTGCTCTGCCCATTTTTGCTCATTTTTGCCCGCCCCAGCCCCCAGGAGCTCTCTGAAAGCCTCCTAAAAGCTATGCATGGCCATTTTTGTTAAGGGGCGGGGTTTTGGGAGGCAAAAAATGCTGTATTCAGTATATAAGATGCACCCTGATTTTCAGCCTCTTTTTTGAGGGAAAAAGGTGCATCTTATACTTTGAAAAAAATGGTATATGTACTGTTTGTACAGTGTTTCCTCGAAAATAAGACAGGGCCTTATTTTCTTTTTTTTAATAAAAAATATTTAATTTTTAATTTAAAACAAATACAGCATCCTTCTTTATATGCTATAGAAAGTGTATCAGTTGGTTACAAAAAGACTTTTGTGCATCTCTTCCACAGTCAACAAACATAATTCATATTAACTTAAGTATTTTAACTCAAATAATATGTCACCATTATTATATTTCCATTTTCATTTGACTATAATTGTTTAAGCGTCCTTCCACATAAAATATAGCAAAATTTAATACATAACCACTTACTTGTCTTTCAAGTACTATTTTTAAAATCCTCCACTAACACTAAATCCTTATGTCCTATTCTAGCTAAACATCCATAATATTTAATAACAAAGTTTTCTAATCCTCCTTTCCAATCACTGTTTAAAGTTTACATCCAGTTTCCTTATGTTATACCCATATCTATATATACGTTGTTATTCTTATCCTTCCTTTCTTTAGCTATATCCTGTATCATAACATTTTCCCACTAATAATCAAAACTTTAATTTTATCTAACTTAGTTGTTGTTATTATTATTATTATTATTATTATTATTATTATTATTATTATTATTGTACAATTGTATCACAGCGGCCAGTTGTTTCGCCGGATTTGGCATTGATTACTAGTCAGGCCCCACATCGTAACATATTTTCGTAATATGTGTGCGGATCCAAGAAGTGTGGCTTTTTGCATTTGACTGATGGTGATTTTGCCCATTTTTAACTGTTTTAAATGTAATTCTAGTGCTTTTGGAATAGCACTCAGTCTGCCGATTACCACTGGAATTACCACTGCTGGTTTGTGCCATAATCATTGAATTTCAATTTTTAAATCCTGGTATTTCATGATTTTTTCATGTTCCTTCTCGGAGACCCTGCTATCACCTGGTATTGCGATGTCTATGATTGTAACCTTATTTTTCTCAACAAATGTGATGTCTGGTGTATTATGTGCCAGTATTTTGTCCGTTTGTATACAAAAATCCCACAAGATCTTGACCATCTGATTTTCGGTGACTTTTTCAAGCTTATGTTCTCACCAGTTTGTTGTTGTTTTAATATTATAATTTATGCACAAATTCCAGTGATCATTTGTGCTACTGAATTGTGCCGCAATTTAAAATCAATCTGGATGATTTCTTTATGGCAGCTGAGTATGTGATCAACAGTTTCATCAACTTCTTTGCAAAGTCTGCATTTGGCATCATCACAGGATTTTTCGATTTTGGTCTTAATGGGATTTGTGCAGATAGCTTGTTCTTGCGCAGCCAGGATTAGTGACGCTGTTTCTTTCTTTAATGTACCTGTTGTTAACCATAATCAAGTTTTTTCACTGTCCACTTTATCTTTTATTTTTCCAGAAATTGGCCATGCAATGCTTTGTTCTGCCAACTCTCCGTTCTTGATTTTATCACATCTTTTCTGTATTCTTGTTTCATCTGTTGGACCTTCAGTAGATTTTTGTTCTTTACTTCAATTAACAGATGTTCTTGACTTTCTTTAAATAATCAGCTAGTGCATGTTTTTCTTCTTCAACTATTTGCTTCACTTGTAGTAATCCTCTGCCACCTGATTTTCGGGGCAGGTACAGTCTATCAGTGTCACCACGTGGATGTAAACTGTAGTGCATTGTCATTAGTTTCCTGGTTTTTCAGTCCAAAATGTCCAAATCAGCTGTGTCCAGTTAACTATACCAGCTGTGTATCTTACAGCTGGTATTGCCCAGGTATTCATGGCCTTGATTGTATTTCCATTCAATTTACATTTCAAAATTTTCCTAACTCTGTTGGTGTACTCTCGCCTGATAATAGTTTTTACTTCTCCATGCTTGATGTTATCCAACTGCAGAATGCCTAAGTATTTGTAGGCTTCATTTTTGTTGCATTTAATTAGTTGGCCATTGGGTATTTCAATTCCCTCACATGTAGTGATTTTGCCCCTTTTTATGGATACAGTGGCACATTTTCCCATGCCAAACTGCATTGAAATATCGGTGCTGAATACTCGGACTGTGTTTGTCAGTGATTGCATTTCTATTTCTGACTTTCCATAGAGTTTCAAATCATCCATATATAATAAATGTGAATTGTTTTCAACTTCTTTGGCTGTTTGATAGCCTGATTTCATTTTTTTTAAAGATTACTGATAGTGGGATCATCGCGATGATGAAGAGAAGAGGTGAAAGTGATCACCCTGGAAAATTCCTCACTTGATATTAACCATTCCGTAGTTCTCATTCCCTACTGCCAACTCAGTTCTCCATTGTTTCATCGCCCTTTCAGTAAAGGATGTAATATTTTTGCTAATGCCAATTATTTCTAAGCATTTTATGATCCAACTATGTGGCAATGAGTCAAATGCCTTTTTGTAATCAATCCAGACCATATTCAAGTTCGTTTTTCTGTTCTTACAATTTTCTATATCATTTTATCAATTAGGAGCTGATCTTTTGTGCCCCTGCTCCTTCTTTTGTTACCTTTTTGCTCTACTGGCAAGATTTTTGTTTGTTTCCAAATAATCCATCATGTTATCTGCAATAATGCCTGTGAGTAATTTGAAGGTTGTTGGCAAGCATGTTATTGGTCTGTAGTTTTCAGGTGTTGTTCCTTTAGTTGCATCTTTCTGAATCAAGTATGTTTTCCCATTGTCAACCATTCATCAATTTGACTATTTTGTAAAATTTCATTCAGTTGCCTGGCCAATATTGCATGTAAACTGGTCAGATATTTGAGCCAGAAACCATGTAATTGGTCATTTCCAGGTGATGCCCAATTCTTTACTTTTTTTACTCGATTTTTGACCATCTAAGTTGTTATTTCTAATACTTGCATTTGTTTATTGCCAATGCGTTTCTCAAAGTCATGTATCCACTTTGCTTCTTTATTGTAGTCCTTTGCATTTTCCCACAATTCTTTCCAGAATTCATCTGTGGCCTGCTTTTCTGTTTTTTCACTTTTGGTGTCACCATTCACATTAAGACTTTGATAAAAACGCAGTTGGTCTGATCAAAATTGCTGATTTTTTTTGTATTGGATGATTGTTCCTCATATCTTTCAATTTTTCTAGTTGCTGCTGTTATCTGCTGTTTTACAATCTCTACAGCTTCATTGATGTTTCTTGTATCCAATCTATATCTTCTGATTAGTTGATCTCTGATTTTGCTGTTTTTAAGCCTTTGCTCATGCATGTTCTTAAGTTGCTAGCATCGCCGTTAATTTTTGACTTTTTGTTCTAATCGGATTTTCCACTTTGGCTTTGAGGCTTTTTCTATTATGTGACTAGGTGCTTTGGTTTTAATGTCTAGTTCATTAGTGACTATTACAGCTGCACTGTACATTAACTGATTCATTTCCAGATGGATCCCGATTCAATTGTTGAAAGAACTGCATTAACCATTTTCATGATAGGGGCCAAAATTTTCTTGGGCACAGTTTTTAATGATGGTAAATGTTGCCTTTTCTCATTAGACAGAGAATGCTTCATGATCTTGTCCTTTAATTCTTTTTGTTTTTGAGTTAGTTCATCAGTTGGTTCAATGATAACTGGATCTGGTGGTAGTGTTATTATTTCCTCCCTGACAGCTTCTTCTGGGAGTTCTACTACAATGTCTTTAGTTGTGTCTTGAGTATCAGTTATTTCCACTTGTGATGTTTTTTAGTTTTGCAATTTGCCTGAATTTCTTCAAGTTCAACTTCACTAACACTTTATTCCGTATAATAAATTGCCTTTGATCTGCTAGTCATTGTTCACTAACATTTGAATCTGGATATTGTTGTTTCCATAATTCATACATTCACTTTAAATAGTCTCTTTTTTCTGGCTATTGAGTTGTAATAACAGGCCATTATGGCACAATTTTCATCTGCACTATATTTTTGTCGTTTTGTTGGCTGGTCCATTTGTAGCCCACTTGTCAACGGATGCCCAGGAACCTCAACATTCGCTGCGGCCTTTGTTAACCCACACGACAACCGATGCAGTATAGGATTTTTATTTGTTTCTTTCACCATGTTGTATGCGTTGGTGGGTTTTTATGGGGCCAGGTTGCCAACCTGACCTCAACACTCCTCCTTTCTCATCTGGGCTTGGGACTGGCAACGGCGGAGTTGTTGTTGTTGTTGTTGTTGTTGTTAATGTATAATCCAAAGGGATTGCTAATCTTCCTTACATGGATACCATTCAATATTTATATCCAATTATGCTCATCATAACACTACACATTGTATACATTAGTAACATTATCAGTTGTTTACTTAAGCTATCTATTATCAATAAATTTCACTAAGTTTAACTAGTTTTAAATTATGTTCTTCCATCTATCAACCTGTGTCTTTCCAATAGCAAAGCAGTCTCATATCTTCTGCCATTTGTGGTGTCAGTCCTCTAATCATCTTCTTGATCAGCTTTGTATAGACTTCTCTTAGCAACTCTTTGCTTATAAGATCTCTCATATAATCTTGATGCCATCTTTCTGTTTCCTTATTCATCTTATCTTTGATTGTCAGCAGTGTTATGAATGCTTTTGCCAATAGAATTTCTCTCTTTAAATCCATAGATTCTTTAGTTTTTTCTTCTTTTGTATCTTGCCCTCTGGAATAGATTTCCTCTCCATTTAATTCCTCTTTCAGTATTCCATTCTTTCCATTTTCAGAAACAAACCAATTACCATAAATATCAGCAGGTTTAATCTCTTTATGTTCATCTTCCACTTTGATTTTTTGAGTTTCAATCACCCCGTTTTGCATTTGATAGACATCCTCAATTTTTTCATCATATTTTATTGTTATTAACTCTAAATATTCCAGTTTTTTCTCTATTCTTTCATATATATTTGATAATTTCTGTATTTCTGAAAGTATCTTTTGCAAATTTGAGACTTCTGTTTTCTTTTGAAATTGTGCAATTCTAACAAACACAGCTGCTCTAGCTTGGAAGGTTAATAAATTAAAGCATAGTTTAACAAAGAACGTTGTTTCCACTTTTACTTCAAAGGAACATCTGTGTGCCTCCCTTCTATCACTCTCTGTAGCCAAACAGTGAAACCTTGTAGTGCCAAGTCAAAAAAAGACTTGGCACTATAAAAGAAAAAAAGAAAATGTTCCATTTTCAATACACATACCCCAATCAACAAATCCTCCCAGCCTCTGAGCAGCAGTAACACTGTTGAAAATAGTTTCCTTTTGTATCTTTTTTGTATTTCAAGTTAGAAAAAAGAGTCCAATCTTTAAATGAATTAGAAAAATACCCACAGCAATGAAAGATGAAAACTTTAGTCTATAGGTTACAGAGAACAATAAAAAAGTAGAAGAAGAAAACTTAATCCATCCGTTTCAAAAGGCTTGCATAAATTCCATCCATGGAGATAGCATTTTAAAAAGTAAGATAACCGCTGCCCCAAACCATTCCCAATTTAATTCCGCTGCTTGATTCTTCTATTCTCCAATTTAGATTAATTTTAAGTTTTTATAGGCAGTCTCTTTTAAACAGTAAAAGTTCCTCACCATCTGGAAACACTTTCTCTTTCCATATCCTTCCATTTTGGAGCCACCCCGACTTTGTCAGCCTTGGCTGGATTTTTGTCGCCGGCTTGAATAACTTCTCTTGCTTCTTTCAGGAATTTTGCGATATCTCTGAGATCAGCAAGACGTATTCTTCCTGTTCACCATCTCTTCGGGATGGTTTAGGTCCATTGGACCACCCAGTGGCAAAAATATTGGCTGCGGTCTCAGAGTATCGAGACCGCATGACCATCTCGTCATGACATTGGCTCCTCCTTTCCAGGGCCTTATTTTCTTTTGACCCCCCGAAATAAGCACTTGGCCTTATTTCAGGGAGGTCTTATTATTTTTGAGGTGCAGGAGATGGCAAGTGTGGTTACTCATGGCTGCTGCTGAGTTGCAATATTTTTGGCAGGGCTTATTTTGGGGGAGGACTTATTTTAGCGCATGCGCTCAAAAGCCCGATTGGGCATATTATTCAGGGAGGTTTTAGTTTCAGGGAAACAGGGTATTATTTGTGTTTTAAAATTTAAAAACATTTTAAAAAAGAAAGGAAAAATAGAAAGAGAAAAGCAAAGGAAAAATCTACTTTCTACCTTCATCTTGACAAATACAAACTATTTAACTATTTCTTCACCTCCTCTTAATTAACAGATATTGAGATGATAAGCTCCTGAAGGCGAAGCAGAGCAAAAAGGAAAATTATATTCATAACATCAGTTTTCTTGGATACTGGGCCTGCCCCAGTATCAGTCAAAATAAAAGAAACTCACAGTATTTGAAGTAAAACTCGATTATTAAGATACATGAGAAGAGAAAAGCCTGGCTTCTGCCTCAGTGCATCCTGAAATGTAAGGAAGCGCAAGAGCGAGAAGGAGACAAAATTCCTGTCTCTTAAACACAAAGGCTCGTTTAACTAACCATAGGCCTGCTGAGAAAACAGCACAGTGTGTGAAAACCCTTCCCCTTATCTATCATTTTCCGTTTTCCTGAGTTATGGAAAGGAGATGATTTGGTCTCTTCAATATTCAGAAAAATCAGTGCATCCAGACAATAAAGAGACGGTAGTAGTGCATGTTGAGCATCTGCAGGAGGTATGAAAACAATCTGCTCCTCTTTATTTGAAATGTAAATAATACTGCACTGAAATGTGTCTTTCTGTTTCTTTGCTTGGTATTTGCACCTGGTTCTCAGAATGTCTTAAAATTCCTTTGGCGGTGTTTTTTAAGCTTACTTTTTTTGCCCCATGCTAACAAATTAAAGGTAAAGGTTTCCCTTGCACATATGTGCTAGTTGTTCCTGACTCTAGGTGGCAGTGCTCATCTCAGTTACAAAGCTGAAGAGCCAGCGCTGTCCAAAGACATCTCCGTCGTCATGTCGTAGGCATGACTAAACACCAAAGGCACACGGAATGCTATTACCTAACCTTGACAGATTAGAAGTAGGCAAAATTGACTGATCCAAGGTAACCAGTTCTTGATATATTTGAATCTAGCCATCGTTGTTTACTCTTCTGAAGTGATAGGAATTCAGGTTTAATCTTGCCTGGAATATCAAGTAGCTTCGTCAAAACAAAGAGCTCTGTTGATGCAGTTGTTTTCAGTCAGAGTCTTCACCCCAGTTTTTCTGCAGCCTCACTGGCTAGCTTGATTCCTGATTTCAAAACAGCTCTTTCCAGATTTCTTCCACAATAGACTTCATTTGGACTCATGAGTGCCTGCTATAGGTGTAATTGATTTCTATTGGCTATTACTCCCCTCACCCCAAGAGACAGAGAATTCAGGTAAGTTTTAGTTTGTCCCTGGTAAGAAATACATTGCAACTTGTCTACAATGATTATGGAAGTGAAAATAACTCACTTCCAAACAATCCATGCTATGCCGATTCTGCCCAAAAGTTGTATTTGGACACCTCTATGGACTCAGTCCTTCCAGTGAAGACATCCCATGTAGGGACTGTAGAGCCTTAGCATGCTTGTCAGTAAATGTAATATTCTAGGATAACATGCTGAATATTTCCCACGTTCATCTAGGAGGCTGCAAGATCTGTGAATGCCTTCTTCCATTCTACATCTCTGAATAGAAATCGTGGAAGCCTGGAAGGCTCAGAGATTACTGTAGATAGTTCACGTAGGGAATATTTCCAAACAGTTTCCCCAATGGTTTCAAATTTGTTTTTATGATATCCCTTTGGAATTATTCTTCCTGTTTGAGGATTGATTTTGAAAATCTGTGATACTTAAAACACTTTTGTTTTTGTTAAGTTTATTTTGCAACTTTCCCAAAAGTTTGATCCTTATCAAACTAGAAAAGGGCCAAATGGATGGTGAGAAGGTGAGAAAACAATGTGTGTGGAGAAAGCAGACATTTACCCGAGTTCTAGCTCTTCCCTTGTTCTTAAATCTTTTAAGCTGAATATTACCTAACGGTACATAATTTCTCTCAGTAGGCCTGAACCAAGAAATTTTTTGAATGTTCTAGGATAATCACTTCCAACAGCAAGAGTTGAGTACTTAACATTATTAAAATAAATTATAGAGGATTTTATAGCTAACAGCACCTTGAACAACAAAGTGCTATTGCAATTCCTAAAATAGTTGTAATTTTGGTTTTGTACAGAAGTTAAGACTATAGATGTTAACCATATAATTGTCAGACTAGAACAGAAGGTTTGCTCATTCAGAAATAGGACGTCTAAAACATTTAGTAATATAAGTGTATGTTTTTGTCCTTTCCACAGTTAACAGTTTTATTGTGTGATATAAAAATTAGATTGGGATGAAAACATGCCAATAGCATTCTTTATCTTAACAATGGTCAAGGAAATTAATATTTTATGGGTTTATTATTTTTACATAATACTTCTTTTGTAACTTTTCTTTTACAGTATAGGTGTCAATCCTTATCTTCTCTTATGCTTCCTATTATATGGAAAACCATATTTTTTGGTGAAACAGACTGTTTTGCATATGAAATAATTTTGATAAAGGTTAGACTTATAGGTAGAGATGAAAATGATGGACTGGAATGGAAGTATAAGAATTCCATCTATTGTAAAAAGAAATATTTATGGAGTAATGGCAAATAAATGATAGGAAACCACCAAGAAAAAATAACACTGTAACATTTGAGATGCAGAAGTCGTTATATCAGATTTATAATATGGAACTGTATCATTAATTTGACTGATGGATGATACCAAGAGAGATAATTGTTTAACTATATGAACAGTTTACAGACCACAAACTTTTAATACACAAAAAGGAGAAAGCCTACAAATTAGATTAGAATTGTATGTCTCATTTGATGTGAAGGGTCACCATACATCACAAACTTCAGGAGAAAAATATAGCTGTTCTATAGATGAGACCTTTTAAAGAGCCCTATATGGAGTAGCTATTATAATAGTAGCTATACTGCAGAACAGTGCACTTTGGAATAAAATGTTCTCAGGTGAGAAGAAATATGTAAAGGTAAGTAACCTTTACATCCTTTCAAAGCATAAAAAAATATAAAATTGATGCTGCATGTAAAAATGAAAGAAGAAAGACTTCTCAAAAGCTACATGCTCAAAAAAATTGCAAAGCCGGCATGACCAGAAGTGTTTGTTAACCATCTTCTCTTGTAATACAAGATAGAAAAGTTGGGGAATTTTCTGTAAAGGTGGAGAAAGCAAATCCTGCAATTCAAAGCAGAAGCTTTGAAGTGGCGGTCTGGAAATTTGTATCCACCTCACAGAGATCCATAATTTATAGAGGTTAGAATATGAGGTAACAGCCCTATAAATATGCATGACTTAGATATATTATTTTCCTTGGATATAAGATTGCATTTTTTCTAAAAATATACCATATTTTGGACTATAAACCAGAGTATAAGACGCACCATGATTTTGAAGAGGTAATTTTTTTTAAAAAAAAAAACGTTTGCACTCTGCACACCTCCTAAACCCTCTGCACGCCTTGTCTTTTGCAAAAAAAAAAAAAAAAAAAGGCAGGGGCCATGCTTGCTTGGGAGGCTTGTAGAGTGCTCCTGGGACGGGGGGGGGGGGGGGGGGGGGGCAAAAATGAGCAAAAAGTGGACTGTTTTTGCTCATTTGTGCCCTCCCCAGCCCCAGGAGCACTTTGCAAGCCTCCCAAACCCTCTGCATGTCCATTTCTGCAAGGAGGTGGGTTTCGGTAGGCCAAAATGCTGCATTCAGTATATAAGACGCACCCAGATTTTCACCCTCCTTTTTTGGGGAAAAAGGTATGTCTTATACTCCAAAAAATACAGTAGTTCACCTTCTCTGCACTTAACAAAGAAAAAAGTTCCAAGTTTTTGAGATAGCCTATTTAAATACAGGTGGTCCTCAACTTAGTGACCAGTTCATTTAGTGATCATCAAAGTTATGATGGCACTGAAAATAATGACATGATCATTTTTTACACTTATACCATAGCAGCATCCCTATGGTCATGTGATCAAAATTCAGATGCTTGGCAACCGTCTCACATTTATGACGGTTGCAGTGTCCTCAGGATCATATCATCCCTTTTTCAATCTTTGCCTTCTGACAAGTCAAGTCAAAGGGGAAGATTCAATTAACAACCTTGTTATTCACTTCACAACTACAGTGTGAAAACTGCACAATTATAGCAAGAAAAGTTGTAAATGGGGCAAAACTCATTTAACAACTGTTTTGTTTAGCAACAGAAATGTTGGCCTCAATTGTGGTCGCAAGTCAAGGACTTCCTGTATATGCAATCATGGGCATTGTTTGCAATTTGTTGAGTTTTCTTTTTTCTCTTTCAAATTCTGTGAACATTTGGTTTTTAATACTGTAAAACCAAATACTTTGCAAAAATGGCTTTATTTCAGTTTGCTTAGTATAGAATTATTGCCTCTTTTAAAATACAGAGATATGCATCAGAATGGGGAGATGGGCCTCCATGTTTGCCAAAATCCACTAGCTTTTTAACTGAATTGGTCGATCTCTGGGAGCAGGCACAAGTCTTTCTCATGCAGGATGTTACTGTTGGATACAAGAAAACTACAAGGACTTGTCTAGGCAATTGCCAGGAGCCAGGACTAATTGGAAAACACACACAACACACAAAATCCTGCTCACCAGTTTTACCATCTTCTCAAGCTGCATGTTAGGACTTTGCCGAACTCAACAATCCCACAGTGCCAAGAATTGGTATCTTAAATCATACAGAAAGAGCCCTGCTGGATCTGACCAAGGCCAGTATTTTGTTCCTATGGTAACAAGCAGATGTCAATGAGAAGTACGCAAGGAAGTTATAAGAGCAATTCGTTATCACCATAATATGCTAGATAACTGCCTCCATTATTAGAGGCAATATATCAACATGATATAAAAATTATAAATAGCCTTATCCTCCAAGAAACTTTCTACTATATAAATTCACAAATAAGCTGAGAATTTTTAAGTGCCAAAAGCACTCAAAAATACAGACACAAACTTAGAAGGGGAGGGGGAGAGAGGGAGAAATGAATTTGGTTTATCTGTGGATGGGCTTATCCATGATTAGGTTTTCCCATAGTCTGTAGAGATTCTCAATCATCCAGGTCATGACATTTCGCTTCTCATCCAAGAAGCTTCTTCATTCCCCACTATCCTGTCAGAGCTATCCTGAAGAAGCTTCCTGGATGAGAAGCAAAATGACTCCAAAAGAAAAAAAAATAAGAGAGTCCACTTGCCTCCTTAAAAAGCACCTTTGGGTTTTCCCCATAGCTTCTTTGTATCCTGTGTATATTCATGAATAAGTCCATCCATAGATCAGCTGATCCTTTAGTGAACTCTGATATATATTTCTAAAGGATCGATACAATGGCTATTGCAGGGGTGAAATGCTACCAATTCGTGCCAGTTTACCTGAACCAGTAGTAAAAATGCTACCTGTTCACCCGAACCGGTGGCAAAAAAAAAAATATTTGCTAGAAATCGGGTGGTACAGTTGATTATCGCACAGTTGATCATTGGAGCTTTTTAAAAAACTTTTTTAGCATTTTTTTTCAGGTGAACCAGTAGTTTAAAATGGGACATGCAGAGAGTTTGAGAGGCCTGAAAAGTGGTCCTAGGGGCTCAGAGGGCCAAAAAAGCAAAAAATGGTCCGGTTTTCATCATTTTTGCCTATCCCCAGCAACTAGGACCACTTTGCAGGCCTCCCAAACCCTCTGATGTCCATTTTTGCAAAGAGGGTAGGGTTTCAGGAGGCCAAAAATGCTGTATTCAGTGTATAAGATGCACCCAGATTTTCACCCTATTTTGGGGGGGAAAGGTGCGTCTTATACTCCGGAAAAGTAGTTGGCAGGTAAGTAGAATAAAGTTACATTAATCACTACATATTTGACATGGGGAAATTCAACTCCAATCCTTTTTAACATTTTCTGGTTTTTAAACAGATTAAAATGAAATATTTTAAAGGGGAATGATTGATTATGTGCCATCAAGTCATTTCCAGCTCCTAGCAACAAGATAGATAGCTTTTCTCCATGGCAATCTATTTTCAATCGGTTCTTCTAAATCTTTTAATCTCCTAATGGTTCACTCATCACCACTGTAACTGAGGCCATCCACTTATTGGTGGTCATCCTCTTTTTCTATTTCTTTCAATCTTTCCCAGTATTGGATCCTTTTCCAGAGAGGGAGGCTGACGTAGGTTAATTGAGCCTGGTAATTTGTGCAACATGTGAGCATACGCTGGGTAAATTTGATCCATTCATTTATTTATTTTTAACTGTCCATAGTTTTCTCAGGACAGAGTCTTCTTCACCGCCAAAGCTTAAAAGAATCAATACTAAGTTAGTAAACCTCTTAGATTTTCTTCCATTTCTGCCCCACCTCTCACACACACATTTTTTTGTTTCATTGAAATAAAATGTGCCTTTTTGTTTGGCATTTTCATGCATAAGTGAATGTACCACTAAGAGTAGAAGTAGGGATAATTATGAGGACAACAATGATCATAATACCATAACAATAATAATGCTATTCAGGATGAAATGTGCAGGATTAGTAATTATCTCTGCCCAGATCTCATCATCCTGTCAATTATAGAACAATTGCAAAGTGCAACATCAAGAATAATTTTATTGATTACAATACTACTCCGAGTTGCTACACACTCACAGATATTGTTTTCTGCAAGCTGAGGTTGACTTGAGCTGCTCACACATAACTGCCACTTGTAGGTTGTATCAACAAATATATGAATATATTACTATCCCGAGGTCTTTCAGAACAAGAAAAATAAATGGAGAATGTGGTCCATGTGGGTGTCGGTGTTGGTTGGTGTGCATGTAGGTGTATACATACACTCGCATGCATGCACGCCTAACTATATGGTGTCAAACAAAAGGGAGTAATTCCAGCATATTTTGCCGAATTCATTTGCGGTGAACAAGATAACTATACATTCTGCATATTTATCAGCCTTCTGTATTAGTCCACTCACTGGCAACAAATATGATTTCTTGTTAAGAAGGCAGCTTCAGAAGTTAAAGGAATAAATTAGCTCCACCATCAAACCTATTGAGCAATTTGCAGACTTCTAATAAATAAATTAGGACTTGGGGGTTCTTAATTATTTTCATGAATAAATCGACTCTGTGTCAATGTCACAATTCATTCTCTATCCAGGCAGGTGAGGGCTGGAAATCTGAGCAAAAATACTTAAGCCCAAAGTTGTGCATCTTGGGATGCATCTTGATTAGTGATAAAAATGCAAATGTATGCCACTTTTCATATCTGACTCAGTGCTGGTGGGACTGCAGAGGAAGCCTGGCACTAGTGTTTTCAACCATGAGCATATCTATTCACTATTTTTAATATATGCTCTGCTTCAAATGTCTTCCAAGGAAGTCCTCATGGGCAGACAACAGTAGGTGAGCACTGGGCATAATGAGCTATTTGGTGACAAACACACAATTCTCACTACATTATTTTCTGCCATTTGGGGGATGGGTGAGAATCTCCTCTCCATGTAAGAAAAGCAAGAGTAGGGAGAGGATGTTGAAACATAAATACTGGTAGAAGAGCATATTAACATGTCCTACATTGCAAGAAATAGAGAAGGAAGAGAAAGCCCAAACATGTTTGTAATTTTAAAAAAAAACATTTGTTCTCTGATGACATTTTTAACTAAGAAAACTTCATTTTAACTTAACCTTGTTTGCAGAGAATTCTATTACATTCAGGAGCCAGAGGGACAATGGAAGTGCTCATTAATGAAAATCAATAAGACTAAGAGTCTTAACTGTAAAACAGAGTATCTACAATCCTTGCACATCTGTTTAATTTATTTATTTTTTCTCACTATTGGCATTTTAATGTTGAAATTATTGTGTAGACTTGTAAATAATTATTTTCAAAGTTAATACAGTATATCCCAGTTGTTTCTATGGGGACACTTTTCTCTATGTGAGTACGAACAAAAGCAATAACTGAAGTATGTTTGCAATGCCATATTGCAGGGATACAAACCCAGACACATCTACCTTCTGATTAAAAGATCCTCAAAATACCACAGTTGCAGAAAATTTAACCCGAACACCTGAACACTTTTAAAAAATAATAATTATGATTCGTAAGATATAAAGGGATTGTGGTTGGCTCAGTGGCTAAGACGCTGAGCTTGTCAATCCCAAGGTCAGCAGTTTGGTTAATTCAAATCCCTAGTGCTGCATAACGGGATGAGCTTCCGTTACTTGTCCCAGCTTCTGCCAACCTAGCAGTTCGAAAGAATGTAAGTAGAAAAATAGGAGCCACCTTTGGTGGGAACATAACAGTGTTCTATGCACCTTTGGAGTTTAGCCGTGTCAGCCACATGACCACGGAGATGTCTTCTGACAACGCTGGCTCTTCGGTTTTGAAATGGAGATGAGCACTGCCCCCTAGAATCCGGAATGACTAGCACATATGTGCGAGGGGAACTTTACCTTTAAGATCTAAAGACTGCTATCTTCATTCAGCTTTCTCAAAGCACAAGTATTGCAGATATGCTCATCTAACAAAATGGAGGAAAAGAGACTAGTAAAAATTGTCAGGAAAGAAAATAAACAGAGAAAAGGAACATGTTGTGCCAGTGCCTGAGTTGATTAATGATTTCCCTTCCAGGTAAGAACAAGGATTGTAGAAAAAGTTAATAGCCCTGAAATCATGCTCAGCTGTCTTAATTTCACTGAATATGGTGTCTGAATCACCCTAGGAAGCTCTCATATTTTATTTCTTAATATAACCAACTAAGCAGAGGTCATGGCTGCGGTTCACTGATGACACCCACCTTTGCCACACTAAGGACCCTAAATTCCCGTTAACCTCTTTCCATTACATTCCATTCCATTACAGGAGTGAGTTGTATAACCATTGGGCCAATTTAGGGAATCAGAAAATCAAGTAGTGCTTATTTCAGCGTTCTTCAATTTTAAGATGTCAATTTAAGCTATCCCCAGATAGATAGCTGAAAAATTGTGGGAGTTGAAATACATACATCTTAAAATTAGCAACCATGAGAAACACTTCTCTGTTTGAAAGGCTTTGACAACTGTTTTCTGTCTGAAAGCACGTAATATTTGAAGGACTATTGCAATCATGCCAGTGGTGGGTTGCAGGCGGTATGCCCCAGGTACCATTCCAGTATGGTACTCCGTAGGGCCCACCCGCCTTCCCGCCATCCTTACCTGTATTTGAACTCTTCGGTGCTTCCGCACATGCTCATGGCGCATACGGCGCCTGTGTGATGCTCCGCCAAGTAGCCAGAGCGTCGTGGAGGCTTTGCTGAAGGGTGGGATGCATGTGCGCACTGTGCACGTTCATGTGGTGGATGCTGGGCCCCATTGCACCGTATCAGTTGCTACGGGATACGGAACCCACCACTGAATCATGTCCACATTAAAAAAGGAACTTTCAGAAAGGGAGATGGTCATCAACAGTCCTGGGACAGGAAACTAAGTGAGTACAGTGTTTCCCTATTTGGATAGCTGTAGATTTCTATTATGCATATATAGCGGATCTCTGCAACAATGTTAATGCAAATTACTGTACGGTTTTTGACCACACATATCATTTTTGGACACTTGCATAGGATGGCCACCTGCTATCACACTAATCCATAATCTTGCCTTCAGCTTTATGTCACACTGTCAACTTTAATTCCAATTAAAAGGGGAAAAGGGAATATGCTTTGATAACCAGATAACACATTCAGATAATGAGTTCTTTTAATCTTGGAGACATATCAAACCATCGTGAAGAGTATTGTTGTATTTTGGCATACAGTATTCGTTGTGCAGTTATCTGTAAATAAATGCCTTTTTCCATTTCTTCTCCAGGGTGAATAGGGAAATGGATGCAAACTGGTCTTGTGTGAGAACCCAGTAATTATTAAGCATATTACATATGCTTAATAATGCATAGTGGAGATGATCATGGAAACTAAAGATGATCATGGGAAACTAAAATCTGACCCAGGTTGGAAAGATGCCAGTAAAGCATCTTTACTCCAAAAAGCGCTCCATCACTGGAGGTTTTAAGAAGACATTGGACAGTCACTTGTCTGAGATTGTATAGGTTCTCCTGCTGAGCAGGGGTTGGACTATAAGACCTCCAAGGCACCTTCCAGGTTTCTATTCTGTTCTGTTCTATTCTTTTCTACCCTGGGAAAGAGTGGATTGAAATGGCACCAATTAAAGTTGCCCATTATCCCAATCTCTCACTGATTAGTTCTATAGTTTTACACATGCTTTTGAGTGATGCCATGTCCTTGGAGGGCATACTTGAAGCATGCCCATGCAACTGAATAACTCCATGCCCATTCCATTCCCACCTACATTTCCAAGAAAAAGCCGTCTTTTATATATATATGGGAAATGCTATAAAAATAAATTTTGAATTATTTAACTTTTAAAAACACTGATTTCACTCTGGAACAACTTATTCTTTTTTAAAGAAGCTATAGATAGGTTATAGTCAATTTTCCATTGAGGGTAAAGAATTAATCAGCAATGCATATTTACTAAGCTGTGACTTCCACAGAAAGGAGTGAGTAGCCATCAGGCCTTGGAACTACAAGGGGCCAGTGAGATGGTGCGGTGGCTCCATTATTATTATTAACATCTGTTCTAATCCTAATATCTGTTCTCAGCCTTGTTAAAAGTTTTATAATATTAGTTTTATATCCTCTTGGTTGTATGCCTCCCAGTGTCACAAACCAACTGTGAGGTGCAAATCAGGTAACAAGGCAGTTCAAATAAATGCAGGTTATTACTTGCTAACTCTCTCTACAAGAATCTGAACTAGTAAAGATCAAAGTAAAGTGGTGATAGATGAGAGTCAATGGAATTCAAGGTGGGCCAGACTTAGATCTCTTGTGGGTGGAAAGGGACTCAAGACTGATGTCGCACCTGACTCCTCTCTCTGTCTCAGCCTTATCTTCTCCTACATCCATAATGGCGAACCTATGCACGCGTGCCCGAAGTGGCACATGGAGTCATGTCATCTGTCATGCATGCTGTTGCCTGTTCTTCTAGGTTTCTGGTGTGCAATGATCAGTTAGCCTTTGTGCATGCAGCAGTGCCGGAACTGGAAGAGCTGGTCTTCCATTTTCCAGCATGAGCATGGGTGCCGGTCAGCTGATCATTGTGCGCACATGCACACCAGTAACTGGAAGACTAGCTGGCCAGTGCACATGTGCACGCCAGAAAATCAGGAGTTCATTTTTCTGGCATGTGCATGCCCCCTGGGCGGCTCCTCTTCTGGGTTGCGGCCCTGATGAGCACACAAGTGTGAAGCAAGCGCATGCACTCTCCCTTTCGGTGCCTAAAAGGTTCGTGATCACTGTCCTATATCCACAAACAAATAAAGAATGAATCATGCTAAGCTTCAGAAGACACAAGTACAGACTTCCTTCTTCCTGTCATTTCGTTCAGGTTGAAAAAGGTTGGGAATTTGTGGCCCTCCAAATATTAATCTCATCTTCCTTAACTATTGAGATCAAACATAATTTGGAAGACTGCATGCTCTATGCTGCCGAGTTCATCTTTTTCTCCAATCCTCACTGGGGGAAAAAATCACTAAAAATATTTATGTTTTCTTCTTTATTACTTTCATTCTAAAGATTAAGTAAATGAAAACGTATGTTACATCATCTGATACAGATTTATAACTCCCCAAATATATATTTAGTTAATTCAATGTGAAAATTTAAACTATAAACTATAAATGTGGTGCCACTTTAGTTCCTTTGTTTGTATCTGTTAAGCTGCCTAGAATGCCAGGTATTGTTTAAAGAAAGAAGCACAAATCACTTTTTCATGAGTTATTAGTTTATATAGTTTACCTGTGTATGTGGAAGAATTAAAAGAAGCTTTCACAGGGACTGATCATAAAAAATATATTTTGAGTTAACTGGGATGACAGCAAAAGAGAGCAGGAGAATCAAAGATCAAATGTGTTTATAATTTAATTTTTCCTGACTTTAGAGTTTGTACCAGCAGAGGCCGCTACACACCTCATAAACTGTTCATTATAATAGATAAAATTAATTATGACTAATAAATCCATAATTATGAAAATAGAAATTGGATATGTACGTAATGTGATGTTCTGCTTACTAAGCTAAGGGAGCAGTTTATTATGGAAGCTTGCTGATACAGTATAAGGCACATGTTTTGGAGACTATATGGCTATAGAAATCCAGCTAAGCAGAGATTCCAAATGCTACTCAGTATGAGAGCAGTAGGTAAATCTGAGGTACTTAATATGAAATGGAACAAAATTAACTAAGATTCCCAGAGCTAGTTTCAGGCAGACAAATGGCAGAGAATTTAAAATTCTCTCAAATTGAATTTAGAAGGTTTTTTTTTTAACTTATTCAGTCTTATAAGGTAGTAGAGAAAATAGCAATAGCATTAGCATTTAGACATATACCACTTCATAGCACTTTAAAGCCCTCTCTAAGCAGTTTACAAAGCCCCCAACAATCTCGGTCTCATTTTACTGACCTCAGAAAAATGGAAGGCAATCTTGAGCTGATCAGTATCAAGCTGCTGGCAGTCGGCAGAATTAGCCTGAAATACTGCATTCTGTCACTGTGCCACCAAGTCTTAGTGTATAAGCAATAGCAATAGCACTTAGACTATATACCACTTTACAGGCCTTTACAGCCATCTATAAGCAGTTTTACAGAGTCAGCATATTGCCCCCAACAATTTGGGTCCTTATTTTACCCACCTTGGAAGGATGGAAGCCTGAGTCAACCTTGAGCCTGGTGGGATTTGAACTGCAGGCAGCTGGCTGACCGACTCTGCAGGGGGGAGCTGGTTCCAAAGAGTCGGAGCAGCCACCGAGAAGGCTCTCCTCCGAGGGCCCATCAGCCGACATTGTATGGCCGACGGCACCCGAAGGAGGCCCAATCTATGGGATCTTACTGGTCGCTGGGAGGTATGCGTCAGCAGGCGGTCTCGAAGGTATCCTGGCCCTAAGCCATGTAGGGCTTTAAAGGTGATAACCAACACCTTGAATTGAGTCTGGAGACCAATAGGCAGCCAGTATAGCTCATGGAGGATAGGTGTAATGTGGGTGTACCTCGGCACACCCACTATCACCCGCGTGGCCGCATTCTGAACTAACTGCAGTCTCCGAATGCTTTTCAAGGGTAGCCCCATGTAGAGCATGTTACAATAATCCAGCCTCGAGGTGACAAGGGCATGAGTGACTGTTAGAAGCACATCCCGATCCAAATAGGGCCGCAATTGGTGCACTAGGCGAACTTGGGCAAAAGCCCCCCTGGTCACAGCCGACAGATGATGTTCCAATTTCAGCTGCGAATCCAAGAGGACTCCCAAATTGCGAGCCCTCTCTGAGGGGCGTAAATTTTCTCCCCCCAGGGTTAAGGATGGACTGTCCAAACAGTCCTTCGGGGGCAACATCCAAAGCCACTCAGTCTTATCAGGATTGAGCACAAGTTTGTTCACCCCCATCCAGACCCTAACAGCCTCCAGACATCGGTACATCATGTCTACCGCTTCACTGAGATGACAAGGGGCAGAGAGATATAATTGAGTATCATCAGCATATTGATGATACTTTACCTCATGCTGTTGCATGATCTCACCCAGCAGCTTCATGTAGATGTTAAATAGGAGGGGGGACAGGAGCGAACCCTGCGGCACACCACACTCGAGGGCCTAGGGGTCGACCCCTGCCCCCGACCAACACCGACTGCGACCTGTCAGAGAGGTAAGAGGAGAACCACTGTAATACGGTTCCTCTCACTCCCACCTCCCCCAGGCATTGCAGAAGGATACCATGGTCGATGGTATCGAAAGCCACTAAGAGGTCAAGAAGCACCAGGATAGAGGAATGTCCTCTATCCCTAGCCTGCCAGAGATCATCGGTCAGGGTGACCAAAGCAGTTTCCGTGCTGTATCTGGGCCTGAAACCAGACTGACAAGAGTCTAGATCATAGCAAAACTGTGGGAAGGAAGACTTAGATGGTATGGACACATCATATGCGGTAAAGAAGACTCCCTGACAAGGACAGTCATGTAGCTGGACCCTGATGACCAGAGACCAAAGATGGTATTCAGCAGGTTCTGACCAGTTCTGGAGAACCGGTAGCGGAAATTTTGAGTCGTTCGGAGAACCGGTAAATACCACCTTTGACTGGCCCTGCCCCCATCTATTCTCTGCCTCCCGATTCTCAGATGATTAGGAGGAAATGGGGATTTTTGCAGTAACCTTCCCCTGCCACACCCAGCAAGTCACACCCACCAGACCATGTCACACCCACCAAGCCACACCCATAGAACCAGTAGTAAAAAAATTTGAATCACACCACTTCCAGAGATCCCTTTGCAGACCCAAAAAATTGTGGCTGGATCACATCAAGGAGATGAAATACATGGGAATCACCCTGAAGATGCCCTGGATTGAGCCAAATGGAGACAGCTTTGCTGACAAGCAGACCACACGGTAGCACAGGAATAATGCTATGAAGAAGATTCAGTTCCTGGGAAAGACATTATAAGAAAATGCCAATTACTACTTATTTCAGTTTGGTGCTGCTGTCATTGCTAAATGGGAGTCCTGTGCTTGAGAAATTGTTAGAATGTTTCTTTATAAAGGAAGAATGAAAAATGGACAATTTTGAAAATCTATTTCTGCATAGCTGAACTCAGAATAATCTAAGAACAAAGCTGTAGCATCTAAATACTTTCCACCAAGTTGATGTTGAAGCCATTTCTGCAGTTAGTTACAGGCTGGGTTTGTTCATTATTTTATAATTAACAGATCTATGTGTCATAATTCATTTTAATAAAGCAATTCAAATTAATGGATAGGACTTGATTTGATTTGCCTTAATGGAACAGGGCAGATTTAAATAGCTTCAGTCTACTGCTTCAATGGAAGTCATCTTTCCTTTTCATCAAAGTGATCCAACCTAGAAAACCTCATGAGGTAGTCTCAGGCTTCAGAACTTTAGTATATACTAAGCATAATCCTACAGCAGACCCTCGCTCTGTAAAGGACCTAGGAGTACTCATCTCAAATGATCTAAGCCCCAGAGCTCACTGTAACAGCATTGCCAAAAAGGCATTAAGAGTTGTTAACCTAATTTTGCAAACTTCTCCAGTAATATTGTACTGCTAACTAGGCCATACGAAACCTTTGCCGGACCAATTCTTTAATACAGCTCATCTCCTGGAAACCACACTGTTTATTGGACATTAATACAATTGAGCAGGTCCAGAAGTATTTCACAAGAAGAGTATTCCACTCTCTGCTCACAATAGAATCCCTTATGCCACCAGCCTCGAACTTTTGGGCTTGGACAACCTGGAACTACGCTGCCTATGGTCTGACCTAAGCATAGTACACAAAATTTGTCTGCTACAAAATTGTCCTATCTGTCAACAACTACTTCAGCTTCAACCTCAATAATACATGTGCAAACAATAGATACAAAACCAAGGTAAATAGCTCCAAACTTGATTGGAGAAAATACGACTTCAGCAACAGAGTGGTCAACACCTGGAATGCTCTACCTGACTCCATTGTTACATCCTCAAACCCCCACAGCTTCAACCTTAAGCTGTCTAACGTGAACCTCACCCCATTGCTAAGAGGTGTGTAAAGGGGACATGCATAAGTGCACCACCACGCCTAACATCTCTGTCCTACTGTTCCCATTGATCTGTACTCATTTCCTTTGTTCATGTCCATGTTTATACATACCTGTTACCTTGTACATGTTTGACAAACTAAAGAAAGAAAGAAAGAAAATAAAATAAACATTTGTGGAAGCCAAGAAGCTTTGAAGAACGTCAATCAGTTCTGTAAGCAAAGACTCCTCTCAGCCTTCCACCACAGCATTCTTAAAAAAAATTCCCAAAACCCTTTTTGAGGCTTTTTATAGCACTAGATTCTTGTTAAAAAGGGATGATCAGAAAAGTCAAGATGTATGAAAAAAGCTTTTTCATGCTGTTGGCCTCAGTCAGTAGAAGCTGAACAGTGTATATGTAGGATACCAAATCTGATGTGTTTTCAGTGATCCCAAAGGATATTAAAGGGGGGGATCTGATTTTAAAAGTTGGTACATTTATTACACCTTCTTGAGTTGACCTAACACATGGTACCTACTGCCCTAATATGGATTTTAGCATTGATATACTCATGTTTGGAGGTTGGCAACAGCCAGATTCATTCCCTTTATCTTCTTGCATGCCTTAATAAAAAGCAGGGTCCTACAATTGCCATAGTACACACACATATAGACACATACACATACACACATACACACACACGTGTGTGTGTGTGTGTGTGTCATTTACAGTACATCATAAATGGTTTTTCATCTTAAAAGAATGTTCAAAGTACTTCAAATCAAATTTCATGTGAAGGAATAAAAACACGATATACTTGTTATCATGTCTACCTACCCTGGGAAGATATTTGAACAACCATCCCTGAGTCTAGTTAGGTCTATTAGCATTTTAATTATTTGTTCCCTGTGGGAAGGCTTCTTCAATTATCATTCCTCCCCGCCCCCCCTCTCAGTGATGTTTGGTTTCTTTCAGCTCCAAATTTTAAACTCAAGTTACAACCTTTTTATACAGGACTTTACATAGGTAAGTATTCGGACCATTTGCTGTTCAATCTCATGAATTTCAGGCAGGTGTACAATTTGCATGAGATAACCTTTGAGAAGCTACCAAATAGTGTGCCCCCTCTACCCTTAGATAATGATGGTGATGGTTTTAATCTGGATTATGATGCCTGCTTTGCAATTGGCACAACATAATGTTGGTACAAGTATGTATAATCCCTTCTCACTTCTATGGGTTGATTTCTCTCAAACTAGGATCCTTTACTAAAGGCCTGGGATTCTGAGATTCTGCACACAATCACAGCTTTTCTGCTCTACCTTCTGGGTGGAAAACTCTGGCGCTGTCCCATTTTCGGAGTCATTCTTCCAGTTAGGAGCCATGGCCTTACATGCTCCTATCACCACTGGGATCACTTTGCCTTTCCTTTCTACATCTTCTCTAGTTCCCCCTACAGGTCTTGGTACTTCTCCAGCTTATAATACTCTTTCCAGAAGTCTCACTGTGTTGTGTTTTAGTCTTGTTTATTACCACAATGTTAGGTTGGTGGGCCTGGATCTGGAAGCCCTACAGGATCTGGATTTGGGAGGATCTAACCATATAACTGTGCAGGAGTTTTGGTACACTGCGTCAGCTATTTGGTTGTGCTATTCGGTATATGCTGTTTCTACCTGCATCTTACACTTTTGTCATTGTGTGTCAGACTGTCTCTGAGGCCTTTCTGCAGAGTCTTCATCTTGGGTCTTGACTAGTGCGGTAGACCTTTGTTTCTATGGATCTGGCGACTAAAGCTCATTCTTGCGCTGCTATGATCAGTGTCTCAGTGTTTTCCATTGAGCCGCTAGCAGGATTTTTCAATGTCAACCACCTCAGCTATCTGCCAATGGTAGATGCAGAATCTTGACTTGCCATGGTAGTAATAGCAATAGCCCTTAGACTTATATTCTGCTTCATAGTGCTTTTATAGCACCCTCTAAGTGGTTTACAGAGTCAGCATATTGCCCCCAACAATTTGGCTCCTCTTTTTACCCACCTCGGAAGAATGGAAGGCTGAATCAACCTTGAGCCTGGTGAGATTTGAACTGCCAAATTGCAGCTAGCGGTCAGCTGAAGTAGCCTGCAGTACTGCACTCTAACCACTGCACCATCTCGGCTCTTTTTAATGGCACTTCCTCTGCTTGATCTTCCTCCCATGTCTGCTGCTGCATCAATCATTTTCTCAGAGGTTCATCTGTAGGTGCTATTTTATTGATATACATTTGTGTGCTCTGGATTTTCTCCAGAACAATAGCTTTGACACTCACCAGATACCATCATCCTTGCTCTACATGGGGCAGCCCTTGAAGGGCATTCGGAGACTTCGGCTTGTCCAGAATGCAGCCGTGCACCTCGGTTCACCCACGTAACACCTATCCTCCGCGAGCTGCACTGGCTGCCTATTGGTCTTCGGATACGCTTCAAGGCGCTAGTCGTCACTTATAAAGCCCTTCATGGTATTGGACCTGGGTACTTGAGAGACCGCCTGCTGCCAATTACCTCCAATAGACCGATTAGATCCCACAGATTAGGCCTCCTCCGAATTCCATCTGCCGGCCAATGCTGACTGGCGACTACCCAGAGGAGAGCCTTCTCCATGGCTGCTCTGACCCTCTGGAACGAGCTCCCCATGGAGATTCGAACCCTCACCACCCTCCAGGCCTTCCGCAAAGCCCTTAAAACCTGGCTGTTCCGACAGGCCTGGGGCTAAAGAGCTGTTGCCCCCCCTCCTCGAATGGTATGACTGTCGTGTGTTTTTAAATTATGTATTGTTATGTTCGTCTTTTTTATTCCCTGTCTGTACCCCCTTCCCTGATTGAATTGTGAGCCGCCCTGAGTCCCCTTCGGGGAAAAGGGCGGCATATAAATGTAATAAATCCAATCCAATCATCCTTTTTCTGCCGATGTACTGTCTCTGAGATGTTGAACTTGTGATGGAAACCTCCATTGTGAGGAGCTTCTGGGTCTTCACACTGGTAGCTTTCATGTCCTCCTTTGACCAGCTCATTATATGATACGGGCAGAGCATGCATATTGATGGTATCGATCTTGGCTCTCCAAGGACCTTATTTTATCCTTTTGTGAACTCTTGCTGTCGTTCTTGCCTCCTCATGTGGTTCCCATGTGCCAATGTACTTGTAGCCAGTCTGTATGTCTGCTATATAGTCTCTTTTATTTTTCGCTATAAGAGTTGAAGAGAAGCTTAGTTCTGAAAAAGAAACAACATATATAAAAGTGAAATGTGAAACTTACGAATCTGGGCAATATGTGAATGCTTTCTATTTGTCTCTAACATATTGCTATTATTTCTATACTACTCTGTTAATTACTATTACTAAAACTATTAATATGCTCTATTACACAACTGTTTGATTGCTATAATATACAGGTATATATGACTATAGTAAACTGAAGTACAATTCTGTTATATATTACAGCATTTTCTCTTTATTATTACTTTGCTACACTCTGTAGTATTACTAGCAATGTTTTCTTCTTACCAATTCCTATACTGTCTTTCATTTGTCTCCTTCTCTTGGATTTCTTCTGCTTATTTTCTTCTCTGTAAACGAGCATTTAGAGTACTTGAACCTTTCCACATTGTACTTTGCTTGCTTCTATATTTCTTTTTCCTCACAACCATCCACCCTTTGAAGGAAAGGTATCTTCTTTATTCGGCTGATTTTCTCTGTTTGCTAATGGCTGCAGAGTTTCCAAAACGCAGATCTCCCCTCATACCTGTTTACAACTTTATTGTTAACTCTGCCATGATAACAAGGCAGTAGTGGGTTCCATTGTTTTTAATACCGGTTTTGCTTGTGCGGGCTCACGCAAAGCTTCCTGCGCATGCACAAAAGCGTCCAGGTGGTGGCGGAACCCTACGCCACCGCCACTACCGGTTCTCCTGATCCGGGCCAAACCGGGAGCAACCACCTCTGTGACAAGGAGCAAAAGGCTCATATGGACGGGAGGAAGAGGCACAGATGCCTGAAATTCTTCTAAGCAGGCAGCTCTTCCGTGGGTTTAAGAAATGCAAAGCTAGATCACTGTTACAAGCCACAGTTGGATGAAAAAAGTTTCCTTCTTAAGCCAACAGAAGACCGAAATTCTTATGAGAACTCCTGCAGAAGCTTCTTGCAGCCAAGCAGGCTCCACACACATTTGCACCATCCAGGTGAGACTGAGGATACAGATAAACCTCCAAGTGGCCTCAACTCAGGGGTGGGTTTCAACCGGTTCACGGCGGTCCCTGCGAACCAGTTGGTCGGTGAACCCGGGAAGTAAGTAACTTCCAGGAACGGCGAAGGGCCCACCCACCCGCCCGTGCTCCTTACCTGGTTTGGCAAGTTCTGCACTTCCACGCATGCGCAGGACGCATACAGCTCCTGCGCGATCCTCCAGGAGCAGCTGGAGCATCGCACAGACGCTAGTACGCATGCGTGCACTGCGCGCGTGCACTGAGGACGCCGGCTGGCCCCGTTCCAACCGAACCAGTTGGAACGAAGCGAGAAACCCACCCCTGCCTCAACTGCTCTCTAAAAGAATGCAAATGACCAATTGTATGCAAGCAATAAAAATCCTTCCATTTCCCCAGTACTTTTTGGTTTTTTTACAGATTTTTTTTTATTAAACAAACAACAACACAAAAAATAATCATCTTACATTACATCTTGTAGAAAGTGTGTCAATTGGTTATAATTAGCTTTCGTGCATCTCTTCCACATTACTTACATTCATATCAAATGTCAAAGTTCTTAACGAGTCTTACTTTCAACATATCATAGTTCTCATTTGACTGAAAATTGTTTTAATGTCCTTTTGCCTAGAATGATCCATAGTTAAAAACACAACCACCTAATGGAATTTCATTAATTATTACAGAGTCATCCAGTAGCCTTAAGAGCCGAGGTGGCGCAGTGGTTAAATGCAGCACTGCAGGCTACTTCAGCTGACTGCAGTTCTGCAGTTCGGCTGTTCAAATCTCACCGGCTCAGGGTTGACTCAGCCTTCCATCCTTCCGAGGTGGGTAAAATGAGGACCCGGATTGTTGTTGGGGGCAATATGCTGACTCTGTAAACCGCTTAGAGAGGGCTGAAAGCTCTATGAAGGGGTATATAAGTCTAACTGCTATTGCTGCTATTGCTATTAAACCTTTATAACATATTCTAAACAAAAATTAGTTGACCAAAATTTCTAAGCCCTCCCCCCCCAAATCACTGTTTACAATTGTTTCCAGGTTCCTTTTGTTATGGTAGTGTACACACACACACACACATACACACACAAAAACATATCATTAACTGTACCCCTTATCTTATAGTTGTTATAATTAATATGGTTAACAAAAAATCCTTTAATCTTATATCTATTTTCTTCTCATCAAATCAACATATATGTATACCTTATTGCCTTTATCAATTATTTATTTAACATAACCATCTATAAATTACTAAATTACTACTTACTAATTATAAAACTTAGTTAAATTTTTTGTTATCTACTTTCATATATCCAATAACATTATACCTTTATAACATATTCAAAATAAGAATTGATTAATTAAATTTCTAAACCTTTTTTCCCAAATCATTGTTTGCAATTTATATCCAAATTCCTTATATTAAACCAGTACATATATATAGCAATAGCAGTAGACTTATATACCGCTTCATAGAGCTTTCAGCCCTCTCTAAGCGGTTTACAGAGAGTCAGCATATTGCCCCCAACAATCTGGGTCCTCATTTTACCCACCTCGGAAGGATGGAAGGCTGAGTCAACCTGAGCTGGTGAGATTTGAACCGCTGAGCTGCTGATCTAGCAGTAGCCTGCAGTGCTGCATTTAACCACTGCGCCACCTTGGCTCTATGCAGTATATGTCATTAACTATAACTCTTATCATTTCATTATTATTATTATCATTAATATTTGTTAACAAAATCATTTATTACTTATATCCAGCTTCCTCACTTCCAGCCAACATAGAAATATACCTTGTTATCATTATCAACTATTTCTTTAAGCAAGCAATCTAAAAAATTACTAAATTCCTACTTACTAATCATCAAACTTAGCTATTATTTATTATTATTATTATTATTATTATCAATTTTCATATATCAACCTGTGTCCTTCCAGAAGGCATGTAGTCTTATTTCTTTTGCCATTTGTGGAGTTAATTTTCTATTTATTTCCTTGGTAAAGTTTTTATGGACATCTCTCTGCACTTGTTGTCTGTTGGATCTCTCAGGTAATCTCAGCGGCCTTTTGCTACTTTAATTGAATTATCTTTGATTGTCAATCCTCTTTCTGATAAGATTTTTCTCTTTAAAACCAACATTTTTTCTCTTTTTTCTTTTTTGTGCCTTGAAATTTGGGGTAGAGCTCTGGACCATCGAATTCCCCCCTCCAAACTCCCATTTTTTCTACTTTCAACCACTTTCATTTCAGAAATCAAATCATTAGTTTTCTTATCCTTGTGTTCATTTTTTTCTGAAGAAGCTTTTTGGATGAGAAGCAAAACATCTTCAAAAGAAAAACAAGAAAGTCCAGTTGCCTCCTGAAAATGCACCTTTGGGACATTCTAAGGAATTTGCTTATATTGTCAAACTCTTACTATGAAAAAGTCTCTTCTATGACTTAAGAGAGAACTAGGGTTTCTGCAAGTAAGCCAATTGATTCTACCCTCTAAAGCAATAGTGAACAAAGTTTTGTACTGTTCAGGTGTTTGACAGGTGTTTTCATATCCTGTTTGGTGCAGCCAAAGGGTGTAGTGGTCAGAATACTGAACATGGATGTCACTCAACTGTGGAGCTCACTGGGTGACTGTGGGACAATGACTCTAATTTTCTCTGAATAGAAAGATAGTGTATTATCATGCTCTAAAATTTTGGAAAAAACTGGGAATGGAGTATAGCACCTTAAGTTTGCCAAACAAAAGATTGTCTGTCTGTCTGTCTGTGTGTATGTCTGTGTATCTATCTTTCTGTTTTTCTATCTGTCTGTCTTTCTTTCTACCTTTCTTTCTCTATCTATCTATCTATCTATCTATCTATCTATCTATCTATCTATCTATCATCTATCTATAATCTATCTATCTATCTATCTATCTATCTATCTATCTATCTATCTATCTATCTATCTATCTATCTATCTATCTATCACCTGTCTGTCTGTCCGTCTACCATCTCTCTTATATATCTATATCTATCTAGATACAGTAACAGTATATATAAATATATGTGTACCTATCCAGTACTTTAGATCATTTTGCTTCCCTTTTCAAAACCCATTCTAGTCCGTTCACAGTGCCCTTAAGAAATTGTGAAATGTATGTAAAGAATTAAGAAAAACTCTCATTACACTGATATGGATTTTAGCATTGATATCCTCATGTTCGGAGGTTGGCAACAGCCAGATTCATTCCCTTTATCTTCTTGCATGCCTTAGTAAAAAGTAGGGTCCTACAATTTCCATAGTGCACACACAAACACACTATCATCTATCTATCTATCTATCTATCTATCTATCTATCTATCTATCTATCTATCTATCATCTATCTATCTATCTATCTATCTATCTATCTATCTATCTATCTATCTATCTATCTATCTATCATCTGTCTGTCTGTCCGTCTATCATCTCTCTTATATATCTAAATCTATCTAGATACAGTAACAGTATATATAAATATATGTGTACCTATCCAGTACTTTAGATCATTTTGCTTCCCTTTTCAAAACCCACTCTAGTCTGTTCACAGGACTCTTAAGATATTGTGAAATGTATGTAAAGAATTACAATGATATGTTTTTTCTGAACATGTTTTGCTTTTTATATTTTTTTATTCATTGCTCTTTCCTCTTTCCTGTATTTTATGAAACAGATTTCTTTTCTTTTTAAAGAATCTTTTTTTTTTTTAATTTCAAGAAAGGAACTTCATAGTTCTCGACTTTTGGTTTACAGCTGCCATAAGAGAACATTTACTGGATCCATAGAGAGGTCATAATCTACATAATCTTTGATAAACTATATTACTGCTTGCCAATGCAATTGAATCCTGGGGCAATGCCAACAAACACAACTGAAATATGCTGATCAGTTATAGTACCATCTGGCTTTTTTCTTAATTACTTGAAGCTTAAAGTATTCAGATATTACATTTTGTAGAAGCAATATATTCATGTTTAATGCAGATTGATTTAGAAGAAATAGATCCAAATGCAACAAATGCAAAGACCTGTCGCTTTTTAAAATTATTTTAATGACACATGTCGTTCTATCATCTCAGCACAGAGGCAGTTAGTTTTCCTAGAAAAGAAATTAGAGCATACAGTAAAGAGGCTTCCCATAGTCTCATTTGCATGTTTCTAATCCTATCCTTTCCTCATTAGGCGCAGGGTAGCATGCAGTAACTAACTCCTGGAGTGCATATGTCTAGGTAAGAGACAGTCACAAGGCTCCTCAATACAGTATTTGTATTAAGCTTTGGGAAGAGATACTTGTTTTAGGTTCCCATGATGGGAAGCAGGGCATCTCTTGTTGACTTGACCTCTTGTTATGACAGGGTCTATGACAACTTGCCATGGTCAATTCACCATGGCTAATTTGCCACGCCCAACTTACCATGGCTATCTTGCCACAGCCAACTTGCCACAGCCATCTTGCCACAGCCAACTTGCCATGGCCATCTTGCCACAGCCATCTTGCCACAGCCAACTTGCCATGGCCATCTTGCCATTACCATCATGCCATGGACAACTTGCTATGGCATTTTGGCAAATCCATCTTGACATGGCTATCTTGCCACAGCCAACTTGCCATGGCCATCTTGCCACAGCCAACTTGCCATGGCCATCTTGCCACAGCCATCATGCCATGGCTATCTTGCCACAGCCAACTTGCCACGGCCATCTTGCCATGACCATCTTGCCATGGCCAACTTGCTATGGCCATTTTGGCAAATCCATCTTGCCATGGCTATCTTGCCACAGCCAACTTGCCACGGCCATTTTGCCATGACCAACTTGCCATGGCCATCTTGCCATGGCTATCTTGCCACAGCCAACTTGCCACCACCATTTTGCCATGACCATATTTCCATGGTCAACTTGCTATGGCCATTTTGGCAAGGCCATCTTGCCATGGCTATCTTGTCACAGCCAACTTGCCATGGCCATCTTGCCACAGCCAACTTGCCACAGCCATTTTGCCATGGCCAACTTCCCACAGCTAACTTGCCATAGCCATCTTGCCACAGGAAAACACATTGTGGAACAAGAGTTACACTGATACCAAAGAAATGGTGGAATAGAATCATTAAAAAAGGATGCAATAGGAGGGACAAAATGCAGCCCTCCCGAGCTTGGGAGCCCGTTTCACTGGCAGAGCACTTGGACCACCACAGGCATCCCCGACAGGAGTCGTGTTGAGCTGGCCACACCCTCCCAGGCCCCATCCCCCCCCCAAGGTCAAACACAACCTTGATGTGGCCCACAATGAAATTGAGTTTGACATACGCCATAGTCTATCAAAGCTCCTGGGAATTAAGATCCAGCATGCAACTGAAAAATAAATTGCCATAGTAATAGATTTTTGGGCAATGGAGCCCTATTTTCAAGAAGTTTCTTCTGAAGAGCTTCATGTAATAACATGAAAATTTCTAGAACCCAAGGCTCTAGTTTATAAGGCCTCAATTCTGGACAAGTAATGCTAGTAGTTAGAGCAGTATTAATACTTGTTGTCTCTGGATTTAGTTTCTGATTGATCTTTTTTTTTTTTGCTAATACTTGAATACAGCCCTGGGAATCTGGTTTTGCCTGTTGCTAAGACTTCTATTTCTACTTCATGTTTGAACTTTAGATTGGATATATTTAGCATTCCATCCATTTAATAGCTCAAATTAGAGGTGATTAAAACCTTTTATTTCTCATGTATTGATCTGTAAGTCTATTTCAGCTCACTTTCCATACTAGAGTGCAATTAAAAACAAAAATCCAATGTGTGTTTTTATATGTGGGTTTGATGCATTTTTAGCACATGCATTTATTAACCCATCCTATCTTAATGCATACACATATGACACATTTTATTCTAAAAGGTGCATTTCCACAGGATATTCCTAGGATCTTTCTTCTAAACCAAGAAATGACCCCAAGCATAGGGGATGTTTGTGTAAATATTGAAGTGCATGTCCAATACCCCTCTCTCGGAATCATGGACAAGGCGTGTGTGTGCTTGCTTGCAGCCTACCCAAGTTGGCCAGTGAAACAGACCAGACCTGGAGTGGGATACATTGGATTGTGAATGGGGATAGAGATGAAGGAGAGTTCCCTCTGGCACTAAGAGTCAATGCTGAATGCCACTGGAACTTCTCCCCTCACCTACTGAGTAATTGAGTTGCAGTGGATGGTTGAATAGAGGTTGAGGGAAGGACAGGACCTCTGCCTCAAAAGAGAGGAATCCATAGCTGAGAAGGGGAGGGTCCCCTCAGGAGCCTCAGGGAGGATTTATCGAGGAGGTGATGAGCATGGGTTACCTAGTTGGGAGTCAAAAGGCAGGCTGTTGCACAGGAAGAGGCCACTGATGCTTAAGACCAGTGGCATGTTCTGGCCCTCTGAATTCACATCTAGCAGTCTCTGGAAGCCCAGGTCTTGGTTACTGCAGAAGAAGAGTAGGAGTAGGAGTAGAATAGAGAATAGAGTAGAAGAATAGAGTAGAGTGCAGTAGAGTAGGGTAGGGTAGGGTAGGGTAGGGTAGGATAGGATAGGATAGGATAGGATAGGATAGGATAGGATAGGATAAGACTGAACACAGAAGGAATTTGTCTCTAGTGCATGTTCTCAGCACACATACAAGCAACAAAGTGATAAATCATAAATCATAAGATACAAAAGTAAATAATAATACACAAACAACCATCATCAAAGCAAACCCACTGCTGTCAAACAGAAGAGTATTACAACCAAAGGCCTACATTCCTTGAATGTGCCAATGAGAATGTTTGTTATTAGTGGAGTGTTTTTTTAATTATATTTATTCAACAGGTTCAAACTCCAAGAGTGCAAAGAGAAATATTCCCAAAGAATGCTCAGTTGCATTATCTGCAGCATGGACTAAGCAACTTTCAAAAATATTGCATGATATGTTATGTGGCTTGAGTTCTGTTGTCAGGAGGACTTTTTCATTTGCCTGTTATGATATGGAGCCTGTGTTTTATTCCCTGGAAAGTATGACTCTGACCTTGCTATCCATGTGTGAAAGATAATATAAAAAACCCTCCCCAAAACCTAAATAATAAATGAACCTCCTATTGCATAATAATCTGCAGAAGAGCTGGAAGATTATTAGCCGTAGACTTGAAGTTAATGCTTCACAGTAGCAGATTATTGCCAGGGTGATTTAAGAAGAGCCAGAATGTTAATTATCCGGTTACATCTATTCATCTTCAGGAACAAATCAAATGGACGAGGGACATTTTTTAAAGCAAGAGCATCTCATAATTTAAAATTACCCTGTCCTTTGCCTGAGGCTGCACATTTCCCAGCAATTGTATAATCAAAGAAGTATTCATAATGTGAGATAGATGTATGCAGTGATTTATGATATCCACTCAGAACAAAAAGTGTTTCTTGATGGAGCTGCAACACACCTTGAAGTTATTTCCTGAAAACCAATCATTTTCATTGCATAGCTTGGTAGTAAACACTAATAACACTAGTAACACTAAACACTAAGCCAGGGGGTTGGACTAGAAGACCACTAAGGTCCTTTCCAGCCCTATGATTCCATGAAATTAACCAAAATACATGTCTTACTTCTTTTCCAGCAATGGAAAATTAATACAATTAATATTCTAGTTTGTGATAAAAAAGTATTAGATTCAAAGCACAATGTGATCTAATATGCCACGTTTTATATTTTGAATGATGGAGAAGTTTCTCTGAGAAATTTATGTTCAATTCCCTGTCTTTCAAGTAGTGTCAATTAAATAAATGGGTGCTTGGAACCAGGAAATTGCAAACTTTGGCCACATGACTAAAATTCTGGTCAAAACTATGCTTGTCCAATAGAAGGCAAAGCAGCACTCAGACAACTGCTTGAATGTTCCATTTTATAATGGGATATAGTAAGAGATGGACCCCCATGAGAGAGGGGTGCATTCAAGAGGGGTAAGAGCAGAGGTGGTATTCAGTCAGTTCTGATCGGTTCTGGGAAACCAGTAGTGGAAATTTTGAGTAGTTCTGAGAACTGGCAAATACCACCTCTGGCTCCGCCCCCATCTATTCACTGCCTCCCAAGTCCCAGCTGATTGGACTCCCAGCTGATCATCTGGTCTTCTTTTGTTGCCCTGCACAGGAGAACGGAGCTAAAAAGCAGGTTAGTGGGGTGGGGTGGGGACAGAATGGGGATTTTGCTAAGAACTTAGATTGGAAGAATCTCCATGTGTTCTTTTTAGTTGTTCCCCTCCTCCCCACACACATACATACACATCTTTCTCATATTTCCCAACACTCAAGCACAACACAGTGGCATTGGTGTCACCTCAATATTATTGGTTGTGCCACTTTCTAAACAATATACCAGCTTTTAGTTTGGAGCAGTGGTGAAATTCAAATTTGTTTACTACTTGTTAGGAATATAATCTAATGGTTGGGTTGGCAATATATAAATCATGTAACAATGCTGTACCTGTTTCTTTAATCATACTGTAAAATGTGATTGGTTGCTGTTTTTCCTCAATCTGCCATAAGAGGGAGCAGAGAAGGCTAATAAGAAGGCTATTTAAACTGCAGTGTCTCTGTATGCTGGTTTGTGTGTTCTCCAACACAACTCCCACAACGCTTCTCTGAACGCACCTGCTCTCCCAATGAGGAGCTTACTAACACTACTGATTCTGTGAGTATGGCTTGGTGGGCATGACAGGGGAACGATACTGCATTCCCTCCCCATTCCTGGGGCCAGCAAGAGGTGGTTTTGTTGGTTCTCCGAACTACTCAAAATTTCCACTACCGTTCTCCAGAACCTGTCAGAACTTGTCAGAACCTGCTCAATTTCACCCCTGGTTGCAGGTTTTTGGGGTCCTTTTATTTGTGTTTGTTTAAAGGTGAGTAGAAACTATTTATGATTACGAGTTATGCAATACCTATGCTTCCTCTCACATAGTGGAGGCAGCAGTGGTGGGTTCCTGATTCCATTCCAACTGGTATGGTTGGAACGGCCCCAGTGTCACCCACATGCGCACAGTGCAATGCGCGCACACGTGCGCAATCCACGCATAAATCCTACCTGTCAGCGAGACTTCCGCAAGCCTCTGTGATGCTCCAGCTACTTAGAGAAGCATCGCGCAGGTGCTGTACGTGCCATGCGTGTGCGTGGAAGTGCGGAAGCCTTAAAAGACATGTAAGGAGTACAGGCGGGGCGGGTGGGCTCTTTGGAGCACTGTACCGGAATGGTGCTCCAGGCTGGCTCCGGTATGCCCGTACCAGGGCGTACTGTCTACAACCCACTACTGGGAGGCAGTTACATTTAAGTGAAAGTAAACTGGAGCTTCTCACAGGTTTCCTTGCTCAGTAAGAGGTTTAAGGCCAGGCTGGTAGAGCAAATTCTATCATTCTTCTTGCCCATTATATTTGTTAATCACTATTTTATTTCTAATCCTTCCAATATTAGAAATATTTGGATAGGTTACAGGGTTACTGAAAAATTAAAATTTCTTTTTTTCTTTTTTGAACAAAGTATAATTTAAAAAAACAAGAAAAATATCCACTTTTGCAAAAAAAACAATGTTATTAAAATGTCTGAGAGAAGATTGGCTCTACATAGCACTGAGAAGTCATTAACACAGGCACCAGGTATTTCTTGTGAGGAAGGCATTTCATAAGCAAGGCTACGTAAGTGAGAAGGGCTTCTCCCTTGAGCAACCAATCACATTAACATAATAAGCGTGTCTGGTTAAAGCCTTTGGATGATGAACAAAGAAAATAATCAGGTACACAATAGAGGAAATATTCCTTGAGTTATTGTGGCCCCTAGCAGTTAACCCAATTCATGTATCCTATTCAAGGATAATACCTACAGAGCTTTTATCAAAAGGGGCACTATGATGGCTCAGTGGTTAAGATGCTGGGTCTGTCAGCTGGAAAGCCAATAGCCCAGGTTTGAGACCCGAGTGTCCCTCACTCTAGCAGTTCCTGCTTACTTAGCAGATTGAAAGCACGGACATGTGGGTAGATGAATGGATACAACTGGTGGGAAGAATAACACAGCTCCTGTCAGACCTGGAAGCCATGTTTTATCTTTTGGACATCAGACCTGCCACATTTTCTACTGTGGGAAAATGGGAGGGGGGATTATACAGAGTGTGGGTGATATGTAGCCATAATAACATTCTTTTTCAGAAAGTCAAGGTCAACTGGCCCTGCAGATGAGGTGGCTGGGAGGCATCTCCTGGTTTGCATGGTAACTGATTGGATCATGTGATGGACATGTGGGCGCTGGGCAGGAGCTTGAACTTTCACTTGGGTGGGGAAAACCTGGAAGCTTTCAGATTCAGTTTTCCCAGATGTGCCAATATGATATCTCTAATAAAATGGAACTTTGAAGAAACCCAAGCCTTGGAGTCTTCTTTCGTTAGGGGTGTTACTTGGAACCCTGACAGCTCCATGATATCATGCTGGCCACATGACCTGGAAACGTCTTCACACAGCGCGGGTTCAGCATCCCTTGAAACTGAGATGAGTGCCTCCTCTATAGTCAGCAACAATTAGTGGAGTAAAAACCGCATAGACTCTTTTCATCAAAATAAATGTTCATGAGACTACTCCAAAAGCTCAAATTTTTCATACACAACCTAACATGTTTATTTATTTCAGTACTAATTTTATTTACCTTCTTTCCAAGATTAAAAAGACAATAATCACAAATGCAAGAATAAGGGCCAGTCTAGACCAACTTTCTGCCCCTGCACTAACCCATCAAAAGTTTCTATTGAGCCCAAAGCAAAATATTTTGGCACCAGCCTCCTAATGTTTCCCAGCAACTGATGCCAGAAACAATATATCATAATTATCACTGGCAATCTTATTTCCAATAAGTGACCTTATCTTCTCTGTATTTAATTCTCTATTAAAATCATCCCAGTTGATGGTTGTCATTGTATCTTATTTCCAAACCTGGATAATCTCCTAATGTTCAACCAACTGAGAATTGCACAGATAGCACTGCATTTGCAGAGATTCTGAGGAATTGAAATCCATACCTCCAGTGCATGTTAAGCAGGAAAAAAGACTCTTTATAATAAGTCTCCTAATTTTGGAGAAGAGGTGAAGTTTTCTGTCCATGCCAGTTTCTTCGTGCATACCATTATTCATATGTGATAGTCTTATTCATTTTTCCCTAAAAGCCTTAAACAATGAAAAAAGAGCTAAAAATGAACATTTAATGAGAGAAATTTAGCTGCTTTATTATCTACAAATTGAAATTCATAGCACTACCCATTTAATTCATTCATATTTATTCATACCATTATCCATTTTGCTAAAATGAAATTAACTTATTAACCCTGCTTAAATACATAATACAGAAACACAATTATTGGAATGATAAAAGCGTTACATCACTCACACATTTGCCGAATGAAGATAGGGAATTAGCAGAGGAGTACAGTGTTACTAAACTGAGAGTTCTACAATGACCAAAAACTCAATAAATTATAAATTATCTACAGACTGGTAAGCATTCTAAGACTAAAAAAAATAATAATAGATGGGTATGTAATTTATTATATGTCCCTGTTTCTGGTTTCAATTATACACTCTCATATACAGTTGTTTTGGAAATTAGTAATTTACTCAAGGCCAAGGAAATAATGCAGACAGGAAATACAAACCAAATCTCTGAAAAAAGCTTGCCTGAAGGGTTTTGCTCATAACCGGAGTGCACAGAATAGTCAAACTCCAGTCCAGAGTTCCAAGAACCAGGTCAGGGCTATTAGCCAGTTTAGAGGTCAGAATTAAATGAGCATAATCCATGCAAATATTATGCAAGAGCTAGAGATAAAAAAGCCGATTCCAACAGTGGACCACAGATCAGGGCTACCTCTTAAATTATGCTCCATCCTACTCCCTTTGTTTGGCAAGAAGCCTTTTTGCTCTACCCTTTCCTCTACTCACTGAGTGTGGGGGTTGGGAGGCCTCATCTGACTGCTCCAGCTGTTGAAATGGTGCCTGCTTCAGGTGATTTTTTTCGCTTTGTGCCTCCTGAGGCTGACATTCCACAGATTCTCCTGAAGCAGCTTCTTTTATTTCAAATTCAGACTCACCTCTGAATCTTGGGACATACAATATGAGCCCTATTGCGTATAAGCAGACAGGAAATCTAGGTCAGCTTTCTATGGCTAGTAATTTCCAGATCCTATTTAGGAATTCTGGAATTTATTAGAATCCCAGCACATCTGGATGGTGCTAAATTATTTCACACTGATCTGTATTTGAGACCACTAAGGTAAAAGTGACAAAGATTTTGAAACCCATTGTTCATTAAGAAAAGCACTTCCAATCTATATATAACATTGCTGGCATAAAAATAATGTGGAATTACCAGGAACATATTTTAATAATAGCAGTAGCACAGACTATATATTGTTACACAGTGCTTTACAATCCCTCTAAGTTTACATGTTGCCCCAACAATTCAGGTCTTTCATTTTACCGACCTCGGAAGGATGAAAAACCTGAATCAACTTGAGCTGGTGAGAATCGAACTGCTGGCAGTCTGCAGAATTAGCCTGCAATACTGCATTCTAACCATTGCACCACCACAGCCTAGAGAAAAAATAAAAGTATAATTCTCTTCGGACTCTCAAAAAATGAATTCCTGTCTCAGAATGTTTTCATTATCTCCATGTATGTACTGACTGTATGTATGTATGTATGTATGTATGTATGTATGTATGTATTTCTTACAACGATGTTATTCTGCTCAATTATAGGAACATAAGCAGCTTACACAATAAAATACATTAAAATGTTTTTTTTTAATTTCTATCTATAAAACTACTTAAAATCTGATAGTTGTATACCACCCAGAGTTGCTTTCAATGAGATGGTGGTTATATACCTTTAATAAATAAATAAACTCCATACTATCTCCAAAAACACATACTGTATAAACCAAAATAAAACAAACAGGCAAAAAAGCACCAAAGAGGTAGCTCAATAGTAATACTACTTTCCAATGAAACTGCTTTAATAGTTCTGCAAAAGTACGTCAGGATGAAAGTCAGTTGTGCCTCAAGAGATCTTCAGATATTACGTTACTGAGAATGTCTGCCTCCAAGTCTCCATCCCATTTATCTCTGATAGGGTAAGGATTAAGCATCTCTCCTAAAATGATCATAAAAATGGAGAAATTCATCTTGGAATAAACAGTCTTGAAAAATGAGAACTTAGCTAAGTGGACTTTACAGGACACCTCTGCACTTTAGATTGGACCAAGAATCTAACTGACAGACAATGCAAGGAAAATAACACAGATATTATGCTACCAAACTGACTCATGGACATGCAAATGGGTTGTTGCATTGTGAGCCTGTAGTTTTGAGTTGTCTTCAAGTCATCTGCAGGTACCATGCATTACAATAGTGCATTCTCACATGGTGAGAATGAGATGAAACAATAACAGTATGAAATATTTCCATAAGGGCTTCTCAATCCAAACAAGACCACAAACCACCTAATATGGGCCAAAGCACGTTGGCCTTCACCTCCTACTATAAGAGATCCAAGTCATAGAACTGCTGCTCCAAGGGAAAGTATGAATCAATGCAGAGCCAAGGTAGAAGCCAGAATCAGGCCACAATATACAATCTATTTGGGGAACAAAGATAGTTCTATTCTTCCTGGTTGATATTTTGATCTAGGCTATCTTGTTGGCCTGACACCGCATGAAAAAAAAAATGAGGTAGGGCAATGAGCCAGCTCAAAAGTTGCAAAGCTCATGCTACAGGGAACTATTTTTACTTTTACAGATTTCACAAGCTAAACTGTCTCTGATTATCTTGCATCAGTTATCTCACTCAATTCTCTTTAATGACAACTATCTCCAAGCAACATGAGTGATTTTATCAACAAATAATCTTATAATCATGACACAAGAGCCTGAAGGATGCAGTTAATCTTGAACAGAGTCACTTTATGAGGATTCAGATACAGTAAGAATGAAGAAGATCAACTCTATTGATGATTTTATTGCCCCAGAAGAAGCCCCAAATATGGAGACATGCATGTCTGGGTCAAATATTTATCTTCTTCCACTGTAACCTTAGGCAAGTCTTCTGTTGCTTCATCTTTCAGACACGAGAAGTTCAAAGGAATTGGAAATCAGAGAGAAGTGCCTGTGTAGTGATCTCATCAAGTGTCTCGTCACCTTGAGTTACAATGCTTAGCAAGCTTCTAATTTACCAACTACTCTTTGTTGATATCAAGGGCACCTAACATAAATTAATAGGAAAATGTTCTGACCATAGCAAAGGATTGATCATAATGTCCTACATCTGTAGATTGCATGTCCTCGTCAGGTGAATGATCCCCCCTTTACAACCTTCTGACAAGCAAAGTCAATGGAAAGCCACATTCACTTAACAATCATGTTACTAACTTAACAACTGCAGTGATTCACTTAACAATGGTTGCAAGAAAGGTCATAAAATGGGGCAAAACTCACTTAACAAATGTTTCACTTAGCAACATAAATATTGGGTTCAAATTGTGGTTGTAACTTGAGGACCACCTGTATATAACAAGGTGCATTTTAATGATGGCTGTGGGAGAATTCACGTGCCTTAAATACTTTCACAAGATATCCTCAATAAATAAGGAATGAGTTAATTATTCACACCAGTAATATTTTCTGCTTTGCAATTGTATTTTGATATTCCACTTTTATTAATATCCCTTAAGATGGTCAGATTGTTTGCAATCAGAATAATTTCATTATACATTTTTACAAACAGAATTATTCAATTTTTTTTGTTAAATTGTTTTTCTCTAAATCAAACAGAATAAAATAACCTTATTTTTTTAAGAGATAAAATGCCACATCTTTCATTAGGCATAAATTAAAGTTGCTTCTGATTATAAAGCTGATGTCAGTTCTTTTCTTTTTTTAAAGTACATTAATAAAAGAATTCCTGTTTACTGTATATCTTGGTTTAAACAAAATCACAATATTTCTAGTCAGTGGCATACTGTATTTTATTGTTACAATTCCAAAGTTACCCTGCACTTCAATGTGTGTTTGTCAATGTTTGCTGACCCACAGGTATCCTCTGAGTATGTCCAGAACACCCACCAGCACTGGATTCTGAATTAGGTCAGATTACAACATCCTCTGAATAAATAATAAATAACTTTCATTTACTTTCATTCCATGTGTATGGAGGTTTCTTCTTTGTATAGCTCTATTGGTTAGTTTGGTGTTTTTTTTAAAAAAAAAATCCTTTCAAGGAGTCAGTGGCAAAGAACATTGTAAATAATATAAATGAATGCCCTGATGGCTACATGATGAGATTAGAGTATAAAAAACCTTTCTGAATGAAGAAGGATGATGAGATTGGAGAGTGAAGGAGATCAACTGTAAAATGCAACTAGAAAGATTTGGAGGCAGCAGCCTCTGTGGGAGGGGATCATGGTAGATTGCAAATGAGGTATCTGATCTGCAATCAGATGGAAGTAAAACACTGGAGTTTGAGAGCAGAAGGTAGGGTGAGAATTTCTCCCAAGGAGAAAAACTTCCTTGAGTTGTGTGAGTGCAAATATTGTTGCAACATGAATAAGAGGAACGGAAAAGATTAAATGAACTGAGAAAGCAGAATAATTAACGTTACTAATTTCAAGGACAACATTGGAAACAAAGAGTATGACCTCCAACCTTCTGAGATTTCAGATTCTTTGTTTCTCTTTCTTGCCATAGGGATATGGTGGCTCAGTGGCTAAGACGCTGAGCTTATCGATCAGAAAGGTTAGCAGTTTGACTGTTCGAAGTGAGCTCCTGTTACTTGTTCCAGTTTCTGCCAACCTAACAGTTCGAAAGCATGTAAAAATGCAAGTAGAAAAATAGGAACCACCTTTGGTAAGAGTGTTCGGTGTGCCTCCAGTGTTTAGTGATGTCGGCCACATGACCAGGGAGACATCTTTGGACAGCGCTGGCTCTTCAGCTTTGAAATGGAGATGAGCACTGTCCCCTAGAATCAGAATGACTAGCACACATGTGCAAAGGGAACTTTACCTTTACCTTACTCAGCCTCTCTTGGAAGCATTAAGCTAGATTATAAATGCATGCAAATAGGCAAAAAAAAAAACAGGAATAAAGAGATAGTAGAAGAATGGGTAGTTGAAGGTACCTTGCTTAAGAATTCTCCAAAACCTGAAATTATAAGGCTGCTCTTTAATTCCCTGATTAACTGAGACACAGTCTTGTTTCTCCTGCCAATTTCCATTATAATTTGCAACCCCATAAAGCCCTCATGCTCCATCATGCATCTTTAATTTCCCATCTCTCACAAACCACTTTTCCAAGGTCAAAATAGTCCTGTAGACTTTACATCAAGAGTCCATTTCTTTGATTACTTCAACTACAGCCTCACAAATAGCTGTTTTTATCTGTCAACCTAGCTGAATCTTATCTTCTCAAGCTGGCTTCCGGGCTTTCAGATAGGACTCTTGTCCGCTCCTTGGCAATGCTGGGGATTAAACCTGTGATTTACCTTTCCTACGTCTGCCAAAGCAGAGAAAGAATTCATTGCTGCATAAAGGGCATTTCTTGCAATAACATTCTTGGCTTTACAGAATGAACAAGGCTAGCACAGAAAGTAAATGCGGAGCACCTTGCTATATTGCAAGCAGTCATAATGAGCAATGTCCTGTGAGTGCCAGGAATAAAGGGAAGAGATGGAAATATATAATGATAGAAGGGGTTTTTTTTTAATACAGGAAGGTAGAAGGGAAAAAAGGAGAAGAATTCAAAGTGACCTTTGCAAACAATAAAATGCCATTGTAATTCCACCTTCTGACTTAAGTTGTGTCAGACCTGGAAGCCATTCTTTGCTTTTGGGACTTCAGGCCTGCCTCGTTTTCTACTGTGGAAAAATAGGAGGGGGGATTATATTGAGTGTGGATGATATATACAATACAATACAATAGCAGACTTGGAAGGGACCTTCGAGGTCTTCTAGTCCAATTCCCTGCCTAGGCAGGAAACCCTATACCATTTCAGAAAAATGGTTATCCAACATCTTTAAAATGTCCAGTGTTGGAGCATTCACAACTTCTGGAGGCAAATTGTTCCACTGATTAATTGTTCTGTCAGGAAATTTCTCCTCGGTTCTAAGTTGCTTCTCTCCTTGATTAGTTTCCATCCATTGTTTCTTGTTCTACCCTCAGGTGCTTTGGAGAATAGTTTGACTCCTTCTTCTTTGTGGCAACCCCTGAGATATTGGAACACTGCTATCATGTCTCCCCTATTCCTTCTGTTCATTAAACTAGGCATACCCAGTTCCTGCAACCGTTCTTCATATTTTTTAGCCTCCATTCCCCTAATCATCTTTGTTGCTCTTCTCTGCACTCTTTCTAGAGTCTCCACATCTTTTCTACATCGTAGTGACCAAAACTGAATGCAGTATTCCAAGTGTGGCCTTACCAAGGCATTATAAAATGGTATTAACACTTCACGTGATCTTGAATCTATCCCTCTGTTTATGCAGCCTAGAACTGTGTTGGCTCTTTTGGCAGCTGCTGCCCACTGCTGGCTCATATTTAAATGGTTGTCCACTAGGATTCCAAGATCCCTTTCACAGTTACTACTATTGAGCAAGGTACCATCTATACTGTACCTGTGCATTTCGTTTTTCTTGCCTAAATGTAGAATCTTATGTTTTTCACCATTGAATTTCATTTTGTTAGATAGTGCCCAATGTTCAGGTTTGTCAAGATCCTCTGTATCTTTAGCCTATCTTCTGGAGTGCTGGCTATTCCTGCCAGCTTGGTGTCATCTGCAAATTTGATGAGTTCCCCAATTATCCCCTCATCCAGATCATTGATGAAAATGTTGAAGAGTACTGGGCCTAAAACAGAGCCTTGGGGTACTCCACTGCATCCCTCCCTCCATGTAGATGCAGTTCCATTGCGGACTACACATTGAATGTGGTTGGCCAGCAAATTATGAATCCATCTGGTGGTGATGCTGTCTAACCCACATTTTTCTACTTTATCTAGTAGTATGTTATGGTCTACTTTATCAAATGCCTTGCTGAAGTCCAAGTAAATTATATCGACTGCATTCCTCTGGCCCGCTAATTTTGTCACTTTGTCAAAGAATGCAATAAGATTAGTCTGGCATGATCTGTTTTTGACAAACCCATGTTGGCTTTTGGCTATATAATCAAAATAACATTCTTTTCTCAGAAAGTCAAGGCCATCTTGCCCTGCAGCTACAATGAGGTGGCTGGGAGGCATCTCCAGTTTTGGATGGTGTCCGATTGGATCAGGTGATTGACATGTGGGTACATGACAGAGACCTGAACTTGCTTTTGGGTGGGGAAAACCTGGAAACTTGCAGATTTGGGTTTTCCCAGATATGCCAATATGACATCTCTAATAAAATGGAACTTTGAAGAAACTCAAGCCTCAGAGTCTTCTTTTGTTGGGGTGTTACTTAGCACCCTGACAAGTTGAATATAGCCAATTCTGATTGAGTTGAGTTAAAATGGGCAACCCAGTAAAACACAACCTGCCATTATGAAATGTAGAAATAGCGACAGCACTTAGGCTTATATACCACTTCACGGTGCTTTACAGCCCTCTCTAAGTGGTTTACAGAGTCAGCATATTGCCACCAACAATCTGGGTCCTCATTTTACTGACCTCGGAAGGATGGGAGGTTGAGTCAACCTTGATTCAGTGAGAATCAAAGGAATTGAACTCCTGGCAATGTGAGCAGAGTTAGCCTGCAATACCGCCTTCTTGAAATTGGACCCAAACATGAAAAGGCAATTATTTTAAAGCATTTCAAAATCCACCTGCATCTATTCTGTGACATACTCTGAGAGCTGGAGTGTGTTTTGTTTCCTCTGCCTCTCATCCAGCCAAGCTGTTCAGCTACTATCAATCAACCTGATGGCTAACAGCCCCACTGAGCTCAATGGACAAGCCAGTTTATCAGCACTAATTAGCTCTTAAGTGCTGTTTAACGGATTGTGCTCTTCCACAGATCACGCACTGCGGAACAAGGAAGAACGTATGCGTGTTCATTATATCTAAGAAAAAAGAAAGATCAGCCCTTTGTCTAAATTGTCAAGGGTTTTTTTTTCTCACCACTATCATGTAAGTTTCCTGAAGTGTCATCACCATGTTGAAGATGATATATCTCCATATTTATCACAGCTGCCCAAATGACCAAAACTACAGGGTACATATTGAATTTGCTCAGCTTTTTTTTTGTTTCAAATATGTTTTATTTTCATTTTCATTTCATACAGTCACATATATACTGTGCATAACCGAGGCCATATAACATAACACAGCCATCCTTGTCAAGAATACTCCCCAAATACAAACCCAATATACCACTTCAACCCTCCATACACCCTTTCCTTCACCCCCTCCAACTTTCCTTTCTCCCCTCCAACATTCCTCTCTCCTACTTCCCCTCCCCCTCTATCACTCCTCTCTCCCAATACACTCCTTCCCTTCCATCTCACCCTCCCTCCGATCCTCTCTCCCACCCTCTCTACCCCTCTTTCTTCTTTCCCTCTGCTCCTCCCTTCATTGTATTTCTACTATCTATCAATATATTCAGCTTCTTATTTTTACACTAGAATTAAAAAAGCAACAGTATACAAGTGCAATCATGTTATTTTATTTGCTCAGCTTTTTAAAAACAATCATGCCAAGGAAGTGTAGGATTACTAACACTGAGATTTTAAAATATAAATGAAAGATACAAGCAACTTTTAATTTGATTTGTTTCTCTATGTCCCAACATAATTCTACTTGCAATACTTTTCATAAGAGGCAGTGATGGCCAGTTATGATTCCTTCAAATCAGATCAGAAAAATAGTGTGCAGGACCTGTTGTAAGCTAATAAGCTTTTATCCTGGGCTGGATTCTAATTCCCTAACTCTATAAACATATTTCTACTCCAAAGTTTGCACTACATTATTTAGCCATTAAATGTATTGGGTACATATTTGGCTGTGTGCAGTATCCCTCCATTGGTCCCCATTTTAGAATTTCAGTTTCTTCTAAATATTTGCATTTTCCAATGTCTTAGCTTCTCTGAAGACTGATGATTGGTCTTTTATGTAAGAATAATTCTTAGAGAAAATGCACTACTCAGTGTAAAACACTCTCTCTCTCTCTCTCTCTCTCTCTCTCTCTCTCTCTCTCTCTCTCTCTCTCTCTCTGTGTGTGTGTGTGTGTGTGTGTGTGTATGTGTGTCCTAGCCGCATTCACGGCCATCCAGCCCAATATCAGCTATTCACCCAGATGACCCCTAAGGGTTCTTTGCAATCATTAATTCATCCCTATGTTCAAAGGGTTTTCTCACTCTAAGATAAATTAAATCTCCAGACACAGTTAGTATTCAACTGAATATTAGTTGCCTGCGAGGTGAAGATATGTAATACATATATTATTTCTATTTTAATCTACCCAATTTCAGAATTCTCAGGGTGGATTATAAAGCTATTAAAAGAGAATCAAAGGGAATAAAATAATGTTTTAAAAGGCATTAAAGCATTGATAGATAATAAATGCCATATCCCTAAATATTGTGCATGTTGACTATCTCAGAATGCTTGAAAAAGACAATGCCTAAGAAAAGAGAAATATGTCTTAGCCTGGTTCAGAAAGCATAATAGTGCTATCCCCAGGCTGTTCTCTTTATTTATTTATTATTATTTCAATTTTGACATCATCTGATTCCATAGTGGCTGGCTTACAATTATGAGTCTGAAAGAAATGTAAATTAAAAAAAACATGTATCAGAGAATAATCTAGCAGAGAGAAACATATATCAGAGAGAAGAAATGCAGCTGATTGGAATATAGGACCTACAAACCAAAAGGGACCCAACCACCATCCTAGCCCAAGGCTTAGGTGAACAATCGAAAGATTGGGAGCAGTACTGATTTCTGAATGAATGCCATTCCACAAGGTTGGAGCCAGTGGTGGGATTCAAATAATTTACGGTAAGAACTGGTTCACTGCCCTAATTATTTCTTCCAACAGTTTATTCACCAAACTGCTCAGAAAGTTAACAACTGGTTCTCCTGAAGAGGTGCGAATCCTGCCACTAGTTGGGGCCTTCACAGAGAAGCATGCATCCTGAATCACACAAGGTGACATTGCTTCATTAATGGGAATCCAGAGCAAGCCCACTGTAACTGACTTCACCAGACAAAGGTTTTCCTTTACATAACCAGGCGATACACCAAGAAGAGCTTTATAAGTGATAACCAACATCTTGAATTGCACTCAGAAGCCAACTGGCATTTGGGGCAGCTCCCAAAACAGTCAAATATGTGTGTATGCCACTGCATTCTGAATCAGTTGTAGCTTCTGAGTGGTCTTCCAACAGCAACTCCTTATATTACAGTGGCCCAAAGCATGAATATCTAAAGAAGCTCCTCTTGGTCCAGGAATGGATTATCCATGTGGACGATCACCAAATTGGGGGTGAGGGTTATCAAACAAAGAAAGGCAATCTTGATTGTCAGAGACTGAGATTTATAAGTGAGTATCATCAACACATTGGATTTTTAGAATAGACATCAGATCAACCTGTGCAAAGACCCTCTTCACTACAGCTGCCACCTGCTACTTTCCTATTTTCCCATTAAAGGAAAAATATGGACTATCCCCAAATTGGGGGTGAGGGTTATCAAACAAAGAAAGGCAACCTTGATTGTCAGAGACTGAGATATATAAGTGGGTATCATCAACACATTGGCTTTTGAGGATAGACATTCCATAACTTGATTCCCAGGGTGAAGAGAGCCTTTCTCCAAAAGTGGGATATTAGGCCTCTTCAACATCTCCATCAGAGACAGCTTTTCTCCAATACCAACTCCAATTTTTAATGGAAGCTTTAAACCCCTCTCTTTATTTTTCATATTTCTTCTGCCTCTTTCGAGGTGGAAATTTTAAATAAATTCCACCAAATATTCAAGGCTATTCTAATGGCATAAAATACCCTAGAGCAGGGGTCTCCAACCTTGGCAATTTTAAACCTTGTTAACTTCAACTCCCAGAATTGAAATCCACAAGTCTTAAAGTTGCCAAAGTTAGAGACCCCTGCTCTAGAGCACATAAGGAGGCTGTGATTGGCAGACATTATTGATCTCCAGCTCCCACAAACTTAAACCATCCTGGAAAATGAGAAAAATTATGGACACTAATCTCTTTTTTTTGAAGAGATGGAAATTCTTCATACCATTTTCTAGTTATTAAGGAAAAAGAGACCACATTGCTACCAAATATAGCAATGTGTTCCAATTTAATTATAACCCTTCAAAATAATCTAGAGGGAGTTTGATTAATTTAATGAAATGTTAAGAGGGTTTGTCACCAGCTATGAGTTATTTTTATTGATAATGCTTGATCACCTGTTGAAATAGAATTAAGAATTTATACTATAAACAGTTCCATCTCAAGTCTTCTTTCCATATTTTAAAAGGTTTTAAAATTGTAATTGATTTTAAATGATGGGGGTAGTTGTAATTCTTTGAACACATTAATGTTCTTAATTGGTGAAGTGTCATGAGTTTCTGAAGATATTATTGCACTTGTCTCATTTGAAAATAAGTTAAAACTTGTGTGAAGTTCTTCTCCAAAATATGTTCAGGAGAAATGGATTTTCCATCGGTAAATAAGATCTTTAATACCTGTTGTATTATGCTCACTAAACAAATTTTCTAGGTTGAGATCAATAGAAAAAATCTGTGCACTCATCAGAATAAACCAGAGGTGAGCATTTTTTTAAAAAATCCAAATGCCCTACATTATATTACACAAATAATTGCCAAGGGCTGGGAGGGCATATAATAAGATGATATATGATTGAGGGAAAGGTTTATGGTTAAGTGGTCCTCAGTCTGTAGCCCATGTAGTGCTTAAGGAGATGCAAAATGCTTTGAGTGAATTTCATAATTTCTGTAGACCAAATTTATTGGGTAAACCTAAACATTCTTCTACCATTCAATTGATTAGACCTCCACTTTGCTTCCCTGCCTAAGACAAGTCTGCACTAGTGACTAGTAGCATCCTTATAGCATGAACAAGGATCACTGAAGTGATTCAAAAGCTGTTCCACTTAGTAAGGAAATAAAAGCAAAGAGTTCACCAACTGCCACTATACCGAAATAACAAAAATAATTGATGACAGGGTAACTCTTCATTCATTTCCCCAATTTGGCAGGAGAGGACTGTTTGTCTAACTGTTTGCAGTGCTGTGTACCTTAACAATTTCAAAAATGTCAGCAGCCTGCATAATATCCCTGGGCTGATTTGATCCCAATTTCTCTTATCTTGTCAGATATTGTACCCTTAATTTGCGTGCCACTAAACAATCGGGATCATTTAATTTTCATAAAAATGTGTTTTTTAAAAAAGAAGGCCATTTGTCTCCTAAGTTACTACTTATGGAAGAATTTCAATTATTTTAATGAGTTTTTACCAAGCAATATCAGAGTAGCGAGTGTCATACAAGGGAATGATAACTGAAAATTTATTGTTGGTTCAAGCATTTGCTCAGCATATTAAGGAAGCAAAAATACATTTAACAAGTATAAAGACATCCAAATGAGCTAGCTAGAAATGACATTATTTCAATATTGTGGTGAAGAAACAGATTTTATTGTGCCACATTTTAGGATGAGATTGTATTTTAACACATTTAAATCTAGCATGCTTCTGCAGGTCACAAAGTGACTAACTACCAGAGAGATTCCCAAAGATTAATTTTCTCTTTAGAATGTGCACATTTCTGGCACAGAAATAATTAATAACAATACTGAGACCACTATTTTAAAGTTGCAGCCAATTATGACTGGAGAGAGAGAGAGAGAGAGAAGTGGGGGGCACGGGGGGGGGGGAGAGAAGCTCATCACTTCTTAAAATTGATGTACTGTATGCAGTTTGCTTTTAACAGCAGCTTGGTATACCAGAGTTTCTGGTATAGATATAAACATTGGATGAATCATTTTTGTTCCTTGGGTACATTTGAGTGCCTAACAGCTGAAATAAAAACACCGAGTAACATTAAGCAATAGTGGATGAGACAATACTTTAATTCTTATATTCAAGAATCATGGTCTTTAAAAACATGAATAATTACATAGAGAATTTGTGTTCCTCCTACAAAATTTCTCCCCATCCCTCCAAAAAGACACAATCACCAGTTACAAATATCTCTACTTCCTTCTATTGGCAAGCACTCTAAGCTCTTTGCAAAACATAAAGGTTTGATACATATAGGTTGTATCTGGTTGCCCTGTTTTATTGCAGAAGCAAGATTCAGTGGCTCTTTCATCTTCTCTGTATCTAAAACTATTTTTATGGCACCTCTTGCAACATTTTATTCAGAATCATTAAACTTTAAACTAATTTCTGATCCTGCTGTTTTCAACAGCATGCAGTAATAAAAATTAAACTTCACCACCCACAGCAATTAATAGCACACCATTTTATTGCTGCTCATTCATCTGATAGGAATGCTGCTCTCAAAATCACACTTTGGATAGTGCAAGGAGTAACTGTAAAAGTGTTTGTTTCCTATTTTTGTATTCCTTCAGTACTGTTTCCCCCACTTCTATTCAATCGTATCTGATTCTTGGAAACTGCCTGGACATGTTCCTGCAATTTTCTTGGCAACATTTTTCAGAAGTGGTTTGCCATTGCTTCCTTCCTAGGGCTGAGAAAAAGTGACTGGCCCAAGGTCAACCAGCTGGCATCATAACCAAGATGGGACTAGAACTCACAGTCTCCTAGTTTCTAGCCTGATACATTAATCACTACATCAAACTGACTCGCTCATTCAATACTAGAGCTTTCCCAATTGTACTTGGTAGGCCTGTATATGTTTTGTTGTAAATCTGTTGCATCTCAAATTCCCAAAATAAAAAAATAAATATATATTTTTATATATCTTTCAGCTAAGAACTGTGTAACACATTTCAAAGAAATGCACAAGTGATAAGTCTGTTCCAGTATGTAACTTTATTTAGAAAGTTGCACATAGAAATTGCCCTTATTTTTGCCTTAAAATACAAGCCAAACAACATTTTCCAGTATCTCTAAAACCTCTAACATCATGTTCATGTGTAAACATAAGAAAATGATTTCTTCATAATGTAGATTATATAAAATATCTCCTTTCAGTTGAATTCAGATATCCTATGTATTTTTCCTGAAAATAATATGGAGGTGGTTTGCAATGATGCAAATAGTTGCTTTGAATTCTGGATCGAATGATCATACATATATACAACTTTAAATTATAAAATACTGTCCTTCTTTCTTTTTCTTATCTTTGTTTTGCTCCTACCCAGCTTCACAACTCTTCTTGTTTGGATGCTTTTGTGATAATTCTTGTAAATTCAGTCTTGGACATTTTGTTTTAAAACCATACTGCCACTTCCAACTAAATAAGAAGTGAAGTGGGTCATGCTGAGAATGAGACATGTCATGTTGAAGAGCAAAGTTATCATTTTGTGAGCGCTGATATCCCAGAAGATTGCAAATCAGAAAAAAAGTGAGCATGTTCAATCTGGACAGCTGCTTTGCCACATCCCTAATTTGTATTCATGTCAAGCACTACATTTCATGAGCCAACAAATCCATTCAACACTAATTTGTTTTTACCTATTGCGGACTAATACTGTAAGTTTGGGGGGGTGGGGGTGGAAAATAGAATACAAAAAGGATCCATCTTTTGAAACCTGGTTTTGGAGAATACCTTGGACAGCCAAGGAAACAAATTGAACACAACCCAGAATTCTTATTGGGTAGCATAAATTACCAGGTTCAAATTACCTTAAATGTAGAAGTTTTGAATGCTCCAACACTGGAAGTTTTAAGAAGATGTTGAATAACCATTTGTCTGAAGTGGTGTAGGGTTTCCTGCCTAAGCAGCGGGTTGGAGTAGAAGACCTCGAGGTTTTTTCCAACTCTGCTATTCTATTCTTTTCTATTCTATTCTATTCTAGATATAATGTGAAAACTTAGCTCTCTATACAAGAAGCTAATGTTGAAAAAGTCTGAAGGGAAGAGAAGAAGAGGATGACCAGCAATGAGGAGGATGGACTTGGTTACAGGGGCAATGAGAGCACTGTTGGAAGACCTGAAGGATCAGGTAAAGCAGGGCTGTCAAACTCAAGGCCTGCCACAGCCATGCTTGGTTTAGCAAAGAGGAAAAAAAATCATGATACGTCACATGACGACAATGCTGTGATGATGCAAGTTTGACACCCCTGAGGTAAAAGACAGACTGTCATAGGGAAAATCTATTTGTAGTGGTCATGAAGAGTCAATACTGAGTTGATAAATGCCACTGCCCTATCTCCTATTCAGAAATATATTTATTTCTTTATTCATGAAGGACCAGATCCAGATCCCAATTCTTCTGTGAAGAACTCAAAACTATTTCTGAGTGCCATTGTTGCAGAAGATCTTCTAGGACTCTTGATTGTGGCTATCACACTTATGGTCCAGTGGTGGGTTTTAGAACCTCTTCTGTAGGTGTGGCAAGCATTGTGGGAGTGGCTTGCCAGCCATGTGACCAGGTGGGAGTGGCTTGCTGGCCATGTGACTGGGTGGGAGTGGCTTGGCAGCCATGTGACTGGGTGGGTGGGGCCAACTTGTAAAATGTGGTGAAACTCACTTAACAATGCTCTTGCTTAGCAACCAAAATGTTGGCTCAGAAACTCTGGCATTTGAAGCACGCAAGTCTTAAAGCTGTCAAGTTACAAGACCCTTGCACCCCTAACAGTTTAGAAAAAAAACCCAGGGGTGTTCAAACTTGACAGCTTTAAGACTTGTGGACTTCAACTCACAGAATTCCTCCTCTAGCTCTTCATCTGGATGATGTGCAGACGGGCGGGGGGAGGGAGCTGGAACCGGTTCTAAACGGCACTGTAGATTTGTGGAACCTCTTCCACAGAAGAGGTTAGAACTGGCAGGAACCCATCCCTGTTATGCTCCCTGGAAACAGAAACTTCGCAGTTGTTTTCAAATGAAAATATTCACCCAAGAAAATTCAGCACAACACATTAACAACATACATTTAGGACTAGGGGTGACGTGATAGCAGTATTCCAGTATTTGAGAGGTTGCCTCAAAGAGGAGGGGGTCAATTTATTTTCCAAAGTACCAGAGGGCAGGACAAGAAACAATGGATGGAAACTGATCAAGGAAAGAAGCAACTTAGAACTAAAGAGAAGTTAGAAGTCCTGACACTTAGAACAATTAAGCAGTGGACCAATTTTTCTCCAGAAGTTTCAAATGCTCCAACACTGGACATTTTTAAGAAGATATTGGATAACCATTTGTCTGAAATGGTATAGGGTTTCCTGACTAAGCAGGGGGTTGGACTAGAAGACCTCCAAGGTCCCTTCCACCTCTGTTATTCTATTCTATTCTATTCTATTCTATTAAAAAAGCATATTTCTTCAAATTTGAAAACATTCTAATTACATTCAGGCCAGTTTACTTCTACTTCAGGCAGTGTACAAAATATCCCCAATTGCTTTTCACAATAATATCCTAGTGAGATACAGGCAGATAAAAACTGGCCCAAAGACACCAATAACTATATCTCATTGTGTATTGAACCTGGATTTCCTTGGTTCTACTTTAATATGTAAACTACTAGCTCAGCAGTGAAATATGCACCAAAAATAAAAGTATCATGCAGTCCTACATCTTTCCATATTGCTTTTTTACTTGAATATATTAACAAGGTGCTAGAACATTTATCCACAGGTACTTTAAAATTTGCTTTAAATGATGAGTTTCAATTAAATAGAATGCAAAAATTTCATTAACTAATGGAAAACACATGCTTCCCCTGATAGTGCTTGGTGGTTCTCCTCTCTCCCACTCAAATTAAAACAAGCCAACTTTATATTTTCTGCATTTATTGCCAGTTCTGGAGCACAGATATTACTCAGTTTACAACCCTCCAAAGGAATATTTAAAAATGAAAGGGGAAATCAAAATGGAGTAAGAAATCATGGTATTTCAACTATAAATTCAGCCAGCTGTGAACTTGAGACATTTCAAGAGCTTTGAACGAGCTCCCAGGTCCCTAAAAGAACAGACGTAGAGCTGTTGTAAAATTGCTGTCTTGCAAAAAGAGCTACTAGAAGGAGGATCTTTTAGTTTTATTTATTTATTTTTTTGCACCAGCTTTGGCTGGTAAGCCAATTGCCCCCACTTTCCTGTAAAGCTGAATATCGCCTGCATATTATATACTGCAGCCTGATTGAGATGTTCTTGCCAGATGGGTAGATTCAGTTCTGGCAAGACAATCCCTATTGAAGTCTGGTACTATGCCATACAGAGCTTGTAGTTGCTGTTATTTCTATATCACATTTTTGCTCAGAGGGTTTCACAAAAGAATATCAAAACTGTCTTACGAATATCAATAATAAAGCCACAGCCAGAAAAGTGCCAATCAGCTATGAAACTCTGGGATTATAGACTATTCCTTTGTCCCCCTAAGTCACTTACTTATTTGAACTTCCCCTTAACAACAGAAACACTGATATTTTTACAGCATTCTCTTAATTCATCATTTGGCAAATATATTTTCCCCAAGCTGCCCTGAGTCAAGGATGGTGGGGCAACCTATAAGTCAATATAATAGCATTTCTATTTGATTGTCATACATTGCCCTGAGTCAAGGACAGTGGGGCAATATATAAGTCCAATAAGTTACTGTTATTCACTGAGACTGAGTATATTAACCAAACCACCATTCACTCATTCTCTTTCTATCCCTATGTATGTGCTATAAATAAGTATTAGCAATAGCACTTAGACTTATATACTGCTCCACAGTGCTTTACCACATTCTCTGGGTGGTTTACAATGTCAGCATATTGCCCTCAACAGTCTGAGGTCCTCATTTTACCAACCTTGGAAGGATGGAACCATGGAAGGATGGACTGAGTGAACCTTGAGCCTGGAATAACAGAGTTAGAGAGTTGGAAGGGACCTTGGGGGTCTTCTAGTTCAACTCCCTTCTCAGATAGGAAACCCTATACCATTTCAGACAAGTGGTTGCCCAATTTCTTCTTAAAAACCTCTGCTGTTACAGCACCCACAACCTCTGGAGGCAAGTCATTCCACTGATTAATTGTTCTGTCAGGAAATTTCTCCTTAGTTCTAGGTTGATTCTCTCCTTGATAAGTTTCCATTCATTGCTTCTTGTCCTGCCTTCAGGTGCTTTGATAAATAGCTTGATTCCCTCTTCTTTGTAGCAGTCCTTAGATATTGGAAAATTGCTATTATTTCATCCGTAGTCCTTCTTTTCATTATAATAAGGATATCTATTTTCTGTGATTGTTTTTATATATTTTAGCCTCCAATTCCTAATCATCTTTGTTGCTCTTCTCTGTACTTGTTCTAGTATCTCAACATATTTTTTACAGAGCCCATCAGGATCAAACTCCAGGCTGTGGGCAGAGTTAGCCTGCAATTCTGCATTGTAACCATTGTGCCACCAGGGATCCTGGTGGAAACTACCAGAAAGTACAAAGTATTCATAATTTTGAACTAATTAATTTTACATCACATGTGTTGCCTTGTTGAGAAGTATAATGCATAAATCCACTGCATATCTGTCTATTGTAGCATTAACCTATTCCATATGTGCATGTGTGTGTCTGTTTGTGTACTATATTAATACAAGAGGCTCATCAATTCCCCAGGTACATCAAATGCAGAGGGGCTCCAGCCAGATAGCTTTACATATTTGCATGCAAGGTCACAAATTGTATGAACAGTTGTGGGACCTAGGTATGTCTAGCCCAGAGCTGTCAAACTCCCGGCCCATGGGCCAGATGTGTCACGTACTGGCCACACCCACACCTGGTTTAGCGAAGGGGAGGAAATCCCAATACATCATGTGATGTTCCCATGATGACGTGCGTTTGACACCCCTGGTCTAGCCTATCAAAGACAAGGATTGGGGGGGGGGGGCATGACTGCTGCCTTCTAGCACTTCAGAAGCTGCTGCAGAGAAGAGGGGACTGACTTATTTTCCAAAGCACAAGAGGGCAGGACAAGAAGTAATGTGTGGAAGCTTGTTAAAAAAAGATCCAACTTAGAAATAAGGAGTAATTTATGGACAAGGAAACAATTAATCAGTGGAACAGCTTGCTTCCCAGTGTTATGTCTGGTCTATTACTGGAGATTTTCAAAAAGAGACAGGATAACCATTTGACTAGGATGCCATACAGGTTTTTGCCTTGAGCAGGGAGTTGGACTAGAAGACCTCCAAAGTCCCTTCCAATCTTATGATTCTATGTTTTCTTCTCCCTTCACATGCATAGATTTAAAAACATCTTGAGGATGAGGCTACCAGTAGAAAAATTCATGTTACCTACTTGCTTGGCTACACACATCTCTCCAGTTAAAAAGATGAAAAGCTGGGAGGATTCATTATAATAACATTTAACAAATATCTGACTTTTCAAAAATACAGTGCTGTCTGAACAAATTTTATATGACATGATGTTAAATTAATTCTGCCACTCATGTGTAGCTGCAGACATTAGTCGAAGAAGATATACCCTAACAAGATTTACTTTTCAAGTGCCAATGAGGTACTTTCAAGTTATGACGCAATTTTAAAAAAGCTGCATTGATCTGTGAAACTTTAAGCAAACCTGCCAGACAAGCTAGCATATATCACTGACTGAGTTATTTTCCAGCATGTCCAGTTCATCACCGGAATGATGCATGGAGAAATGCAAAGTGAAGCAACGCAGACATTTCACTTCTGCCTTTCAGAGACGGCTCCCAAATCTCCCACATTAGAAATCTGTTAATCAATAAAAATCAGCCAGTTTCACCATCTGCATTACTAGCATTGTAATTCTGTCCAGGGAGGGTTGTTTTTTCCTTCCAAATTTAAAAATCAACATAGAGCAGTAGTCCTCAATTTACAACTACAATAGAGCCCAAAATTTCTGTTCCTAAGTGAAACATTTGTTAAGTGAGTTTTGCCCCATTTTACGATCTTCCTTCCCACAGTTGTTAGGTGAATCATTGCAGTTGTTAAGTTAGTAACACGATTATTAAGTGAATCTGGCTTCCCCATTGACTTTGCTTGTCAGAAAGTTATAAAAGGTGATCATATGACCCCAGGACATTGCAAAAAGTCATAAATATGAGTCAGTTGCAAAGCATCTGAATTTTGATCACGTGTGCATCGGGATGCTGCAATAGTCGTAAGTTTGAAAAAATGGTCATAAGTCACTTTTTTTCAGGGCCGTTGTAACTTTGACTTTGTCGTAAGTCAAAGACTACCTGTAATTGCTATTCTTAGCACATGGACCTTTTATAAACTTTTTTCACTAATGTACACAACTGTTAAAGTGCGTAAGACCCTTTTTATATTATGCAAATTGCTTAATTACCGGATAACAAAACTTTTTTCCGTGCAGACTTTTTCAAGAAAAATATTCTCTGCTATCCTGTCAGAACTGAAGAAGCTTCTTGGATGAGAAGCAAAATGTCTTAAAAAAAAATAGGAAATTCCAGTTGCCTCCTGAAAAAAGCACTTTTGGGACAACCATGACCCTGATGACTGAGAATTTCTACAGTCTTTTAGCAAAACAGGTCCAGTTGCCTGTGGAGACCCATCAGGGCAGGATAAGGAGGGGGGTATTACGTGGGGGGCATGTTGCAGAGTCTCTGTGATTGGTTGTAAGGGTGAAGGGCCATTATGGTGCTGCAACATGCATAACTTCGGGACTGGGTCGTAAATATTTTTTTTTGTGAGGGGTGTGTGTGTCATAATTTTGAATGGTCACTAATTGAACTGTTGTAACTCGAGGAATATCTGTATAGTATGTGTAGCTCTTATAACAATAGTAATTCATCCCTTTGACAGATTTTGATTTTTAAAAAACACTTTCTTAATCTCTATTTATAACATCCCTCGTATAACACTTCAAGATTAATTTTAAGGCACTAGGCTGGAAATCAGAAGGCCTTAGGCATGAAAGATGACTGGATGACTTTGGGTCAGTCATTCTCTCTCAGCCCAACTCACCTTACAGGGTTGTTGTGGGGGGAAATAGGAGGAGGATGAAATGCTTTCTGTGTTTGCCATGTTGAGTTAAAACAAGATAAAAGTTATACAAATATTTAAAAAGAAACCAAAAAAATGAGGAAAAGTAGTGAATAAGTAAGAAAAAATAGAGGAAAGGATATTTTTTCCCCCTGTCTTTAAGGTTACAACATAATTTTCTTCTTTCCACAAGCTACCCTTTCTAATTTTACGACTCATAATCACTACATTTTTTTCTCTTTTTCAGCCAATAACCTATAAGTGGCTTCCAGTCTCAAATATATGTAGTTGTTGATCATTCGCTAATCAAACAAGTTAATTTTGCAATTTTTTTTTTTTTTAATAGATTTTATTGGTAAAAAGAAAATACAACATCCATAACTTGTAACAAAACAATACAACTACATTTCGAGATATTCCCATACTATCAAATCATTATAAACATCAAAGGTTAGGTATCTTTCCCTCCCTCTTTTCTTCCCTCCCCCCTTACTTCCTTCTCCCCTGCCTTCCCTCCTTTCTTTTCTCCTTTTCTCCTTTCCTTCCCCCTCCTTTCCCTCCCTCGCTCCCCCCCTCCTTCACACATACCTTCCCTCCTTCCCTGCCTCTTTCCCTCATCCTTCCTTTTCTCTTAATCTCCCTCCTTTCCTCCCTCCTTCCCTCCTTCCTTTCAACTCTCCTTCTCTCTTTCTTTCCCTCCCTCTTTCCCTCTTTACTACCCTCTCTTCTTCCCTCCCTCCTTCCTCCCCCAGTTTCTTCTCTTTCTTCTCTCCTTCTTTCTTCCCACCTTCTTTCCCTTCTCTTCTTTCTCTTCCTCCTCTTTCTTCCCCCCTTCTTCTGCCTTTCCTATTCCTCTCCTTTCTCCTCTCCATCCAGACTTCCCTACTATCCTCCTTCCCTCCCTTCTAACCTTTGTTACATTTGCGTATTTTCCTCTGCTGAGGACAATCTGGTTCTCTTTCCCTTTCCTTGCTTGAAGAGGCAAGGATTATACGTCTTCTCGCCTCATCTAAAATGAAGTTTTTGCAATTTCTAATAGTTATTAAGCATTACCCCTTGTCGGCATTTCAGAATCTTTCCATTTTGATGCATATAACAGTCTCACAGTAGTAATCATACATTTTAAAAAAACCTTCCATGGCTCTATTCTAATTGATTGTCATTCCTCTTTTAATTTAATGAATGGAAATCTGGATTTGAGAGATAGTGATATATCCAAATTAACCTTTGATAGGGTTACATTAGTCCCTAAGTTGCTAAACTATATAATTATTCTTCATGCCAGAAATATATTCAATGTTCTTCTACATTTGTAACACTTTCCCTAACTTAGCCAATCCCTCAGTGCTATTAAGATTACTTACTGCTTGTTTATCAAATCATAGAACTGGAAGGCATCTTGGAGATTATTGATTCTAGTTTAGTGCAGAATCCACCAGAGTCAATCTGATCTAGTGATTAAGGCAACAGGCTATAAACTGGGTGAACATGAGTTCCAGCCCTATTTTAGGCGCAAATTCCTCTGGGTGACTTTGAACCTGTCACTCTCTCTCAACCCTAAGGAAGCAAGCTATGGCAAACCACTTTTGAAAAACCTTGCCAAGAACTGGTCCAGACAGTCACCAGAAGTCAAAAACTGACAGGATTCCCTCCCACACATACACACAAATTGTGGAAGGCCGTGTAGCCTTTTTTGAAGACTTCAAGCAGGAGAACTCACTGCTTCACATACAGTTTGTTTCACAAGCTGTTAGTTTGCAAAATCTGGGAGTTCTTCCTGCTGTCTAGCCTGAATTTTCCTCCTTGTAATGTTAACACACTGGTTCTGGTCCCATTAAGTGATCCTAGAGGTTCCAGCTATTATGCATTGATGCAAGCAATAGATCACCCATTATTTTAATTCCATAATTAAATCCAGTCCCTTCAGATGTAATTGATAACATTTATCAAACAGAATGTAGAGTTATACACAAAGTAAGCCTTACCTAAACTTTGTTTAATTTTCCCTCTATTCCCTATCCTTTTGTCTCCAAAATGCACATTGCTGACATTCTAGAATAGCAATCTTCTGCGGTGCTTCTACAATCCATGGAAGTCTTCCTCCTTGAGAGAAATTCTCATCATCATCCCTTTGCTTTCCAGTTCCTCTGCTTAGCTACAGTATTTTACTTCCATTTGAAAACAGATCAGATAACTCATCTGCAGAGTAGCATCAGGCCCTCCCATAGTGGCTATCACTGCATAGTCTTTCTATACGCATTTTTTACAACCAATATTCTTTCATTCCTCAAACTCACTACACTTCTACATTCAGAAAGGTTTTATAGTAATACCACCAGGCAGCCACCAGGGCATTCATTTACATTATTTACAATGTTCTTTGCCATCAAGTGTCAGAAAGGTAGCAATAGCAATATAGCAATAGCACTTAAGACTTATATACCTCTTCATAATGCTTTACAAGGGACCTGGTGGCTCAGTGGCTAAGATGTTGAGCTTGTCAATCAGAAAGGTCAGCATTTCAGCAGTTCACAGTGAGCTTCCATTACTTGTCCCAGCTTCTACCAATCTAGCAGTTCGAAAGCATGTAAAATGGCAAGTAGAAAAATAGGAATCATGTTTGGTAGGAAGGTAACAGCATTCCATGCGCCTTCATTGTTTAGCCATGGCAGCTGCATGGCCATGGAACCGTCTTTGGACAGTGCTGGCTCTTTGGCTTTGAAACGGAGATGAGCACTGCCCCTAGAGCCAGGAACAACTACCACTTATGTGTGAGGAGATCCTTTACCTTTTACCTTAGTGCTTTACAGCCGTCTCTAAACAGTTTACAGAGTCAGCGTATTGCCCCCAACAATCTGGGTCCTCATCTTAACCAACCTCGTAAGGATAGCAAGCTGGGTCAACCTTGAGCTGGTGAGACTCAAACTGTCAAACTGCTGACTGTCAGCAGAATTAGCTGCAATGCTACGCTCTATCCACTGCACCACCACAGCTCTTGTATAGCTAAATTAAGCAGAAAATTCCATGCACATGGAAATAAAAGCTAATGAAATATATTTATTTTTTGGAAAGATATCATAATGTGAACTCATTCAGAATACAATGCACTGCCAATGGGTCTTGTGGATATACACAAAAGATATCTATTGGCCAAGAAACACAAACTAAAGTGCAGTATAAACTTTGAAATTGGAATAATATAATACGCTGTGACCATGATTGTAAATATTCTGAGTTTATTTAAACCATGTTTAAAACTTTGGGAAAATGATAGGATGTGACCTGGACAGCTTCAGCAGGTTAGTTTTGTCTCTATGGTTTTCTTTGCTTCTGTAGGAAAAAAAAAGTGCATAGAGATATGAAATCATGAAAATATATTTTAGCAATAAGTACAAAAATGTTAATCTGATATTGTAAGGTGCAAAGAATTAGGATTGCACATTAACTTCCATTTAAGTTTTGTTGCTCAAGATAATCTAGTCAACTAATGGTCAGCATTAAATTGGTTCTAGATAACAATTAATAGAATTCAGGATTGGGCTTGGATTGCTTGTGGGTACATAATGATTTTAGGCTGATTCCTCTCTTGACTCTAGCCCCAGGCTCTGACTCTTCTCTACTACAGAGGTGGATTGCTGCCAAGTTTGGCCCTTTCGGCTGAACCGGTAATGGAATCGCAAAACTGGCAGCAACCTAGGCCTGCCACGCTCCCGAAACAGTTTCCTCACTGCCACTTGGCTGCCGCCATTTTGGATTTTAGATACTGTGCGTTCACAGTTCACTGTAAATTGTTCTGAACATGCATGAAGAACAATTTACATTGAACAGCACATGCGTGGCGTGCAGGATGAAAACCGGCAGTAATGCTGGCAGCAACCCACCCCTGTCCTACAGATATAATATTCATGTAGTATAAAAAACAGAAGTCTTATTAATTTCATGGTTGCCATTTCTGTAATTATAAATTAAAACACAATTTCTCATATGTCCTGATTAGTATTTCCTGGCGGGTCCATAACCCACAGTGTCATTAAACCCTCAATATGCTGGTGTCCAATTAGTGATCCTTCTATTTCTTATTTATATTCGTCTTATTGAATACTTTGCCAAGAGTGATTTGTTTTTCTTTTTAAAAAAAGACAACTAAAAACCATTGCACTACAAACTATTTGTATTGAAGTACCTTGAAGATTTGCCCTAAATCCCACTGATGGAGAACCGGAGGAACTGAAGAGTGAAGTTAAAGAGATAATTAAGGATGAATATGAAAAGAGACTGCAAAAGTTCAGAAAGCAAACTGGATGTCAGAACAAACCGTGGAAATTGCTAAGAAGAGAAGCCAAAGCCAAGAAAGACAAAAATCTCAAAATGAAATTTAACAAAATGTCAGTGAGAACAGACAAGAAGCAGCGTTAAAATGATATCTGTAAAGATATCAAAGATGGGAACAGGCAACAAAAGTCTCCTTCCAAACGCAGAAGGTGCTTACCGTGAATTGATGATATGCTAAAGATCACTAATGGATAGACAGTAGCTAATCCAAAGATGATCAAAGAAAAATGAAGGAATATACTGAAATGATACTGATACAGAACAAGATACATTAGAAGATGCTCCCTACTTAGATATCCAGCCATCTGTTCACTATCAAATGAGAAAGTTACATACCTTTAGCCAACCTCTGGCTACCACTTGTGTGTGCATAGCCTTCTACAACTCATGAATTTGCAGTTCCCCACTTCTCCAATTTCCTACAAGACAGACAATCAGTGCGATGTCTCTTCAAAGAGCAGTTCTTTCCATTCCTGGATGGAGAGGAATGAATCATATGAGGCACTCTATATATAGCTCCCCTGGAAATTATAGCTGGTCCAGAATGCGGCTTTATGAGCATTGATGGGCAAGCTTCTCTAGATCCATATAACACCGCTACAATCTGTGGTCCATTGGTTGTCAGTTGGTTTCCAGCTGCAATTCATGCTGCTTGCTGTTATCTAAAAAGTCCTATACCACCATGCAGTCTAGCTAGTTGAAGATTGTCTGTCATTCCATTCTATTCAGTCCAATAGTTAGCTTGCTTTGGGGTCTGTCACTCAAACAATGCTATTTAGTTGGATCCAAGAGATGGTCTTTCTCTGTTATTGCATCTGCCCGTTGGAATAGTTTTTTCCCCTCTGCAAAGATCTGCAGAGTCCCCAACATGTCTGCCTTCTGGCAAACTTTAAAAACCTGCTTGTTTTTCCAGGCACCAGCTATTGATTTATTTTGGTGTTGCAAAAACATGTTGGTTTTTTTTTGTGATTCCTCCTAAACACATACCAGTTATGTGTGATATTTTGTACTGTCTTACATATATTGCAATGTTGCTAATTTTGTGAAGCCATTCAAAGTCATTTGAACTTAAGTGGCCTATAAAGTTGTCATCTACAGTATACATTCTCACAAACCCACAATGCCCAGATAACATTGTTTTTATACCATGCAGCTATGATGACCATCATATTCCTGGTCTGTGAGTTCTCAGCTGTATCCACATGATAGTACTGTCCTCCTTTTGTCAAGGCCCTATCCAAGAGCATCTTCAATCTGAATAAAGCTTTTTTGATTTTGTTACCATTTACGGAAAAGAGTCGGTTTTGAAATGGAGACACTGGAGACAGGAAAGAAATCATCAAGGGAGATGACTACTTGATATTGATAGAGCTTTCTGTTGACTCAAGCATGGGTAGAAAACAGTTCAACTCAGAAGGAGGGAATGGGCCTTGAAATCAAGAAATACAGAGCTAGAAGTATTTAAATTTCACCATTTCCAATTACATAACATAACATAATAAATGTAGTTTTCACACTGTATTGGATATTTGGGCAACATATATAAATGTATAGAGATATTATTTCTAACTTCATTAAGTTTGAAAAAGGAAAAAAATATTGGTCATTTAAACTGCTGTTCACAGTTTCACATGGAGCAAATCAAAAATTGCAGCTGGCACAGTCTATAACTGCTTGCTTGCATATCAGTGCCTGCTAGTTCAACAGAATAACATGGTCTAAGAGAAAAAAATGATATGGTGCCCATTCCACAGGAGACTGGAACAGTGAGACTCAGGAAATGACATTCTCAATGGCAGCTCCTCATTGTAAAACAGCATGATCTCTAAGATTAGATTCACTTCCACTGTTTTGTCCTTCACATAACTGTCATCTTAAAGCAGTCGTCTTCTATAGCAGGGTGTCAAACTCATGTTGTCATGGCAGTGGCATGTATTGTAGCGGGACCTTTTTCGCTTTGGCTAAACCAGATGTGGACGTGGCCACCATGTGACGCATACAGCCTCCAGGCTGCAGGTTTGACAGCCTGTTCTATAGGATATGCTGAATCAGTGGTGGGTTTCAAATTTTTTTAGAACCTCTTCTGTAAGTGTGGCCTGCTTTGTGGGAGTGGCTTGCCGGTCATGTGACTGGGTGGGAGTGGCTTGCCAGCCATGTGACTGGGTGGGTGTGGCCAACTTGTAAAATGTGGTGAAACTCACTTAACAACGCTCTTGCTTAGCAATCAAAATGTTGGCTCAGAAACTCTGGCATTTGAGGCACGCAAGTCTTAAAGCTGTCAAGTTACAAGACCCTTGCACCTCTAACCCTTTAGGGAAAAAAACCCAGGGGTGTTCAAACTTGGCAGCTTTAATACTTGTGGACTTCAACTCCCAGAATTCCTCTTCTCGCTCTTCATCTTGATGATGTGCGGATGGGCGGGGGGAGGGAGCTGGAACCAGTTCTAAATGGCACTGTAGATTTGTGGAACCTCTTCTATAGAAGAGGCTAGAACTGGCAAGAACCCACTCCTGTTCTGAATGGAAAATTCTATTTAAAAGTTGAATTTTACTTGCTTTTTTGTTGTAATAGCAGTAGACTTATATACCGCTTCATAGGCCTTTCAGGCCTCTCTAAGCGGTTTACAGAGAGTCAGCATATTGCCCCCAACAATCTGGGTCCTCATTTTTACCCACCTCGGAAGGATGGAAGGCTGAGTCAACCCTGAGCCGGTGAGATTTGAACCGCTGACCTGCTGATCTAGCAGTAGCCTGCAGTGCTGCATTTAACCACTGCACCACCTTGGCTCTTGTAATTCAGTATATTGTAAATTATCTAGAGTCACATGAATACATGCATACAAATGCTGGTAATTAATAAAGCTTTAATCAATAGAGTTTGAGCTGAAATGAATCTGGGAATCAAACACCTTTTTTAAAATAAAAAAAAAGCATTGATTGCTATGGGTTTATTTGTGGGTTTTAGGGGTTTGGTTTGGCTTGGTTTGGTTTGGTTTTGATGACCTATAGAACAATTTGCTCTATTTCATTTGAGGCATGATTGACCAGGATCAAACTATCATATTTTAGACAAAGATTCAGCTCCATTGGGATATTCATAATGCTGAGAAAAGACAAAGGAATGAGAATATGATTAGAAGCAACTTGAATGAACTCATAAAACTTACAAGAGCAATGACTACACCTAAATGACCCAGATGAAGAAAGAATCGGTCACTAAGCATTGACACTGCCTTGATGTCACTTTGTCAATAAGATAGGAGCTCTTTTTCATATTTGTCTAAAATTGAGAAATTATGATTTTTCAGAAAGATACTAATTTGAACAAAAACATAGAAGTTATACATTAATGACAAGTTCTTGAGTCTTCTACAAAAAGCAATGAAAACAAATAGGAAAAACTAAAATAAATATAATAAAGATTTGGCTTAATTTGATAAAATTATAACTAAGGAAATTTGGATTACCTCAATTTTCCCAATCAGGTTCAAAGGAAGTGCTGTCTGTAACAGACTTTAGTCATCTACTTGAGACGTCGAAGTTAATAAATATGCAACAGGAAACAAATAACTGACCATGTCCTGCCTTTTTGTGGCACTAGAAACCTACTTAGGGAGCTGTCAGTTTACCAAAAGTAGAACCATCTTTGATGGAGTAGGAACCTCCATAGACTTTGCATCTGGAGAAACGTCTATAGTAGCGATGCAGTCCTGTCTAAACAGCATTACTTTTCTATACATCCCCACCATGTATATAGGTTTAGCAGATGTTTCATTCCCATGTTAATTTGCAGTCAGCGGATATTCAAGAAATTCTTGAACCTGATTTTTTTTAATTCCACTGCACAGGCTGCTTTGCTCATCAGTTAACAATGAAATTCCCAGCTGTATTGAGCATGCCTCCTGAATAAACATTGGGAGCAAAACAGCTTGTGAATGTAATTGTAATGTTAATCATGGAATGCCACTGTTTTTCTTCTAGTAATACTATTCTCAAACAGCTTTATTGTCAGGCAAATTATAGCATACTGGAAACCGGATGTCAGCCTCCTCCTCCAACTCTACTCACTGCTATGAAATATCTTTGTTCCACATGGATTACTATTGAAGAGTTAGGGTGTAATGGAACAATCAGGCAATGTTGAAAGCAATTTTCAGAATGGCTCATTTTTTTACCATCATGGCTAATTATAATAATAATAACCCCATCCAAGAAGAACATCTACAGGCTTTGCATCCTGGGGATTTTAAATATAGCCCCCCCCCCACTCCTTGCCCCATTGAGACAATACTTCCATAGGTCTTTGTATACCTACAAAGGTCAGAATTGTATAGGAGATAATTTTGTCCGTGACACTCTAAAGAAGCAAGTTTGGGCTATGAAGAAGCAGGATAGAGAATATTGGCACGTTTGAATATATATGGGTGTTGGATAAGTATAGCTGGAGTTACTAGATATCTGAACAGAGGAGGACATGAACAATTGGAAAAGAAGACAAATCGGGGGAAAGGATAACAAACTAATGGTTTCAAATTTCTTGGAATCTCTGACAGAAATGGTAGTGAAAAACTTCAAGAAAAGAGAAACAAATTCTTAGTCCTACGTGTATGTGAAATTACTTTCTCTAGCCTCAGAAAGATTATTTTTCAATCTCAAAAAAAAATGCTAGAGCCAGGATATAGACAAAAACATTCAGAGTCTAACTGAAGAAGGTCTTGCCAATTGCAGGTCCCAGCTCAAGCAGGGGAGCAGTATTAATTAATTAAGTCAGGTCACGGAAGCTGAGCTTATTAACTTGTGGTTAGTGCTTATTAGAGAAGCACTGTGCCATAAGAAAAGGCTGCTCATGATCATATACTTGAGAAGCCAGACAACATTTGATTTTAAGGCTACGTCTGCTGGCTGGAGGACATGAGGACAAAAAGAAAGACACATTCTCCTTTTCCCAGATGTCTGGTAACCCTATATACAAAGGAGTACAGAGATAATCTTGAAGAAAAAATGCAAGTGTGGCTAAAATGTCATGGTCCTGAAAGAGAAGAGGGGTAAGAAATAATCTCAAGATTGTCCCATCAAGATTCTTTTGAATATAAGATGAGGGAGTCAGGCTTTTAAGATTATGTTATTATACCCTGAAACAATGGAATCCTCAATTTACAAGCACTATTGGGACCAGAATTCTATGCTAAGTGAAAAAATCATTAAATAAAACATGCCTAATTTTACCACAAAAGCAGTAAAATAGGGAGGACCAGAGATCTCTTTAAGAAAATTGGACATATGAAGGGAATGTTTCATGAAAAAAAGGACCAAAATGGCAGGGACCTAACACAGGCAAAAGAGATTAAGGAGAGGTGGCAAAACTATACAAGAACGAGTTTAATATCCCTGATAACTCAGACGGTGGTTACTGATCTTGAGGTAGACATTCTGGAATGTGAAGTCAAATGGGCCTTAGGAAGCCTGAGCAACAACAAAGCTAGTGGAGGTGACAGTATTCCAGCTGAGCTATTCAAAATCTTAAAAGACAATTTAGGAGACAAATTATTCTCCAAAGTATCTGTGGGTAGAAGCAATGAAACAATGGGTGGAAACCAAGGGTGGGTTTCTGCCGGTGTTACTGCCGGTTCGGTGTGCACACATGCACAGTTGCCTATAAATAGGTCTGTGCATGTGCAGAACATTAAAAATGTCAAAAAAAACATGCTGAGGTGACTGGGGAACCAGTTTGAGGGCATGACAAACCTGCCGTCCCTACGGTTTGGTGACCCAGTCACAATTTCCACTACCGGTTCACCTGAACCAGTGCGAACTGGTAGCAATCCACCTCTGGTGAAAACTAATCAAGGGGAGAAGCAACTTAGAACTAAGGAGCAATTTCCTTGATAGTTAGAACAATTAATCAGTGGAACAATTTGCCTCCAGAAGTTGTGAATGCTCCAATAATGGAAGTTTTTAAGAAGATGTTGGATTCACCTTAAGGGAGCACTCTGGATTGATTGGTTCTATTTTTTGAAAAAAAAATTGGCTGGCCATGATATTATCAGGAGTGTTTTCCAAAGCAGAGTTCAAAAGCATCAAGAATTTTCTATCTGGTCTCTCCAAAATTCAAATTTTGATCTTAGTACCATGACGGTGAACTTATGGCACATGTGCCACGGGTGGCACACAGAGCAATTTGTCAGGGCACGCAAGGTGTTGCCCTGTCAGCTGGCCAGCACGCATGTGCCCGCTGGCCAGGTGACTTCGGCCTTCTTTTGAGGCCATTTATTATAGAGAATCTTGAAGAAATCCAACATTCAGTGCGAAAAACCAGCCCTAAGGGCAAACCGAAAGTTCAAGAATGGAGTTCCGGTTTGCTCATAGGGCCGGTTTTAGCTCTCCAGAGCCTTCAGGGGCCTTCGGGAGGCTTTCCTAAAGGCTCCAGGGTGCAAAAAATGACCCTACAAGCAAACTGGAAATGACTTTCTGTTTGTCCATAGGGCCTGTTTTAGCCCTCTGGAGCCTTCAGGCGGCTTTCCTAAAGGCTCTGGAGGATGAATAATGGCTCTACGGACAAACCGGAAGTTAAATACATAGGCTTCCCTATATATCACATCACAACAACAAGGCAGATATTTAAAATATGGTTTTTATAGTTGTAATAAGAAATAATGAGCCACAGTTCAATAGGCATATCTAATGTTCTTTCAAAAGCATGCTTGACCCAAATATAGAAATAGCACAGCTGAAAGATTATTGCCATACTAGGGAGCTTACAATAAGGGATGTGGTGGCTCAATGGCTAAGATGATCAGCTTGTTGATCAGAAAGGCTTGCAGTTTGGTGGTTCAAATCCTTAGTGCTGTGTAACGGAGTGAGTTCCTGTTACTTGTCCCAGTTTCTGCCAACCTAGCAGTTTGAAAGCACGTAAAAATGCAAGTAGAAAAATAGGAACCACCTTCGGTGGGAATGTAACAGCATTCCGTGCCAACCACATGACCATGGAGATGTCTTCAGACAGTGCTTGCTCTTCAGCTTCGAAATGGAGATGAGCACCACCCCCTAGAGTTGGGGATGACTAGAACATATGTGCAAGGGGAACCTTTACCTTTACCTTTAGGGAGCTTACAAAGCCATCACGAAAACTCCTTGCTTTACCCCTCATCCCTCTACTGAGCATATGAACTACCAGTCAAGGTAAGAAGTACAGCAGAATGAGAGAGTAATGGATAAATGCTTCAAGACAATGGTAATGATAGCAGTGAGTGGCTGGGTTAACATTACATGTAATCCCTCACTTACAGCCATTCGTAGAGTGTCTGTTCAAAAATGCAACAGCACTGAAACTAAATGATTTATTATTGTTTTTCACATTTATGAGAGTTGCAGTATCTTCATGGTCATGTGATCAAATTTGGACATTTGGCAACTGTCATGTATTTGACAGTTGTCCTGGAAACATGTGGTGCCCTGGAGACATCTGATCACCTTTTGTGACCTTCCAAGCTGATTTCTGACAAGCAAAATCAATGGGGAAGCCAGATTCACTTAACAACCCTGATTTAACAACTGCACTGATTCACTTAAAAGCTACGCCAAGGAAGGTCATAAAATGGGGCAAAAGGTAATTTGATTAGCAATGGAAATTTTGGACTCAATTGTGGTTGTAAGTTGAGGACTACCTGTACCAAGAAAGCTGCAGAAGTATTATTACTTCTTAGGAACTATTTGCTGATGAAAACTGCTTAAGATCAAGACACACTGATCATAACTTAAAGACATTTTCTTTAATGATTATTCCTTAAATTGTTCTTCGACTACATAGAGGTCTGTTCCTATTTGCTTTTTTGTCAACAACAAAAAAGATGCAACACGGAACTAATATTTAGCCTGGCACCGAGGAAAAATCTTTATTAGATAGAAACCATTATACAATGTTTTTAATTGTCAAGCCACTGCCCACTGGAAATTAAACAAGAACCAATGGCTTGAGCATTTTCTTTGTTTCTAGTAATTATGAGGAACTGGCAGTAAAACCAGAAGAAGGCTACAAGATATTAAAGTCCAAATTGAGTGGAGGAAAACCACCCTACTTGGAACAACTTATATCCTCCGACATTACCTTAACTGCTTGGATCTGCACGCATATTACGAAAATACGTTACAACGTCCTAGGCCCCTGGGTGGGACCCGACTAGTAACCAATGCCAAATCCGGCGAAACAACTGGCCACTGTGATACAATTGTATAATAATAACAACAACAACAACAACAACAACAACACCCCCTCCGAGGAGCTTTACCTTGTCATGGTAGAGGGACTTGCACACTCTAATGATCCTAAGGGATATGCTGAACAGGTACAACCATATCAGACAGGTCTTAGGTGAAGGGCCAGACGAAAATTGCTCCACAACCCATACAAATATGGTAAATACGAAAAAAATGAAATTTATGCCAGCTGAACCGTCGCCCAGATTATCAAGGGTTCCGTTGTGATGCTATGGCTCCTGGGCATTCTGCGCAAAATGAGCTACAGGACTCAGCTGTTAGGCAACCAGGGCATGGAGCTGACAAGCTACTGGAAGAAAAAGTGAAAAAGCAAAAAATCTGGACTAGGGAAGAAAACATCTCTATTATGAAAGCTTACTATCAATTTGATCCAGCAAAACGTGGATTTCAAAAACGAATGTATCAGATTTGGAAGGTGAACCACACGGACTGTGATATCAGTGAACAAAGGCTAATGGACCAACGACATGTAATTCTAAGCCACAAATTTTCACTACAGCAGAATAGATAGATGAGGATAAAGAACAAGGAAGCACTGAAGAACAAACACCAACAGATATTGCTCAATTAGCTGATAAAATAAAGCATCAAATAGAAGATGCTGAAAGAACACGTTTGCCAAATCTGAACCAAGTGAACCGGAAAGAATTGAAAAAGGTACTTAAAAAGGTCAATGAGGTTGTGCAAACCATTCAAACCATTACATTAGCTGAAACAAACCAGCTGATGTATGTAGCAGCCTTCATAATCACCAAAGAATTGGGTTTGAAAATACAAGAGGCAAGAAGAGGAAGCCTAAATGGAAAATTCGGTAAACCAGTCAAACCATTACATTAGCTGAAACAAACCAGCTGATGTATGTAGCAGCCTTCATAACCACCAAAGAATTGGGTTTGAAAATACAAAAGAACCAAGAGGCAAGAAGAGGAAGCCTAAATGGAAATTTCGGTTGGAATTGAAGATCAAAAAATTTCATGGAGACTTGAGCAACTTGAAGAACCTAAGGTAAGGTCAGCTAAAGAACAAGCAGGTCAAAAGCAGCCTGGAAACAAGATACGATTTGGAGAATAAAGAGATTGTGATAGTAATTGAAGAGCTCCTCTGGAACGAGCTCCCTGTTGAGATCCGGACCCTTACTACCCTCCAGGCCTTCCGCAAAGCCACCAAGTCCTGGCTGTTCCAGCAGGCTGGGGGGAGCTGAGAAGCATCTACCTCCACAGAAATTGTGAATGTTGGTTTTGTTTTTAATATGTTGTCTTTGTCTCATTCCCCCTTTCCCTTGTCTTTTGTGAGCTGCCCGGAGTCCTCCGGGAGTGGGCGGCATACAAGACAAATAAATAAATAAATAATAAATAAATAAATAGCTGAAGCAGAGAGTTGTTGCCGTTGCTGAAAAGATTAAAAGATATGAAAACCAAGTAACTCAAATCAAGGAAAACTCACAGTTCAGAGCAAATCAGCACCAGTTTTATAAGAGCTTAGAAAGTGGAGGTGGAGTAACAACAAATGAAAAACCTGATAAAGAGAAAGTTCTGAAATTCTGGAAGAATTTGTGGGAAAACAACAAGAAGCCCAACAAAATTGCAAAATGGATCAGATTGAGGATTTTATTAAAGTACATAAAACGGAAGATGTGAAAATAACAAAAGAAATGATGCAAAGACAGTCAAGAAAAGTGAAAAACTGGAGTGCAACTGGACCAGATGAGTTACATGGCTTCTGGTTAAAGGCACTTACAAGTGTGCACAAAAGATTGGCAGCTGAAACGAACCAGATCTTAAAAAGACCTGAAAATGATGAATGGATGACAACTGGAAGGACATTTTTGATCCAAAAAGATAAAGAAAAAGGAAAGGATCCTGGAAACTATAGGTCAGTCACGTGTCATTGCAAACCAAATTTATGGATACTTGGAAAGAAATAACTTGCTTCCTGTAGATCAGAAGGGATGCTTCAAAAATTCAAGAGAAACAAAGGCCCAACTGCTGATTGACAAACTAATCCTAAAGAATTCAAAGAAAAGACGAACCAACCTGTTCATGGCTTGGATTGACTATAAGAAAGCGTTTGATTCAGTTCCCCATAGCTGGATCAAGAAATGCCTGAAAATCTTTGGCATCAGCAGCGACATACAAAAATTCATGGAAACTTCAATGAACCTCTGGAAAACGAAGCTTATAGCTAATGAAGAAGTACTGGGTGAAGTTGAAATTAAACGAGGCATTTTCCAGGGCGATTCCCTTTCACCCCTACTTTTTATACTCTCAATGCTACCACTGACAATCATTTTAAAGAAGATGAACTATGGATACGAACTTGCAAAGAAAGGACTGAAAATTTCGCACTTGGTGTACATGGATGATTTGAAGCTGTTTGGTAAAACAAAAGCTGAACTGAATTTATTAATTGAAAGCACAAAAGAATTTAGCCAAGACATTGGTATGCAGTTTGGAATTGACAAATGTGCAACAATGGCAAGCAAAGCAGGCAAGGTCATAGAAGATGATGGAATAGAACTTGAGAATGAAGAAATGATAAAGGCAGTAAAACCAGAAGAAGGCTACAAGTACTTGGGGATTTTAGAGGCCTCTGACTTAATGCATAATAAGGTCAAGAAATTAACTTCAACCAAGTACATTCGACAAATTTGCAAGATATTAAAGTCCAAATTGAGTGGATGAAACATCATAAAAGCCATAAATACCTGGGCTATACCTGTGATTCGATACTCTGCAGGAATAATTGACTGGACCCAGATGGAGTTGGACAATTTGGACAGAAAAATAAGGAAGCTTATGACAATGAATCATACTTTGCACCCTAAAAGTGATGTTGACCAATTATATCTACCAAGAACAGAGGGTGGTCAAGGACTCCTACAAGTAAAACAGACTGCGGAAGAAGAAAAACACAGCTTAAATGATTACATCCAGAAAAGTGAAGAACCAATGATTAAGGAAGTAAATAAAGGAGGCCTTTTAAAGACAACTAAGTCAAAAGCTGAATATAAGAAAGAAGTAATTGAGACGCGAGCTGAAAATTGGAAAAACAAAGCTATGCATAGCCAATACTTGAAAGTATTGAAGGCAAAGCTGACCAAAAGCTAACTTGGAACGGATTAAGATCAGGAGCACTGGAAAAAGAAACAGAAGGCTTTATTTTGGCAGCTCAAGAACAAGCCACAAACTGCATGAAGGCCAAAATTCAACATGTTACCACCAACAGCAAATATCGCCTCTGTAATGAGAAAGATGAGACAGTCGACCACTTGATCAGTGGGTGCAACAAAATTTCACAAAAGGACTACTTACAACACCATGACCAGAATGGCTAAGACCATTCACTGGAAATTGTGCCAAAAGTTTGGTTTTGAGTACAGCAAAAACCACTGGGAACATCAGATTCAGAAGGTTTTAGAGAATGAGAAAGTCAAGATCTTGTGGGACTTCAGAATTCAGACTGACAGGCACTTGGCCCACAATCAGTTAAAGAGCTTTCCAAAACGAAAAAAAAAAATTTGCACTTTGCAAACCTCCCCAAAATGGCCCGGGTTTTCTTTGGAAAAACTGGCCTGTTTTTTTTTTTCAAGTAAAAGGCGTAAATAGCCTGGGGGAAGTTGCAGAGTATTCCTGGGGGAGGGCAAAAATGAGCAAAAAAATGGCCCATTTTTTGCAAAAATGGGCCCATTTTTTGTAAAAACAAATTGCATGCATAGCCTTGTGGAGGCTTATAGAGTGCTGCTGGAGGCTAGGAGGGCAAAAACGGCCCATTTTTGTTCATTTCTGCCCTCCCCAACCCCAAGGAGGTCTCTGAAAGCCTCCATAAGCCTATGCACAGCCATTTTGGTGAAGGGGTGAGGCTTCGGGAGACAAAAAAATGCTGTATTCGATGTATAAGATGCACCCAGATTTTCAGCCTCTTTTTTGAGGAAAAAAGGTGTGTCTTATATTCTGAAAAATACGGTAGATCATTTGAGATGAGTACTCCAAGGTCCTTCACAGTGTGAGGGGTCGTCTACGAGATCATATTCACTCAGCTTGTATTTTGTGTTCTGATATTTTTCTGCCAATGTGTTGTTTGAGATTTGGAGTTGCCATTTTTTGACCATTCTGACACATAGTCAAGGTCTTTTTGTAGGGTAGCAGCATTGTCAGTGGTGCTGAATAGTTTTACATCATCACCAAAGAGAACGCAGTTGCTTATAATATGACCGCAAAGGTCATTTATGTAAAGTATAAAGAGTGTGGGTCCTAAAACACTACCTTGCGGGACACCGCTGTTAACAGGTACAGGGTTTGATAGAGTTTTTCCTATTTTGACTACTTGTTGCCTGTTTGATAGGAACACATCTATCCATTTAAATTGGCATTACTCAAACTTAGGTGCTATCAATTATACTACTCAGTTTTTCTTGATCCGAAGAGGAGTGGGTTAAATAAGAAAATAGAACATTTGGAATTGAGAAATAGCAAATGTACACCCAGATACAATGAAGAATAAGGCTGAAATTAGTAGGATCACCATGCTCTTTCAAAGACTGCCGGAAAAAAATTAATAGAAAAGAATGTGACTTTCTATGTCAATACAAGTTTCACTCCAAGTAAATGACATGTTTCAGCCAAGCTAGAGGTAACAATTTTGCCTTCCTTTGTGCTATTCCTCCCATCTTTTGGCACTAGCTGACTTTTGACGGTTTTCTGCATAGAGTCAATGTTCAAATTTCTCAACATGCAACTGAGCCTAAGAAAGAAATATTAATCAGGGTGGAAATGAAAGGTAAATGTTTCTATTTTTAATGAACCATCTCCACCACCACCAAAGCAATAAATAAATATCTGACAGCCTTCCAAAAATAAGAAATGTTGGATTTCTTTCAAGATTCTCTATAATAGAACAATCCTCCAGTGAGAAATCAAAAGTCTCCCACAGGGAAAACAGTCTGGAACGTGTGAAATTCATTGGCAATAATAATTGTCAATCAATATTGCTTTGAGTTCTGATTGAATGTTCTAATTCTCAGTATCTTTTTTTAGTTGAAAGCAGCTGCAAGGGGTACTTAAAGACCAAAATACCTCTGTGGGAGTTAAGTTTCACTGTATTCTTTATACCAGTTTCCTAGCTCATATTATTTGAGCCACATTAGTTGAAGGAAAAAAGTTAAAGATAGCCATGTTTCCCCCTCCATGTAGAATGCTCTAGACTGAAGTAAAGGGGCATGGAGAAAATAATTAATTATCTACCCCAGGATCACAGACAGTGGTGGGATTCAATTTTTTTTTACTACTGGTTATGTTGGTGTGGTTTGGCGGGTGTGATGTGACTTGGTGGGCATGGCAGAGGAAGGATATTGTAAAATCTCCATTCCCTCCCCATTTCAGGGGAAAGTTACTGCAAAATCCCAATTTCCTCCTGATCAGCTGGGAGTCAGGAGGCAGAGAATAGATGGGGGCGGGACAGGGTTTCAAATTTTTTAGAACCTATTCTGTAGGTGTAGCCTGTTTTGTGGGAGCGGCTCAGTGGTCATGTGACTGGTGGGAGTGTCTTGGCAGTCGTGTGACTGGGTGGGTGTGGCCAACTTGGAGAATGTGGTGAAATTCACTTAACAATGCTCTTGTTTAGCAACCAAAATTTTGGGCCCAATTGTGGTCATAGGTCAAGGACTATCTCTGCCTTCCTCTTCATGGCAGCCTTGTCCTAGTAAACTTCTTCTCCTTTCTGGCAATTTTCCTTTCTGTAAGATGCACCAAAATAATCCAGATGATATAAGGTTTCCTGCTGGGGCGGGGGTTGGACTAGATAACCTCCAAGATCCCTTCCAAGACTAGATTGTTGTGCTGTTTCAAAACATTTTCTAAAGCCATGTCTAGTGCCAGGATTAACAGTCCATCCTTCCTCTCCTTTCTCTTTCTCTCTCCCTTTCTTCCTCTTTCTTCTTTTCTCTTTCTTTTTTCTTTTTTTCTTCCTTCCTTCCTTTCTTTCTTTTTCTCGCTCTCTTTTTTTTCTTTCTTTCCTCTCTCTCTCTCACACATTTTAGGAATCACATCTAAAGGATCTCTAGAAGTCTTGTTCAAAACTATTTGTACTCTGTGACAAAAGCTCTAGCTCAGATTCGTTAACTTGACTACAATGATCCCATTTAGATAATCTAGGTTTTTTTTAATAGTGTGGAAATGAGCAAAACAATATAGTAGAGAAATAAAGGAAGGAAGGAAGGAAGGAAGGAAGGAAGGAAGAAGGTTGGAAGGAAGGAAAGAAAAGGTGTTCAGTTCTTAATATTTGAATGTATCTTCTTAATAAACATACTAGTAATAATGTATTAGAATATTTCCTTTCTCCCTCCCCGATCCCTCCCTTCCTAAAAATTATTTGGGGCCACATGCAATTCTTCCTTCTTCTACCTCCCTCTACTCTCCTTCCTTCCATCTCATTTCCAGCTCCTTCGTTTCCTTCCCTCCTTCCTCTTTAATGGGGGGGGGGGCAGCTGGACTTTGGGTTCTCACGGTCAGTTCCCCTAAAAATCCGCTGCTGGCACAAACCCACTTCTTCCTTCCCGATCTGCTGGGTGTCAAAGCCCAAGTGATTCTCCTGTTGATTTGTTCAACAAATCAATGGGGAAAGGGCGAGGGGGGAGGAGGTGAGTGGAAGCAGTGGATGGAGCCAGACGCACACCTTTGGAGACAAATAATTGGGAAGGGATTCACTCCCCACCACCTCCCGAATAGGCATGAGTGCATGCACACATTCTCCTCTTCTCTCTCCTCTCTCCCTTTCTCTTATACTGGATTGACTCCAAAATTCTTAAAATCTCCCCACCACCTCCAGAATAGGTGTGTGTGCATGCACACATTCTCCTCCCTCTCTCCCTTTCTCTTATACTGGATTTACTGGATCAGCACTTGAATCAGCTGTACCGTTTGACAGGGTAATTACTGGCCATCCCTTGAGGTGATTGACTTTGTATCCATATCTCCCTGAGGCTTTTCCTTCGGCTGGTAGAAGGAGAGAGTAGCCACATTGGCCACTCTCTTCCAGAAAACCCACTGGGACAAAAAAGGTGCCCTTTTGGCCAGGAAGAGATCAGCTGAGGATGTGGAACCATGTGTAAGCTGAGCAGAAGGAACAGCCCTTCCCCACTCCAGACCAACTTGTGTAAAGCAAGAGAGGCAGGTGGGTTGGCGCATGACTCAGCCCGGGAAAACGTAGAAGGTGCAGAATCAGCTATTCCAGAAGGCAAAAAGGCTTGGAGCTCTCTACGCGCACCTGTCAGCCAAAACCTCCGGGAGGCTTCTGCTGGTGGGGGGGGGGGGGGGCGATCAGAACAGAAATAAGTGCAGAAAATCAGCCTTTGCTGGCGGCTCAGCTCGTGTAGTGGTGGCTGGTTGGCTTGCTCCCCAATGGCTGTAATCTGCTCTAAAAGCTGAGCGGTGACTTTCCAGTAGAACAGACTAGGTTCCACGTGAGCCAAACGGTACTTGTTGATCACTCCCAGATGACAGCTGCTCCTCACCTATCTATTTTGCTACACTTAGCAAAGAGTTAGCCTAGATCGTAACATCGGACTGACGATCTGGGCCCTCGTTGGGTGGCTAATGTTAGACAGCCCCCTCTACAGCTGCCTCAATCCTTTCAATTTAGTAAGCCAATCAATGAATTTAAAATATCCAATGTCTCCCTGGGTTTTTTCCTTCAGCTGCGGAAAACGTAGAAAGCGCAGAATCAGCTCCCTCCATGCACTCACCAGCCAAAACCTCCCGGAAGCCTTCTGCTGGCAGGCAAGTGGGGGGGGGGGCTCCAAGCCTTCTTGCCTTCTGGCAGAGCTGATTCTGCACCTTCTACATTTTCCCAGACAGAGTCATGCGCTCGCCCGCCTATCTTGCCTTACACAAGTTGGTCTGGAGTGGGCCTTTCCTTCTGCTCAGCTTACACATGGTTCCACATCTGCAGCCTGATCTCTTCCTGGCCAAAAGGGCACCTTTTCAGTCCCAGCGGGGCTTCTGGAAGAGAGTGGCTGAAGCAGCTTTGCTCTCCTTCTGCCAGCTAAAGGAAAGGGAGATATTTATACAAAGTCAATCACCTCATGGCGTGGCCGCTGATTACCCTGTCAAGCGGCTACAGCTGATTCAAGTGCCGATCGGAACAGAGATAAGCACAGAAAATTGGCTTTTCCTTCAGCTGCCCAGGAAAACATAGAAGGTGCAGAATCAGCTCTGCCTAAAGGCAAAAAGGCTTGGAGCTCCCTCTGCACACCCACCAGCCAAAACCTTCCAGAAGGCTTCTGCTGGCAGGTGAGCGGGGGTAGGCCAGGGGAGTGACAGTTCCGGTATGGGCCCACTGGAAGCCCCAGTATGAGAAGGCACGCTAAATTCTTTCAACCGGTACAGGCGTACCGGACAGAACCGGCTGAAACCCACCTCTGGAGTGGGGCCAGTCGAGGTGGTATTTACCGGTTCTCCAAACTACTCAAAATTTCTGCTACTGGTTCTTCAGAACTGGTCAGAACCTACTGAATACCACCTCTGATCACAGATCAGCCTCATGATTTTAGATCCATGTACCTATTTTTAACTTTTGGGGGATCCAGACATATATTTCCCACTGTGCTCTAATATATTTCAAAATAGGGTAGCAGCAAATATTGAGAAATTTTAGGAATCAAGATAGAACAAATACATTTTGTGTGAATAGTTGAAAACCTTTGTACTGGTTTAGCTCATGACAAAAAAATGTTGGTTCCTAGAACGATATTCCCAGAATTCAATCTGCAGCATATTGTAGGAAGCCTCCCCCTCACCAGAATAAAATATTCTTAACATTTTAAAAAAAGCAGAATAGAATATTTTTCCTGGGGGAGCACACGAGAGACATCTTCTTAGAGGCAAAAAGCAGCCCCAGTCTTCCTGCCATAGGAAAACAGCCTCAAACAGAAACCTGAAGAGGCTAGTCTTTAGGTATGGAGATTTTGTATCCTTTCAGAAAGACTAGGCCACTCTACTCATAATCAATGAGCAACCAGAAACTCCAGATAAGCAACACAATAGGCAAGGAGACAAAGCTGATAAGATTAGCTTAGACAAACAGAACATCTAGGATTTGCATTTCTCTTTTTACCTGTAGAGCCAGCCATGACCCCTACATGATCCCCTAGGAATCTGGCAACAACCATTAAAATCTTGAAGGACGTCTTCTTGTATGGGAACAGGCATTTCAATCACAAAGCCCCCAAAGAACCTATAAAAGCCCACCTACTCTCAAACCCATTTTGTCAGCCACCCCAGAAATATTCTGTCACTGAAGTTTCTGGCTATCAGATAAATGGAGACTTCCTTTCCTGCAGCCTGCCCCCATTTTATTTCCAGCATCTTTCTCCTGGCTTGGAACCGGACTTGATTTTTCTTCCAATGCTATTTTAAAATAATTCAACTGTCGCAATGTGAATATTGGCTCATGATTGAGCAGATTTCAGCATTATGACATCTATTTTTTTAATGCTCCTTTAACTGAAGTCTCAAAATCCATCATCTGGAATTTGTAGTAAAATATACCAATTGAGCATTAAAGTTTAAAACTGAATTTTGAATTCCAGCAATGAATGCAGCTCAGAGTTATTCTGCATCAGAATTTACTCCTGTTACTAGTCCAGATTTTCTTCATTTCAGCAATATATTTTAGGCAGGAAAGAAATGATTTTGTTGCTATTATATGTAAAAACTAGGAATTGCTTGAAGATCTTATTAGAATCCCTATCTTCAACCATTCTGGAAGACAAGTTTTCAGAGTTCTTACTACATAACTTTTTTTTTACAGTATTATGACCTTTTAGGTTGTTTGCAGGCTTTTTAAACATTCCTTTTATTGTGATCAGCTCCCATGAAATAATATGTAAAAGAAGACTATTGTTTAAAAGGTGCCAGCACAATACTGTTTTGCAATCCCATTTCCTGAACCTTATCTTTTTAGCCCCAACACTTGAATACATAAGTACCTTAATTCTTGAACAGTTCTTTTTAGACACACACTCCTGGGGGACGGGGAGATTGACCATTATAATGGTATGTGGGAATGACTCTGGGAAACAGGGTGAAGGGAATAGTCAGATTAAAAAGTAAATTAGGTTGCTGCAGGAAAGTGGGTGGGTGGAAGGCTCAAAAGAGACTCTCTCTAGTTTCTTGGGCTATAAAGATGAAGGGATTAGCTGGGGACTTCCTGGGGGCGTGGCCTGTTGCCGAGGAGGGCTCCACCGAGCTCCTCAGAGATCTGGTCTGTATATCTAAATAAGATCATAGATAGCACCCCTTTTTGGCTAAGAAAGGGGCAGGGAGTAGCTCTGTAGGCTAGGGTCTATTCGTAAGCCACAGCCTTTTTCTTTTTTTGGCTGTGGATAGAGATTAGATCCAGCCGGAGCGGAGCTTTTATCTCCAGCCAGTTCTTCTCAGCTGCCTTTTTTTTTGGCAGCCCCAGACAGGCTAGCCCCCCCCCAGGACAAAACAAAGTTTTTTTCAAGCTAGAATTGATACGGGCGGGTCCCACCCCTGTGAGATTTATGTTTTTATTACTATCTTAAATACCAGCACCATTTGTCTTAGAGACTTCTTTGTCTAAATGGATTTCAAAATGGCGATTTCTCTCCGTGGATGATTGATAGTGGATATACTTAGCCGGTTTTACCTTCCTGCAGACCGCTCCTTAACAAAATAAACTCTTCTTCTTTGGAAACAGAGGGGAGCAAAGCGCTGCTTACTTGTGTATTTATTATGGCACCCAGGTCAAAGAAGCGCCTTGCTACAAATGTGTCTAAAGAATTTAAAGAATTTTTACTGGAACCACAGCCTTTGTCTCCTATGCCTTCTACTGGAGAACTTTTAACACAGGAATATTTCTTTAAAATGTTTAATGATTTTAAACAAGAAATTAAGGAATTTGTATTGGAACTATATGATGATTTAAAGTCTAAAGTTAATCAAATGAAGGCGAACATGTTTGCAGCCGTGTCTGCCCTGTCAGATTATTCTGCTGAAATAGAGAACAAATTGGAAAGTTTGGAGAAGGCTAATTTTAATTTGACTACCAATATTCAAATTTTACAACAAAAAATTAGAGACACTGAACAACAGCTTATGATGATAAATTTTAATAGGAAGGCATTTGCAATAAGAGTCAGAGGATTCCGTGAAAAGGAGCAAGAGAATCTGAAACAGACCTTTGCTGAAGCCTTCAGCCATGCGGTGGGAAGCCCGGGATTTGTTGGGGGTGGGTGGGGGGGTGTTAACATAGTCTTAATAAGAACAAGAATGTATTTATATACGGTGGTTCTTTTTTTTCTTTTTTTTTTTTTCCTTGGTTCATTTTACTTTTATCAGATCAAACAACACTTGAATAAAGGCATACACCAAGGAGGGAAGTAGAGGGAAAGAAGAGGGAGGAGTAAGGAAGGAGTAAGGGGAATGTAAGGAGGGTGTCCGGGGAGTAAGGGGAGAAGGAAGGTTTGAGGGGAAAGGGAAGTAGGAGGGGAGTGTTAGAGGGAGAAAGGAAAGTTGGAGGGGGTAGATGGGGTGTATGGAGGATGGAAGGGTTAGGTGGGGTTGTGAATGATGAGTTGTGTTTCCTTTTTTTGTTCGTTTTATCTCCTTTTTTTTTTCTTTTCTTATAGTAAATACCCTGTATATAAGTGATTGCAAATGGAATGTGAAAAATGAATAAAATATATTTTAAAAAAAAAAAAAGATGAAGGGGAGCAAAATATATTTTCAAGTTTGCAAGATTTTCTTCATATAACCTTCAAATAAAGTATAACTTTTTCCGGCACTATTTCCTGTTGTGGCCCAGCAGGTGCCGTTGGAGCGCCCACCATACTCCGACAGCGAGGGGCCCTCTGAGTTGGCTCTGGAGGATGTGGAAGACCCTGGACAGGGTTCCGACTCCGAGCAGGACACAGAGAGGCTGGTTGGCCATCAGGAGGCACCTGAGCCTTGGACTAGTGGGGAGGAGGCAAGGGAGAGTGAGCCGGAGGCCAGTAGTGAGTTGTTCCTGGATGCACGCCATAGAAGAGCTACTAGGCGTCAGGAACAATTATGCAATTACAGGAGGTAATTGTACTCAGCTGGTGGTCATTAGGCTCCTCTCCAGACTATAAAAAGCTACTTGAGCACACGCCCCTCTTTGCACAAGTCAATGCCAGATTGAATGTTGGAGGACGTTACTGTGAGCTTGGCAGGCTGGATTGCTGCCTGAGTTTGTCTGCGTTGCTGCCAAGGTCCTTATCTGTTTGTTATGCTTGGCTTTCAGCCACCAAGGTTTTGGTTTCTTGCTATTAAAGTACATTCCAGTTAAGCTTGTCTCGGCAGTCATTACTGGACAGAGGGGGGGGGGGGGTAAGAACAATTTCCTGTCTGATTTAACTTGCAAGGCTGACAAGCATGTACTGAATGGATTAGTGGTTACTTCTCATCAAATTAATAATTTATAAACTGGCATTCTTAGTTATTTTAGCACAGTGTTTCTCAAACCTGGGAATTTTAAGACATATGGACTTCAATTACAGATTCTGGGAGTCCTAAAGATGCCCTTTAAGATACCAGGTTTGAGAAATATTGTTAGCATCTCAGATTTGAATGGCTGCTCTAGTTCATAGGTCTGTTTTAATTAAAGAAAATCTGTAAGCAATGAGTTCTACTTTATTATCCATGCATTTACATGGTCAATCTGCTTTAACTTTTCTGGGGTGAAACTAGTAAAGAGCTTTGTCAATCCCAGAATAAGGCCTAGAGGGCTGCTGATTACCGTTCATGGCCAAAGCAGCTTGGAAACTTTTCTTCCTGCTTTTTTTATAATTAGAATAGAATAACAGAGTTGGAAGGGATCTTGGAGGTCTTCTAGTCCAACCCCTGCCTAGGCAGGAAACCCTATACCATTTCAGACAAATGGTTATCCAACATCTTAAAAATTGAAATGTAGTACAAATACAGATATTAGCTTGTGCGAACCAAGATATTTATTTCATCCTACTATAAAGCATTTGCAGATTAATACAATACAATACATTAGCAGAGTTGGAAGGGACCATGAAGGTCTAACCCCCTGCCTAGGCAGGAAACCCTATACTATTCCAGACAATTGGCTACCCAACATCTTCTTAAAGACTTCCAGTGTTGGGCCATTCACAACTTCTGGAGGCAAGTTGTTCCACTGATTAATTGTTCTAACTGTCAGGAAATTTCTCCTCAGTTCTAAGTTGCTTCTCTCCTTGATTAGTTTCCACCCATTGCTTCTTGTTCTACCCTGAGGTGCTTTGGGGAATAGTTTGACTCCCTATTCTTTGTGGCAACCCCTGAGATATTGGAACACTTTTATCATGTCACCCCTACTTCTTCTTTTCATCAGAATAGACATACCCAGTTCCTGCAACCATTCTTTATATGGTCTAGCCTCCAGTCCCCTACACATCTTCATTGATCTTCACTGCACTCTTTCTAGAGTCTCCACATCTTTTTTACATTGTGGCGACCAAAACTGAATGCAGTAGTCCAAGTGTGTCCTTACCAACTTTGCTTTCTCGTGCTTTGGAAAACCAATAAATAAATGGATTTGACTTTGCTGCTAAAATTCCAGTTGAGGGGCATAATTACTGGTCAAATGATATGCTAATGATAACCTCATTTATGAAATTAGATTGGTCATGTATTCTGTCCTACCTCACAGCACTGTAAAAATAATTTGCAAAATAAAGGACGTTGCACACTAAGCAGGCTGTATGGAAGATTAATGCAGTAATAACTATTTTTGGCATTAGATTTTTTTGGTAATATTCCTCAGTCTGACTCCGGATCATCTTTTCCTTAAACACAACCTGTCAAAGTGCTTAATTATGTTTTTCTTCCTTAGCAATGCTAATTATATCTTTCAGTACATAAAGTAAAATCACTATGCCAGCTGATATTTCCTGCGCATCAGCACCTGTTTCTGAACCTATAGGATTATTTTCAATCACCTTTTGACCATCACTGCTCATTCTTAATGCATTATGTGTAAACAAGAAGGCATGAAAGTAATGAGTGTATCAGTTACTGAATATGGGTGCCTTGTCCCATTCATTCTTTGTAAGCCAGTATAACTGTAATTCAGGAAATGAGATGAAAGTGAGAAATTCTAAGCCCTCAATCTGTTATTATGGATCATAGTTCAAAGTAAAAGTGAACACTTTCATGTAGACTATATTCTATTGAATAATGATTTTTTTTTTAAAGAATCATGAAATTCCTGTGACACTGTGCATATTTATTGTGGCATGAAGTTTTACGACTTTAAGTTTTACACTTCATCAAATGAATATTTGTTTGAGATTTCCAGTCGATCCCATCTTTAAAACTGCCTTTGAAATGTCAGTGGAAAATCTGGGTAATGACATGAGATCTGCAAAACAAAGTTGCCAGCAACTGGGGAAAAAACAGACAAGCTCTGCAGAATGACAGCACCACAAAGGGACCCCACACACACACACTTTCAATGAAAATGGTATGAAGCCCACAAATGAGTTAATACAGCTTTTCAAATCAGCCAACATTGTGAAATGAGAGATGTTCTGAGCTTTGGCTTTAGAAGTGGAGGTACCTTCACATAGAGCACGGGTGTCAAACTCAATTTCATTGAGGGCTGCATTGGGGTTTTGATTGACCTTGGGGGTGTGTGGCCATAGGGTGTGGCCAGTTCGATGTGACTCCTGTCAGGGGTGCCTGTGGTGGCCCGAGTGCTCTGCCAGACAAAATGGGCTCCCAAGCTTGGTTTTCAGCTGCCACTGCCTCCTGCAACCCTCTGCCAGTAAAAATGGAGCACATGACCCTCCCGATCTCCGTTTTCACTGGCAGAGAGTTGCAGGAGGCCGTGGCAGTCGAAAACAGAGCTTGGGAATCTGTTTTCTCTGGTAGAAGCACCGCGGGCCAGTACTTTGCTGTTTCCAGGGCAGCCCCATGGGCCAGATCTAAGTGCCCTGCAGGCCATATCTGGCCCCTGAGCCTTGAGTTTGAGACCCCGAACATAGAGACACCCAAGGTTTCCCAAAGAAATACTACAAAACTAGGGAAGAGATAGAGCCTACCACATTCTCCAGTGTTTCTCAACTTCACCAAGTTTCAGATGTGTAGCCTTCAACTCCAATTTCAGCTCCCAGATTCTCCCACCCAAGCATTCCTCAAAGGAAGTCCATACTGCTTGTATTGAAATAAAATTTTCATTAGCATCCACATCTTTTTTTCCTTCAAATTCTTACAACAGACTCATAGGATGGTTTTCACTGGAAGTGGGGTAGAATGAATTTAACTTCCCCTCCTATCCAATATGGATGTGATGATAACACTAAAATTATCCATCTCTGTTGACATTTTTAAAAAAACCAAACACATCGTTGTATACTTGAGACATTTTTGAGCTGAGTTTTAAATTGACCATCATCGAAAATCTTAAACGATGCAACCATATTTTATTCAGAATGAGATGTCCCACATCTTATTTAAGACACTATACTTAGTCCAAGTTTCTATAATACTGACTTCTTTTCCTCCATGTTAACTGTTATGTAGAAATAGTTATTAAGAATAAATAATAAAGGGGTCTAATTCTATTTTTTTTTAAAAAACCTAAGTGGTAATTAATTGAATAAGAATGGATACAAGGCATTATTTCACTAATCATTATTTTAAAGGAAATATGTCCCCCTTAACAGCATGTTCTCAACAACAGTTGATAAGAAAAGGTAAGAGTTTTCAGGTTTACAACCTTTCTTATTTCTTCATACAAATATTAACTTGCCTCTTCCTCATTTACTTTTCCAGCAACAGAGTTCCCCTTAGTCTGGAATGCTAGCTTCATGTCACGATTAAATCAACACAGTTCTCAAGAGCTCTTAGAGCTAAGGCTCCAATTAGATAAAAACATAGCCTTGATGTAGTCAGCTTTCTCCAGCTCTGTAAGCACCTAATGAAAGACAGGAGGCGAAAAATGCCAAATTGCTGGCACATCATGAAGTTCATTTTGCTTCCATTTATGCCAATTTCAGCTGGAGGCAATGACATTATCAACCACCTCTAGCTGGACTTGATAGAGTTTATGCCATATTAAATGCAACAGCATATTTTTTGACAATGAATAATTTTCTGCCCAATTTGTGTGGATACCCAGCTCTGGCTGTTTATTGCCGGTATATTGTTTTACAAAATTCTGGAAGAAAACAGACTACTTCACACAAACCTTTTGTTGGTTTTTGTTGGCCTGATGTTGAGTTTACATAGCACTGTCCACTGCAGGATTTCTTCTGTATTCTTCAGGACAATATATTTCAGGTAGAAGGATAAAAAGAAACTGATTGTTAGAAAAGATACTTTTTGGCACATTTTTCTTTCAAATGGAAGATGGTGCTTAAAATACTCAGTTATTTCCCATCAAAGGAAAGGTTTTTCCATTTAAAGGGAAGAAGCTGCAGAAGAGAATACCCATAGCTCAAAAACTCTTGCCCATTCATTAAACCCCCCTTCTTATATATATTAAATGAGACACGGTCCTTTACCACCAATTATCTCACTGGAATAAATTTTCTTGCTGTATCCAATGTTCCCTTGGGATCTAATTACAATCTTACAAAGTCAGAGTGGTTCTAATCATACTGCATAAAGTTAATTATATGATTTCACCAAAAAGGCAAATGTTGCAAGTCACAGATATGCCAAAACTTTGCTCCAATAACCAAGAGGGGAAAACAAGGTAGCTTTTTATATAGGTTGCAAGAGATCAGGCATCATAAATAGCAAGAGAAACCATCTAAGAACAATCCATTTTATGGTTTCCACTCAAGAGATGTCAGTCTGTATTCTAAGTTAGATCAGAAAAAAGGGATTGCAAAAAAATATCTTGCTGTTAAATCCTATATTTTATCATGTAACTGACAGGCATCCTGTTCACTTACCCTAAACTTGCAGAACTTTGGCCTAGTGGGGTGTGCCTTATTTAAAAATATACAAGCAAATAGAAAATAAACAGAAAATAATGACCACCATTCTATTCAGTCTTCTTTCATTTCCAGATAAATGCCAGGAATAACAGTTGGGAGTTGTTCAATATCTGCCACCACATTCATAACACATTCAAGCAAGGGAAGCCCCCTGAAATCCACAAGGAAAGCCAATGTGCCTTATCTAACCAAATGTAGGCAGGATAAATTTAGTGCAAATGGAATAGTTAACTCTAACCAGGAAAAGGTAGCATATTTAGTAAATGAAGGTAGGAAAAGGCATTATGCAAATACTAGATTGTATCAGAATAATGGCTGGTTCAAGGTGGAAGGAGACCAGCTAAAGAAGAATATTTGTAGTGCAGAGTTGAAATGAAGTTGGTTGTTTTCTTGCAGATGTTTCATTATCCAAATTAGATAACATAATCTGTGCTAATCATAAAGCTCTCTAATAATAAAACAATAAGAAATTATTTTACCAAGAGCCAGTTGAAACTTAGCAGTCAACATTTGTAATGTAGCTGGTTCCACAATTTCTGGAAGGCTTGATTCAGTGGTGGGTTTCAAAAAATTTTAGACCCTCTTCTGTAGGTGTGGCCTGCTTTGTGGGAATGGCTTGCTGGCCATGTGACTAGGTGGGAGTGGCTTGCCAGCCATGTGACTGGATGGGAGTAGCTTGGCAGTCATATGACTGGGTGGGTGTGGCCAACTTGTAAAATGTAGTGAAACTCCTTAACAATGCTTTTGCTTAGCAACCAAAATGTTGGCTCAGAAACTCTGGCATTTAAAGCACGCAAGTCTTAAAGCTGTCAAGTTACAAGACTCTTGCTCCCCTAACCCTTTAGGAAAAAAACCCTAGGAGTGTTCAAACTTGACAGCTTTAAGACTTGTGGACCTCAACTCCCAGAATTCCTCCTCCAGTCATGTTGGCTCAGAAACTCTGGCATTTGAAGCATGCAAGTCTTAAAGCTGTCAAGTTATAACACCCTTGCACCCCTTAACCTTTATAAAAAAAAACCCCAGGGGTGTTCAAACCTGACAGCTTTAAGACTTGTGGACTTCAACTCCCAGAATTCCTCCTCTCACTCTTCATCTTGATGATATTGCTGCAGCTGCCAGATGCAGACGGATGGAGGTAGCCATATCTTCAGCATGGAGTAGAGGCATAGAGTAGATTTTTTTTATTTTTCTCAGCTGCTACTAAACAAAAATGAACTTCTTCTTACACACAAACATGTTCAGGTACAGCCAGGAGCTTAACAACAGCAACAAAATTCTGTTGGTACATATAATAACTTTACTCCTAAAGTTTTAAGAGGTTGGAGAGAGGAAAAGTATGATTTTAATTCAGATTGTTTGTTTCATCAGAATAAAGATTTGCCCTGTTTTCATGAGAGAAATCCCTAAATCACTCCCACCTGTGATGTATCAAGGAAAAGTAGAATTCTAAGCATTAAACATGTAGCCATAACATGTTATTTGGTTACAGAGAAAAGAGACTTTGCATGATTTACAATACATAGAATGAGTCAAGATGCCGATAATAATAACAACAAAAAGTGGCTGTGATGACAATATAGTGTCACTGACTCTGAACCAAGATGACATGCTGAATTGAAATCTGAAGTAAGGAAACCATTTTTAGTTTAAATACGGTAGATTCCATTAATCTATGGTATTTGGTTTTTCCTTTTCTTCCTTTTGGGACTTAACAAAAAATCATTACTATAGGGAACTTCTAATTTTTCAGGCTGTTTCTGTTGTGATAGATCTCCCAATAAATACCAAAAATATTGTATACATATAAGTTATGGAAAGCATCTTTTGATCACAGAATATATCTATTGAATACAAGTATATCAAGTATAGGTTAAACATGAATTGAAAAACATCTAATTCAAATGTATAAGCTGTGAATTTATTATATAATCACAGGCAAACATTGCACTTATGCCTAAGTCCTCTACCCACCCACATTATAAGACAGATAAAACTATCTTAGCTGGCTGTTGTAAATATTACTCTGCTAATTCAACAAGAAATGCTACTGCATGAATCCTTAATGCAGAATGCAGCTAAAAGTGATTTTAGCAATTTTCTTCCCAAGTTAATTCAAAATGTATATCCAAATGTTCCTCTATTTTTTCCCCAAGCACTAGGGAGGATGATATTCAAAACCAGACACTTTTGCTGTTTGTTTGTGTGTGTGTGTGTGTGTGTGTGTGTGTGTCTCTGTTTGTGTGTATTTCTGTGTGTGTGTGTGTGTGTGTGTGTGTTTGCTTCTGGTCTCCAGAAAGGATTTCACCTGTTTTTCAAATTTTGGTCCCATTCACATCTCCCTTGGGATTCATCAGGCTGTTTAAGTAGTAAAGTCAACTGAGTATTTATCCTGTGCAAACACATCTCTTTTCTCTGTGATCAGAGGACAAGTAATTCTTCTCTTGCCAAAAGCTACATAGCAGGTTCCAAATATTAATAGCTGGGAAATGAGGAATTCAACAATGTGAGAGGAAATATTGGCACCATTATATGAAGAAATCATGATCCTTTGTGGCAGGAAAAACATTTAAAAACAGTGTGGGAAAGAATGGCCACAGCTGGCCAGTTGCTACCTCTTTCTTTTTCCTCTTTCCTCCATCACTCAGTCGCTCACTCTTTTGCCCGCCCAGGCCTCCCCGGTGCCGCTCTGGCTACCTCTGTCTGTCTGCACCTGGCAGCTGCGGCAACATCATCAAAATGAGCGAGAGGGAAGAACCTGGCAGGGCACCGAGGCCTTTTCACTCCCACTTCCGAGGCCTTTTCACTCCCACTCCCACTCCCACTCCCGGGTGCGGATGGACGGAGGTAGCCAGAGCAGCTCCCGGTGCCATCCCCACCCCCACGCCTATCCTTGCTAATGGCCAGGCATCTTAAGAAAGTCTGGGGACCTTGCAAAGGCCTTGCAAGGTCCCTGAACTTGCCAAAGATGCCAGCCATGCCGCGTAAGCTCCCTCCGCCATCCCCACCCCTGTGCCCATGCTTACTGGTGGCCAGGCATCTTAGGCAAGTCCAGGGACCTTGCAAAGGCCCTGCAAGGTCCCTGAACTTGCCAAAGATGCCAGTCATGCTGTGTAAGCTTCCAATGCCATCCCCACCCCCATGCCTGTGCTTGCTGGCGGCCATGCAGCCCTGCACTATAAGTGAGTCTGGGGTCCTTGCAAGGCCGTAAAAGGTCACCGGACTCTCTTATAGTGCAGGGCCGTGGCAGGCCGCTCCAGCTGGCCTGCCGCGCCAGTTGGGGCCGGTTACACTGGTGGAACCAGTTCTAAACAGCACACTAGATTTTTGGAACCTCTTCTAGCGAACCGGTTAGAACCAGCAAGAACCCACCCCTGGCTTGACTAGACTCTTAAGAGGCGATCATCAGACCCTAGGCATATTTTTGCAAAGCCAAGGAGATATATACCCATCTGGAAAAGAATGACAAAACTATATCCACTTTCTGGAAGAGCCTTGTCTTTTCACAGAAGACGAAGCCAGAAGTTTATCCTCATCAGAAACTCCACCTGCACCCAGAACATCTGAATGCTATGTGGCCTCAGAACTCTTCCCAATGAGTGACATTGGCTTGGGTAAATAGCATTTGTATAGTTGCTAGCCTAGATTGGCTTTTCTCATTTTCAAATTGTACAGAATGATGCAACCATATTAAAGAAATAAAATAAGTCATGTAATCTTGATTGGGATTCAGATCTGCTCCCCGCCGCCACCCCAAACTGTCATTTATACACAAAAATGTTTTTTTCAATAAAGGAACACATAACAAGTGTATGATTTGATTTGGATGAACAAGACTAATTTTCATTCAAATTGCAAAGAGGATATTTCTTTTTCCTAGAAGTGTGAAATTACACTTTTGTCTTTCACTCATATGTCATGTTTGCATGACATATTCTATCAATTTGGCAGATTTCTTCCTATCTTTAACCAACATTTTCTGGCTTTCATTAAACACATCAGTTGAACCAGAGGTTAGTTGCAAATCCCAGCACTACCAGTTCACTCGTGCCTGCTTGCGTGTGCACGCAACTCTTCTGCGCATGTGCAGAAGCATCTGGGTGGGTGGGTGGAGCCTTCTGCTGCCACTACTACTAGTTCACCCAATACATGACAAACTGGGAGCAACCCACCTCTGAGTTGAACCTCAGTAGAAAAGAAATGTGGAATATTTAATTTTTAATATATTAAAAATAATATCACATACTATCTAAAGACCTTTAGAATTACTTACATAGAATGCCTAATGCATGTTTCCACCATCCTTACATCCAAGTTTACTATTCATTCAGAATTAAGTTCCACTTAATTCATTGGTAAATATGCTTAGGATTGCAATTCCAAATTCCAAAATAGGACACATAAATATTTTAAATTGCAAATATTATCCCAGGTTTAGCACAGGGGGATTATAGAAAATGGAGCAATGGAAAAATCACAGTAATGTAATGCCATCAGCTTCTTAAACAATTCATGCTTTTCACAGAGCAATTCTGATTACACTATAAGGTGAAATGAATGAAAACTGTCAGAAATGTGTGTAGGTGTGCGGTAGCCAGGCAGCTGGGAGTTTTATGTGACTGATGTGACGATAAGCAGCTATGTTTAAAGCAAGATAAATGAAGAGAAGGGATTTATTATATTTGAAAAGGAGCTTGCAAAGATGTTATAATAATATGCCTCTCTCCTTTTGGAGATAATTTGTCCAGATGTTTTATTATGAATACCTTTGTCAAAGAAACTTAATGGCACCATTTATCACGATGTAGTTTTAATATCTGCACTCCAGGCTCCTTTTGCATCATCTTTCCAGAGTTTTTTTTTTAATTTCCTACGTATAGATTGTTCATTGGTTCCCCTTTTCTTTTGCCTCTTTAAACATAAGAATAAAGGGGGGAGGGTGTTCAGCAACCTATTTTCCAGAGTAGCCAAGTAGAGGTTATGCAGAGAAAAGTGTAATAACCTTTTCCTTTTTGCAGATAAGATGACCATCCAAACATTGTTAAAAAGGCAATCTGAAATTTATGAAATATATAAAAAAATTACTCTGAATAAAATATAAAATTTAACATAGTTGGGAAAACCTTTATGAAGAACATTTGGTAGTTACTCAGTCTACTTATTGTTGTTCCATCAACTTTAGATTGCCAACTATCCCTAGTTATGATCCATTCTTTTTAAAGTAGATTAAACAGATGTTTACATAAACCATATCTTCAGTTAAAATATCGTGTTATGCAAAGCAAAACACACCCATCTTTACAGAGACCCCATAAAGTTGCAGTAAAATTCTTTCCCATGAAGGTGATATAAAAGAAAATCATACAATTATCAAAGAAAGCCACCAAGTGAGGTATGGAGAGGTATGGTGAACCAAAGATGGCTTTTCTAAAGTGATGCCAACAATTGTGGCAAGGACCAAGGAACCAGTGAATAAACCGATTCCTTGGATCTGTTTGGATAAGAAGAGAATAGGAAATTGCTCACATTCTTTCCAGATGTGAGGCTGTAGAACAACAGTTTTCCATGGGATTGAATGCAGGGAGATTATGGGATTAGCCATCTTGCTCACAACCGCAGGGAAGCAGCAATTCCCAAACTTTGCAGGCTGGCAGGGAGAAGGGATGATTCTGCACAAGTGGCAGACATATATGCATGCGTGCACAGCTCCATTTGCACAAGAGGCAGGCACCCAAACCCACTGCTTGCACAAGTGGATCTGTGCACATAGATGTGCTCACCCACTGCTTCCATGCCAGGTTCCAAACAGGCGACAGCCTGACACTGGTCTGTGGCCCAGGGGTTGGGGCAGAGGTGGATTGCTACGGGTTCACCCAGGTTCGGGAAAACCCATAGCTAATGTTATGGCCGGTTTGGAGAACCTCCAAATCCCACCCCTGGCTGGCCCTGCCCACCATGCCCACCCCATCCCAGCCCACTCCTCCCAGGAGTCTCTATGCAGCCCGTTTTGGATGCGAGGTAAGTGCAGGGCCCACATTGAGGCTTGGGGAGGGGGGAAAATGGGCTCCTGGAAGTTTCAGAAGGCTGGAAATGGACCTGTTTCCACCTCCGGAGGGCCTTCAGAGCCTAGGGGAGGCAGTTTTCGCCCTCCAGAGGCTCAGGGAAATCCTCCAGAGCCTGTGAAAGGCAAAAACAACACCCCACCCCCACCCCATGGTGCAGGAGGCACACTAGGCCATGCCCACCATGGTCACACCCACCCAACAACCGGGCAGAGAACCCATTGCTGAAATTTTTGAAGCCCACCCCTAGGCTAGGGACCCCTGTTTTGAAGGACATTAAGTTTGCAAACCTTACTTATTAGTGTCCTAAAGCTTTTAGACACTTTCAGATTGATAAATTTGAAAAATCCTCATTGGGTCAGTTTATCTTCAATTCTGAAGAAAAAGAAAATAAAAATTAGTTATAAGCTTAAGAACTTTTTAAAAATGTTAAATAGGATTTTGCTCTAAGGAAGTTATAAAAATATTAAAGCTCCTGATAAATTTGTAGTACTGAGTTTTACTATAAGATTTTGGAATTAACTACAAAACTAAAAAGCCTCTGCATGGGAAAACAAACTAAGTTTGACTCTCCTGTCATGTCGTGACAAAAGATAAGTGGTGAATTTAGAAACTGGAAACTAGAGGGGACTAAAGATTTTAAGCAACAGAAAATAAAACACAAACCAGGACTTATAAATGAAACAAAGCATTATAATGTCAGAAATATTAAAGGAGATCTTTGAAGTATGGAGCCAGAAATTAATAAGTATAATGTCAACTCTGTCAATAATGTCGTCTGCTTCTGTATCAAAAAGATGTTGATGAAGGAATGACAGATGAGGAACAAATTTATCTGACAAGGCAAGAAAAGTGCCAAATGTTTAACTATAAATGATAGCCACCAAGCAGCTCAGACTGGGCTGCTCTAAGCAATATCTTCTCCATAAGAGTGACAGTGATCTTTGTCCTAACCATCATAACATGTAACTATTTAGGACAGTGGTGGGTTTCCATTTTTTTACTACTAGTTTGCATGTGCAGGGTGAGTAGGTGGAGCCTCCCGCTGCCGCCACTACCAGTACGCCCGATTCAGGCCGAACCAGGAGCAACCCACCTCTGATTTAGGAGCATTATGAGGCAGAAGAAAACATATCTAATTCTTCTTTCCCTGTATGAGATGGAAAGTGGCAAGTTATGTGGAGAGGACTAGGAGTCCCAAGCTTCAAGAAGGAGGATAGAATCCTCCTATTTCTAACGCAATGTTTACACATGGTGCCATGTTTTTTTTTAAGGAAAAGAAGCCACAAACAAATATGTCCTTTGATCTGCTCATCATAATGAACGAGATACTTTTTTTATTCAGCATATTATGGGGAATGCCTATTATATGCAATTCTATCTTGATAGAATTAAGTCAAGCTTGTGAAGTTGTTTTGCTTCATGGCCATTGTTTGTTTATTTAGGTTATTTGTCCTGGTGAAGGATTGTAGTTTTCTGGGATCTCAAGCAAAGCCCTTTCCCTGTTACCTACCATGTGAATTTCTAAGGTGGTAATAGCAGGGAGTGAACTCTGGACCTTTGGCATACAAAGCATGTGCTCGGCCACTGAACTACGGCTCTCCCCAGTGAGAGCATGTGTGCTTACATTTTCATAAAGTTTGACATTTGTTGGTGCAAAACACTGCCCAGGGAATGTATGTGCATAAAAAATTGCTGCAAGCATGATAGAGTGCCACATACAAAAAGATTCCAACTTCTTAGAATGATTTTCTTTATAGTGCTTCAGAGCAAGGTGTCATTCTATTATTGTAATTGGGGCTCACTCCTGGAATAATATACTAGTCCAAATTAATGACAACCATAACTTGACCCTTTCCATATCCAATCATCTCCTTGTGGCCATTAGTAGGTCTTTGTACAGAAGGAATGATGGATTTGGGCATGTTACAAAGTAATATGGTACCTGTTAGAATATTCATGACTGGGAGAGACAAGGTAACAAGGTCAGCCAATGAATAGGCATAGCAACGAAGTCAGCCAATGGGAGCTTAAACAGATCTGATTCTGTGCTGAGAATCAAAACTGAAACTATCCTGTTTGCTCTGAACTCTGAAATGAAACTGTTCTCTCCTGCTTGTGTTCTGCTTGTAACTTCTACCACATTGAAAGAATCTACTATTGGTATTGTACATTTATTCATATGTTTTTATGTATACAAAGAACTTAATGAATCCAGCCCCATCAGTTATCTGTGTGTGCTTTCTGGATTTGATTTTTCTGCAAACTCTGACAATACCTTAGTTTACCTTTTCCTGCCACCCATGTCATTGTCATGAGTACCAGCTGCAAGAACCAAAAAGTAAAATCATAATTAAAGAACCCTCTCTTTGATATTATGAAAATTTGCAACATCATGAGAGACCATTGATCACCTTTCCTTTTCATTTTAAAAAGTGAGCGACCTTTAATAATAGTTTGTTCCGCAACTGGCCAAAAATAGAGATGCCATTTCAACATCAAACTACCCAATGTGCAAATATATACCAGGAACTGCTGAAGCTGAATGTACATAATAAGCTACTGGTATTTCTGACCCTATCATTGCAAGCAATAGAAAAAGAGAGTATAAATAAGCAATCCTTTTTAAGTGAGTATTGTGTTTTTCTCTCTCTCTTCATTGCACAGCATGCATTGGGATTTAGAACTGTACTATAGGGGAAAACTAGACCTTTGTATGGGAATCATACTACTGCAATACGACATCTGAATTGTTTATTTTAATATGATTTAACATGCCTGATTCTACTTTTCTGGAGATGATGCCGCCTTTTAACAAGATGCTATTTTAATGCACCATAGTACAATGATAGCAAATTAGGAGGACATGGTTTCCAATAGCCACAGCAAGAGAAAACTATTTTGTGTAATGCTTTATAATAGAGTGTTAAGAGCATCAAAGTAAGGTTTGGAAAGGAAAGTGGCGGGTGGGGAGAGATGGAGTTCTGGTTCTTTCATTTGCATAATGCATGTCATGGAGAAAATCAATTCCATCTCATTGTAAATGGAATGTGCATCGCATATATGTGATTGGCTGTCAAGTACAAAATCAGCCCTGTCATTTTTGATGAGCAGGAGGTGCAAGGTAGGAATTGCAATTCAGCATTCCCCCCCCCTCCATGTATTAATTAGAAAGCTGGGATTCGCATGATAAAAACATACTTTAGCTGTTTAGATTAAACATTTAGGAATATGATTTAATAGTGCATTGTTTGCTAAATCATGTCAGGCATTTGTCCCTTGTTGCTTAAAGCCACCAATATTTGCTGGGATGCATAGACGAAATAATTGTTGCGTGAAAAAAATGTTAAGTATGATTTGATTTGCATTGGCAAGTTGCCAGCATTTTTGTATCAGAGGATACTCCCACAGCTGTTTCAGGGGCACAGTGATGGATCAGAGTACATATCCTCTTTTAAAACAGCATTTTTATAGTGCAGTATTTTCTTACAGTATTTTTTCCAGTTGATGTGTCTCAGAAAAAGAAACAAAATGATTTTTAAAAACCTCAGAATTGCCTTTACATGTAGGTAACAGAGGCTTCCTCCACCTGTTTGACTATTTTCTGTAGCTTCCCTATCAAATTTATTGCTTCTTCCAGGATGTATATTCTACAGATGCTAATATATATTTATTAATTTGGGGCTAAAACACCAAGCAATGATTGTTTTTCAACTACAGGCATCTTCAATTTATCAGTGTGCCATCAATTGTATTCAGCAATGGTATGTACATTTTACATCTATCTAATCAATATTTTCTTGGACTGAACATTTCTTTTTAAAAAAAATTTTTTTATTAACATACATGTAAAATACACACATACAAAAATTAGACGTACACCACATTTATACAATACAGTACAAACAGGAACTTCCTGTTTTTTATAATAGCAATCATCAATAGATACTGCTCACCTTATATTATTTCCCCTTCTATTGTATTTCATTTAGATTTCACCATTCTTAACCCTCTTATTTTACTCATAACTATTATTTTTGAGTTTTGTTATATTCTTTCATTGATTTTTGTTTCTTTCCTCCATCCACCTATACTATTTATCCCATATCTGGTAGAATTCTGATTTGGACTGTACATTTCATGTATTTATTGGTTTCAATTTATTGGAAGGACAGTTGTAGATTCTTGAAAATACAGAAAGTAATAATAGATTAGAAAGTCCCTGGAATAAACATAGTTTGGGATAGAGTCAACATCCTTGTTTATATAAAGACAATTATGGTTGTTAGGCACAACTAATATTTAGAATAGCATTTTAGCTAGTAAATAAATACTGGCTGATAACTTCAATACAAGCTGATTTGATTGAATGAATCCCGATTTTTTGGAAAGGAATCAACTAATTTAGAAAACAAACAGATATGTTTTTGTTACCTCGTGAATCACTTAAACAGAGGTAGGCAATATGTGGCACTCAAACTATTGGTAAATCTGGGGGTTACAATTTGGTAATATCCGTGGGTCACAATCTCATTGGAAAAGACCCTGATGGTGGGTAAAATTAAAGGCAGAAGAAGAAGGGGATGGCAGAAGGTTAGAGAGTGTCATTGACTCAATGAACATGAATTTGGGCAAAATCCAGGGACAGTGGAGGACAGGAGTGTGTGTGCTATAATCCATGGTCACGAAGAGTCAGACAAGATTTAGCAACTGAACTACAAAACAAAGTGTCACAATCTCTTATGTAAATTGCTTCTTCAAATTTAACTTTCTTCCTCTCTTTCCCCCCACTTATGGCTAACTCCCATTTTGTTCATGAAATGCATTAGATTTTGGATTATTACTTGGCAAGCAGTTGATTTCCAGATTTTTCCCCCAGAAACAACATTTAGTCCATTATATAGTAACCATACTGGTTAATGGGAATGTTTAGCCTTGAGAAGACTGAGGGGGAAACTGAAAGAGATGTCACACAGGGACTCAAGATGCATTTTCTATTATCCTGGAATGCAGGATAGAGAATAGTGATTTAAAGTTAAGGGAGGCAAATTTCAACTAAGTGCTAAGAAAAAGTCTCAACAGTAAGAGGTGTTTGACAGTGGAACCAATTACTGAGAGAGGTTTCTCCTTCAGTGTGATGTTCAAGCAGAAGCTAGACAGTCATCTTCTAAGGATACTTTAATTTGGATTTCTACTCTGAACTGGGAATTGGAATCAGGGGCCTAGATGACCTCTTCTACCCCTATGATTCTGTGCAGTCCTAAATCCAAATCTTGAGCTGAATTTATATGTTTGTAGGGAATTATTGTGGAAGAGGATCTTGTTGTCTGAAATGAAACTGGAAGAAGTAATTTAAAAACCCTCAAAAGAGCTGCTAGCCACAGGAAAAATCCATAGTCACAAAACTAACTAGATAGAATAAAAATAAGAATTTGGAATGTGACAAATCAGTTTGTTGGCTTTTCTGAAGGCATCAACTTTCAACCAGTCTGCAGGTAATAGTTAATTTATTTTCATTATTTTATGATGCTGTAGTCAAAGAGTCCCTTATCTTTCACGTTATGGTTCTGATGACAGAGTGAAGTGAATTTAACTTCAGGCACAGCTTTACAGTAAAATCTGCACAGATTCATTCACTCCATAACATTGGGACAGGTGATGAATTGGTCACACTATGTTGCAATAAGATGTGGGCAAACAGTGTTTATCAAACATTGACATTTTTTTGTACCAAAATAGTATGGAAAATGAGTTCTTGAAACCACTGCAAGTATCTTACAGGCCTGTGTTCTTAAAATAAAATGTTGAGAACTATTTATATCTATACACGTTTTTTTTAAAAAAAACTACATTCTCCTTCCTATCACTTCAGAGAGAAGAAAAAAACACTTCTCTCCCCCAAATTTGACAGTCTCCTAGGATTCAGTTCTACCAGTTGAAATCATCTTCCATATGTCCTCCCTGAGAAACTACTGTATATCAAATAGTTTGTATATTGTCTGATAACTCCATTGCAGTATGTTTTGATTCCGTGCTAAATACTTTTATAAAAAGAAAACTATTATTACATATTAAAATAGCTTTATTTGTAGGGCAGGGGTGTCAAACTTATGCCATCATGATAGCTTCACTTGACATATTGGGACTTTTTCCTCTTCACTAAAACAGGCATGGGCGTGGCCAGTGGGTGATGCATCCAGTCCACGGGCCGGGAGTTTGACAGCTCTGTTATAGGGTCCCAGCCCAAATTATAGATGCCTAATCATCGAATTAATGGAAAACAGTCAAACTGTTTTGAGGATTTCACACCTGATACAAGATAAAATAATACCAGCTTTTCTTAAGCTTCAGTGAAGAAAGTTGTTGGGAAATAAAGGGGCATAATTCTTATAGGGGGGTTTTGTAGGAAAGGAGAAAATGCATTAAACTTTATGAACACATTGAAAAAGTATATATTCCAAGTCATACTGAACTATTCTCTTTCTCAGGATGGCAAAAAAAGACATTTTAAAAAAGAATTTATTCTTATTGCTTTTTAAATTAATAACAATAAATAACAATAAAAATAATAGTGACAGTGATAAATATATTGTTAAAGAGAAAGAAAAAGTGGTACAAAAAGTTTTAAAATATGATAAAAACATAATGTCTGTATTTTATAGCAATAAACAGTTAAAGCTCTATGTTTGCTTATCTAACACAAGTATTATTTAAGATGTTCATATTTCTAATATATCTATACAACTATTTTTAACCTAGTATGGTTTGCACAAATAAGTCTGATATTTCATTATGCTTGTCTAGGTCTACAACCAGTCCACTCATACATGGCAAATGCAATCAGTTCTTCAATCCATTGAGTGGAAGAGCCATATATTTATGTTTCCAATGTTGCAATATCAGTTTTTGGCAGTGTAAGGACATGGAGAATCCATTTATATTGCCTAGTTGTCAAATTCCATGAACTAGATATGTAGTTCAAGAGAATAGTATCCTCCCAGAATTTTAGCTTTTGTCACATGATCACATTTATACTGTATAGTCCACTATTTTTTCCCCAAAACCTGGTTTTGGAATATTATAAAATATGCATTTTGAATAAATAATAAACATTATTCTTAATACATTCCAAACAAAAGTTGTGAAGAAGATATTGGACAACCATTTGTTTGGAATAGCCCTATACTATAGGGTTTCCTGCTTGATAAGGGGGTTTGATGGGCTGTCAAACTCACTGCCTGCGGGCCAGATGCATCACGTGCTGGCCATGCCCATGAAAGTTTTAGTGAAGTGGGGGAAAGTCCTGATATGTCATGTAACACCATCCGAGGTGGTGCAGTGGTTAGGGTGCAGTACTGCAGGCCACTTCAGCTGACTGTTATCTGCAGTTCAGCGGTTCTAATCTCACCGGCTCAAGGTTGACTCAGCCTTCCATCCTTCCGAGGTGGGTGAAATGAGGACCCAGATTGTTGTTGGGGGCAATATGCTGACTCTGTAAACCGCTTAGAGAGGGCTGAAAGCCCTATGAAGCGGTATATAAGTCCAACTGCTATTGCTATTGCTATTGCTACTAGTTTGACACCCCTGAACTAGAGGACCTCCAAGGTCCTTTCGAACTCTTATTCTGTTGGGTGGTGTCCTTTGACTTCATTTATCTAATTCATTATAGTATTATTCAGTGAAATTGAAAATGATTAATGCACTCTGCATTTCAAGGTTGAAAATTTATATTTTCGGTATTGATCACATACTTTTTTTAAAAAATTGTTTGAAGCACCATGTGATATATACAGTCAAACATAGCTTAAGAATGATGCATACACACGGTTTAAAACCAATAAAGGAGAATATTTGTAGCTCAGGTTGAAATGAAGAGTCCTTGGTGCTCTCTGAGCTTGGTTGTTTTCTTGCAGAGATTTCATTACCCAAACTAAGTAACATCATCAGTGCTAGTAAGGAGTGTGGTTTGCTCTTAGTTTATATTCTAGTGACTTGTCCAATCAATGTTGATGGAAGTGGTCTTAAAGCTTCTTTAGTTGAAGTGTTTACTCTTGGCTTGTTTGGTAGTTCTTTGATTGGGGTATTGTTTATGATCATCTGGATGCTGATAGTTGGTAGGGAGCAGTGGTGGGTTCCTACCGGTTTGGCCCGGTTCAGCCGAAACAGTAGTGGTGTGGTGGCCTGGGTCGCAGGAACTGGCAGCGACCCAGGCCTGCCACACCCCTGAACCAGTTCCCTGGTCTCTTCTGCCATCACCAGCATGTTTCTGTGCATGTGCAGAACAGTTTTCAGTCAACTGCACATGCGCAGCAATGTGTGGCAGGCGCATGTGTGAGTGAAGCAAGCAGCTGCCCACAAAATGCCTTCTCAGCAAACTGATAGTAAACCGGTTAGGAACCCACCACTGGTAGAGAGGTGTTTTGGCTGTTTTGTTCCCTTTTTGCCTTGTGGATCGTTTCATTTGTGTAGTATGTAGATATTGTTTATGTCTATGTATCTATTGATGGCTAATTTGTCAGAATGCCAGGCTTCTAGAAATTCCCTAGGGTTTTTGGACTTGACTTGGACTAGGATTGTTACAGCTTCCCAGCAGAAACTATGGTTAAATACGTTGTGAAATTAAAGAGTTTTCATTGTGTCTTCTGACTGTTCTCTGGTGTTAATGGAAGTGTTTTACCAGGCTTCTGCCTGTTTGTCCTATGGTTCAGTGGAGATTTTCTAACATGAGTTTAGTAAGATGTAGCAGCAATTGTAACTACTTACATCATTACATGTATTTTTATACCATCCTTCAATCAAATCCCCAAGGAAGTTTACAAGAAGCATGAACATTAAAACGTAAGTACAAATAGCAAAACATAGTAAACTAAACAGCACAAAATAGTTAGCAGTTTAAAATGATCTCTCAAGAGCTTGGGGCATAAAAGGTCTGTGCCAGGAGGGAAATAAGTAAATAAGCTGGTAAGTTATTTCTAAGAATTTTCAAACAACTGAATAGGTTTCCAATCTATTTCCATAACTAAATAATTGAAGAAGACTTGAAACTCTATTTCATGACCCCTATTTGTTTATTACTCTGTGTGTGTGTGTTTGCACGCATTATACTTTTTAAATTTAATTAAGATATTAATTAAAGGAGAGGTCTACTCTTTTTTCAAACATGGTTTACGTAATGCCCTCTACATGGAGGTTAACACCAATGCTGAATCACTGCAAAAACTCAAGCAATAGCCACAGGAAGCTGTGTGTCAAAAAAGACAAAATGATGATTTCCACCTCCCACAAATTTCCCTGAAAGATTCTTCTATTTGATCTCATATTCTAGCAGTTTGCTATGAGCTGTTTCAAAAATGCTTTTTATTGGTTTTCTGCACTTCTCTGCTGTTGCAATTTTAAGGCACCTGTGTTTTAATTACATCTGGAAGAAAAACAGCACTTCAATTTTAAAGAGAAATGGCTTGTAAAATAACTGTTCCATTCAAAATTTGAGTCATTGATTAATTCCTTTGACCCTTCAGAATGACCTCTTTTGGACTCATTGGGACTTTTGTTTTGCACTGTTCAATCCCAATTCTCTCTTTCCTATCCCATTTCCAAAATCAAGATACATCCTTCAAAAGATCTTTGGTCTTATTTTTTCTCTTTTATTAAAAAACGATGGATTGAAACAGTTCATTTCAATAAGAATTAAATTACAATTAAAGAATTGTAATTCTGAGCCAACCCTCATTTTATATTATCATTATAACTTTCAATTTTATCATTTTGTACTATGTCATCTTAATAATTTTTACTGCTAAAGGACAGCCTAGAAACTCTTTCCATAAATGTTGATGGACATTTCTAGAAATGTTTTTCCAACATAATTTAAGAACTTGTTGAACGTGATACCACTGAAAGTTTCAGATCAAATCTAGTGATCACCCATTTAATTTTAGTAGCCAGAGGTGGCTTGTTTAGTCTTTAGTCTCCCTCTTCCCTCCTTCACAACAACCTGTATTCAAATCCTGCTTTGGCACTGGTATATCTTTGTTCACAGGATATCACTAGAGATAATGGGATTTAAGGATTTTTAAATGTTTCTCCTAATAGCTATATTTTCTATACGCTATAATCTATATGCTATATATTTCATAGCAGAGATGTAATTTTAGTTTTCTTTCTATGTCATTCAGGATTGGGTAAAGGATATATGTTACGGTTTTTAACATGGTGAATTTACTGTGACAGCCCTTATCTTTGGAAGTGGCACAAGTTACTTCTTCAACAAGAAATGGTTTTCTAATATCTTCCCCTAGAAATTTTGTCAACAACAATGCAAACAGTACCTTTGAAGATTCTCAGTCATCCAGGTCATGGTTGTCCCAATGATGCTGTTTCAAGAGGCAATTTCTTTCTTTTTCCTTGAAAACATTTGGGTCTGGGTGTTTTTGAGCAACGTGATATACACTGTACGATGCAGCAAGACTTGTGCAGATCTGTACATTGGAGAAATAAAACAATCACTTCACAAACATAGAGCACAACATAAGAAAACAAACTCATCCACATTCAGCAGCCCATCTGCATTTGAAAGACAAAGTTCCCTCTTTTGAAGATAGCAAAGTCCACATTCTGGACAGTGAGGATTACTGGTTTGAAGAGGGGTCGAAGATTGAACAACCCTCTCTCAACAAAGGGGGGAGGGGTACGACACTACCTACCCAAGGGTGGGCTTCAAAAATTTCAGTAATGGGTTCTCTGCCCGGTTGCTTGTATGGGCATGGCCATGGTGGGCATGGCGTAGTTGTCCTCCTGAACCACAGCTGGGGGGCCATTTTCACCTTCCTCAGGCTGAAGAGATTTTCCTCGAGCTCCTGGGAGGGCAAAAACTGTTTCTCGGGCCTTCCAGAACTTCCAGGAAGCCCATTTTTTCCCCACCCCGAGCCTCCATGAGGACCCTGCATTTACCTCACATCCAAAACAGGCCGAATGGAGACTCCTGGGAGGAGAGGGGAGGAGAGGAGTGGGGTGGGTGGAGACAGCCAAGGGTGGGATTTGGAGGTTCTCTGAACCAGCCATAATGTTAGCTATGGGTTCTCCTGAACCTGGATGAACCATAGCAGCCCACCCCTGTACCTGTCTCCTGTTTACAACACAGTACTTTCAGCAGTTCCAAAAAGGTTCCACACCCATTTGCACTCTTCAGGTGATCCTGAGGGCACAGATAAACCGCCAAGTGCACTCAATGACTCTCAGAAAGAGTGATAATGACCAGATGACTGCAAGGAAGGTAAATCTTTCCATTTCCCACCATTCAGTCAGAATCAAGGAAGCTTCTTGTATGAGAAGCAAAACATCTTCAACAAAAAACAATGAAAGTTCAGGTGCCTCTTGAAAAAGCACCTTTGAGACAACGATGTAAAACAGTCTCGGGCAGAATGTAAGCACAGAGGAATAAAAAGGGCTTAACAAAGAAAGAATGGAGATGCCATACTCAAAGCCTCTCAAACAATATTGCCCTGATACAGCATAATAATAGCTGGCTTCAGGATGGATCTTGGAAGGCAGGATCCAGCAACTTGACAGATTCATTTTGTTAGAAGATTAATGCTGCTGCTCCTAGCTCTGTGAATATCCACTGCTCTTCTATTTAAATTCAGAAGAAAGATTTATTTGCAGGTTAGCAACTAACAGAGCATACAGAAAGCATTTTCCCTGAGACTCTTTTATGAGAATGACTTAGTACAAAACGATTTGAAACTGTCAAAACTTTTTTTTTGTATTGTACAAAAGGGTTCCACCACAAAACCGCGGTAGACAAAAGCGCACTCGACGAAAGCGCGTACGTGACGTCATCACAGCGCGACGAAAACATCGCACTGTGATCGATAAATGTAAAAATAAAGCGAAAACCTTACCCTAACCCCCCCAAACCTAACCCTTAACCTAACCCTAAATGTAACCCTAAACCTAACTCTTAACCTAACGCTAAACCTAACCCTAACCCTTAACCTAACCCTAACCCTAACCCTAAACCTAACCCTTACCTTTATGTGAATCGGCTTGCTTTAATTTTATTTTTATTTCAATTTTTAATTTTTTACGTCGCGCTTTGATGACGTCGAGCGTGCTTTTGTGGACCGCGGTTTTGACGGGTCACGGTACAAAAGTACATGCAAGAGTTTAGAGCACAAGTGAAGTTTTAGTTATAAAAATTATACTCTTTTAGTATGTGAGCTACATGGGGTGTGAAGGGAACTGCTTAAAATTATGGTAGAAGAACAATATAAAGCAAAATTTAAACAATCGAAGAGCCTAAAAAATCAGGTGCAACATTGTAGGCACTCAACCATACCATTGCTTCTGAATTCATGACAAGAGACTGCAAAGCCTGGAGACTTGGTCTCAAAATGTTGAGTTCAACCTTTTAAGTAGAATTTAATGTTATTTAAATGATTTATGGTTGTTCAGGAAGCACGTATTACTTTTCTGCTGAAAATGCATTTGCAACCATATTATTTTAAGAAATGGATAAAATTGACAGATAAGTACAAAGATTCATCATTTCAGTACCAAAAAATAACAATCTGCGATTGTAGTTAAGTTGTAAAACTTCATTGCAAAGCAAAAAAAAAAAAGGCAATATATATTGGCAGAGAATTGTTTTATCTTCTTGCCCAATCTGAAATAAACATTTAAAACTTATTGTAAAAGGCAAATGAAGACATGTTTAAAATTCTCTTTCAGAGCTCATTTTCACTGTGGAAATGGGGCATTTGGAGGAAATTGCTTCTGCTGTCAAAACGTAGGAGGTAATACCTGTAGCAAGTGGATATACGCCTCTGCTATTTTTAGTTCATTGTTAATAGGTGCCATGTGAGCATCAATAATAGCATAGCACAGCACCTGAAATTACTCAGGTGCCAAAGATGAGAACAAGCTATATCAAAGTCCAATTGCTTATGCTGTGAGTCCTCAGCATTTCTCACTGCTGTCTACAGTTCTACGGGGAGCCTTGAAATAAATACCATAGCTTCTTTGTTTAGAAAGCCACTGAATGTTCCCCTTTCAGTTATTTTCCTCTTTTCATGTTAGAAAAACAGTCATTGGAAATGATTTTGCCCATTTTTTTCCCTAACGGAATTACTATTTTTGCTCACATCATGAGATCTGAAATATAGCCCACTCAGGCAAACTATCAAAAGTCAGCTTGGATTTGAAAGTGAGAACCAAGCCAGATTCTGAAAGGGGAAAACTGTACCTTAATTTGAAAGTTTTGTTCAGCCAATATGAAATTCCCATTGACGTGGGAAACAGTGGTGGGTTTCAATTTATTTTACTACTGGTTCGCTTGTGCACCGGGTGGGTGGGTAGAGCCTCCTGCCACCCCCACTACCAGTTTGCCTGATCTGGGCCGAACCGGCAGAAACCCATTCTGGTGAGAAGTTATATTGTTTTGTTAGAAATTCCCATGTCACTTTTGAAAGCCTGAGAGTCTCATAAAGATTTAAATTATAATTTCACAACTCCAAATATGTATTCACTTAACCTATGCATTTAATTCAGTCCCAAATGATGATACTTCAGTAGGTATGATCTAGTTATTAGCATCCTTTTTTTCAGGGAGAGAGTTTTTTATGTTTACATTTAGCATAGGAAATATTGTATATGAAACAGACACAGTGGTACCTCGGTATTCAACTTTAATTGGTTCTGGGAGGTATACAAATGTTAAAAACTACAAGTGCCAAGCAAACCACATCATGACTTACCACATGAGCCTTTGTTTTGGCCAGGAAGAACTTTCTGACTGTCTTTTTTCCTATGTCAGCAACCTTCCCAGCCTGGTCAACTTCCTGTCTGCCTGCTATGGATGTCCCCCCCCCCTCTTTCTTTTGCAGTGCGCCAAATACCAAAGAAACAGCCAATATCGGGACAACATTTTCACATCAAAATTTGTCAAGTACCAAATTTTATGACTTTGGAAGCAGTTGAATACCAAGGTACCACTGTATATATACTCGATTAACTGAAACATGTATGTATGTAAACTTGAAGAAAACATAAATAAGGGGGAAAGTATAAACAAAAAAACCTACCATACACAATATAATGTTTCAATGGTCACTGGTTTATTAATAAAGTATTATAGTATAGTAGTATTGGAGTATTATAGTATAGTATAGTATAGTATAGTATAGTATAGTATAGTATAGTATAGTATAGTATAGTATTATATACAATTGTATAACCAACACAAAATATTATAAAACATTGAAAAGTCTCTGCCAAAGTACATATTTGCATGTACATACAAATACATGCACAATATGTAGTACATATTGTGGCAATGATTTGATCAATAGTAAATATAGCCTTTTCCATATCCGTTAGGTCACACTTTTCTAAAAGCCATCTCTTAAGAATTTTTCAATTATTTTACTCCTCCACCTCATTGCCCCCGGCCCAAATGTTCAATTCAATCATAAGTCCTTATAAATAGTCAAATCCCAACCTCTAATATATAATTTAACATTATATTAACAACTTTAACATTTTTTTTGCATCAATCTACCCATATGTGTGAAAATATCATTGCAAAAAGCAACCAGTGAATTTGCATGGTCACATCATACAGATAAGTGAACCCTCTATTTTTTTTCACACCATCAGGGAAGAAATCCTGATGTCAAGTATATTCTCTGAGGAGTCCAATACATTCTAAACACAATTTTTCATTAATCAGCTTTAATCTGAAATCTGTTGCTAGTGCCTTAAACATTTTAAAAGGATCTGATGCCATTGATGGAGTACTTGATAGAATCTTGATTGACTGACATGAGCATAATTCTATCAACATTCGGTTTCTCTAGAGCAGGGGTATCAAACTCAAGGCCTGGGGGCTGGATCTGGCCTGTGGGGTGCTTAGATATGGCCCACAGGCCTGCCCTACAAACAGCAAAGGACCAGCCCGTGGCTGTTTCTACCAGTGAAAACGGATCTCAGAAAGGCCACGTGCAGCCCACCCAGGCTCCATTTTTGGCCACGCCGGCGTCTTGCAGCCCTGTGCCAACAAAAATGGAGCTTGGGGAGGCTGCACCTGGGCTCTATTTTTGGCTGCAACAGCCTCCTACAAGCCTTTGCCAGCGGAAATATAGAGAGAGGCGGTGGGGGAATGAATGGAAATTTGGATAATATCTGAATGAGGAACAACAGCTTCAGATGAACCCTGGCAAGATTGAGCAGTCTGGATTGTGAAGACTACTAGTTCTAGGACTATGCCATCTTTGGTGTTAGATGTGGTTCACTGTCCCTAGGACCACATACCAAGTAGTTCACTTTCAATTATTGACCCAACCAATATCACTACATGCTTAACAGTATGATGAAGATAAATGTGTTATACAATATAACTTCAGAGAACATTTAACAGCATAAACAAAAACATCTGAGCAATTCTATCGGAAACTTCCAGTTGTCATAACAACCTCAGTTGCAGCTCCTCTTCTATCACTACAGGAGATTTCATTTACTTATGACACTTCCCAGGAAAACAAAGCCCTTTTGAAAAATTAAACATAAGCCCAGTTCAAGGGAAAAAAATAAGAAACTTGACCTCATGCATACAGTGACAAACACAAAGAGGATTCTTTTCATTTCATGGTATACTGAAAAACTGTACACCTTCATTTCTATCCTTCAGTCTACAAGATGGCCTTGAGAGTCATCTCATTCAGTCAATGAATGGGAGATAGTATGCATTCTCTATTGTCTTTATTAAGATAGTTAGGTGTTCAAAAACAGCAGTAAAGACTTTCTAAAATGAAAGTTCAGACCAGGCAAGTGGTACATTTCATATTTGAAACATTGTGAATTTGAAAGAAATGGCATACTTCTTGATAACACAATATACAGATATAAACCATAGTTTAGCTGATAATATATTGCTCCAAGAACACACAATATGTGGTATTCTATATCAATTAATGACTTGTTTTATTTAACTTTGTGGGAAAAAAATGAAAATAGTTGGCTTTTGTTATGTAGCATTATCTACACCAGAGATAAATAATCTGCAACTAAAGTTAGGCAAATGCAATTGGAAGAGTTTTAATTTCACATTGATGATGATGTGCTATCAAGTTGATTCTTAATAACTACATACATTTTCTTCAATAGTATCTCTCCCCAGCCAGCTCTTTGTAGGAAATGACCAGCTGAGCTCAAAGGAGTGGTCAAACATGTCATAAGTCATGAAACTCTTTGCACCCACAAGAGATCGTAAATCCAGCCCACCTTGAATGCCTCTCTTTTCTGTATTTCCTTTAACAGTCAGTTGGCCAGATTTTTGTAGTGAGCTTAAGCTTGTTCTTTATGCTCACTTGAACTGCTTGAATCTCCTGTTTTCCCCAGTACATGGCACTCTTTCAGGTCTTCTAAGATGGCAGACACTTCAATCACTCTGTTTCTGGTTATCCTCTCCTCTTTCTTTTCATCTTTCTCAACATTACAGAAGTATCCAGCCAGTAGATCTTTGCATAATGTGTCCAATATGTATCTGATAATTTGAGCCTAATCATTTATGTCTCAAGAATGAATTCTGGAACAATTTTTGTTTTCTTGGATAGCTATAATATTCTCAGGTGTTTCCTCCAACATCAAAGTTCAACAGCATCAATGCTATTTATATCCTGTTTTGCCAAGGCTATAAGGAGTAAGAGGGTACCATGTAGGTCTAAAACTACTTGGTTTTCAATAAACATAGTAACAGGATTTACAGAATATTATAAATTGCAACCATGTGACTATGGGATGCTTCAAATGACTTTAAATATGGTCTGGTTGCTGAGCATCCAAAATGCAATTATGTGACTGCAGTGGGAAGGGGGGGCAGCCATCAGAATTTCAAGTTAATAATTATAATTTAACAGAGTTGGCAGGGACCTTGCAGGTTTTCTAGTCCAACCCCTTGCTTAGGCAGGAAATTCTACACCACTTCAGACAAATGGTTATCCAGCATCTTCTTAAAAACTTCCAGTGTTAGAGCATACACAACTTCTGAAGGCAAGTTGTTCCACTGATTAATTGTTCTGTCAGGAAATTTTTCCTTAGTTCTAAGTTGCTTCTCTCCTTCATTAGTTTCCACCCATTGATTCTTGTTCTAAGGTGCTTTGGAGAATAGTTCGACTTCCTCTTCTTTGTAGCAACCCCTGAGATATCTGAACACTGCTATCATGTTGCCCCTAGTCCTCCTTTTCATAAGACTAGACATATCCAGTTCCAGCAACTGTTCTTTATATGTTTTATCCTCGAGTCTCCTAATCATATTTGTTGCTCTTCTCTGCACTCTTTCTAGAGGTCTGACATCTTTTTTTCCATCATAGCGACCAAAATTTGATGCAGTATTCCAAGTATGGCCTTACCAAGGCATTATAAAGTGGTATTGAAACTTCACATGAACTTGATTCTATTCCTCTGTTTATGCAGCCTAGAACTGCTGGCTCATATTTAAGTGATTGTCCACTAGGACTCCAAGAACCCTCTTAAAGTCACCACTATTGATCAAGGTACAACATATACTGTACTTGTGCATTTTGTTTTTCTTGCCTAAATGTTCACCATTGAATTTCACCATTGAATTTCATTTTGTTAGTTAGAGCCCAATGTTCAAGTCTGTCAAACTCCTTCTGTAGTTTAAGCCTATCTTCAGGAATATTGGCTATTCCTGCTAGCTTGATGTCATCTGCAAATTTGATGAGTTCCCCGTCTATCCCCTCATCCAAATCATTGATGAATATGTTGAAGAGTACTGGGCCTAAAACAGATCCCTGGAGTACCCCCCTGCATACCTCCCTCCATGTAGATACAGTTCCCTTGAGGACTACACGTTGAGTGCGATTGGTCAGCCATTTATGAATCCATCTAGTGGTGATGCTGTCTAACCCACATTTTTCTATTTTATCAAGTAATAGATTATGTTCTATTTTTCAAATGCCTTACTGAAATCCAAGTAAATTATATTGACAGCATTCCTCTGGATCATAAGTATCTTTTGGGGGCTCCATTATAACTTTGAATGGTTGCTAAGCAACCAGTCATAAATCAAGGACTGACTGTATGCAGTAAATCTATAGATGTGATTCTGGCATTAAAAAACATTTCCAAATTAAGTAAATTTGTGTCTAATTGATGGAAAGTTATCAAGAAATGCTAGCATTCTGGTTTAAGTAGATGGGAAATTGAAAAACATGCCGGAAGATAGTAATGGGAAACAAATTCCAGAATTGCAGACCACTTTTGATAATTGTCAGACACCACACAATTGTGAGACAGAACTGCAACCAATCAAAAACTAACACTCAAACTCTTTCCCAGTCTCACACAATGCAGCTTCTCTAATATTATCCTGCATCTTTTTATTTTACCCATACAACCTAGTCAGAAACCTAAATGATGCAAGAAATGTTACCAGATAGAAATTTTCTGTATGTATTGACCAAAGGATTTTCTATTCAGTAGAAGTGAAACAGCCAAACTCTGACACCTGTATGAATGCCATATTAAGGTCCTTCACAGTTGAAAAGAAACATTTTTTCTTTTCTTTTCAATAATTTTTGACAATGTAGTAAATATTCTCTTTAAAATACTGTGGAATCATAGCAATAAAAAAGAACAGTATGGAATTGATTCCGTGTAATCTTGAAAATCGCTGCCCTTTTGAACTAAATGGATGTTGAACAGGATATGAACTACTAGAACAGACACAAGAGAGATGTAGATTTCAAAGTATGCAGCTCCCTTTTTCCACACATCCAGCAATGCACATTTCAGACCCCAAAGGGGACAAATGTAGTATTCTGTACTATGTACAAGACTTAGTACATAGAACAATGTAGCAGCAATATTATTCAATATAGCATAAGAAATGAATATGATGTTTTTGTTCTTTTTTAAAAAAAAAACCCTTATATTTCTCCAGTACAGATATCCTTTTTTTATTCTTTCAAACTCAATATAATGTTAGAAACCTTAAGACTCTATATAGCTGCCTGCCTATAGGAGGATAATTTTCTGAAAAACTGAATAGAACGGGGCCGCATTTGTTGCGTGGGGAGGGCGAAACTAACAAAAGAAAGATCAAATTAAAAATGAGTTAGATCCAGCTCTAGGCTGCAGAGAAAAATGTTCTCCAAAAATTATCCAATGTAGTCCATGAAAGAAGAAAATTCATGGCCCAGAGCAGAACTATTATTTAGCTTTGGGAAGAATCCTAGAAGCTGTGCTCTGCATGCTTTTCCTACTTTGTTGTTAATAAAAATGCTAACGATGCAATGACATTTACCAATATATAGGAATTAATGGTCCAGGCAAATCTCACTGTGGATGTAATATTGATCATGTAGAGATCTTTCAGAGGACTGAAAGAATCTGATAAAAACCCAACACAACTGGATATTGGAAAGCAACAGGAAATCTATGCCTGCCCTCCCTTCTACACACAATGCAAATTAAATTTGCCCTGGAGCACTTGAATATTGAGCAGATAATAATGGCAGGCACCCATACATCTTCTATTCTCCTGAATATTTCACTGTGTGTGGTCTTTCCATGGTATCCATGAAAGCACAGCAATAAAGAATTCTCTGCTGCAGTGATGGAACTGGATTATGTGTTAAAACTAATTTTATTTGGTTTGATGGATCCTGTTAGAGTTGTATGTTTTTTTCTAATAGAATGGACAGCATTAGTAAGAAATGTCAAACCATCAGGTGATGTTCACTGTTATCTGATTTTTTTTTAAAAATGACACAGCAGGGTAACTGCCCCAGAAATTAGTGTGAATTGATTCACATCACTTTAGATAAGGATCAATGCAAACCCACATTTCTCTACACCCTGGAGGGAAAATGCATGTGTACAATGAAACCATTTAATTATATATCTAATTAATACGATGCAGGTTCACAATTGATCTAAACTTCTAGATACTGCAAACTATGGGTGGGATGGAACAGTTGGACTAGGAGTATAAATAGGGATGCAGTGGCTAAGATGCTCATCTTGTCAATCAGAAAGGTTGGCAATTTGGTGGTTCGAATCCCTAGCGCCATGTAATGGAGTAAAAATGCAAGTAGAAAAATAGGAACCACCTTTGGTAGGAAGGTAAGAACATTCCATGCATCTTCGCCATTTAGTCATGCCAGCCACATGACCAGAAATGTCTTCGGACAGCTCTGGCTCTTCAGCTTTGAAACAGAGATGAGCACCGCCCCCTGGGAGTGAGCAACGACTAGCACATATGTGCAAGGGAAACCTTTACCTTTTTATAACAAGGAGAAGAATCAATAACAATTCTACCATTTAGCATGGATAAAAGAAGAATGGGAATGTTGCTTTACCAGTGATAGGTCATATTCTAATATATACAAAATACATTATGCTGTTGTCATATTAAAGCAGAAAATGTGATATGTGACAAAGTCCCCCCAAAAAGAAGGGTCTACAAGGATAGTTGAAGAATGATTTTGCAGTGCGGCTGCCCATCTAGGGGCTTCTGAAGCAGAAAGCAAGCTTTTGGGTATACTGGGCATAGACCACTATTCAAAACCCTGTAATTCTAGTGTAAAATTGTTTTGAGCTGCAAAGTAGTGCAAGATCAACAATTGTAAGCTTTGCTAAAGACAAAGGTGTAGATTATCAAGCTCAAAACTTAAATCATAACCAGAAATGGAGTGAAAAGATCTATCATCTGAAGCATTTTTGGCTGACCATCCAATCAATCTTTGCTTGACCAAAACAGAGAACCTCAGCCAAAAACAATAAAAACAAAAGAAGACACAGAACAAAAGAAGCCAAGGATCCTCAAGCTCTGCGGTAGAAGAAACGATTGAAGCCAAACATCTTCACAGTGAGAATTTGAGTGTGGCTTCTTAATGGAATTACATTCCAAATGTTAAACCCCATGAGCATGCTTTTCACACTGTCAAGCCCAAAAATATCCTTGAGTCAGAAGGAAGAAGACTGAATGGTTTGCACAAAACCCCAAAGTCAAATGGAAAGATGGGCCTGGAATGCTTGGCAAGTAATGATTTTTTCCCTGAACTATATATATCCTGAGGGAAAAAATATTTTGCCTGTGGGTACAAGATCTGCCTTTGGACATTATGGGCAACAGAAATGAAATGCCATGTCAAGTAAGAGCTACTCTCCCTTGGGAAAGCCTTATTTAGTACAACTGTGAAATGCCTTCTAGAAAATCTGCCTCTTTGCTGCAAAGAACTTGGATGGTGAGCCAGTTCAAAATCATTTCATAACACACATGCTAATTTGATTTGGTATACTATTGAATAAAATATAACCGCCTCATTCTATTTATAGGTTGCAAAATTAAAGGAAATATGCTTGGAGGTGATGAGAAAATCTCCAATTTATTTCCAAATGATTTTATCAACCAGTCCCACTTTTTGATCCTTCACAATGCCCTCAGTGTATGTAAAAAAATTAGCTACTCAAAATAAATAAACAAGTTTAAATAACTAATATTAATTAGTTATCACAAAGTATCAGAAAATATGCTTCAAAATTACTGTCCCTTGGGAAAGGAGGCAGTGAGATAAACAGAAAGTTATCAAACACAATCAGAATTTTTTTTATTATTGAACAATTTCAGCCCAATATAAATGAGCTTGTCAAAACATGAGCTCAAGCGCCTAACTTTATCCATGCTGGCAGCCAGCAGAGGCCTGTACCAGAGGGGTATTCAGCAGGTTCTGACAAAGTCTGGAGAACTGGTAGCAGAAATTTTGAGTAATTCAGAGAACCAGTAAATAGCACTTCTCACTGGCCCCATCTATTCTCTGCCTCCTGAGTCCCAGCTGATTGGGAGGGAATGGGGATCTTGCAGTAACTTCCCCTGGAGTGGGGAGGGAATGGAGATTTTACAGTATCCTTCCCTGCCATGCCCACAGCCATACCCACCAAGCCATGCCATGCCCACCAAGCCACCCTATGCCCACCAAGCCACACCCACAGAACTGGTAGTAAAAAAAAATTGAATCCTACCACTGGCCTATACCCTGGGATGTAATATAGCAAACAAGAAGAACGCTCACATGCACAATATAGAGGTTTGTTCTGAACACCATAAGTTGAAAGGACATAAAGGCATGATATGGGTCACCATTGATGGAATCAAAAGATTATTTAAAGATTGCTCACTATGTCTTCATATGTTCACAGGAGACTTTATGTAGGCCAAACCTGCTAGTACAAGTGGTTTCTGCTATATTATGATCTATAGATATTGGCTACCAATTATCCTGTTCAAAGCTTTTCCCCAATCCTTGTTTTTAAGCCTAAAACTTATTTTTTTACTTACATGAAAAATAAGCATGAGATTGACAACATCTTCCTATCCCTTTAAGGACCTTACCTCACAGGAAGTACTAGCAAGCTGTCCTTGAGAGTATATAAATCCAGATCATTCACAAACTTGATTTTAAGCTGAGCATTTACATTAAGAAACTTTTATGATTAAGAGAAAACATCTAGAGAATGGTAAATATAAATGGGTAGAAAATACTTCTGGCTTCAGTGTACATGTTCATCCCTTCATCCACTAAATTTGGCAGTATTATAAGTATGAGACATCTACTTTATAAAATGTCTCTAACTTTTTGCTCTAGGCCAGAAGGGACCTCAGAACAAAACTCTTGGTTTAAATCAATAAAAATTCCAAATTATATGCTCTACTCCAAATTATAACCTTGAGTTATAGATGAAAAATACTGCATAAAGAAAATAATGGTAATGATCACAACACAAAAGGCTGCCATTAAATGTTTGTTTTTCTGACTAGTACAGAATGTGCAGCAATCCAACAATGAAGTCAACAGGCAACTACTTCCCACATAATCAACTTTGACTCTTGCTCACTTCTGAACAAAGCTGATGCTATGCCGTACTAGCTTGTAAATCACTGACAGATCAGTATACTCTTAGGATGCTGTTGTGGCTCAATCAGCCCTACATTCTCTCTCTGATGATTTCTCAGGAAATGTAGCTAGTAGGAATATAGCAGTGATGGTTAACCTTTTCGGCAGAGTGCCGAAAGCATGTGCGTGCATGCACACCCATAATGCAATGTGAACATGACCCTCCCCACGTGTGCCCTCCTCGCTGCATATGCATGCATGACTCACCTGTGTGTGCCCCACCCCCATACATGATCCTCATGTGCGCCCCCCATGGATGTGTGTGTGACCCCTGGGTGTGCACCCCCCATGCATGTATATATGGCAGAGACCCAAAATTCAGCTGGATGATGGGAGGCACGCGCGCATGCACAGTGGAGCTGAGCTGGGGCTAAGTTCGCCATCATGGGAATATAGTATCTTCAATTCTGATGATTAGACTGCTCAAGTGAGATGAGTTGGTTCTTTTCTCAAGAATTGTATTTTCATCCAAGATGGTACTTTATTATTATATTAATATGGGGCTGCTTTGGGATTCCCGTCCCTCAGCCTTTTATTTATTCATAGCATATATTCAAAAATATAGATCATTTTTCTTCATTACTTTTCTGCTTTATTTTCTGCCTGAAGCACACAATTCCTTTGAAAATGTTAAGAAGTGAAAAATTAGCACCACCAAATATTTTGATAGTTATGTACATAATTTTCTCTTTTCTCTTACTACCATGGAATAGCTAAATATTTTTAAATTAATACCATGCTTTTCATTATAAATATGCACATTGCTGCTTCAAAAAATAATCATTATTTAAAAGTTCGAATGAATAAAAACAGTACATCATACATTAAAACCAAGAGCCACCAAAAGCAATTCAATTGTTTCAAAAATGTCAGGTTTTTTTTTTAATATATCTAATAACAGAAAAAGTTCACATTTTACCTAACTGAAAAAATCCTTCTATTTAGTAAACTTAAAATAAACAGCTTCAGTACATGACATATATAATTCATGTACCATCCAATAGCTCAGTTTCAACAGTTAAGGCTAATACTTAATTGGTTCATAAAAACAGTAAGCCATAAACCATGGTTTATGAAACATAGTGGCTTGGTTTATAACTCAAGCTATGCCAGATTGAAATCAGATTGTGCTTTATGTGTTGTAAACAAAACCATTATATCTAAAGAGGAGGCCGTAGTTTAATGTCAGTTACTAATTGGGATATGAAATTAAAATTCATAAAATTTGGTGGGAAAGTTTCATTTTGTCAGACTTATTTTTCTTGCTATAAATCTGTATTAGAATTATTCTGACATAATTTACATTTTGTAAACTTTTTGAAATGTTACTAAAGAGGATGTGGGAAGAGTGCACAATTTGTAAAGTCTTACATTTTGTAAGGTTTATTCCATATCCTACCTGGTAACATCTAAAAGCATCCATCCAGAGATATCTACCTCAGCCTAATACACTTCAAATATTATGCAATGGGCAACCTTATGGCCAAGTCAATGAAATTAACATTATAGATTCGTTTCAACCAGATAATCCCATCTATATAAAGCAATTGTGGCATTTAGATTAGTTTTTTAAAAAAAACACCTAGCAAATGAATCAAAGCAGTAGGTACACATACATGCTTTTTTGTTTTGCATTAGCATGTTCTATTTGTTTGCCTAATATTTTTTCATGAAAAATATACTTTTTATTTTCATAACAACAAACATAATACAAATACACAAAATATGTGTTGACGGATTATCCAATTTTCCTAAGGAAACCTAACTCATTACATAAATGACTACTTATAAAGTGCTGTGTTTCATCAAAAAATTAAGTTTCACATGCATGATTCCTTGGGGAAGAAGGTAAATAAAAATTAAGGTTGATGAAAATAAATAGTATTTTGATAGACTATGATGTTACTAGAAGCTCATATATATATGATTGGGAATCTTACACGGGAAAAGACCCGAATACAACAAGACCAGCATATCTACACCCATGAAAATCTACGAATATGTATGTATGTATGTATGTATGTATGTATGTATGTATGTATACATGTAGTGTGTGTGTGTGTGTGTGTACATACATACATACATACATATACACATACACATACACATACACATACACATACACATATATATGCAGGTCTTGGCATATTCTGGTCTTTTCCCATGTAAGATTGAGAGTATCTTGGCGATGTTTCTATGAGGTCTCATTCGCCATCTTCAGGCTGGTGCCTTCAGCTTCATGCTTGTGTGAGCAAAACGTGATTGGAGCTGCTGTCTATCTATAAATATTGGTGGAGGTATGTGGAGTGCTGGCTTTGTTGCTGTAAGCGGGTTGGTTGGCTGTGTTGTTACATCTTGATTAGTTGATGGAGTTAATGTATGCAGATCAGTCGGCTGTTTCATAACATCCTGTGTGCCCATTGGTCTTTTGTGTTGTAACACTCTGGGTATTGGGCTGTGTGATGACATCCTGAGCTCTAGTGTAGTGATATACTGAGTCCTGTGCTGCAACATCTTGGGAGGTTGGCTGCGTTGTAACATCCTGAACCTTTGCATTGTAACCTCCTGAGTTCTGTGATATAATGTCCTGATCAGATGGCTGTGATGTAACATCCCAGGCTTTAGTTTGGCTCCAAGTTTGCAGTCTGGCCATGTGTTCACACATCATTTCCTCTGCTTCAATACAAAATTGTTAGTAATAGGTTGGTTTCAAAAGTCTTTATATTAAGAAAAAAACTTTTCCCTTAATGAGGCATTGATAAAATCCAATCATCTTCAAGAGCTGAATTTAGACGGGATAAATTACAGTTGAGCATCATCATCATGACCATCACCTACTAGATTATTATTTTAGATATTTTGTATTCCATGGGTGATTATGTTTTCATATTTTAACATTTAGAAAACCTAGAAAAGACTGGGCCAAGAAAGCCATACTAGTCCAACGGTTAAGCAGCTTTGTCATAGAAGAGGCAAAGGAGTATTTTGGATTGTGCCCCGATGTATATTTTGCTGTATTGAACAGTAATTAGTTTCTGAGAAAAACATGTTTTCCTGAAGGATTTGACTGACTCTAGTAATTCACAGCTCTGAAATTATAGAAGAGTTTTGAACCAGAAGAGGCAGAAGCAAATGATGTCAACAGGTTATTCCCATATGCTACTCGGCCTTTTAAAAATAGCTTTAAAAGCCAACCAAACTTTGATTCAAAGCTTTATTGATTTTTCTTCTATTAGAAATTATTCAAGAATTTCTTACCTCAAAAGAGGTAAGAAGCTATCTAAACTTCTTTTGCATTCATCACCAATCCACAATAGTTCCAGCTTTTTATTTATGAGTCTCAAAGAAGCACGTTGACACAAATAATAAAGCAACTGTCACACAGTCATACAAATTAATTTTCAGATATATTCAATTTCACGGCATCTGATGTCACTAAAATATGTGAACCAGCTCATGGTATCAAAGAGCATTTTTCAATTAGCTTAAAATGAGAAGAGTTTTAAATGTTTTAGTAGCTGAGTTAGTCTTATGGACCTGGAAGAAGCGCTGATAATGCCCAAATAATGAGTCATTTTTTAACTAAGTTTCTCAGAAGACAAGGAATAGGAACAGCTTGTTAAACCCCATAAAGTATTTAAATTTGCCCACTTGGGGAACTGTGAACACTTCCACACAGAGTTTTGGGATGTGGGGAGAATAAAGAGAAATGTTGGATTTTCTTCCCCAATACAATTTTAACAAATTTTGTGAAAATCTTAAAAATGGAAGGGCCTTGTTCTGTTAACATATTTGAGTCAGCTCTGATGCCATCAAATTTTTACCATTGGCTCCACAAGTTACCATTGCACTAACTAGGGTAAACAAGCTTGCACTCAATCCTGACAAGACCGAGTGGCTTGTGTGTTTCCCTCCCAATAATTGGCTAGGTATTCCATCTCTCAGGCTGGGGGGTGAAATTCTACGCCCCTCAGACAGGGTTCGCAATTTGGGAGTCCTCCTGGATCCACAGCTGACTTTAGGATATCATCTGTCGGCTGTGACCAGGGGGGCATTTGCCCAGGTTCACCTGGTGCACCAATTGCATCCCTACCTGAACCGGGAGGCTCTCGCAACAGTCACTCATGCCCTTGTGACCTCAAGACTGGACTACTGCAATGTGCTCTACATGGGGCAGCCCTTGAAGAGCATTCGGAGACTTCAGCTTGTCCAGAATGCAGCCGCGTGAGCGATTGTGGGTGCACCTCAGTACACCCACGTTACACCTATCCTCCACGAGCTGCACTGGCTGCCTATCGGTCTCCGGATATGCTTCAAGGTGCTAGTCGTCACTTATAAAGCCCTTCATGGTATTGGACCTGGGTACTTGAGAGACCGCCTGCTGCCAATTACCTCCCAAAGACCATCAGATCCCACAGATTAGGCCTCCTCCGGATTCCAACTACCGGCCAATGTCGATTGGCGACTACCCGGAGGAGGGCCTTCTCTGTGGCTGCTCCAGCCCTCTGGAACGAACTCCCCGCGGAGATTCGGACCCTCACCTCCCTTGAGGCTTTCTGTAAAGCTGTTAAAACCTGGCTGTTCCGGCAGGCCTGGGGTTGATGAATTCCCTTCCCCGCTCACATTGTGTGACTGTTGATTGTTTTTTTTTAAAAAATTCTCTGTATCTGCTTGTTGTGTTACCTTGTCTGTACCACCACCACCACCCCCTGGGTTTGTTAGCCGCCCTGAGTCCCTCCGGGAATAGGGCGGCATAGAAATGAAATAAATCTATAACGTATAACCTATAATGAGGTCTTCTGGACAGGGCAGCCATGGTAAATTTCAGTCATTATCATCACCAGCATCACCACCATCCCATCACCATTTTAGGCATACAGAATTGTCACTCACTCTGTTTAGAAGAGGCTTCTATCCCACAAGCCCTCACAGGGATGCTGCCAAAGCTTCAAGACATCATCCTTTCTTTTCCCATCAAATCAGGCACCAAAGGATTTGGGAAGGGAGTGGCCTTCAAAACAAATTGTGATAATTCTATGTGTGGTGGTGCGAAGATACATACCAGGTTGCATCACCAGGTTTAAGGTTAACTCAGCCTTCCATCCTTCCGAGGTGGGTAAAATGAGGACCCAGATTGTTGGAGGAAAGATGCTGACTCTGTAAACCACTTAGAGAGGGCTGTAAAGCAATATATAAGTCTAAGTGCCATTGCTATTGCTACATCATCACACAAATGGACAAAATTATGTACTTCCATCCTAACATCTCTTACACAAGGTTGTAAGTTGCAGTTTTTGTGCCATGATGTCATTGTGTTTTCTTATTTGCCTCCATTTAAACGTTTATATTCAAGGCTCAATTCACACACACACACACACACACACACACACACACACACACACCTACTCTGGTTTCTGCTGGCTACCTAACTCGGCAGCAACTCCTTCCTCTGAAAGAAGCTGTTGTAAGTTCAGTCACTTTCAATTATTTATGATCTGGTGGACCTCATTTTGCCCAGATTGTCAGTAACTGCTTCTTTGAGCTCTTGTAAGTACATGCTTGTGTCCTAACTGGTTGTACCTAAATACCTCACCACACAACATTTGAAAGACCTGGTACTTTGAAGATAAATGATGGTAAAGGAAATAAAAGGTCTCTGCACCATCCCCACTTTCCAGCATGGTGCCAATTTACCAGATGCTCCAGGGGGCACTGTTGAGCCATAACGAATTATAGGAGTAGACACAGGGCACATTTTAAACAGGTTTGAACACCAAGCTTTCCATATTCCTGAAATATATGCAAAATAAATCAGGCACAGATTTTACATTGCTAAGAGCCAGTCATGGATTTTGTCTTTGGTGAGAGTTTATCATACTTAATACATTATGAGAAACTAGAGGATAGAGCACCCACATATTACTAAATTTTGTAACTCTTTTATTTTATGAAATTGATTTATCACATAGTGTATGATCTGATGTAGCAAGTGTAATATCCTTGCTTTACTGAAAACTTCCTTTCACGATGATCAAATGCTTTTGCAATATTCTATCTGGCTATATAAAATGCCCCTCTTACTCAAGCTGTCTACATTTTCCTATAATGTATTGATCTGAGGTAGTCAGTGGAATCCTTATAAATTTGATCTGTGCTGGAATTCGCATCATAGTTCATTTTCCTGGCATACAATTAAAGGAACATGAGCATTACTTCTTAGCTAGGTCATAGGGAAGAACATGTTGCTTAAACACCCTGATCAAGACTACAAGGTCAGTCAACTAAACCCGGGAGAGTTACTTTTACTGTAAAATAGACCCAGGCCTCGATGTTACCAGCGTAACTCCTCAAGTCATCCATATGTCTTTGTGGGGAATTATCTTTCTCTTTTCTTTCTGGAGTAAACAAGAATAGCTAAAGAGGCTAATCACAGAACAGCTTGCCTCTAGAAGTTGTGGGTGCTCCAGTCACTGAAGCAACTGGATAGCTATTTATCTGGAATGGTATTGTAGGAAGTTAGCATCCACCCCTCTCCTAGAAGAATGAAATATCCTAGGAAATATTAAAAAGGCAGAATATTACATTTCCCTGGGTCAGAAATGGAGAAACATGTTTTTAGGCAGGAAGCAGACTCACTCTTAATAGCCCCCACTTTTGTTAATGGGGCATCAAAAGACCTGAGCCAGTTTTTTCGCCATAACAAAGATCTCTTCCCTTCAGCTCCAGGGTGATGGGATTAAGGCATGATAGTACCCTTTACCCATCTCACCACATGGCACCTGGGAAGAAGCAATGCTCAACCAAACCAGGACTCGAAACAGCCTAGAGAGTTGCCCCCGCATGGCCCCATGGGAATCTGAGAAGCAATCAGAACACATTTCTTACACAGGAACAGGAAACAGAGAGGTGGGGCTAAACAGAGAGTATAAAGAACCCATCAAGCCCTTTCTTTTTATCTTCTTCACTCAACATCTTGAAGCATGTGATTACCTTTTTCCCCCAGGACCTCAAACCATGTCCACCACTAAATCATCTTTCCAAGCAGCCTCCATGTTTCCAGTGTCTTTTTCCCCACTTGGAACTGAACCCAGAAGGACATTTCTTCCAACAGTATACAGTCTCCTGCTTCACCAGGAGGTTGGACTAGAAAATTTCTAAGGTCCCTTCCAACTCTGTTATTCTGTATTTCTATAAAATAGGATCTCCGTAGCTATTGTTGATTATTTTTAAGAGTCTTATGGGAATGTGGAAGGTAGCAGAAATGTATGGGATCAATAAGTACCTTGATTCTGCCCATCATCCCTGAATTTCAAAAGTTCAGGGAGGATGTATTCAGGTGGACATTGTTATCCTGTTATTTGGTTTAACATTTCCACAGTTGGAAAATAGAGATCAGACCTCATGATCTACAGCAGGGATGTAAAACTGGCAGCCTGCAGGCCAGGTACGTCACATTGCAGGCCATGCCCACCTCAGCTTCGCGAAGGGGAAGAACATCACAAAACGTCACCTGATCTACAGTAAAATAGTTCTCTTATTCTGGTGTGTGTGTGTGTGTGTGTGTCTGTGTGTCTGTGTGTCTGTGTGTGTGTGTGTGTGTGTGTGTGTGTGTGTGTTTGACTCACCCACAACATGATGGGTGGGTTTTTACAATGTATAAAGTATTCCCCCCCCCCCCATAATTTCATTAACAACAGTCTTGTTCTCTGCAGTTGTACTGGCTGGAACAGAAGCCCTGTCTCCATTTCATGCTGTTGAGGTTTGTCACTTTACCAGGCCTAATTCACGTGTATATCAGGCCTTGTTTTATAATTTCTCAGTTATGCGAGAATGATCTGCCTTTTGTGAAAATGATTTGGGTCTAGGATTGCCTATTATTCTGCTACAACATTGACTAACTGTGAGTCAAATTTGCATCTACTGCTCTGACAAGTTGTGTAAATTTCAATATCTAATCAACGCAGAAGTGGCTAAACTCAATCTAATTGAAGATATTTTATCTGTAAACATCCAGATGACCATAGTAGTCGAGTTGGATTTTTCTGTACTTCCTTGCTGCCATCTAGTGGTTATTCAGATTCTTGCAACCTAAATATGTTTATGGTTGGTTAATTCATGACTGAGTTAAGCAAATCCAGTCTGTTACTTTCTAGTACTATCCCCAGTGATGGGTTCCTACCGGTTTGGACCAGTTCAGGCGAAAAGGTGGTGGTTTGGCGGCCTGGGTCACTGGAACCGGCAGCGACCTAAGCCTGTCACACCCCTGAACCAGTTCTCCGCAGCATGCCCATGAGCAAACCAGCAGTAGTGGCTGCCGGGATCCCCCCCCCCACCCCTTGACTATCTTCCCACATAATCTAAGAGGTCTGGAAATGTGTCCAGCAAAAATTGGTAAAATGCACATTATCAAAGTGTTTTCTTATTTACGTGACTATTGCAATTCTCACTGCAGAGGAGAGGAATGCAAAAGACAAATTCTGTTCCAGCAAACTAGCATTTTGAATCACTGTCACATAATGCAATGAAATTGGAGAAAACCTATAAAGTATGCAATGAAGCAAAAGTACCATGATTGGCAGTCAGGCCTGCACAGCATGAGAGAATGGCCATAAACACTAATCAAAGTGAAGGATGAAAGGGGAGAAAACATTCACAAATAGAATTTTCCTCTGCCTGGGGAATAACATGAATTCAGTTAACATGCAACTCTCTCTTTTTTGGTCAAGGGCTTCATGACTTTCTGTTTAAAATTATAATCTTCCTCCTTGCTTCAAGTCATGTAAAAGAAATCTAAAAATACAGGGTTGATCCTACAATTATTAGCCAAAGTGAACACTTTGCCTAAAGGATAAGGTCTACTGTAAAATCTTGAAAACCTGTTTCGAGTATCTACTATACAGCCTGGCCTTCTCCCAAGCGGTGTTCTATCAATAGACTTGAGAGACAATTCAACAGTCAGTTTTGAACATGAAACATATTTTGGAGTGTCCTCTGCTATCTTGATACTAATAACAAAATATTTCAGTTACACCATCCATAACGCCATGCAATGTAATTCCGACTTTCTTGTACCTTGGTATGTAGTGCTTTAACTGTACTATTAAGGTTGTACTACTATGTCTGCCTAATTATACTGTATTTTTTAAGAAATGGCCAAGCTTCCAGTAAAAATTAATGTTGCTCTAGTCACCTTCAAAGAAGCAGAGACCACACAACAACAGAGATTGGCACCCAAAGGCCCAACGCTAGATGTCAAAATATCTCTGGACAAGGAAGACATTGTGAAATAAATCATGTTCATGTTCTGACCCAGCTTTAGCAGAAGCAAGAAACAGATTCCTGGTCACGAAAAAGCCCTCTTTATTTACCTCTTGTGAATTAATTGCATTCACCCAACGAAAAGTCCTTCAAGGAGTTAACTGCAGTAATAGACCTTATTAGTTCCTTATGATAATTGTAAGGCTGTGAGGTCCCAGCCGAAAGGCTGCAAATTAAGTTCTGGCAAGCAGTCTTTGTGACACGAAACACAATGAGCAAAATCTTCAGAAATATAAACTGTTGTCTCCTATGACAACCACTCCCCTTTCCTTCTATTTATTCCCCAGCCAGGGAAGGGGCCATTCAGTGTCCACGTGTGTTTTGCTTCCCGAGTTGACACCTTGTCCTCCATTGTTCACCTCTCCTAAATGCTCTGCACATACATGCATCTGGAACAGGCATCCATCAGAGCCTTCCCCAGACTCCAGAACTGGCCCAGGTTCGTCCCCAAACTCCTCATAGTCCGAGTCTGCCGCCAGCTCCACTGGAAGCTAGGGGCCACAACAGTTTAAGAAATTGTTTCCGGGCAGCTGATCCCTGTAAATAAACTAAAGAAATGGAAATGTTTGTGGTTCGCTCACAAGTTGAGCAGCTGGGAGATGTGGAACTCCATCTATATTCACAGCTATGATGTCGCCTATGTGAACAATACGACCAGGCAGGCATTTTACAGATTGGGAGAGATTTCCTTTCACAACAAATAAGGTTTCTTCTTGGTGAGTCTCAATTTTTTTCTGGATTACAAAATTAAAAGAAGATTTAAAGACTTAAAGCATAAAGAATATTTGTCAGAAAGCTTAAAAAGCAATGATATAAGAAAGCTTAAAATGGATAAAGATAAAGAGGAATGTTATTTTTAGAAAGATTAAGTTTTCTATAAAACTGCATTGGGAATAACTAACTAAATTAGGCAATTGACTCAGGTCTTCCTAAGAAGTGTGAATGTTATTTGCTTTTTACTAAAAACCATAGGCAATTGGTAGAATTTACAAAGCAAAAGATAAAAGCAAATTGAGTAAACTGAGTACCCCAGTAACGACAGAGCTGGAGATGTGACGTGTACCTGCAATAACAACTTCAAAAACACAAGAAGAGAAAAGAAGAAGGGGAAATTTTGTTTTTCTCTTTAACCTTGTTTAATACCTTCACTTTTGGATTGTAACACAATGACATCACATAAGGCTGCACAATTAGAGGACAGAAGCGGATCCTTAGAACAGCCTGCAGAGAAAAAAAATATTGGATCATTTTTACCACAAATTGCCTGACTCACTTGAGACTAAATTTACAGCTTTTGGGGGGGGAAAAGTCTTGTTACAATAGAAAATTTTATGAAACACATGTCTGGACATTTGGGAGAACAAGAAATATTTCCAGGGATGTTTTGGTGCATTTTGTGAGCATTAAGTTCTGCAACAGCCTTTCAATACAAGATTGAAGATGGAGAATGCAGCTATAATTATTTAAAAAAAATATCCTTATCAGAATTCTACTAAAAGAAAAGAATACTACTTTTTGACTGAAAGAATAAATCAAAAAAAGATTTCTTTTACTGGGACAAATTATGTTTGACTTTTAAACAACAGAGATTCTGTTTGAATTCTGTTCAAAAGGTAAGAGAATTTTTGGAACAATTTAAATGAGAACTGGAAGGAATCCAAAAAGAACCTGTAGAGGAGACTATACAAAAATTGTATAATTCAAAAGAACTCTAGTAGAAATGATACTATTTATTAGTATTAGTATTTCTCATAAAATTAAACTTTTGTATGTTCAGTAAGAGAACTAAAAAATGAACTATGTAAAGCAAAAAAATGAATTTTGCAAAGTAGGGAAACAGAATAGAAACAGAAAATAAAATGATATTGAAACTTAAAGGAGGACACATTATATCAACAATGCTATACAAAAACATTTCATCAGTAGTATAAATAGCATGATATTTCTTTGAAGGGAATAGATCTTTTTTTTTAAATTATCAAGGATTACAGAGAAACAAAGATAGGTTATAAATGAGTATATAAATATATGGTAAGTTTGTAAAGCTATACAAAAGATCAAACCAAAAAAAGTGTTAGACCAGGCAGACTATTAGATTCTTATTACAAATATTTTGTGAATGAACTTTTACAAAGTTTGAAAAATACAATGAATTGAATTGTATTGTACAGGACGGAAATATGCCAGAAACTTGGAAAGAGGCTAATTTGGCACTAACATCTGAAGAGGGACAAGAGTTGGATTTAACAAAAAATTATAGACCTGTATCATTATTGAATAATGATTATAAATTGTTCACAATGATCTAGCTGATTAATTGAAAATAATTTTACAAGAATTCATTCATGATAAACGATATGGATTTTTACCTGAAAGAGAGAACTACATTGGACATTCTAGAATATTTTGAACAGCTCAATGAAAAATTAGATGCCTTAATTTGTTTTAGCTGCAGGGAAAAGTATTTGGTAAATCTGTATTGTACATTTCTATTTAAAGTTTTAGAAGATATGAACTTTGGAAAGAATTTCATAAAATGAAATTCATGAGTTAAGTGGATCTATACTTAAAAGAAAGCACAAATTATTGTTAATGTGTAGGAATAGAGGAAGCGTTTTGTAAAGATATGTGCAGTAAATTGCCATTATCTCAGTAGCTGGTTACCTTGAAAATACCTATGAGCTCACCTAATTAGGAGAACCAGATGTGGGAAGAGAGGAAAGATTACGTACAGACATGCGCATTAGACGGCCATGAGCTCAGTGACCGATTACCTCAACTGTTTATTAGAGATAGGCCGTACCAGGGAGTTATGTGGAGCTTCTACCTTGGCTGGGATGGTCTGCAAGATTGACAAGGGAAAAAAGAGAGAATGTACCAATAAGATGCTGTTGCTACCCCTGATTTGCTTTGCTTGTTAAAATTGTATAAAAGCCAACTCTGTGTAAGGCAGGCAGACATTTTGGACACCACTGCTGTGATGGATTTCTGAAACCTACATTAATGGAAATCTAACAAAACCATGTAAAATGTAAGGGTTGCCCACTGTCTTTCTCCATTTGTCTATTTTGGTTCTTGAAATTTTGAGTGGCGATATCAGACAAGATGAGAGGATAGTGAGAATAAAAAAATAAAAAGAGACAAGCTGAAAACTTTTGCAGATAATTTCATGCTGATCTTGGAAGACCCCTTAAATGGACTTGAATTATTAATGGAAAAACTAAAAGAATTTGGTGCATTAGCTGGTTTCAAGATTAACAAACGGAATACAAAGATGTTAACAAAAAATTGAAGCTGCAAGATCAAATAGAATTGATGAATAAAATGGTTTTAAGATTGAGAAGAAAGTAAAATAATTGGCATTTGACAAATACGAACAGTATGTGATTTCAAAATAATTATGTTAAGACATGGAATGAAGTTCAAAAACATATATTAAGGTGGGACAAAATGCAATTGTCATTGCTGGGGATCCCAACAGTGCTTTTTCAGGAGACAACTGGACTTCCTTGTTTTTTCTTTTGAAGACATTTCACTTGGCAACAAAAGAAGATATTCAACAAAAGAAAAAAAAAACAAGAAAATCCAGTTGCTTCCTGAAAAAGCACCTTTGGACAACCAGGACCTGGATGACTGAGAATGTCTACAGATTCATTATTGGGGAAAATTTCTGTAATTAAGATGAATGTTTTTCCTGGGATCTTATTTTTGTACACTGCAACCATCATAAAAATGAGTCAGTTGCCAAGCAACCAAATTTTGATCATGTGACTATGGGGATGCTGTAACAGTTGTAGGTGTAAAAAAAACAGTCATAATCACTTTTTTCAGTGTCATCGTAAGTTGAATGGTCACTAAACAAACTGTTGTAAGTTGAGGACAAGTTGAGACAAGACAAGAAACAAATGGGTAGAAACTAAGCAAGGAGAGATGCAACCTTTTTAAGGTTTAAGGTTTTAAGAATTAAGGAGGAACTTCCTAACCGTGAGGACAATTAACCAATGGAACAGTTTGCCTCCAGAAGTTGTGAGTGCTTCATCATGGGGGAGAGGGGTTAAGAAGAGAGTAGTCAGTCACCTGACTGCAATGGTAAACGGTCTCCTACTTGAGTAGAGGGTTGGACTAGAAGACCTCCAATGTCCCTTCCAGCTCTATTCTGATTGAGGACTACTTGTACACAGAAAAAATATAATAACAGTATCCTGCAAGTCTGACTGCATTTTCTCTTCCTTTCTGGTTATACCCCAGAGATTCAGCCAATCTTGAGTCTTTTTCTAATAGTTTCCCTCCTCCCTAGTCTCATGCATGCTTCTGCACCTATTCTTGTCTTTACAGCTTTTGGATGGCTTTTCCAAGGTCATCTCCATGGCTCCCCACACTAACAGTAGTCTCTGTATTTCATTATCCCTCCTCCTTCTGTTAACATCTTCTGAAAGAAATCTTAAAAACCCATTGGAGCTCTAGATAGAAATCTTGCTATTCCAACCATGTTCCTCAAAGAAGGGATTATATATCACCTGAAGCAACCCTGCCCACTTCTCCTTGCTTAGCAAGCTGAAGTGGGAAGCCAATTCTCCTTGGCCTTCTGTTTCACCTTTTCAATGCAAGAACGGTAGGTAAGATAATTATATTTCAGGGAAATGGAATGAAGCTTTTTTGACACTTAGATTCCTTTTCAACCCCCTTCCTCATCACTGCTTTCTGTCGTGCCTCAAAATGCTGCAGATTGGTGGTGGGGGGGTTGGAATGCTTTTTCAATAGATTTTTGTGGCTATATTTAGAGAGAATTGTCTTTAACGTTTTCTCATTTTCTCATGGGGAATCTATCACAAGCTATTACAGTGAAGTGTGCATGAAACATGGGACACATTGATATCACTTTCCTTCATTTTCCCTAATTACTAGGTCTTCTGATGAGAAGAATCAAGGCACACAGGTGGCATTTATTAATGACTAGTTGATAACCCAGAGTTGCCCGGGTATTTATTTATAGAAGGAAAATGTTTGGACCAAACGTAATTTCTAATGTTGGATTTTCCCCCTTATCAGAAGAAGCCCCCTCATGGAGTACTGTGAAGCCATTTCCATGGCAATCCACTGCACTGTACAGTAGAAGCCATTTTATGGCAGTACAGTAGAAACCACTTTAAGGTGCAACAGGCTGTATCTTAACAGAACATACACCCCTAGGAATGTTAGGAGTGCCTTACCCCACAGTATTTGTTTCCATAGAATAAACCATCTGTGTATCAAGTTTGGTTAAAATTGCTTGAGGCGTTCTAGAATTATACTGGAACATACACACACACAGCCAGATAGATAGATAGATAGATAGATAGATAGATAGATAGATAGATAGATAGATAGATAGATAGATAGATAGATAATAAATATAAATATTTAAGGACAAGATCTGAAGGACTGAAAATGTGTAAGTTATCACAAAAATAATAATATACATTGAAATCTGATGCTTCCTAATGCTCCATGCCTCTGTGTAATGTGGGACACAGGTTTGCCTCTTGTCTATCTAAACTTTTCAACACTTGATCAATTAGGAAATTAGATGTTGAGTAACAGACATTAAGAGATGAACATTGATGTACAAACTAATCAACATCATACTTTTTTTTCCTCAATGAAGACAGTTTCATAAATATTTCATAAGGGATAATCTGTGAGATTATCTTTTGGTCATATGATACAAATCCACCCCTACACACTTGTACTTTGATGTCTGATATGAAGACGTAAATTGTGGTTTTGCCTAATTCAGTTGCCTCCAAATGTATGAACTACAACTCCCATCATCCTCAGATAACTTTCCCATTTCATCCTCCATAAACAATTTGTTGCTAATAGGAGGAGATTGAGTTAAACTGCAATAGGCTTTTTTCCCCCCTTTGAAGGTTATTGCAAGAAAAGAGAATGGGTGCTGGATCTTTTTATTAGATGTTACAATAGCACTTCTCCATACAAGTCTTTAGGAAAATATTAGCTTTATTAATAGAATATGCTTACCTTATGATTATGCTTGTTCTTATGCTGTTCTCAACTACTCCAGTATCTCAGTGAATAATTTATTTAATCCAACTTCTTTTATTCTAGTTATAACATCTTCAGAGCATCCCTATTCCTGAAAATTCCAAGTTACTATTTAAAATTAATTCAATATTATTGGGTTTTAGTTTTCAAAGAACTAGTTCTTTATTTTCCCTTGAAATCAGATCAACAGTGACTCTGATTTTGTTTGCCTTTATAGCTTTAATACATAGCCCCAAACAGAAGCCTTCTGAATGTGTTGAAATGAAACTCTTTCAAAATGCTCAATGGTTATGCCCAGTGACCAATGAGTGGAATTTAGTACAGCACATCTAGAGATTGTCAGAAGACTGAGTTATCTTTTCCCCCCAACCGGCATTTAAGGTAGCATACATAATTTCCTATCTGTTTCATCTTCATAGTAATAGAGAAAATGCAACTAATTCAGAAGCATCCCATTGTCAAGAGTTAAGCTAACAACCAGCAGGTAAATTGGAAGAATGTTTCGTGAGAAAAGGAGAAAGCAGATGGAAAGCAGTAGAACAGAAGGTAACAATGTAGAGGCACAAGAAGAGAACCTGCTAGTATCTGTCAGCCCTTCACAGTTCCCTAAATAATTATTTGTGCAATAGAAGAAAGTACAGATCTGTTTTACTGCTTTATACTAAAAGGTAGCATCTCACAGGAGAACAATTACACCTGCCTGCCAAACTAGAAGGACTATGATTTGTTTTAGAAAAACTCAGCTGAAATGGTGCTTCCATTTCTTTACATATTTATTCTAGTGGCAACTGCATCATGTAACCTGAGTATTTATGAGAAAACTCGGGCTTAAATTATCTTTCCCTAACATAGCGTCCTCCAGAGATGTTAGACTCAAACTCTCTTTCAAGAATGACTTTTGGCCACATTCAAGTTGGAATTGAAATTGGAGCTATAATCTAACTATTCTGGAAGACACTAGCTGGATAGAAGCCCAACTGGAATATTTCATGATTACAAATAAAACTACTTAGCATTTTATCTCAATAGTCAATTGCATTGAAGATGCAATACACACATGACTTAATAAGACATAGGTCCTAGTGGCACCTAGAAACAATTTTACAAGGAATAGCTATACTAGCCTCCTTTTATTTCTTTGTCAGTAAATTGAAATTTAACACAAAATTGTGTGTCACGGAAGCCACTGCCTGCAAAGGCTCATGGATTGGGGCTGAAAGGTGAAAGCAGAATCAGTGTGCTCCATCCCAAGTTTGGGTAAACAGGTTGCCCTGATGGACCTGTCTCACCAGGAAAAAAACATGTAATTCTACAAGGAGTTGAGAATTTTCGATAATTAATTTCTAAAACCAGAAAATACTCCTTATAATCAGAATTATAATAATAGCTAAAGTACTTAATAATAGCTAAAATACCTGAGATCTATCTAGATGGTCACTAAACATTGACATTGACTTCATAGCACATAATCACTGAAGATAGTTAATTTATGGGTGCTTATACACCGACTGCATAAAACTGGATGAAAGCAGAAAGGTAAAAGTTACATACATCTCTTTGATTCCCTCTAGTGGTTGTCTGAATACTTGCCATAAGATATAGCACTCCAGATCTAATGCAATTGCAATGTATCCTTGCTTGATTAAAAAGCACAATAAGAAATAGATAACAGCATATGTACTCTCTATGCTAACCTTTCTCACTTGTCAGAGAGCATAAGCATTGGAGAAGATAATGTAGCTTACTATTTTTCACTTTTTGACCTTAGGGAGAATTGTGCTATCTGTTCCATCACGTTATAGAGTATCATAGGAAATAAATGCTAGCATAAATCAATTGTAAATTAAAAGATACATCCTGATATTTTGGGTTGTTATTTTAAAATAACATCTGAAGAAAGGGAATGGTGATGGGATTTATTTTTCCTTTTGACCCATGATAATCTATCAGCAGAAGTTTTGACAATGCTCCAGAATTAAGCAGCATGGACTCATCTTGTAAGAGCCGCTCTCTGAAAACTGCTGCTGTATAATACCTAAATGTTAGCTGGAATCCAGTTAAAACTAATGTCATTGTTTAATTCAATAGCTGAAATTAAGGGCAACAATTTTCCCCATTTATTGGTTATTTTAGAAATGCATAAATCTACCCAACTTTAAAATTACTCTGGCAATGTATAGCATAAATAATCATGCAATACAATTAAAAGTATTTTTTAAAAATCCACACAAACTACACAAGAAAAGCAACCATTAAAAGACAATCTGCCATCCACTCCACTCCAAGTCCTGGGTAAAGATGTAGCTTTTTAGAGCTCTTTTAATCAAAACCAGGATGGAGGCCAGATATATTTTGGAGAAAATAGTTTTGCAAGGGGGGAGGGTGCTGCAATAGAGAACATATTTTGAGACTTATAGAATACTTCATTTTAAACTGCTTAGTTCTGGGTAATTTTCTAAATATCTTGGCCAGGGATGAAATCAGTTTACCTTCGCTACTGGTTTGCAAATGTGAGCCTTGCATGTGCCCACCACCTTGCATGTGCAAGATCTTCCACACATGTCCAGAGCATCAAAAACAGGACATGATGACATCCACCATCCGAACTGGATAGAACTGGCAAAATTGCACCACTGATCTTGGCCCTTTCAACATCTTTTCCACCAACTCAATGCCACAGTCACTTTTCATATCGTTGGTATGGGATGGTCTACTGCGGTAATATTCTTGCTTTATATGTGTCCTTTATCAGCATTTTATCAAAAATAAGAGAAATGCTCTTTGTTATACAATCAAGGGACAAGGTGATTTAGAGATAGAGGCAGAAGTTCCTACAAGGTTGCTTTTGGTAATCCTATGTAATTCCACCAGAGAATGGTATTTTAGAGTGCTGATAGCAGGAGGTACAGAAAGATGGAAGTCAGATTTTTATCTTTGTTTCATGCACAGCATGAACTCTATTTCAAGACCAAGCAAGATAGTTGATGGAGATCAGTAATGAGGTACCTCATCATCTTACCTGGTGCTAAAAAACAGTGATGGAGGCAACAAACAGTTTTGAGCTGGATTGTAGTTTGGGGAAATAACATTTCATTTCTTTTCCCTCTGTGCCTTCCCTGTCTTTTCCCTATCTCCTAAGACACTTTAATTTACATGAAGAGCCATGTATGTTTACATAGCAAGTAACAACAGGAGATTAACAATTATTATTTGGACAACACAAAAGAAAGCCCATCCGTAGCACCAGAATTCCTTAGCACCAGAATTCCTTTCCCTGTCCTTAAAAAAAAAAAAAAAAAAAAAAGTAATCTAATTAGATATTTCTGAAGCCACTTAAAAGCATATTCTGGTCCATGATCTCATAAAGTGAAAAGTTGTAATATGTCAGCATCCAGAGATTTAATTGAACCATGCTACTTGAATTATCATCTACTGCCATATGGCATCTGGAAAAAAAAAACATCTTTCAGCCCTGGAATGTAACATATTGGCAGCGGTTTAGATGTCACTGAAACAAAAAGCAATGTGAAAGCAGCTTTAATGTTTTATTCATAACACCTGAAACTCCCATCTGATTCTCATGCTAAGACTCTTTGGGTTAGATATTCAACTGAAAGAGAAAAAGAGAATATAAAGGGTATCACCCACTCCATCCGGGGACTTCCTCCACTTCACTAGGCAGCTCAGGGTGAATGCAGCAGTGATGGTTTCTCCCAGTATTCCTGCCAGTATCTCCCCCCTCTTTCCTTTACTCAGGAATATCAGAGAAAGGCTAAAAAAAGGAGAATCCTTTTCCTTTCCTGCTAATGAAAGGGGGGAAAATACTTAAGGACAATTTAAGCTCAACAGCCATTAGTCAAAGTGCAGAGTCCTAGCTAGGCCACTAAGACATATTATCAGACACACAAACAGGTCTATTTTTGTACTATTTACTTTATGAGAAGCAATGTGAAGCATTTGGGATTAATAGAACAAGAGCTGGATTCAAAGAATAAGTTTAAACAAAGGAACTATAGGTAGACTCCTTTCAGAATAAAGAGTGAGCCTCGGGAGGAAAAACAGCTATGTAATGAATCAGACAGGGTTATGAGCACATCTAACACAGGAAAAAATTGCACATGTTGCTTACTTATCGCTTTTGAAAGACTGCATGCGATTTTGGAGTCTTGAAAAATTCCTAAATTGGTTGAATATGTTCTGTTTTCTTTCTCATTAGCCAGTCCTCTTCCTAGAAAGATTACTAGATAAAAAGCCCTTAGTAAGCTCTCTTCTAGCTAGTTAAATTCATGTGGTGAGGTTAATTCTTCTTAAACAGGAACTAAGCCAAGGGTATCTCCAAAGTTTCCTTATCAGTTGGTTGGGGGTCAATTGTGCGTACGTGTTCTGATGCAACAGGGACCGCTAGAGGCTTATGGGGCTAGAAGTCCTCTCAGTTCAAAAACTCTTGGCGAGGGAACCCAGTTTCCCAGATATGTGAGTGCCTATTAGGAGTGCCTCCTGGTTATGTGTAAAGGCAGGGCTCACCATTTTATTCAGGCTAACTGATAAATCTTTCTTCCTCTAAATAGAATACAAAGAACCTACAAAAAGTATCTGTTGTTATTAGTTGCATCCGACCCATCACGACCCCATGAACAACATTCCTCCAGGCTTTTCTGTCCTCCAACATCCTCTGAAGTCCATTTAAGCTCACACCTACTGCTTTGGTGACTTCATCCAGCCACCTCATTCTCTGACTTCCCCTTTCTTCTTTTGCCCTCAATCTTTCCCAGCATCAGGCTCTTCTCCAGTGAGTCCTTCCTTCTCATTAGGTGGCCAAAGTATTTAAGTTTCATCTTCAGGATCTGGCCTTGTAAAGAGCAGTCAGGGTTGATCTCCTCTAGAACTGACCAGTTTGATCGCCTTGCAGTCCAAGGGACTCGCAGGAGTCTTCTCCAGCACCGTAGTTCAAAGGCCTCAATTCTTTGGCGCTCAGTCTTTTTCACAGCCATACATTGCAACTGGGAAAACCATAGCCTTGACTACACACACTTTTTTTGGCAGGGTGATGTCTCCGCTTTTTAGTATGCTGGCTAGATTTTCCATAGTGTCTACTCTTACTCTATTCATTCATCGAACTATTCCCTTCTAATTTTTAGCCAATGTAACCTACTTCTTTCTCTCCTTGATGTTTAACAGCTAATTCTCATGTTCCGGCATTCATGTTACATACAAACAGAGATTCAGTTTGTTTTGTGAAAAACTTTTATCTCTATCTAAGAAACTAAGTGATAACCAGCACTAAATGACAATGATACAAAGATAATCAAATCCGTCAGTTCTAACCAAGTTAACACCATCACCCATATATATATATACACACATACACACACACACACACACACACACACACACACACACACACACACACACATATATATATATATATATATATATATATATATATATATATATATATATATATATATATATATATATAAAGATTTTTACAACCCCCGGTATGCCCAAATATGGGAGGAAGATCACTACTTCCATTCTCTGTCCTTTGGCTCGTCACAAGAGACCATCCAGGCAGAAACCCAATATTTTTACTGTTGCCTTTTTGTTACATTTTGTTGTATTTGTGCTGATAAATAAATAAAGGGAGACTAGTATAGATCTATAGATCATATTTGGGCATACCGGGGGTTGTAAAAATCTAATAGATACCTTTCACCCTGGCTTCGCTGATAACGGATAAGAGCCTGTGGCCTAATGGCTAAGATGTCTGCCTAGTATGTAATATAGCCCAGGTTCAAATCCCAGTAAGGGTATGGCTAGCTGATGAGAGCTAAATAGCTTGAAATAGATCTATACGAGTCTCCCTTTATTTATTTATCAGCACAAATGCAACAAAATGTAACAAAAAGGCAACAGTAAAAATATTGGGTTTCTGCCTGGATGGTCTTTTGTGACGAGCCGAAGGACAGAGAATGGAAGTAGTGATCTTCCTCCCATATTTGGGCATACCGGGGGTTGTAAAAATCTAATAGATACCTTTCACCCTGGCTTCGCTGATAACGTATAAGAGCCTGTGGCCTAATGGCTAAGAGGTCTGCCTAGTATGTAATATAGCCCAGTTTCAAATCCCAGTAAGGGTAAGGCTAGCTGATGAGAGCTAAATAGCTTAAAATAGATCTATACTAGTTTCCCTTTATTTATTTATCAGCACAAATACAACATTATATATATATATATATATATATATATATATATATATATATATATATATATATATATATATATATATATATATATATATATATGTTATATTTATGCTGATAAATAAATAAAGGCAGAGAGTGGAAGTGTGACCTTCCTCCCATACTTGGGCATACCAGGGGTTGTGACTTTAAGTGTATATATATATACATACATACATATATATACACACATATACATATACACACACACACACACACACACACACATACATACCCCATTACCCCACCCAGCTCCACCCACAACTCCACCCAGATGACACCACCCACCATTACCAATCACCATGACACACACCCTCAGCCACACCCCCACTCAGTGTCATCATAGCCTCTTTCCTGGTTATCCGCATCCGAGCAAAAAAGTTACATCAGAGTAGGCAGTTGCACCCGAGTAGAAGAGCCACATGCAGCTACAGGCTCAATCGACATCAGAGAGGCAACATCAACGTGGCAGCGTTAGTGGCAGGCATGGTGATGAACAGGTTCCCCCTGGATGGCAGCCTGAGGGCTGACACTAATAGGACGGAGGCACAAGCAACATCCAAAAGGAACTTTTCTCTTCTACTAGGTGTCCTGATTATCAGCTGCTTATCAATAGGACCATATCATTTAACAGTTCACAGGATGCGGGGAGGGGTATGTGCAGAATTTCAATCTGACAATGTGAGGACCTTTTTTTTAAAGCTTCAAAAAAAATTTGCCAGGTTGAACCCAATGGAAAAATAGAGGAATAGCTTTTTAAAATGTCTGAGGTACTCCTCCACCTTTAAACTTTTTAAAAATGCTGTCATCTTGCTGTAAGTATACCATATTCTTTGCAAACTAAAGACTTCTACATCTCCTGAAATAGCAAAGTAATGAAGTGACACCCTATCTCATTGGTGTCAAACTCATCATGTCGCATTGCTCTCACGTGATGTTTCGCAATGTTTTTCCCATTTGCGGAGCTGGGGTGGGCGTGGCCTGTACATGACACATCCGGCCCATGGGCTGCCAGTTTGATACCCCTGCGCCCTATCTACAAATAACCTACATTCAACAAAGTAGCACCTTTTGTAGTCATGCCATTAAAGAAAAATCAAAGTTATCTTGTACATCTTTTCTACATCGTGGTGACCAAAACTGAATGCAGTATTCCAAGTGTGGCCTTACCAAGGCATTAAAAAGTGGTATTAACACTTCACGTGATCTTGATTCTATCCCTCTGTTTATGCAGCCTAGAACTGTGTTGGCTTTTTGGCAGCTGATGCACACTGCTGGCTCATATTTAAATGATAGTCCACTAGGACTCCAAGATCTCTTTCACAGTTACGACTGTTGAGCATGGCACCACCTATACTATACCTGTGCATTTCATTTTTCTTGCCTAAATGTAGACCTTAGTCTTCACCATTGAATTTCATTTTATTAGATAGTGCCCAATGTTCAAGTTTGTCAAGATCCTTCTGTATCTTAAGCCTATTTTCTGGAGTGTTGGCTATTCCTGCCAGCTTGATGTCATCTGCAAATTTGATGAGTTCCCCATTTATTCCCTCATCCAAATCATGTCTTATTGAATAAACTAAGTCATGGGCAAAGAAACCATATAGAAGCAAATTTTTAGAACTTTTAAATTTCAATTAATGTTTTGATTGGGGTTAGTCTGAGAAAACATACAGAGTTCAAGAACTTTGCTAACTTCTCTAGTAAGTTGCATGCAACTGTGCCATCTGCTCCAGTGTTGCTTGCAACTCATTCCCATGGACTGGAGGAGTATAGACACCCTTAGATTTTTAAGGTGCTTTACCAGGTGCTGCATATTAAAACAATATATAATAAGCAATGCAATTTAGATAAAAAAATCACCCTTGTCTATATAATCATGGCAATATTTTGTGGCTCAAAATTTCAGACACTGAAGATCTTATTCACAATCTTCTTAGGCACGAATTTCATTGTTATATTTTATTCCCTTTTTAATGCCCATTTCTACTTAACATGTATTTTAATGGCTATGAGAGAAAGATTCTTGGAGGATCTATGGTTGCTAGGAAACTGTTGCCTCAGTTGTGCAGATATTCTACACTGCGCATATTATTCTGCATCAGATTTTATTGTGGTTTGGCAGCCTTAGGTTGGTTTTACATTTTTTCCAGGGAGATGTTGGGTGGATTTCACAATACAGATTATTTACAATAGAAATGCCTGAAATGTCATCATTATGCAAATCTAGTGTCACTGTTTTATAATCCTAAATTAATACTGTTCAGCTGACTGATCTAAATCTTCAAAACGTAAAGCAAAGTGATCCAAAGGGCAAAAATAGATGGGGAAGGGAAGACTGGGTCAAGTGCATGGGATGTGATTGTGCAAAATAAGTGGTTTGGTCCCAAGGAGCGAAGAAGTGATGGAACTGCTGAATAACTATAGAAAGGAACAGCAAATGAATTGAGGGGAAGAATAGTTGGAAAAACTGAGGGTGGAGTTAATGATGGCATTAATGAAATCTTCAAAAAGTGAGAGTGAGAAGTTTAAAGAACAAAAGAAAATGTGTAAAGTGGTGTATTAACATGAGACAAACAAGCATAATTTGGAAAGATAAAAGGGGACAGAGATGTAGAATGAATGATGTTCATATGCACTATTCTCATTTTCTTCTTATCTCCTACTTGTAATTTCTTTTGTTTCTACCTTTTTTTCACTTCGCATAATGTTGTATACCTTGAACTATATATCTGTGGATATAGGTGTGTATCAGTGGTGGGATTCAAAAGTTTTTACTACCGGTTCTGTGGGCCTGGCGTGGTGGGCGTGGCATAGCTTGGTGGCAGGGGAAGGATACTGTAAAATCTTCATTCCCACCCCACTCCAGGGGAAGGTTACTGCAAAATCCACATTTCCTCCCAATCAGCTGGGACTCAGGAGGCAGAGAATAGATGGGGGCAGTGCCAGTCAGAGGTGACATTTAACAGTTCTCTCTACTCAAAATTTCCGCTACTGGTTCTCCAGAACTGGTCATAACCTGCTGAATACCACCTCTGGTATGTATTTACATTGTCCCAGATGTTCATTGGCCTGGCCAAGTGCTTGTTCAGATGAATATTAAGTACATTCCAAATGTACCTAATATCCATCTAATGTCCAAAAAATATAAAACCGTTTTTCAACTTTGTAATTACATTTATTGAATCAAAGTATATAGGACTGCAACAATTACTCAAGAGCTATAGCAAAAGGGCAGGGGTGCAGTCAGCAGAATTTTGCTCTTTGTGCTATGCATCAAGTTTCAGCTAACCTTGGAAGCAAATAAACCCCAATCCTCCCAGTGTGTCATGGAGAATAATTCATGAGTCTACTTTGCCAGCTCAATATGTTTTAGTTTAATTAATCTTTAAAGCAACATCTTCGTATTATCAGAAGCTAGCATGTAAGTTGTTTTATCCACATTAACAAATTCAATATTGGTCAACTTTGTTCTTCAGGGGCCCTCAGTAATCTCTGAACAAACAAATGCTGCTTATTGCTAAAGCTTAAGTGGAAAGTTTGCAAAATCCTATTCAGATATTTCCACAAGAGAAAATGAAAACAAGAGTCAGGAACCAAAACAACTCCATAAGTTTGGCCTATTTATATAATTCTATGAATGTAAAAAATATCCTTCTTTTATTCATTTAAATAATTGTATTCATTATTCCTTTGCTTTCAAAAATAGTTACACAATTGGAACATTTTCTGTTTGTTTTCTATTTATGGTCTTTATAGAGGGAAGGCTGGTAGGGAGAGATGTAGCAAATTGCTTTATGTATTTAAGAGGGCCAGTATGGATGATATTCTTATTTACCAATTCTAACCTAACCTGCATAGTGATTAAGGCATGAGACTAAAAACCAGAAGACTGTAAATTCTACTTCCATCAAGCACATACCCAACTGGCTTATTTTGGGCCAGTCACTCTCTCTCTCTCAGCCCTAGAAAGGAGGCAATGGCAAACCACTTCCAGGGTTGAGCTTCAGGGCAACAGATTATCTGCTATTTCACTGGCATTTTTAGAGCCAAGGTGTAATGCAGGCCACAGGCAACTGGGTTCCTATTTTTATAGCAAGGTATTCTGACTGCTGTCTATAAGTACACTTTCAAAATCTTGCCAAGAAAACTGCAGGGATTTTTCCAGGCAATTGCCAGGAGTTAAAACTAGTAATAATCTACTGTTACTATTCCTTACTGGTAACCATGTTTTCATGAGTCATTTAGAGATGGGGAAGAGAGATAATCACTTAATGCTTTCTTTTCTTGGCCTTTTATAAGTATAATTTATTTCAGGAGTATATATTACGCTTGAAAGCCATTCATCAGTTTCAATTCTGAGGTTCCAAGATTGAAATGTGCTTTTTGAAATGTCTTAAATCCGAAGTGTGTGTTTTTGACTCAAATAACTGCTTTGGGGGCTTTTTTTAAATAAGAAAGATTAGATTATTAGATTTTAACTTTCCTCTTCATATTTCGTTTAAATACATTCTAAATGAGAGCCAATTTGGTTGGGTGGTTAAGGCATCAGGCTAGAAACAAGAAAATTGTCCTACCTTGGGCACAAAGTGAACAAGATAACCTCAGCCAGTCACTTTCTCTCAGCCCTAGGAGAGAAGCAATGGCAAATCATTTCTGAAAAAGACTCATCCAGGCTTCCTCCAAGAATATCACACAATTGAATGGAAGGGAGAAAAAAACATTCTAAATACACCCTAAAATCACATAGCTATGGAGAAGTCTTCTGAGCTGGTTTTCCCATATGGCATAATAAATTTGTTTATGATTCTTCAGGGAAACTGGGCAATGGTTGAGCATGAATTCCTTGACCTCAATTGCAAAAGTAAGGGTGTCACTATAATATTATGTTTTTACAATATTTCCACTCTACATTGGAAAAATAAGAAAACTATCCTGTTTCCCCGAAAATAAGACCTCCCCGGATAATAAGCCCTCCCCAAAAATATTGCAACACAGCAGCAGCCATCAGGTGATCATGCTCTCTGTCTCCTGCACCTCAAAAATAATAAGACCTCCCCAAAAATAAGGCCAAGTGCTTATTTTGGGGCTCAAAGGAAAATAAGACCCTGTCTTATTTTCGGAGAAACATGGTATATACTGGAAGAACATCCATATAGTTCATTATTATTCAGTGACAGAGATTGTGGCAAATGCTGCCTGGTAGCAGATTAATACAGATGCTTTCGGGAAGCCTTATTCAGGCTCTACATGGGAGTGTTTCTAACAAAGGATGGCTTTTCCTCATAGGATCTACCCGCACATATTATTACTAGATAGTACATTTGGCTGCTGAACATATGAGTGGAGTCACCTGCTGCTTTTGATTTAACTAATCATAAAATGTAATTTTAAATTTTTAAATTTACTTTAAAATTTAAGTAAATTTTAACCAGTTATTTAAATCTTTGGAAGTACAATGCCACTCTGCATTGAAAAATTGTGATATGTTTGCATTTGGAAGCCACAGCTGGTGCAGAATGCGGTAGCATGGGCAGTTCTTGGGGCACCAAGAATGGCCAATGTATACCTGGAACATTCTACCACATGTGGTGGACCTGTATAAAGGGAAGGAAATTTTGGATACAAATTCATATGTGGTTAGAAAAAATGGTTAGACAATGTATAGAGTTTAAACCAGAATTATTTTTATTAGGAATTATATCAGATGGCTATGATAAAGGGACAATATACCTAATATTACACATCTTGACCATAGCAAAAATGGTGTATGCGCAGCAGTGGAAGAGTGAAAACATAAGGATAAGGAAGATACTAGTCTGTGCAGAAATGGATAGACTAACGCTAAAAATAAAAGATGAAGGAGATACAGAATGCTATGCTACATGGAATAGATTATATCAATGGTTAGAAACATGAGGTAGAAGTTGTAATGCGAAAGGATCAGGTTAGGTGAACATGGAAAGAGATACTATGTATGTATTAAAATGTAGGTATTAGAATGATAGATAAATTGATATTCTAGATTATGATGGTAAAAAATAACTGTATAACATTAGCACCAGGGGTGGGTTTCAACCGGTTCGCGGCAGTCCCCGCGAACCGGTTGGTCGGCGAACCCGGAAGTAAGTAACTTCCGGGAACGGCGAAGGGCCCACCCACCCGCCCGCGCTCCTTACCCGGTTTTGACGAGTTCTGTGCTTCCACGCATGCGCAGGACGCATACAACGCCTGTGCGATCCTCCAGGAGCAGCTGGAGCATCGCACAGACGCTAGTACGCATGCATGCGCTGCGCGCGTGCACGAGGACGCCGCCGACCCCGTTCCAACTGAACCGGTTGGAACGGGGCGAGAAACCCACCCCTGATTAGCACTGTTTAAAATAGTAGATATGTTATTTGTTTTCACTTTTGTTTTTATGGCATGTGAAAAGCCAGGACAATTACATTGCATTTAATATATTTATATGTAAACAATAACATATATATATATTTAAAAAATGGCCCATGTAACACCACTGCTCCACAACCTGCATTGGTTGCTGGTCTGCTTGCAGATTACAATTCAAGACGTTGGTAATCACCTTTAAAGCCCTTCATGGCATGGATCCAGGCTACTTGAGGGACCATCTCATCACACTCAGATTTGTCAGTCCCACCCATGCTGGCAGAGGAGGCGTTCTGTGCGCTCCCTTTGGCCTAAGTATTCTGGCAGGTGGAGTCCAGGAGAAGGCTGTTGCACCTGCCCTCTGGAACATTTTGCTCCTCAGAGTGAGATTGGCCCCAACCCTCCTGAACTTCTATAAGAGCCTAAACACCTGGTTTGGGGCTCCAATGGGGGAGCATCACAGTGGAAGTGGTTGATCGATTAACAACTGATCCCAACTCTCTCCTATCCTGCTCCTGCCCTCCCCATCTTTTAATTGGGTCTTTGTATTTGGGTCTTTGTAATTGGGTCTTTGTATTTGGCTGTGAGGGACACGCTGAGCTTGTCAATCAGAAAGGTCAGCAGTTCAGCAGTTCAAATACCTAGTGCCACGTAACAGAGTGAGCTCCCATTACTTGTCCCAGCTTCTGCCAACCTAGCAGTTTGAAAGCATGTAAGAATGTAAGTAGAAACATAGGAGCCACCTTTGGTGGAAACATAACAGTGTTCCATGCATCTTTGGCGTTTAGTCATGCCAGCCACATGACCACGGAGACGTCTTCTGACAACACTGGCTCTTCAGCTTTGAAACAGAGATGAGCACCACCACCTACAGTTGGGAAGGACTAGCACACATGTGCGAGAGGAACCTTCATCTATTTGGCTGTATGTAGTAGTTTATTTATGCTTTTATCTTTGTACAGTTTTTATTTTTCTATGCTTGTAAGCCACCCAGAGCTACCCTGAGGTAAGATGTGCAGCCCATACATTTTATAAATAAACAAAAATTTGGACTTTTCACCATTTTTATGTTCAGGCTAACATTGAAGTTAAAAAGGAAGAAACAACAGAAACTAAGGTCTAATTAGATGTGGGGGCATCAAGCACTCATCTGGTGATTGAGTTGCCTCCATCAAGCTCAGGGGTGCCTGCTAGTTAGTATGTTCATTTAACTGGTAACATATACTGAATTTAGCCAATGAACTTTGGCCAATTGAAATGTTAGCTTGTCATTAGAAATGCAAACCTTAACACAAAGTGTGACCGCTTGAAAGCAGCAGCATAAAGTGCAAATTGCATTTTCTTTTTTAAAAGGTCTCTGTAGCCTCAGTTTGATTTCTTTTGGCTCTTTTCTCTCTTCCATTGTGCTAACGTGTGAAAAACAGTAGTAAAACTGCAATTGTTATTTCCACGACTCCAGTCTTTTGACGTTTATACCAGGACTCCTACCAATGATAGGATTGTCACCCTTGCTCCAAAGCAAATTCCATGCTCACCTGCATTCCCTCTTCACATGCCCTGCTGCCAAAACCATAGTTCCATATATGTCAATTTTTCAATGCAAAGTGGCATTGAACCAGGGGTTCAATGGGGATTTGCAGGGGTTCAGGAGAACCTCTAGCTAAGATTCTGTGCAGTTTGGAGAACTCCCAAATTCCACTTCTGGCTGGCCCCACCAACTCCTCCCCTCCCAGGAGTCCCCATGCAGAACATTTTTGATGCAGGTAAGTGCAGGGCGCACACAGAGGCTTGGGGAGGGCAAAAAAAATGGGCCTACTGGAAGTTCAGGAAGGCCAACAATGGGCTGTTTCCAGCCTGCAGAGGACCTCTGAAGCCTGGGGAGGCTGTTTTCGCCCTCCCAGAGGCTCCAGGAAAGCCACTGGAGCCCGGGGAGGGCAAAAATGTCCCCCCACCCCTGCAGGAGGCCAACTAGGCCACACCCACCAAGGACATACCCCGCCAGCAATTGGGCAGAGAACCCCTTGCTAAAAATTTTAAAACCCACCCCTGCATTGAAATGCCAGAGATTTAAATCGCAGGTAAAACATTCTGATTTAACAGAGAACCAGTACAAGGTTTCCTGTTGAGCATGTGTTTTTTTTTCCAGAGCTCATCTTTCTGGCCCTTACATCACATGGGTTTGTACAAATGCACATATTCTTCAGAGCAGAGCAAGCAGCATTGGAAACAGCCGGTGCTGCTGAATCATTGACAACTTCAACCTTAACCATCTTCTCGTGCTTGCCTTGACAACTAGTCTACTGAACTGCAATTGGATGAAACCCCTCTCTAAAAATAGCATCACATATTCACTGAGTGTTCCTTTGGCTTTGCCTTCTCCCCTCCTCCTTTATGGGAGTATGTGCAGAGGGAAAGTAACTGGAAGGAGGGGAAGATATGACACCTGTGGGGAGACAACAATCATTTTCATAAATACGGGTTGCTTTTGACAAGAAATCTCTAGAGTCATATTTCAATATCTGCTTTGCAATCTTAATAGCTACACATTTTTGGGTGGGGGGAGGGTAGAATTGACTCTTATGTTTACAGAGAATGACCTGGAGGGAGAAATGCTAAGCCCCAGACCAGCCTGAATCGGGGTTGGGGATGTGGGGAGATATAAAGGGATTTCTTTTATAACCCTTTGATGACACAAATATAAGTCTTTAACTTGAGCTGCATTCATAGTGATACCATATTCAGCACAGCTTAGAGTTTTGAAAAAAAAAAGTGAAGGGCAATGAAGGGAAGGGAAATAAAAATAATTTAAAAATAGTAAAAGAGACTTCTGGTGAAATTCTTTATGTATTATAGCAATCCCCTCAATATAAATTCATTCCATCCAATATTTCAGGGGTGTCAAACTGGGGGCCCATGGACTGGATGCGTCACATGTAGGTCACGCTCACCCCAATTCCGTGAATGGGGGAAGCATCGTGAAATGTCACATGACAGCAAAGTGATGCAGTGCATTTGACACTCATACAATGTTTTCATTAGAAGAAGTGACATGAATTTTGGGGATGGAAAGAACGTAAAATTAGGTTGTGCTGTAAATCTAGCAAATCATGTCTTTATATTAATGCTTTATTGACTGCTTTTAAAGGTTACTTTATAACAAGATAGTCCTTGCTGATTCAAATCCTCATTTATTCTTAGACAAAAAGCAGAATATAGAGACTGTTTATATTTATTGGATATATTCATCATTTACACTCTGCAGCACAATCCAAGTTATTACCCGGGGTGTGGGGAAGAATCAGCCTACAGTGTTCAATGAGTCTTACTCCCTAAAAATTGTTTAAGGAACTCAGCCATAAATATCCCCAAATGTATCCTCAACATGTGTGAAGAATAGCTCAAATTGTTCCATGTTGTGGCAAACAAGACATTTGTTCAAATGAAAGCTTTCATCATCATGAGCTCATGATAGATGTAACTGAACCTAGGTATCAACTCAAATGTTAAGGTTAAACCACAATTTCATTTGATTGACTAGAGTAATATGAACATTCAAAAGGAAAACTTTCTGAAATATTTGTGAAAACAGGACTAGAATTCAGAATCTCCCAGTTACTAGCCTCTTGCCTTAACCACTAAACCAAACTGGCTCTCTACTTAATTTATGTTTTATGTATTTTTATGATTTATTAAATTTGTACACTGCCTAACTTCAGGATACGCTGGGAAGTTCACAAAGAAAAACAGAAAAAATAGCAATAAAACAACTTAACGATAAAACACAGAGGAGGAAAAAAGGTGGCAAAACCAGACAGCAATTAAAATACAGACAATAGCAATAAGCAATAGCACTTAGACTTACATACCGCTTCACAGTGCTTTACAGCCCTAAGTGGTTTTACAGAGTTAGCATATTGCCCCCAACAATCTGGGTCCTCATTTTACCCACCTTGGAAGGATGAATCAACCTTGAGCCTGGTGAGATTCGAACTGCCAAATTGCAGGTAGCCAGCAGTCAGCAAAAGTAGTCTGCAGTACTACACTCTAACCACTGCACCACCATGACTAAATGCTACTCAGGAGGGACTGAGCTGGGCAAACAGCCTAGTCTTCAAGGCTCCCCTGGAGGGTTGGAGCCACCCTGATCTTTGGAGGGAGGGGGTATTCCTTTATTTTTAAAGTAATCTTTCTATGGTTAGGGCTGAGATATCAATTTCTAGGGCCTAGTTCTCCAGCTTTTTTCACAAAACTATTCTTTTTTCTTATAACGCAGACATTTAAATATAACTTACTTTGTTCAGCCATTGTTACTTATGCACAGCTGTAACGGCAGCTCTTCAGTTCAGCATCCTTAGAAACAAACCTTTGAAAGTCTGTCTATGCGAGGGACATGCCATATTTGTAGTCTTGTTTAATAGGCCAACCCTGTTCTCTTGTCAGTTTTGCAAAATCCTATTTGCATAGTGCTTGCCAATCTTCCCATTTCTTAAAACCTAGTGACACTTTGATAAATCAGGATGACATCAAAAGATGAAAGGTCATATCTCAAGGATATAGGAAATTGTAAAAGGACAAATTCAAGATGTCCAGATTTGCTCTGCCTGAAAAAAATACACCAGATGTCTGAATAGAAACCTTTGTGCCTAGATGGCATAAGGCAATTAAAAATAGCCCATATTCATAGTATAAATGTAATATCTCTATGTTAGATGTTATTTACAGTTTAAACTTAAAATTAAGTAGAACTATGTACCAATTCTTTGATTGTGTAATCTTCTGTCATTCTGTTACTTCATCAGCCAACGTTATTCATAAATGATTTATATCTTGTAAGGTCAAACTCAGCTGAGTTTGCCACAAATGAATTATTTCAAGAAGTGTGTTTTTCAATAATTGTTCCCCATTATTTAATCCAATTAAATAATGTCTTCGCTTTTGTTCCACAAACAAAATTAATTGAGGATCTACATAGATTAATATTTTAAATATACACATGTTTAACCCCTAATGGTACAGTGGTTAGAATGCAGTATTGCAGGCTAACTCTGCCCGCAACCTAGAGTTCAATCCTGACAAGACTCAAGGTTGATTCAGTCTTCCATCCAACTTTGTAAAATGAGGACCCAGTTTGTTGGGGGCAATTTGCTGACATTGTCAACTGATCAGATAGTGCTGTAAAAGCACTATAGATCATATATATCCAAATGCAATTGCTATTTATATGATTTGTACAGTTGTCCATTTCACCAAATTATGCTACGTTCTGGTTTTCTCTGATAATGAAATTGTACATTATCCTTTTGACATTTATGAATTAAGAAGCCAGTCATAACCCTTGTATGGCAGGGTGAAAAAAGATGGAAAAAACTAAGATAAGACTCAGCACAGACCACAGCAGGATACTGAACTGGGTGAAAAGTTCAGAAGAGACGCTTTCTACTTTATCAGACTGTAACAGAGTCAGAGGTGTGGGGGGTATATCCTGTTTCCCCCAAAATAAACCTCCCCAGATAATAAGCCCAATCAGGCTTTTGAGCATATGCGCTAAAGCCTTCCCCAAAAAATAAGCCCTCCCTGAAAAAATTGCAACACAGCAGCAGCCATGAGGTGACCACACTCGCCGTTTCCTGCACCTCAAAAATAATAAGACCTCCCCGAAAATAAGGCCAAGTGCTTATGTCGGGGGTCAAAAGAAAATAAGACCCTGTTTTATTTTCGGGAAAACATGGTACTTTTAAACTTATAAGATTCTGCCAATGCAGCTTTACAATAAAGTAGAATTAGTTCCTCTGGCCATGTTCCCTATCTGGTCTGCTCCATAAAGCCATCATCACATTTGCAAGTCCGAAAATACACTTTCCCCCCACCTGCCTTTTTTACAACCTGAGAAACTAAGGAGAGTCTTTTATGACTCTTTTGTCCCACCCACTATCCAGATGTGGGCCACACTGTTTCTTAATGATTGATCTCTTTGCTGCATCTCCCAAGGTCTTTCCCATATACCATTACATTCCCACATACCTTTGTTTGTTTGCATTCCACCATTTTTATTTTTACAAGTAATCTAATTCAGCGAATATATCCAACACACCTGTTTCCTCCTAAATGAGGAGAATGGAATGATTGTATTTATTTGCAGTCAGCTAGTTGTTAGCACTCTCTCTGGGAGCTGTTGAGGCCACGGTTTTTTTTTCTATGCCCTGAATCAGAATGCAAATGGTTGTGAAATCTTAGAATTGCTAGTCTGAGTTGTAGACACCAGTTAGGTAAGTGCATTATTCATCTCCTTCTGGAAGGATTGTTCAATTCTAACATGGATGGACTCTTTTAGCCCTCTTTCAAACCAATGGTCCTTCCTTTGCAGAATGTGGAGTTTGCTATCTTCAAAAGAGTGAGCTTGGTCTTTCAAATGCAGATGATCTGCTGAATCTCGTCCTGATGGATCTGATGTCCTATGTTGTGCAATGCACTTGTGAAGTGATTGTTTTATTTCATCATTGCAGAGATCTGCAAACATCTCACTACATTGTATTGCATATATCACATTGCCCAGTTTGTGTCTGGGCATTTTATCCTTGGGGTGCCTTCGTGTATTCTTAGTGGAGGTGGATTGCAGCCAGTTTGGCCTGGATCGGGTGAACTGGTAGTAGCAGCAGTGGTGGGGGACTCCACCCACCCTCCCGGATGCTTCTGCGCATGTGCAGAAGCGTTGTGTGTGCATGGGAGCACACCTAAACCGGTAGTAAGAAAATTGGTAACCCACCACTGATTATTATGTTTAAAGTGTACATGTATATTGTGTTGTGAAGCTTCTTGGATGGAAAGTGAAATGTCTTCTTCAAGGAAAAAACTGCCTTTTTGAAAAAGCACCTTTGAGACTTCATCCTCCTACCAGTAGTCCATAATTGAGCCCAAAATTTATGTTGCTAAGTGGGACATTTGTTAAGTGATTTTTCCCCATTTTATGACTTTTCCACCACAGTCGTTAAATGAATACTTGCAGTTGTTAAATTAGTAACACAGCTGTTAAGTGAATCTGGCTTCCCCATTGATTTTGCTTGTCAGAAGATCGCAAAAGGAGTTCATTCACATAATCTGGGGATACTGCAATTGTCATAAATATGAACCGGTTGCCAAGCAAATGTGTCATATAGTATATGTGGGTATGTGGGTATATGCATAATATTTATTTATTTATCATTGATCAAGTTTATTGAGTATAAATTGAAGATGGTAACCCTTTGAGAGCTGTATGCAACAAAATTTCATTTTAATGTATGCTAATTAGTATACATTTAAAGTGACAATAAATTTATTTTCAGTCTAAGCATCCAAATTTTGGCCACATGACCATAAGAATACAGCAATGGTCGTAAGTGTGAAAAATGGTCATAAGCCATTTTTTTCAATGACATAACTTTGAACGATCATTAAATGAACGGTTGTAAGTTGAGGACTACCTGTATCCCCCCCCCCTCCCGCAAAAAACCCCCAACAACCCTATGAGGTGAGTCGGGCTGAGAGGGAGCGACTGGCTCAAAGTCACCCAGCTGGCTTTCATGGCTAAGGAACTTGCTCTCTTTCTTTCTAGCCTGGTGCCTTAACCACTAGATCAAACTGACTGTACCATTACATCTTATACCGTTTCCCCGAAAATAAGACAGGGTCTTATTTTCTTTTGACCCCCTGAAATAAGCACTTGGCCTTATTTTTGGAGAGGTCTTATTATTTTTGAGGTGCAGGAGGCAGCGAGCGTGGTCACCTCATGGCTGTTGCTGTGTTGCAATATTTTCAGGGAGGGCTTATTTTAGCACATGCACTCAAAAGCCCGATTGGGCTTATTCTCTGGGGTGGTCTTATTTTGGGGGCAAGAGGGGGTGCATCTAGTTCTTTCAAAATTTGATCGGCCAACCTTGCTGCATTCGATGGCTCTCTGATGTATTTGTTTAAATGAGACCCCTGACTGCTGTCCTAAAACATTGCCTTAATTGCATCACTGTGCTTATCTGCTTTTTTTTGGTCCCAGGCCAGCAGCAAAGCTAGGATTATGATGACCCTTGTGGCCAGAGTTTGGTATAGTAAATCACATCATGTTGTGCAGAATTGCTGTATGGCTCCAGGGCTTGAGATATTAAAATATGGATTTCTTCATATTATGCAGACATGATATATACTACAGCTATGCTGTGCAAAACGGGTGCTCTCAAATAATTCCCAGAGGATAGTCTGAAGACATACTTTGCTGAAGCTAAGCAGATCTGTACCTACTCAATGTCTAAACACAAAACTACCTAGGAATACTATATAGTTGATAAGTTAGAGAAGTCAAATCTGTAAAAATCAGATTCTTGCATATTAGATCTTATTATCTATCTCTGGGAAAATCAAGGCTGATTTGCACATTCATGGTAGACTTTCATCTGTAAATGAATCATCACAATATTTCTGTAACATGCTTTTTAACGAAGCCAGCTCATCCAGCCTTCTGTTAAGTCTAAATGTTTAAGTAACCAAGTGATGTGAATGCAAATGTGGAGTTGGTTCTGTGGACAACATATATCTGAAGCATTGTAGAAAATTTATCTAGAAATGGCTCTTGGCTTCCAAGTACCCCTAGATGTATCCAACCTTGATTTTCACTCTCTGAAACTCAAAAATACAAATCGTTTAGAATATTATCTTTTAAAATATCACCTTTTCCCCCCTAAACCAATTATGGCAATTGAATATATATGTTGCGTCAGCTTCAAATTTTCCTACTGCACGTACAAGCTCTTATGCCAAACCTTCCATGGAGACCTAATAGTGCTAAACACAAAAGAGTAGTTGAGTAGTCCACCCACTTCAGTGGCATACTCAACTACTTATTGATTATATAAATTGATGAAATTGAAAGAAAACCATTTACACCATGTAGACTCCAGTCTCTATTACTAGCATTGAATGATGAATAAACATGTATAAACAGTTGGTAATTGAAGTACTCAGGTAACAATTTCTAAAAAGCTGTTCATTATATCTAAAGTACTCATGTTTTGGTTTTCAAACTGGAAAGCTTTATGTGATAATTTTTTCTGGACTTCACACTAGAAACCTGCTTCCAGAGGTGATGGTTACACAACTTTCTGTTCTATTATTATTCACTACTGAGCAATAGGAGGTCCTATATAAATACCAGAAGTTATAAACTCAGTACCTCATTTATTCTCACAATGACTAGGTGAGATTGAGAAAATTAGACTGACTAAAGGTCTCCTACTGGACAGAATTGTTCATTGAGTTTTGAAATGTAAGTTTTCCTAATTGCAATTAAAGATTTCTAACACAATTTGCCAAATATGCTATCTTACAATAGAAAATCAAATTGAAATAGATTTATTTTATGTGTAAAGATAAACTTTGAGTTTTGAGAGGGTTTTATTTACAGATGGGTCATCCAAGATAGGATTCAATTCCATCATATCACCTCTTTCTATAAGGAAAAAAAAATAGTGATCTCAAAATCTTTCAGACTCCCAAGAACAATAGCTGATCTGTTAAATTTACCCTTATGAGCTATTACACAATAATGAAGCTCGGTTCGCTCCTCCATCAATAGATTTAGCTACTCAAAGCTATTGTCTGAGTTACTTAAGATCTATACTGTACTGTAGATCTATACTATCCAGTATTGCCATGGTAAGATTTGCACCTGATAATTTTTGTTCACAAGGAACTTTATGTCCAAGCTTCTATGCTATTATCTAAGTTCCTTATGGAATAATGTGTTGGAGCACAATAAAATCTGATAAAGACATCTTTGCAAAACCTAAAACCAAAGGAAACGTAAGAGCTTCTTGGAAGGGCAGTATGTAACTTGAAAAAAATGGCAGTATTATGCTGCATTTGCTCCAGAGATTGTGGATTTGACTAGTGCATGGAATATTCCTTGTCTGTAAATTTGGAAATTAGGCTTTCCTAAAGAAATATAACTTGGTTGTTTGCTTGTAGACATTTCATTATCCAACTAGGTAACAATTTCACTGCTAGAAGGGAGTGGGGTTTGCTCTTGGTTCATGTACATTAGCTTGTCCTGTCAGTGTTGTATTCTGCTTGGTGGTTCCTTACTTAGGCTATTGTTTACTGCTAGAGTGAGAATAGTCTATAAACAGAAAGAAAAACCCCATTCTCTTTTAGCAAATGTTACCGAGAAATGTTTGCAAGCAACTATCAAGCATAGAAAGCCCCAAGGACTCCACAACTCAATCTTGTATTGGTTTTTCCTGAATAAGGCTAGCACTGTGTCCCACCTTATGCAAAAACTAGTTATTCCAAGGATGGGGAGCATGCAGCCCTATATTGTTGCTCTGTGACCTTTCTGATTGTTAAGTTATTGGAAGCTGTAGCCAACACTTTTGGAGGTGCTAGGCTGGTGAGTCCTAACCTTACTGTATTTGTGCTATATTATGTTGTAGCTGATCATTTTGAAAATTGTCTGGTTACATCCTAGTGTCAATTTTATTCTTCAGTCTGTTTCTCCCCAGTTACCTTGTGTCATGCAGAGAATTATTCCTGTGGTTATCCACTTCCTTCCCACCTCTTATTTATTAGAATGAAAGAGAATTTGCTTTAGAAATTTCTTCCATGGAAAAATGGGAAATTCAGTGTTATGTTTATACATGATCAAAGGGTATGTGTAAATATCTACTGCTGCATAGTCCAGTGTTTTTCAACCACTGTGCCGCGGCACACTAGTGTGCCGTGACATAGTGTAAGGTGTGCCGTGGGAAAAACACTTTATATATAGTCAATATAGGCACAGAGTTAATTTTTTTTAACATTTTCTAATGGTGGTGTGCCTCATGATTTTTTTCATGAAAAAAGTGTGCCTTTGCACAAAAAAGGTTGAAAAACACTGGCATAGTCATCTCTTCAGCATTCAACAGCCTCTCTGTCTAACTACACCTTCATTTGATCCGAAGGATAGATGTCATTCCTTTCAATGGGCTTTTTTCAACAGTAGTGCTATTGGCAAGATTCGTTTTTCTCTCCATAAACATGTATACATTCGAACTAGACTGTGTTGTTTCTCTGTGTCATAGAATGTATGTGGGTACATGCATATATTTTTTTTCATGTTTATGTAGTGTATATTGGAGGTGGTGCCCTTTGAGAGCGGTATGCAGCGAAATTTCATTTTAATATATGCTGATTAGTGTACATTTAAAGTGACAATAAAGTTATTTTAAGTCTAAGTGGCGCTATCATTTTCCTAAGAAAGTGATGTTCTTTAAAGGCATTTAAGGCATTTTCTCCTTCTCTCGGTAAAATTTGGACATTCTTCTACCCGTAAATTGGGTGAAGAGTTTTAAAAAGCCATTTGTGGCCCTCTTTAGTTGTATTTCTACCTGCTCACTAGTTCAATAGTCTAGAAGCAAATCCCAAGAGGCGCTGCATAGGGCAGGGAGGTAGTATACTAATTATTAGGAGAGTACAAAGTTAGAAAGGATGCTTTGCATCACTAATGCTTTTTTTCACCAAGCAACCCTTTGAAGCTGCTTCAGAAAAGCACAGCCAAGCTGCCGAATGAATTAATTTGTGTTGCTTCTCACACTTCCCTTCCAACAGGGAGGAATTGTATATGGTCAGCACATATGCAGAGATCTCTTTCAGCTACAAGAATCCGATAGGGCACATCATGTTGTTGCTGCACACTGATGAGGCAAACCTCTGCCAACTTGCATAGACCTATTAGTCATACATGTAGCTAGGTTAGATTACTATGCTAGATTTTCTTTGAAGATTGTAAGGCTCATTCATCAAACAGCGGAGCCACCATGGTGTGCATTGCATATTCCCTTGATATAGCTGATAAAATACTTGCCAAAAAGGCTGGCCACAACGGTAAAATAATGTTTCCATTATCTACACATCTCATATCTTCCTCTTTGCTCTTTCCTTGCAGCTGTGTGAAGCGTGCACAGACATAGGAATGTGCACCAATGCAGATGGGAACCTGAATTTGATCTCTTATGTTTGTGTAAAACATAGGAGACGTGGGCTGATTCAGGAAGTCGCACCAGCCTATGCGAGTTGCTTGGGAAACACAAGGCCATAGGGATGGGAGGGGAGGGTGAAGGAGAGTGTTCTAGTTGCATAGCACAAAAGCCAACTGTTACTCTAGGGTAATCAGGCACACCTATTGATGTGACATTTGGATAGAGTGTTTATTCTTGCACACCAAAGAATAGGAGAAAATGGGAGAGGTGAATCAATAGATTCTCCTTGCACTTCACTAAAACTGCCAAGGCAACAATGGGGTGGGGTGGGGGGTGGAGATCATATCACATAATATAGAAACTGTGAAGTGAATGGATCATAGGGAAACAGGAATGATTTGGGGATCTTTTCTCCCTGGGAAAAAAAATATTGCCATATGGAAGTTCAATTCCTACTTTAATTCTTCTTAGCTTCGGTATCTAAGCACTTTCTCTTGCACAGACTAAGGTATATAAAAGCAGAACACTTAAAAAGTATGGGATCTTTTGACTTTCTGGAACGAAGCTTTGGGGGAAGTGGGGGGAGGCAAGATACTTTTGGAAAATTGTGATGATAAGCTTGCTTTGGGATGTTACTCTCTAACCCACAAAATCGGGACGAAAAGGTCCTGGATTTAATTGCACTAAGAATCCGGCGACGGAAAGAGGCAGGTGGATGGCGACACTTCACCTCGCTGCAGACCAGAGAGCCTCGCTCTATCCACGGCTTCACCGGGAAGCAACGGGTTAATCGCGAGGTCCCGGTTCCGTACACCGCCACAACCCGGCGCCTTCCCGGCGTCCCGGACTACATCTCCCATCATCCCCGGCCGAGCGTGGCCTGCGCCGGTCGGGGCTGTTGGGAGTTCTGGTCCAGCACACCTGGAAAGCGGCAGGTTAGGAGCAGGCTGCGGGAAGCAGAGAGCCCGGCAGCTGCCGGATGCGAAATATGAAGCGAAAGGGTTGCGTGTGCCTGGCGCTCTCTCTCCTCCCCGGCTCTGCGGGGAACGGGCGGAACCGGTGGGTGAAGAGAGGCTTCCTCCTGGCCATGTCCGTGGGCTGCAAGCCGGAGAAGAGGAAGAAGAAGGAGAGGGGGAGGCTCAGGCTAACGGCTCGCCCTGAAACTTTCCCCGAGGTGTGTGATCCGAGCTCTGGCGGGGAGACGGCTGGTGCAGCGCGGTACCGCTGCTGCAAGAGGAAAGGAAAGCGGTAGAGAGGGAGAAGAAGAAGGAGAGAGAGAGAGAGAGAGGAGCGTGTAGAAAGAGATGCAGAGAGCTGTTAATTTTAAAGGCACTGAATTACGGGGGTGGACAGCTGGGGGGAGGGCTTGGAGGAGGATTGGGGGGGGGGGAAACGTTTGATCATTGAAACTCCCCGCCCGACTTTCAAGGCTTATGAGCACTCCCATCTGTCGAGATCTTTGGAAACGTGACGAGGAAAAGACACGCGCGCCCGCGGAGCCCGTGCCAAACATCTCCGGTTTGCAAGCGAAGCTTAAAACCGTTGGATGGTTCCAGCCGGGAGCCTCAAATCGCTCTACCGCGTCCCTCCCTCCGTCCTTCCCTTTCTCCTCCTCCTCCCCCTCCCGCTGCTGCCGCTGGTCCTCGGCTCTGCCCCAGCGATTTCAAGTTTCTCTCTCCTGGCATCCGAGCGGCACAGTAACCTGTTACTGGCAGCCCGTTTCCCTCTCTCCCTGCCTCTCCTCGGCGCTCCACATTGAGTCATCCCATGCTTGCTCAGGCCTCCTGGGTGCCCCAGCGTCTTTCCTGCAGCCTGCTGCGTTCTGCTGGAGTTTCAGCCTCTAAGCCCTTGTGTGTGTTTGTGTGTGTGTGTGTGTGCGTGCGTGCGTGCGTGTATGTGTGTGTTCGTGTTAATGCTCACCCCAAGACCTAGCCTCGGTTTGCAGTGGGCTTGGGAATCACTGGCCAGCAGCAAGTCTTTGGGGTATATAGCCTGAACTATGCATTAATCTGCCCCCGGAACGCTGCGCTCCCTTTGCCATTCACTTGCTCCTTCTTTGATTTCTTATAGGCCTCTGCGGCAGAGATGGAGAAAATAAGGTAAGCCAAATATCTCTAACCCCCTCCCCTACACACACATACACGCACACATTTCTTTCTTTTAAGGCAAACAGTCTTGGGTGTATGAGAGAGCCCTTCTCTTGTCAGTAAGCATTGGTGCTTTCTGCTATGGGCTGTATCCCCTTGCTTCGGTGTAGCAGAGGAACAAATGGCATGCAGGGATCGAGTGAGGTGCTTTGCATTTGTTTTATGGAATGTATTTCTGCAAATGTGATAATTGCAAAAGGAACATCCCTGCCTCTCCGCAGGCTGAAATGTTTCTGTTCCAAGATGTGAGGAACAGTTGCTTAAACAAATGCAGTAGCCGCTGCCACCACTTCTCAGTTTGACTGCAAGAGCCTGCTTCCCTCCCCCCCCCCCACTTCAGTGAGAAAAGCCAGATCAATAATGCCCAGGAAAGGGATGGGCCGTGGGGGTGGGGTGGGGGGAGTAGGGGTGGGGTGTGTGTGAAGCTATGACATTCATTCATCTTTTTTTAAAAAAAAAACCTTTGCATCAAATCATCTAATTGCTAATGTTCATTTCAGTTTAAATGTTGCAGCACTAATATTTGATTTTATGTTTTATGTTTCTTGAGTAATGACAATCTCTCTCTTTAAAAAATGTTGCTTTCTCTGTGTTCCAAATGCTGTCTGCCTGTGGAAGTTTCTTCTGGATGTCACTCCCTCCTTTAAGTCAAGGAGGAGATGACAGTTGAAAGAGGACAAGTTTTCCAGTTCATGTCTTGACTGCTAAGTCTGCTTTGGAAATTTCTTGTATGTCTTGCAGTAACTAATTCACCTTAGATAAAGGCCATAAGATCTTGTTAAATTGTTGTCAGCTGTAGCAAAGTGTGTGTGTGTGTATGTATGTATGTATGTATGTATGTATGTGTATGTATATATATATATATGTGTATATATATATTCTAGGATTCTAGTTTATTTAACTTGAAAAAACACGGGCTGGTTTATTTTTATGTGATTGTGAGGAAATGCCATCACTGGAACATTCAAAGTGCTTTAGAGGAGTTGTATGTGAAGTTCATTCATTATTCTTTTGAGTCACAGGAACTGTAGATTGGAATTTCTCAGGATGATGGAAAATATCTTGGTGAATATTCATTAGAGGACTTTGAGGGAATCAGTAAATATATTGCAGTATGATTTGTCAGGATGTCCCTAAATGTTAATTACTTATACCAAGAACAACTTCATCAATATTTTTGAGTGAATTATTGTAGGCGGTCCACCACTGAATTGTGAAAAAGGAAAGGCTTGGAAAAGAATGAGCTAAATGATATTTTTCAAGGTAAAGAGAACAATATGTCAAAAAGGATTTAAATTATAATTCCTAAGCTAGAAATGTTTCTGAAGTGAATAGATTCTTGTCTTGCTAGTCATGATTTTTGTAGGGATTTTGTTAAAACACAGTGTATAAAAATATAAATCATAGAAAGGCCTAAATCTCCAGTAGTTGTATGTTTTTTCATATCCCAGTAATTTATGATAGGAACACAACTATGCTCTTTTGGTGGATAGAAGGGAGTGAAAAGAAAATAGGCTTTAACAGTATGCTAACATTATGAGAGAGCTTTGCTTGATGCAAGCCAGATTTAAGAAGAGATGAAACGACATTCCCTAGAGTTTGCTGTCCTTAATTAATCTTCGGGAACACTTGGGGGGAGGGGGGATCAACTCTCTTATTTCACAAAGAAGATGGATCTTTACATAAATGTAACTGACAAAGACACAGATTCCCTTTTTTAAAAATATCCTTTGTTAATAAAATGTTGCTATAGTTATTATGAAATGTGAAACTCAACATACTACATGCCCTACACTTGGGGTTTTGGGGGGTTGATTGCATGCAGGTTCTGGTGGGAATTGTTCTCTCAAACATTAGCTGGCAGTCTATTTCTGGATATACAAAGACATTCACCTCACTCTTGGCTTTCCAGGCTAACTTTTAAAATCCCTGCTGAGAATACTTTGCCTTTGGCACTGCCTCACCCAATAGAGGGGGCATGGACACATCCTAGGCTTATGATGATGTGTTTGGATTAGTGTTTTGTTTGTTTTAGCAATGAGCTCCCATTTACAATGCCTTAGCACTTTTTCATTTCCAGCTAGGTTGTCAGCAAAAGTGTGCTAATGCTAAAAATGAGAAGAAGTGCTACTATTGTTTAAATTCATAGATGTGGTTTTTCTGTCTGTTGGAGCACATCGCATGAACATGAAAGATTCCTGTATGGAGCATTTAAAAGGAAATATGACAGCTGCTTCAGTAGGAATCATGTAGGCATCCTTCACCTTCTTGTTTTTCTCTCGTTTTCCATGTCCTTTGTTTGAAAATCATCAGAAAAGTAAGGTTATAGCTATGTATGTTTTTCCCCTGAGATTTCTCATGCAAGAGTTATTTCCCTCCTTAGATAACAAGAAAATTGTCAACCATCCATCCATCCATCTATCTAATTTTCTGCCCAAAAAGTAATTAGAGAAATCTGGTAAATGATTTATCCAGAGGAAAGAGGAATTCTCCAGCCCTTTCCCAAAATCAGGACCTCTTCGTAGCAGTGACTGCAAAACTGCTCCTAAAAAGCTAAATGCAAGGAGACCTCACCAATATCTTCCCCTGGGATTTAATTGAAGTGGGAAGCCAACAGGTTTCAGCCCATTGGAGAGAGAGCAGTACAGTGAAGGCACGATAGTTGCACACTTTTTTGGGGACTACCTTGTAATTAAATCGGTGCAAGAATACCACGTACCATTTATGAAAAATAATCTCAATTTATCTTCTCAAAAGTCTAAAGCAACTTCTTTTTCATCACATTGAATGAGAATTGTGAAAAGAAGCACAATACTTCTTTGCCTTGCACCAGGGGTGGGTTCCTGCCAGTTCTAACCTCTTCTATAGAAGAGGTTCCACAAATCTACAGTGCCATTTAGAACTGGTTCCAGCTCCCTCCCCCTGCCCGTCTGCACATCATCAAGATGAAGAGCGAGAGGAGGAATTCTGGGAGTTGAAGTCCACAAGTCTTAAAGCTGTCAAGTTTGAACACCCCTGAGGGGTTTTTCTAAAGGGTTAGGGGTGTAAGGGTCTTGTAACTTGACAGCTTTAAGACTTGCGTGCTTCAAATGCCAGAGTTTTATTTATTAAGTGAGCTTCACCATATTTTACATGTTGGCCCACCCAGTCACATGACTGCCAAGCCACTCCTACCTGGCAAGCCACTCCCACAACACAGGCCACACCTACAGAAGAGGTTCTAAAAATTTTTGAAACCCATCACTGCCTTGCACTAATATATATTTAAACATTCAATAAATAGGAGTCCAATCACAGCAGTGGCTCCCCACCCCCTTATTCTGGTTGATAAGGTATAACTCCAAAAGGTTTTTGTAAATATTTTTCTCTTTGGTCTGGTGGGAACACTTCCTTTTGAATCATTAAAGCAGTCTCACCTTTTAACAGCTGGTGAGGCTGCTTCGGAAGCTGTTCCTTGTCGCTTCTACTTGTACATGGATGCATGGACACTTGATTTTTCCTCCCCACATGAGCAGAGATGAATGGAAACTTTTTCTATAGCACTTGCATGAGCCTAGAAAATGATGCATCTACTTTAATGGTTAAGCAGACCAATCTCAGATAAACGCTAGGGCCTTCTGCAGCTCCTCTTTCAAAGGATTTGTACAGCCCTACCTTTAACTCTTACAATGAACTTTTTTTTTTGTTCGGATTCAGCATCGCAAACTCTTGCTACTACTTTTTTTTTAGTAAATTAGTTAAATGTTTATCCTTACCTGATCGGTAATCATCCATTGAGCGTGAGGATTTCATGGTTTGGTCTTTAATAAGTCAAGGCAATTAAGAAAACAAGAGAGGGCAGTGTAAATGACTTTTTTTTCCCAAGGAGTAATCAGAAGTAAACATTGTTTGCAACAGCATTCTCTTAGCACTCAAAAGTAATTTATATTGAACTGAGCAAGATAGATAAATATGCATGGGATTCCAAGCTGAGATAGTCAGGCTCCACTCTGCCGAAGAATCTGCACATGTCCATAAAATGTCAGGGAAGGCTTTAACTCTTAGATTTCATGGGAACAGGAACAATCTTGTGTGCCCAAATTCTGAGATCTTAGCATAGTTAAGCATTCTTAGCCAGAAGCAGTCCTTTGAGTCTGTGATATGCTTATCTAAAACAAACCCTGAAAAATGAACTTTTGGGGGGGGGGGTGTGAGGTGCACCCAGAAAATAGTGACAGGTCAAAATAGATTAGTATTGGCAAAACAATGCCTGAATTGAGGTGCTTAGATTTCAGCTCTTCCTTTCCAGCTATGTAGCACACCTGGATGCAGGTAGTCCTTGACTTACAACAATTCATTTAGTGACGGTTCAAAGTTGCAATGGCATTGAAAAAAAGTGTCATGACCATTTTTTCACACCTATGAATGTTGCAACGTCCTCATGGTCACGTGATTAAAATCCAGACACTTGGCAGCTGACTCAATTGCAGGGCCCCGGGGTCATGTGATCACCTTTTGTGACCTTCTAACAAGCAAAGTGAATGGAAAAGCCAGTTTCACTGAACAACCGTGTTATTAACTAAAGAACTGCTGTGATTCACTTAACAACTGTGGCAAGAAAGGCCACTAGAAGACCTCCCAGGTCTCTTCCTGACCTGTGATTCTATGATACTATATAGAAGACCTGAATTTTTCTTTTCACAAAAAACCAGTTTTGACCCGTTAAAACAAGTCAGTTTTAATTAAATGTAGTTTAACTAAAAAAAACAACCCTAAAATGTAGTTTAACTTTAAAAAACTAAAGTTAAAAACTAGTTTAACTTTAGTTTAACTTTAGTTCAGACCTTGTCATAAAGCCTGTGATTGGTTGGTTAGTTAGGGTTTTTTTTCCCCTTACCCAATATGGGAATGCATTATTTGTAAAGTGGCTTAGCATATTGTGGGAACCCAGCCAATTTTGGTTTATTCAATAAATTATAATGTAACATATAAGTCAATGTAGTCTTTAAGTAGCCTTATTGAAATTACTCTGACTTCAGTTAATCATGTCTGATTTAAACTTCATTGATTTCAGTAGAACCAGCTCTGAATTTGACCAAAAAAACTTCTGTGAGGATTTCAGTTGACTATAAAAAAAGGAAAATGTTAAAAAAAATAAACCACAGGAAAGAAAGACTAACAAGTTTCTTTTTCTTTTTTTCTAACATAGTAATTTCACATTCTTCATGTAATTCATTGGAATAGTGCATAGTTTTTTTGGTACCAAGAATCTTATGTTGTCTGATAGAAGATTCCTGTTACTTGCATATCTCCACAATAACACCCCCCCACACACACACACACGTGTCATTTCTCTTCCCCTTTTATTCTCTTTCCTCCCAGAGTCCAATTTTGTCATTAGGATTGGGAAACTAGATTACTTTGTTTCCTGATAAATGACAGGGAGCTATTAGTAATCTATTTCATTTTCAGCTCCAAAGGCCAAATATTAGATGTATGCAGCTTTAGGGTAAAAGTGTTCTTACTGCGGCTTCTCAAGAGCATGAAGCAAACTCCTTGTCCCAACAAAAAACTCTTTTATTAATTTACTGTGAATTCTACTCATTCACATCCAGCAAAGTCTTTCAGGGGACGATTTACAGTCACAGACTTTATCTGGCTTGGAGAGCTGACAGGCCGATATCTGCAAAACTTGGCAAGGAGTCTCAGAGAGTCACAAACCAATTTAGTGAATTAATTGTCTTGTAGTAATATATGATAGCTTCCTCCTAACTCAAGAGCTGAGATGACCAACAGTTCCTCTGAAACCTGGGACCATTTTATGCAAATGGAGCAGAGGTTGCTTTAAGACTTTCAGAGAAAGAGGTTAGGTCTTCAGTTCCGTCGTTTATGCTGTTTCTTGTAATATTGCACTGCTCATCTTTCTCCTCATTAATTATTTCTTCCTCTTCCACCAAACCAATTTGGGAAGAAGGCAATGCACTTTTTCCATTTGAAAAAAAGAGGGGTGAAAGGGTAGGTTTTGAAAAAGAATGAGAATGGAAACCAAAGGTTGGCATGTATAGTTAGTTGTTACTTCCATCTACTCCGTGCTTTGCTTCCTTTTGGGCAATTCATTAAAAAGCCAATTATGTTTAGAATATAGAATAACACAGTTGGAAGGGACATTGGAGGTCTTCTAGTCCAACCCCCTGCTTAGGCAGGAAACTCTACACCACTTCAGACAAATTGCTATCCAACATCTTAAAAACTTCCAGTATTGGAGCTTGATTCTAGAAATGTACCATTTCCAGTAAAAGGCTAACAAGATTTTTACACTGAAGTTTTTCTAGGAATAACAACTATTATATTATTGTTTTTATGTGGCTGCATTTCAGTTGGCAAATCTGGTTAATGTGGATAGGAAATAAAAATGTTTTATTTAGCATAAAGAAAAACATTTCTTAACTTTTTCATCCCAGACTCCTAAGCAATATCCTTTCAACAAAGAATAATCTCAAAAGTTGAAGAATTGAGTGAGAACTTTGAACCTATAACAAAACTCAGCATTTTGGAAACATTCAGAAAAATTGTCCAAAACCCAAGCATCTAGGAAAACAATCCCTTTCAATCAGGACCTCTGTCAAAGTTAAGGAATATTCTTGAAGTTACAACATGTTAGATACTTTGTTTGAATCAAAATTCTTTTCTCTCCCTGAGATAAGATCATCTCTTTTTGATTGCATAAGCAGGCGCTTTGTGTCTGCATAGAAATAGGTTCAGAGCTGTGGAAGATTGAAATGAGATCAAATATACATTGCTGTATGCTTTTTACAGAAAACAGGATTGTTTAAAATTAGGAGTCAGGTGGTAACATGTCTTCATATGATTAAAAACAACGGTATGTCCTCTAAAATAAAATTGAAATGTTTCTGTAAAAATAAGGATGACAGTACCTCATCAGAAGTTGACTACCATTTGATAGGCAATACATGCCTAATGTTTTATGCATTTCCTTTGAGAAGATTGGAAATGCATACTGCATAATGTACAAATAAATACAAAATATATGCCAACTATGTTGGGTCTCATAAGTGAACGTGAATCAGTGACACAGAATAAGTACTACTTCATTAGCAGATCATTGCTGTGTGGTCCACAGTTAGCATAACAGAAAGTCGATATATTCTACAGAACCAAAAAAAAAAGTCTACTATATTTCATTTACCATATTTTTCAGAGTATAAGATGTACCGGAATATAAGACGCACCAAGGTTTTGAAGAGGCAAATTTTAAAAAAAGTAGGTAGGTAGATAGATAGAGGGATAGAGAGGGAGAGAAAGAGAAAGAAATACAGTAGGTAGGTAGGGAGAGAGAGAGTAGTTAAGTAGGTAGGTAGATAAAGAGCTAGAGAGAGAGAGATGGAGAAATAGAAAGAGGGAGATAGAAATACAGTGGATAGGTAGGGGGAGAGAGAGTACGTAAGTAGGTAGATGGAGAGGGAGAGAGAAATACAGTAGATAGGTAGGGAGAGAGATAGTGGGTAGGTAGGTAGGTAGATAGGTAGGTAGGTAGGTAGGTAGGTAGAGGGGGAGAGAGAGAAATACGGTAGGTAGGTAGGGAGAGAGAGTAGGTAGGTAGGTAGATGGAGGGAGGGAGAGAAAGAGAAATACACTAGATAGGTAGGTAGAGAGAGAGAGAAAAATACACTAGATAGGTAGGTAGAGAGAGTAGGTAGGTAGGTAGATGGAGGGAGGGAGAGAGAGAGTAGGTAGGTAGATGTTTCCAGGTGTATTTATCCATGTGCTGGAGAAGGAAATCACGGACAATCGGCAGCACCTAAGATTTGATTCTGCTGGCACAGCACTTGATCAATCTAATTCTCATCAATCACTCTAACTAAAGAGCTTTGCGAAAGGAAAAAAAAAGTTTTTGCACTCTGCAAGCCTCCCAAAAATGGCCCATTTTTTTTTTCCAAATAAAAGGCATGAATAGCCTTGGGGGGGGGGGAGCTTTCAGAGTGTTTCTGCAGGGTGGGAAGGCCAAAAACAAGCAAACAACGGCCTGTTTTTCGGCAAAATTGCATGCATGGCCTTATGGGGGCTTATAGAGTGCTCCTGGGGGCTGGGGGGGGGGCAAAAAACAGCCCATTTTTTTTTGCTAATTTCTGCCCTACCCAGCCCCCAGGAGCTCTCTGAAAGCCTCCATAAGGGTATGCATGGCCATTTTTGTGAAAGGGGTGGGGCTTCAGGAAGCAAAACAAAAAGCTGTATTTGATGTATAAGACGCACCCAGATTTTCAGCCTCTTTTTTGAGGAAAAAAGGTGTGTCTTATACTCCTAAAAATACGGTAACTAAATTCATTTTGTACCTGGGAATTCAAACTTCCTCTAGAAAAGTTTAGAAATAAAAGGTGCAGTTTTAACTTTTAAATCTATTGCATTTTTCTCCTTCCCAAATCTGCAATCTATCCTAAAGCTTCTTCTTAAAAGAAATATAGTTAAGCCATACTGTGAGATGAAAGTCACCATAGTGAACAAACTTTGCTTTAAATTCATTGAAGTCTTGAGTGAATTTTGCACCTGATAAATCTTTGAACCAAATCTAAACTGCAACTTAGCCGCAGTTTCTTTTTGTCTTTTGAAGTATTTGTGTAATTGGATCATCAGGGCAACCTGATGAAGGCATATTTGCCATTTTGCATGTGGCTGAAAACTTCCTCTCTTTGATGGCATGCAAACGATGGCCATTTTAAAAATGCATTAGATGCCCATTCGTAATGAACACAGAGGGAGCATTTATTTCCATAAAAAAAGTAGGTACAGGTAGTTCTTGTTTAATGACCAGTTGCTTATGACCATTCAACGTTATGACTGACCTCCCCATGGCTACTTACAACCCAATTTCAAAGATACAGTGATCACACACAAACACAGATAATAGTCAAATGATTCACATTATGGGCATTTGGTAGTTTTGCTTCCATATACAGACATTTGCAGTGTCCTACAATCACATGACCACATTTTGCCGAATGGGAAAAACAGGTTGCTAAATGACACTATATGGGGAAGAATCATATTCTAACTATAGAACATTTTCATGAAGAAGCTTCTGTGTTCAATCTCTACATTAAACTATCACAAACTTCTTCACTGTGTACCCTCTAGATCAGGCCTGTCAAATTAGCGGCCCACGGGCCAGGATACATCATGCACAGGCCACACCCGCCCAGCTCCGCAAAGGCAAAAAATGTCGCGATACATTACAGTCCACCTCGTGACGTGATCGAGTTTGACACCCGTGCTCTAGATCAGTGTTTTTAACTTTGTCAATTTATGATGTATATACTTCAACTCCCAGAATTCCCCAATCAGTATGCCTGGGCTGTAAAAATAACTAGATAGAGATGCTGCCTTCTGTGTTTCCACTGGTTATGAAAACCAGGCTGATATCTGCAGAAGGATGGGTCTTTAGGGTAGCTGCTCGTGTTTTATGGACTATTTTATCACCCGAAGTTTATTAAGCTCATGCTTATGATTGGTTGTTGGCTGAAATATTGGTTGTATATTTAATTTCATTTTTAATTATCTTGTTTTTTTAATGTTGGGTACTTTGTAATTAGACAAGTAGTTGAAAAATATTTTGAATGAATAAATAATCTCCAGGCATCATGGCCACACTAGAGTTTGTTTATTTGAAGCATTTTATACCTCTTCTAATTATTTCTCAATTCTCATTCTCTGTGGTTTTTCAAATCCTAAACCCGAAAAACATTTCACAGTGAAAGCCAGAGGAAAAACAATCCATTAAAATAAATTGGGAGAGTTGAAAGCCAGGGAACGTCCATATAAAAAGATACCTTTTAGAGATGAGAATTATAGTCCCGCATACACTATCTGAAAAGTATTCGGTTGGTTAAGACATTTGCCCTAAACTTTAAAGAACAGTCAAGATAGATAATGCTTCAAGGATTCAGAAATGATCCTTTGGGTTCCCATGTATGGGTGTGTACATAGCACCTGCCTGCAACCCTTTAAACCAAGTGTCAAACTCGATTTCATTGAGGGCCGCATCAGGGTTGCGTTTAATATTGGGGGGCTGGGGTGGGTGCGGCCAGCTCAATATCCCTTGTATGATCAAATGCCACTTTTGCTAGTAGTTTGTTTTGCTAGCAACTACTTTTGCTAGCATTCTGCCAGCAAAAACGGAGACTGGGAAGGCCACATGTTTTCAGCTGTGACAGCCTTTTGCAGCCCTCTGCCAGGGAAAACGAAGCTTGTGTGCGGCCCTCACCAGCTCTCTTTTCGCTGGCAGAGGCACTATGTCCTTCACTGTTTCTTCATGGGCAAGATCTAAGCACCCCGCAAGCATTGAGTTTGACACAACTGCCGTAAACCATCGAAATATGTCTTTTTCAGGAAACACACTTAAGTTAGCATGTGATCCTGAGAAAAGATGCACTTATTTTAAGCAGTTGCAGAGAGATACTACTACATATCAGTGTACATGTGTGCTCCAAAAGCATATTGTAGTCTTTTAAGTCAGAAGCAACAGCATCCATAGTAAATCACAATGATATAAACATAATGCACATATGCAGTGATGTCATCATAGAGATGATATGCGACATCTGACTCAGATTATGTGATGGTGACATTATATTGTTTGCTCTTCTTTTCATTTACTGCAAATGGTCATGATCCATGCATAGGCAGTATTATTTTCTGCAAGCTTCCCTTTTATACTTTGTTACAGCAAAAAATTACTTTTTTTAAGGTAATGATCAAGTCATTGACTGCCTTCATAGGTTACAAACCTCTCAAGCTCTAGCTAAACAGTTTAGTTTCTTTTTAATTTTCAGAAATGTTTAACTTTAGAAATTCTCTAGCCTTTTCATTAGGTTAACATTATGATGTAATTTCATTTATTTTTAAAAAAATATTAATGACATATTGTTCATATTTTCTGTTATTTTCTTGGAGCTACTTGATGAATGGCAGATTAATGTTTCAAATAAATAAATAACATTCAAACTGTGGTAAGTTACAATAAATTGCTAGTACATGTAAAACATATGAGATGTATCTGCTACTCAGACAGATTTCATTTTGCAAAACCGAACATCTAATTCTGTGAATCCCATGACAGAGTAATAGGGCCAGTACAGTTGTGGGATTCAATTTTTTTTACTATCGGTTCTGTGGGCATGGCTTGGTGGGTGTGGCCTGGTGGGTATGGCCTGGTGTGCGTGGCAAGGGAAGGATACTGTAAAATCTCCATTCCCTCCCCACTCCAGGAGAAAGATACTTAAAAATCTCCATTCCCTCCCACTCCTGGGGAAAGAATACTGTAAAATCTCCGTTCTCTCCTCCCTCCAGGGGAAGGTTACTGCAAAATCCCCATTTCCTCCTGATCAGCTGAGACTCGGGAAGCAAAGAATAGATGGGGTTGGGGCCAGTCAGAGGTGGTATTTACCAGTTGTCTGAACTACTCAAAATTTTCCCTACCTGTTCTCCAGAACTGGTCAGAACCTTCTGAATACCGTCTCTGGGACAGTACTTTTAGCAGATTGCATTGGTGCCATTCAGATGCATTGTTTGTGAAGTGAGGTGAATACTGGTAGTTCTCAACTTACAACAGTTCATTTACTGACTGTTCAAAAGTTACAATAGTACTGAAAAAAGTGACATGACCATTTTTCACAGTTACAACCTTTGTAGTATCCTCATGATCACTTGATCAAAATTTAGACACTGGTCAACTGACTCATATTTATCACCATTGTAGCATCCCAGGATCATATGATTCCCCCTTTGTGCCCTTTTGGCAGGCAAAGTCAACGGGGAAGGCAGATTCACTTAACAACTGGGTTACAAAGTTAGCAACTGCAGTGATTCACTAAACAACTGTGGCAAGAAATATCGTAAAATGAGACAAAACTTTGTTAACAAATTCTCACTTAACAACATAAATTTTGGGCTCCATTGTGGTCATAAGTCAGGGACTACCTGTATTTGTGGGATGAAAAAAAACTTAACTTCTGTTCTTTATTTTTTACAAACCCCACCAGAAGAAATGTTTGAAGGAACTTATGTGAAGGAGCCTCAGACTTTTGTCTATATGTACGTTTTTTGATCTGCCAGCCCATCAGAACAATAACTAAAAAAAGAGAGAGAGAAAATGGACATTTTAAAAATTTTTCTCAATAAAAGAGGCAGTTGGATAGTGGCCAGAATATTGCTGATTGTTCCATTCTGAGCCCCTTTCTCTTGTCCCTCCTGGTCATATGATATACAGATGTGCAATCTATCCTGTGGCTTTCCAGTTAACAGATGCAATGTGAAGGAAAGAAGAAACATACACAATGCTTCATTATATAAAAGAAAGTATATACAATATGCTTCCTATAATAAACAGGTTAAAAGCATGCAAGAACCTATGCTCTCCATTGTTTTTCCAACTTGTTAATCTAGCCCAGTGTTTTTCAACCACTGTGCCGCGGCACACTAGTGTGCCGTGACATAGTGTAAGGTGTGCCGTGGGAAAATTACTTTATATATAGTCAATATAGGGACAGAGTTTTTTTTTAAACATTTTCTAATGGTGGTGTGCCTCGTGATTTTTTTCATGAAAAAAGTGTGCCTTTGCACAAAAAAGGTTGAAAAACACTGATCTAGCCAACACAAAAAATTGAAAATTAGTAGCAAAAATATTTTTTTTTAGTCACAAGTCAAAGAGTAACTAAACTGAAGTTCAAAGGACAGTTCAAAACCCATATGGGATCATATTGTTGTTTGGAAACCCTTCAATTTACCCATACTCTTATTATTTGGTGCTATGAAATTTAGTTCGTGCACATTTTATACTAGAACCTGCCACTGACTTTACATGTAACAAATATATTGCAAGAAGTTAAATCCTGTAATCATGTTTAATTTTTAAGACAATAACATATTAGAATTCCAAGATAAAATAGAGTTAGTAATTGTAGTAAGATATATTTAAAAAGTCCAATTATGTTTGGTTGTGCCTGTTAGATTATTTGGGAACTTTCTTTAGATAATTTTCATTTGGAAATATTTGTAAAAGTACCATATCTTGAGAAGACTATTCTCCATCTGTCATGGCTTCTGGTTAGAGGATTTCAGAGGTGGGTTTCTGCCGGTTCGGCCCGGTTCAGTTGAACTGGTAGTGAAATTTAGGTCTGGGTCGCAGAACTGGCAGCGACCCAGGCCTGACACGCCCCTGAACTGGTTCCCTCGCTGCCGCTTGGGTGCCACCATTTTGACTGTATGTGCAATTCACTATAAATTGTTCTGTGCATGCGCGTGCAAAGCACACACGCACGCGGGGATTGTGAACCAGCAGTAATGCCGGCAGCAACCCACCCTTGGAGGCTTTGATGAAATTTTGACAAGTCTCAGCAACAGATCAGACAGAAGATCTGCTCCATATGGATTCGCTTCATTGCTGACTGGTTACAAATCCATCAGCCCAATAGGAATTGGCCCAGCATTTTTTTTATTGTAATCTTCATCAATCCTAAAGGCAAAGGATTGCCTCTGGAATCATACCCTTTAAGGATTCTGTTTTTCTTAAAGATATATTTAAGGAATAATTCTGCTGGGATTGGACGATATCCATATATATGGCTTATGATTGACAGTAGTAAAATTATCTCCTTTATTGAGACGAGAGTAGCATAGCATAGCATAGCATAGCATAGCATAGCATAGCATAGCATAGCTTACTTTATTTGGCCAAGTGTGATTAGACACATAAGAAATTTGTCTCCTATGCAGAAGCTCTCAGTGTATAAGCAAAGTAACTGAATCGTCGTCACCATCATCATCTTCATACCAATAAGAGGAAGTAGTAAAGAAGATAAGAAGGATAATAGTAATCCTTCTGGCATACAACACGGGTAAATATATATAGATATTTGACAGTATTGTGAAAATTAGGTTGTCCCAAAGGTGCTTTTTCAAAAGGCAACTGGGCTTCTGTGTTTTTTCCTTGAAGATGTTTCACTTCTCATCCAAGAAGATTCTTCAGTTCTGCTAGAATGATAGAGAATGGAAAGATTTATATTCCTTGCAGTCATCTTCAGTCAGTCAGAACTTAAGTACAGTTAGTCCTCGACTTATCACAGCTCATTTAGTGACTGTTCAAAGTTACAACGGAGCTGAAATATGTGACATGATCATTTTGCCTTTGCAGCATCCCCATGAACTTGCGATCGAAATTCAGATGTTTGGCATCTGGTCCATATTTATGACCGTTGCTGTGTCTCAAGGTCATGTGATCACCTTTTGTGACCTTCTCAAAGGTCACTAAGGGTCACAAAGTCAGTTGGGAAGCCAGATTAATTTAACAACTGGGTTACTAACTTATCAACTACAGTGATTCACTTAATTCACAACTGTGCCAAGAAAAGTAGTACATTGGGGCAAAATTCGTTTAACAAATGTCTCACTTAACAACATAAATTTTAGGCTCAATTGTGGTGGTAAGTTGAGGACTACCCGTACATCTTTTATTTCTAATTTCCAGAGCTGCAGCTACTGGCTCCTGGAACTATTATCTTCCAGGAATACTGAAGATATTGATACTTGACACTTCCAGTGGTTTCTCACACTTCGATATTTCCCATCATATGTGCAATCACAATTCTAGTCTGTGGCTATCACGACTGTAAAAATGCAAGTAATCACGTAGAACACAAAGAGATTGAGATCAGGTAGCTGAGTCCAAAGAAAACAAGTACACCACGGTTTTAGCAGTACGTGTATTGAATATTTTAATACCAGAGCTTCTCTCACTTGGTTTTTGTCTATCCAAGTTAGGAGGAGATGAAGGAAAGAGAAAAATAGAATGTTGAAGAAAGTCAGACAGTTGTTGCCTGCAGACGGAGAAAAAAGTAGTGAATGCTATTTTTTTCTGAGCTTTCTATCTGTGCATATTTACTTTCACAGACCATGTTTTATATGACCTGAAGAAGACCACATCTGTTCCACCTGCTCAAATCCAGATAGAATATAAAAGAATCGGCAACTATGAAACATCTAAATATTTCATACTAAGATCTGCAATAATAAGCCATTTTAGGATGCAGAATGCAGCTCCGTTGATAGTTCAAAGGCACTGACAGTTTTCTTTCCTAGCCAAGTCAAGGCATTATAATAAAAACATGTGCCAATTAAATTACCTGGTTCTGCAAAACAAAGCTGTGCTTGAAGATAGAGAGAAATGGTCAGACACTAAAATTTTAACATGTTGACATGATACTATATGAAGACACTGCAAAGCTAGAATATTCTCTTGACCAATCAAGGAGGCAATTTGATTAAGGTAAATATATATATTTGTGCTGATAAATAAATAAAGGGAGACTACTATAGATCTATTTCAAGCTATTTAACTCTCATCAGCTAGCCATACCCTTACTGGGAATCGAGCCTGTGCTGTATTGCCTCTAAGGCGGATGTGTTAACCATTGAGCCACAGAGCTCGACTCCTTATCAGCCAAGCCAGGGTGAAAGGTATCTATTTAGATTTTATTTGGGCATACCGGGGGTTGTGAAATCTATCTATCTATCTATCTATCTATCTATCTATCTATCTATCTATCTATCTATCTATCTATCTATCTGTTTATCTACCTACCTACCTACCTCTATCTATCTATCTGATCTGATCTGATCTGATCTGATATATGTATGTATGTATGTATGTATGTATGTGTGTGTATATATATATATATATATATAGTATAGATCTATTTCAAGCTATTTAGCTCTCATCAGCTAGCCATACCCTATATTGGGAATCGAACCTGTGCTCTATTGCCTCGATTCCCAATATAGGGTATGGCTAGCTGATGAGAGCTAAATAGCTTGAAATAGATCTATACTAGTCTCCCTTTATTTATTTATCAGCATAAATATAACAAATGTAACAAAAAGGCAACAGTAAAAAATATTGGGTTTCTGTCTGGATGGTCTCTTGTGACGAGCCGAAGACAGAGAGTGGAAGTGTGACCTTCCTCCCATATTTGGGCATACCAGGGGTTGTGACTTTAAATATATATATATATATATATATATATATATATATATATATATATATATATATATATATATATATATATATATATACACACATATATATACATACACACACATACACACACACACACACACACACACACACACACACACAAACACACACCATATATATGGTATGAAATGTGTCATTTCAGGTATTGGTAAAAAAAAAGTGTCTCAGATTCATTGCTTATAATATTTATTAAATAACCAAACCTAAACCAAACTCTCCGTTATATATGCAGACTATGATTGTTCAGATTCTCTGGTATGGTCATCACCTGCCATGATAGAAACATACTGCTGAGAGTGGTAATAAAAAGTTGCTCATGCAGCAAAAGCAGCAGCAGCATTAAGATTTATATACCACTTCACAGTGCTTTACAGCCCTCTCTAAGTGGTTTATCGAGTAAGCATATTTCCCCCAACTATCTGGGTCCTCATTTTACCGACCTTGGAAGGATGGAAGGCTGAGTCAACCTTGAGCCTGGTGAGATTCGATCTGCCAAACTGCAGGCAGCTGAAAGTCAGCAGAAGTAACTTGCAGTGCTGCAATCTAACACTGGGCCACCATGGCTCGCCAGGCAACTTCCTGATGGAATAGAAGGCAGCCTTTCTTAATTCACTCCTATATGTAAACTGTGCTAGCCTGCAAGTGAATTGCAGTAAGAATCCTTCTCTTGATATCTTTAATATTCTGTCTCTACAACTTGACTATTGAGGTATTTACATTCATGCTAATAAAGCAATAAAAATAATATTTGCATAGTGGGATAGGAATGTAGAAGCTGTGTCAGGACTTAATCAATTTTAGCAATTTCCACTACTTAAGTTGTGTAAATTTTCTCAGAAATCTTTTGCTCAGATTTTGTTTCCTCTGTTGTTTGTCTCAAGCAGCCTTCCCACATTCCTTCCCTTTCCTTTGGGTCCTTTTCTCTCAGCCACTGAGCTACATTACTTCAATTCAATTTCACATGACACTTTTCTCTTCCTTTACAGAAATTGGAATGCTGCTTTGTTCTTTAGGCAATCAAACATTCTTAGCCAATATACTAGATGATGAATCGGTATAAGAGCCTTTACTTCAAAAGCTTCTTCTGCACATCAATATAAATACAGCATTTTATAATACCATTAGACCCATGGAGGAAATGCAGGAATGCCAACTTTTTCAAGTGCCAGGAGAAATTGGGTGGATAAAAGACCAATAGCAAATACCAGAGGTACAACATAGACTGAGAAGTTGAAATCCGTCCTGACAGACCAGAGTACCAAACAAGTGCTATACTATCTCCAAAAACAAAGGTGTAGTTGTGTCTCTGCATTTATCAGGAATCAAGCTTGACTCAAGGCTGCCTTCATCTTTTATTTTATTGTTAGACTCATTTGTCAACCCAAAATCAGTCTGTTTTGCCATGTCTATCTGTACATGTTGTGGCTTTCTGGCCTGTATATTAGGGGTGGTTCTGGCAGGCACTACTGGCAATTTGCTCGTGTGTGAGCCCCGGTTGCATTACTGCCAATTCGCTCATGTGTGCGCCCCGTTTGCATGCGCAGTGCGATTAAATTGTTATGCACATGTGCAGAACCAAAAAACAATGGCCAGGAGCTTTGAGCTTTGAACTTTAATAAGATTTGTATGCCGCCCACTCCCATTGGGACTCTGGGCGGCTCACAACAAAGTAAGGAGAACCGGTTGGGGGTGTGGCAGGCCTGGGTCGCTGCCAGTTCCAGCAACCCAGGCTGCCAAACCACTACTGGTTCGGACCCACCACTGCTGTATATCGTTTCTCATGGGGACAGTTAGGGTATTCTGGGGATTCCATTTTTCTAAGCTTGATGTGATTGATATAAAAGGCCTTTAAATACTTAATTAAGCAAATGGTTGTTGTAGTTTTAATATTCTTTGGCTTTGTCAATTATCCATCCTGCATCTGAAATAATGTCTCATGTTTCTCAGCCTTTTCTAAAGCGAGCTGGAACATCTGGCATCTCTTCTTACAAGTAGGACTCTAACCTAAGCATTATTTTGCTAGGATGTGACATTAAAGATCTGGTTCAATAATTTATGCATTCTGTTAAATCTCTCTTATTTTGGAATGTAGTTTGAGTTTTTCCTATCTGTTGGCCATCAAATCATTTTCCAGATTTGGTGACATGGCTTAGTTAGAACCATCACTATTTTTTCTTGCCATATGGAGATTCTCAGTCATCCAGGTCATGGTTGTCCCTTTTTCAAGAGGTAACTTCTTGCCATATTTTTCCATATTTCTATGAGTTTTCAATTTGTTTGAAAACTGTTTCAATTTGTTCCTATGGCCTTCCAACTTGATAATGAGATACTTCTTCTTAGTAGGTAATATCTTTTCAGCTATCTTGGATGTTGACATCCTTGTGAATTTCAGTATACTCCTTTCATCTTAGTTTGATCTGCTTCGAATCAGATACTGTACCAGTCCATTGGCATTCTTTAGCATACAAATTCCAAGATTGGAACCCTCAAAGTTCAGATATATTTTAAAAGACTTCCCTTGTTATTCCATGTCATCTCCATCTTCAAAGTCTTTCCAGATGTTATTGTAAGCTTCTTGTCTCTTCCAACAGTGAATTTCTTGATTTGGCTTCTTTTCTTCTTGGCAATTTCCATGATTTGTTCAGACATCCACTTTGCTTTCTTTCTTTTCTTCATTCTTGGCAATTTATTTTTACATTCATCCCTAACAATCTCTTAAATCATCATCTCTTAGGATTAAGAGTCAAGGTGATACATTGGTCAGAGTGCAGTACTGCAGGCTACTTCAGCCGATTCTCGTTGCAGTTCGGCAGTTCAAATCTCACCGGCTCAAGGTTGACTCAGCCTTTCATCCCTCTGAAGTGGGTAAAATGAGGACCCAGAGTGTTGGGGGCAAGATGCTGATTATGCTTAGAGAGGACTGTAAAGCACTGTGAAGCGGTATATAAATCTAAGTGCTATTGCTATCCCATATTTTCTTTGGTTCTCTTGGGATTTCAAAGCAACTTTTGATGCTCTCCTCAAAACTATTTGGTATATGTTCATGTAAACTGATTGGCTATCTTCTTATTTAGCTTAACCTAGAACTTGCAGTTCATGATCTGTTCCATAGTCAACACCTGACTCTATCCTTGATGGTATAATTGAGTTATTCCACTATTTTTAGCAATAATATAGACAATTTTATTTATAAATATTCTGTTTGCTGATGTCCATTTTTAGAAGCATCGTTTTAGATTATAGGAGATAGGAAATATGCATCAAAAGTCATTTACTTAGTATTTACTTAGGCAGGAAAAAACCCAACTCTATATTGGCAATAAGGTCGCCTGATTCAGCCTTAACTCTTGTGCCTCTGATTGTTAATCTTGATCTACAATCCTTTCTATTTTAAGATAAAGTGACCCTTTTCTATACTTTGTCACAAAATGTAACTCTACACTATACTGAATTAATGTATCAAAGGGCATCTTGAATCACAACAACTTTCTTAGTTAGAAAACTATGCAATTTTCTACTGACATAAGAAATATGATTTATACATAAAAATCAAAGTTCTAAGAAAACGTTTTAAACAATTTTAATTTTTAAACTCCACAAACCTTTCATTATTCCTTTGATATATGATTCATTTGGGCCATATGGTAAATGCAAAAGGCACCTTCTCAGTGGAGTTTTAATATCTCATAATATCCCAGAAGAGCAGTATTGTGATAGAAACTTTAAATTGTGAACAATCTATAAGAGATTGAGTCATATGCCTTTTGTTGCCATATGACAACAATAGTAGATATTAATAGGATACCTACTACACCTTATATTTGGCATCTTCACAAGAGTGTAATATCCTGACCCAAGTAAAATCACCCAACTTCACCAGTCACTCAGAGTGTTTAACTAGGTCAAGTGTAGTTCAGTTAAATAAAGTATAGAATCTGGATCCACTATACATTTTATGACACCTTAATTTATGATCATAGTGAAGTCTAGACTTACAGATGGAGTTCCTCTATTCCCCATTCAGGATTTTTGTTGGCAACTTTATATTTAGTTAACAAGTATATTTTGAACAGAATTTTCTTTTTTCTTTGGCTTTTTTGTTTGAATGGATTATTCTAACCAACCCACAGTTAATACATAGTTACCATTTATTAAGATATTAACATGTAAATTACCTTTTAAATCCTCAGGTTCAGAATTTCATTTGCAAAAATAATACCAGCTAGAATATATATTTTATTCAACACAGGGTCCTTTTTGCTTTCCATATAAAGGATACTAAATATATAATTCCAGACTAAACGTTGTTAGACTCATTTGGGAAAACACTAATTAAGCTACATAGTTCAGTAGGAACAAAGACTGCATGTATAGTTTTAATTCTGAGCATCTAGGCTATGTTGTGTGTAATGTGCTTTTCTGCTTACACTCCAATAAGAGGAGATAAAATGATTAGCTTAATCATAAAATGCCATAATATTCCCAAAGTGATAAAATAGATGGTACAAGAAAAGCGAGAAAGCAGATAAAATATGACAGACATAGAATTAAATGTGATTCCTAGTGGAAAGAACTGCACAAGTATTTTTATAAGTCTCCCAAAGCAGTTAGGAGTCAACAAAGTAGAAGGAAGGAAGGAAGGAAGGAAGGAAGGAAGGAAGGAAGGAAGGAAGGAAGGAAGGAAGGAAGGAAAAAGGAAAAAAGGAAAAGAAATGACTGCAGAAGTCAGGGTTGTTTTTATGACAATTGATACTAGGCTGGTGGGGATTAGGCACTTGAAAATAGCCATTTCATCAACATAATAATTGGTTAAGAAAGAGTAATTTAAATAGGACCACCCAATCTGTAAACTTAAATCTCATCTTAAAATTGAAGTGCAAACTGCTTCAAACCACACATTCAATTGCAATTCAAAGATTTCTGCTTGAGACTATGAGCAGGATCACCACTTAAAGAGAAGAATGGCCTTCAAACACAAAACACAAACTGCAAAGCCAGCCCTATCAACAAGGAGGGTTAGATGACAGATCTTGGCAGATACATGGCAACAAAAATATACTGTGGAGAAGACAGAACTATGAGTTCCAATCAGCTTGTTCTACCTTTCAAAGTTAGCTTGCTGTTTTCAGATGTGGTGCTGGACGCTGTTGTCCCATCATGAGCACTGAAGTAAATTTAATCTCTTATTCCAGTTGGTTTGTATGAATACAATGGATGTGGAGAATGCCATCTTCAGGCGCTCTTAACTGGTTGTGTTAAAACATGCTAAAGCATTATATGCTAAATAACACAGAAAGAGGTGATAATTGGTTTTGCAGATTCACAAGATAACCATGGATTATTTGGCTAGTTCATCATATGTTTCCCCCTTCTTTTTAGATACACTGCACATTGTCCCTTTGCAGATTGCTTAAAAACAATCCAAAATAAACCATAAACAAATTATATGCACCTCCTGGTACATCATACAAACCACAGTTTCTATCAAACCCCAGATCAGGGTTTTCCAAACCTTGGGGAGGGACCCCACTGCAGGAGGTGGATGGTGGGAAGACTGTCTCCAAATGGAGGCTGCAAGTGGCAAGCAATGCAGAGCCGACAAACAGCTGATCCCGACAGAATGCAAGCTGGCCGACGATCAGCTGATTGGGGTTGCCTGAAAGCTTGCTGGCAAGCAGCTAATTGAGACTTCTGGCAACCTGACAATCAACTGATGGGGCCTGCTGGATGGTTGCTCCGGTGGTGGAAGGGCACAGCTCCAGCCTTCAAAGGGCTAACCCTAACCTTTGAGAGTTTTACCTATGATTTACTGTCATAAAAAAAAACATAGTTAATTCTTGGCCCCTTCCCCATTTGGAAACCTATCTAACCCCTAAACAAACCATTGTATGACTTAGAGTAATAAGCAGTATCTCAAGACAGTCTTGTTAGATAATGTGCTCCCTTGGTCTTTATTAATAGTAAGCTGTTCTGCATAGTTGGCATATTTATTCTACTTATTTAGGAGGCCCATAACATTAGCTGCCTGACTATTTTGCTCATAACCGCAATTGTAGAACCCAGGTTGTAAATATTAAAAAGATCACAAAATATTAATGCTAAAACGCAATTGAAAATGTTAGTTTTAAATTAAGAGGACTAGCCTAAAAGATTTCAATTAGAAGTGACATTTGGCCATTAAAGAAGATCCTGGGTTTTAGGTAGATGTATAAATATATATATATAAGAAAAGAATTCCTTTCACATGGCTTGATCAGTATACCTTTAATAGAAAATGACCAGTTAAATTGAGTGTGTAAATGGATTAGGAGACAGTACAGTTAACAAAGTACTATCAAAATGCTTAGACTCACAAAGTTTAACCTTGCAGGTCAAATACTGGACAAAGTTCAGTTTCTGCACTGTTTTATTTTTTATTCTTACGCAAAAAAAAAAAATCAGTCTTCTAAATGGGGGATTAGAACATGAAAAAATAATCAGCTTTTTTTCAGTGTCATTAAGTTTGCCAAAGTGGGCTTCAGAAAAGTCCTAGAGGTTTAAACATAAAAGTACATCAATTAGTGTCTCCAGGTGGCAAACTAGACATTTTAGGAGAATGTGACTTTAACCTACCTTACAGTGCTGTCATTAACATTAGATCTGCACATTGCACTAAATTGCCATCAGGGCCTTTTTAATATTTATTTTTGGGAAAAGCAACATTCAATCCCATTTTGGAAGTGGACTTCAGCCAAAACTTCTCAGAAATAGTCTTGGAGAAAATTTCTAACATGTTTTCTTTTTCTCCTGTCCTCTATTCCAAAGAGGCCATTACGGGTCCTAATTCTGTTATATAAAACAATTTACCTTTTAAATCCCTAAAACATTTTCTCAAACAAGAGGCATTTATATTTCCATGTTGTTACTAGAATGTTGGAGAAATTCTTTGGAATTATTCCTTGAGATAACAAGATACATCAAAAGCTCTATATAAGATATAGAGCTTTCTGTATTACTAAAAATGACAAAAGGCAGTATGGGTAATGCTTTCTAGTTTCATTAGTCTGAAACCTCCTTGGCTGTCCATGCTTCCAACTCCACCAACCCCCCCCCCCAAATCCAGAAGATATCTTCCATTGGGATTTAACTAAAGCTTAGGAAGCTAGAGACCCATACTTTGGAGTAATTATAGCACAATAAAAAAGGACATGTATACATTTGCACTCTTTCCAGCCATCTAGTATAGGAATCTCACCCATGAGAATTTTCCTAATATTCCTTTCCTTTGAAAAACAGTTTCTTTTTTCTTTTTACTAAATTGAACATGAAGAGTTAAAAAGCTATTGTAAATGGTCTGACACCTTACCAGGGTACACTTAGATTCCAAGAATTCTAAAACTACAAGCAACCAAATTCTGAAAAAAAAATAAAAGATCCCACCACTGAATGTAGTAATGCTGTAAACCCACATTCACGTTATCTCCTTCCCTGCACCACCTTTCTTAAACTTGCAATGTGTAACTATTGTTGAAGCTGAGTATCTCTCCTCTTAATATGAATTTGCTGCAAGTGGAGCAGCGCAGTGGATCTGTATTCCTTTAAGCCGTATTCATTCAATCCCCCTGCCTCCTCCTTTTTTTCTTCTTCTTTTGAATCACCCATTTTTGGGAAAGATGAGTATTTCCATTCTTAGAACAGTCTTATTCATAAACCAGAATTAGAACATATGCATATAAAAACAATCTCTTGGGGAGAAAATAGCTCAGCAATTACTCCAAGCTAGCAAATTGTGCTGACAAGCCTCAATTAAAGGCCAATGCAAGTCCTAATATAAAACAAAAAGTTATTCATTTAACTCCATAACTATGGTTTCAGTCTCCTTTGAAGAAGAACCATTTAATAGGTTTAGTCCACGGACTGTAATCTGCCTTGCAAAGCATTATCCCCGTCGCAGTGGATACTGGCAGTTCTTCCACAAGAGATTTCAAAGCACAGCACACTGCTGGAGGACTACTGTCAGCGTTTCTCAAGTTGTGTGTTCCCTTCATTTGTGAGGTCATAATAGCTAAAGTGGGAAAGGGGGTCCCTGGTTCAGTTCTTAGTGAATTGACAGGCTGTCCCTGTATTATCTTTCTCTTTGTCCTTTCATGCTGCATACACAAGTACATATATTCTGGATGAGTCACCACACTGTCCCTTGTCCCCAGATGACTTTGCCAATATTTTCTTCAAATGACAGCATCTGTCCTTTTGGCTTATCTAAAATGAACAAGACCTATACTTAGGCAAACCCATGCAGAGGTATTCTCAAATTAGTATGCTCTAGGGATGATCCAGCCAAAGGCACATTTGTTCCCTGATTGTCATACTGTAGACTGATTTATACATCATCTAGTGTTGCTTTAGAGTTGCTAAAGACCAGCAGCCCACATGCAGAAGAATATTGTTTTAACAATTTACTCTTGACTGGCGCAATATATGCTGGATTTATATTCCGGCCCTGTATAGTCGGTACGTGGTTGGTACAATCCATCTTGATTTCACAGTTTAGTCAAGATAGATTTGCAGTGTTTTAAAAATCCAAATTATTATCAGCATCACAACATGCTTTAGAATAGATGATTCTAAATTTTTAGTACTTTTTAATAAACAGTGAAAGAACATCACTAAGGTTGACATAAATTATGTGCAAGGAGTCTGGAATAAAATTTGGAATATTCCTTATTGACAAATCAAAAGAATTAAAGAATATTAAATACATTGCTAATGATCTTAAGATTGAGAACAGTTGAAGGCAAGATTATTTTTCATGTATACTGGACACGACAAGATTGTTCAAAAAAGGCTGACTATTAAGGAATTTTGGATTAGTGAGGTGCACAACTGGTTGTTTGGCATTCTGCAAAGACAAAGAGAATTATTAAGTATCCTGTGTTGACCCAAAAGTGCAAACATCTAGATGCCTAGGCTTAATATAAAGAGGTTCTGCTCCCACAGCAGGTTTAACTGGGTCAATTACAGGGCTGGTCTATTGTGGGAACATGAAAAAGAAATCAATTAGCTAACCTGTAGGAGGTCAAATGTAATCCAAAATAGATTTAATCACTTAGGCTTTTCGTTAAAAATTGCTTTCAAAGTTGGTCCTCCAAGAAAAACAGCTGGAAAGAAGAGGAGAAAAAAAAGAAAATTTAAATAATAAATAAATAAACAAATAATCAAAATATCTTACTAAGACTTGATTGGATGCAAACTGGTTCTACTATTATTTTCCAAGCCAGTGGAAATGAAGCCAATGATAACCCTTGTTCTTTTGGTGTAGGGCAGTAGCGTCAAACTCGATTTCATTGAGAGCCTCATCAGGGTTGTGTTTCACTGAGAGAGGGCTGGGGTGTGTGTGGCCAAGATGGGCATGGCCAGCTCAATGTCACTCGTGTTGGGGGTACCTGTGGTAGCCTGAGCACTCTGCCAGCGAAAGCAGCCTCTCGAGCTCTGTTTCCGGCTGTGACATCCTCCTGAAACTGTCTGCCAGCAAAAATGGAGCTCGAGAGGGACACACACAGCCTTTGCTGTTTCCAGAACTGCCCCACAGGTTAGATCTAAGCACCCTGCAGACCGGATCCGGCCCCCGGGCCTTGAGTTGACACCTCTGGTGTAGGGCATCTATATTACACATGACAGATTTTTCCATTTAGTCTGAGGGGGAGGAGGGTGGTTTTCCTTTCTCTTTTCCTAATTGTGCTATATTGCAGCTTACACTACAGTGTGGAGGTTTCCTGCTTCAAAATGACTGGAAATTGCATGTTGCTAATTTTTTGTTTGTTTGTTTGTTGCATCTCTTAAGTCTTTTTAAGAGAAAAGGTAAAAGGAGCAGAACAAAAAAGTTTTCAGGGGCCACCTGTAGCTTTAGGACAGCACCCCATGGACAGGAACTGTAAAGCACATTTTTCACGGAGACAGGTTGAAATACCTGCCTCACTAAGAGGGGGGGGGGGACTTTTTGGCAATGTTAAATGTGTATCAGCATTGATGGTATTCCTATTCAATCATACAAATTGATTGTTGAGTATGTATTGCAATAGTGAGGGGAAAGTGGAATTTCAGTGGGATGATGAATCAGCAAAGCATGCTTAGCAAGCCAAGATGAAGGTGAGAAAGAATGGATGAGATTTAGAGACTCAGAAAAGAATTTTTGAAGATGGAATGTAAACTGAGCTACAGGCTTCAAATTTTGGAATGGATAGACAATTCTTAGTCTTTGGGGGAATAAAATGGAGACGATAGATTTGCCAAGTATCTCTTTGGACCACTAAAATGAAGATAGAATGAACATTGTAAAATAGAATGAAAACTGTAACCAGATTTTTTTTGGGGGAAGGGTTAGAAATGTATTTGTTAGGAGGATTTAATTATGCCTGCCTTTTAAACTACTCCTGGATTTGTGTTCATATTTATTATTCTATCTTCAGATGGTTTGCAGTAAATTAGCAAAGATTTTGAATAATAGCAATAATATTGGACTCTTCTACCAAGGGAGAACAACAAGAGAGAGTTACATGAGATTTCACAAGCTTCCTTTCCAGGATTGAGAATTGCTTCTTCTTTTTTAAGGAGTGGATTAGCTTTACTTTATACACACGAACTTGATTTTACTTTAGAATAAAGCCTTGATTTCTGCTCTCTGGAAGCTACATTCAAATTGTAAAGGACCTCAAAGAAATTTGACTGCTTACTATGTAGCTGACTGAATTATCTCAACACGACTTCTAGGACAGAGACCAAGCCAAAACCAAAATAGAGAGTCCTGGTTCAGGTAGAGGAATCTTTTTAAGAAGTTTTTTTGTGTGTGTGTAAAATATTGAAAAGCCTATCAGATTTGCAGATTTGATGGCAGATATTTTCCATTTTTCCACCAAACTAAGTAGGATGGACAGTACTATAGAAGGCAGAAGAAAAATTCAAAACTACTCTTCATAGGTTGGTGAAATGGACTGAAAAAACCCCCTCAAAATAAATTAAATAAATAATTAAGAAGAATAAAATAAATAGATACATTATTTAAATAAACAAAGAAAGAAAAAAGTGAAATGGTATCAACTGCTATTCAACCTTTTGCCGAAAACCAAGTGTCAGATGAATGGAATCAAATACCAGGGATAGAATGAGGAGAGCTCATTTGATTATAGCACATGTGAAAATGACCTTTGAATTATAGCTGTTCCCAACTGAATATGAATCAGCAGGTCACTGTGGCTGCCAAAAAGACACATGCAATTTTAGGCAGCACAAAAATATCATTTTCAATATAATGGTTGTTCACTACACGGAATTGCTTTTCATGAGATGGGCAGCTGTATAAATCTGATGAATAAATAAATTCATGAGGAAAATAATGATTCCACTATACTTCACATTGATTATATTCTATCCAGTGTACTATGTCCAGTTCTAGGAACATATTTTAAGAAATGTTCCAAGAAAGTGTGGATGGATGGAAAAAAAATGGCTAGGGGTGGATACACAACATGAGCAGCTGAAGGAATATCATGCAGAAGCAGGTTCAAACTATTCTTTATTGTTTTAAAGCATAGAGTATAGAATTAGAATTGGATTCCTATAAGGAGGTTGGTATCATAATGTCTCCTGAAGATCTTGAAGATGGTCTGGGAATTGTTTCAGGCCATGAATGTAGCGCAATCTGCAGCCAGTGCAATCTATAAGTGGTAGTTTATGAACATTTGAAAAAGCTGCATTGCTTTCCAAGTTCAGTTTGTGTTGATGTATTTTTAAAAAAAAAAAACCAATGTAGCTTAGTGCCAAATTCCCTGCATTCTTCTTTGCAGTTACTTGTTCAGCACTGCTGTCCTCACAAGGATAACATTTGTTAGTTATATTATGGATATATTTGTGGTATCAACAATATGTTCCGGTTTTTTTCCTTGGGGATATCCTCATTGCGTGGAATAAAGTGCCACTGGATAAATTTTTAAAAATGGTTTTCCTCTTCTTAACTGATTTACATGAAAGCTGAACACTTATTTTTGTATTTTACCCAGGCCTTGTTAGGATTATAGAGTTTTACTAGGCTCAGGTATAGATGACATGCAAACCATGTTTGATTCAAACCTTAGTATCTCTAGTAAAACAAAGCTGCAGGACTTATTTTTTAAAAAAATATTTTTTATTCTTTTTAAATGAAACAACACATACAAAACAAAGCAAGAGAAGAACAAAGACCAACTTTCCTCCATTTCATCAAGCATGCCATTTGGTTACAAGTTTTTGTGCATCAATTCTTAAGTTTAGGATTAATATCCCTGGTTTACATTAAACATGACTGGATATTTCGCTGTCATTGAGCATTATGTGTTCAAATTACCATTAATATTCTTTCATTTGTAACAATCCTTATTTCTTTAAATTCATAATTATCTATCAAATAACAATGAGTCTTTAAAGTATTATAGTATCACCTATCTCTAAGGAGAAAAAGCGAAGATTAGAACAAAGAATTCCCATTAATTTATAATATACATTCATATTTTCAATTGACCCTAATAACACCAATCTAAGCTGCAGGACTTCTGAAGAGTTACTGTGTTGGATGGGGGTGTCAAACTCAAGGCCTGGAGATTGGATCCGGCCTGCAGAGTGCTTAGATCTGGCCCATGGGGCTGCCCTGGAAACAGCGAAGAACTGACCCATAATGACTCTGCCGCTGAAAATGGGCTCCCAATCTCCGTTTTTGGCTGGGATGGCCTCCTGCAACCCTCTACCAGCAAAAACAGATCTCAGGAGGGCTGCATGCATTTTTTTTTTAAATATATTTTATTCATTTTCACATTCCATTTTACAATCACTTATATACAGGGTATTTGCTATAAGCAAAAAAAATAAAAAAAAATAAAAAAATAAAATAAAAAAAATAAAAAAGAAAACACAACTCATCATTCACAACCCCACCTGACACTTCCATCCTCCATACACCCCATCTACCCCTTCCAACTTTCCTTTCCTCCCTCTAACGCTCCCCTCCTACTTCCCTTTCCCCTCAAACCTTCCTTCTCCCCTTACTCCCAACACGCCCTCCTTACATTCCCCTTACTCCTTCCTTACTCCTCCCTCCTCTTTCCCTCTACCTCCCTCCTTGGTGTATTCCTTTATTCAAGTGTTGTTTATTATAATCTAATAAAAAGTAAAATAAACCAAGGAAAAAAAATTTAAAGAAAGAAAAGAGAAAAGAAAAGGAAAAAAAAAGAACAACCGTATATAAGTGCATTCTTGTTCTTATTGAGACTATGTTAACACCCACCCACCCACCCCCCATAAATCCCCATCCCTACTCCTCCCGACTTCCCAGGGCCCACACCTGGCACTGCCTTCTATCTAAAGTATCTTATGTTCGTATGGATTAAGAATAAAAGCAATATATTAAAGGAAAAAAAAAGACCAAAAAAGGAAAAAAAAAAAAAAAAGAAACTCTTTGTGTTAAGCTCAGCCCCCCATCTTTATATATGCTTAAATAGTGTAAGTCATTCTATCTATATTTTATTCTCGTCTCTTGCTTCTTTGTTATTTACCCCGACCTCTTGTAGACTCTCCCATTCCTCTTCCTTAACCTTGTATTCAGATAAACATTTATCCAAATTTGTATAGACATCAATATACAATCTAACTCAAAAATAATCCCTTCTAGTAAAATTTAAGCAGCGTGGATCATTCCACATATTCAAATATTACTTTATAGAAGAATAATCAAACTTTCCCTTTCTTAACCTTAATTTCAAACAATAATTCAAAATAATCTGACCAAACTTTCCCTTCTTAGTAAAGTTTAAGCAGCGTGGATCAAGTATTACTTTACACAAAAATCAGTTTGCATTCTATCTTGAAATGATCCCGACCAGCTTTCCCTTCTAATAGGATTTAAACAACGTAAATCATTCCGCATACATTTTGCCCTCATCCCTTGCTTCTCTGATATTTACCACTATCAAATTTATGCAGACATTAGTTTAAAATTTAGCTCAAAATAATTTCACCAAGCTTTCCCTTCTAATAAAAATTAAATAGCATAGATCATTCCACATATTCAAATAATACTTTCAACAAGAATCAGTTTACCTTCCGTTTTAAAATTATGTCATCCAGCTTTCCCTTCTAACAGAATTTAAACAACATAAATCATTCTGCATTCATTTTACATATATACATTCAGTATCACCCCACCAATATACGTAAATCATTCCGCATGCATTTTACCCTCATCCCTTACTTCTCTAATATTTGCCACTATCAAATTTATACAAACATTAGTTTAAAATCTAGCTCAAAATAATTTCACCAAGCTTTCCCTTCTAATAAAAATTAAATAGCATAGATCATTCCACATATTCAAATAATAGTTTCAACAAGAATCAGTTTACCTTCTATTTTAAAATAATCTCTTCAAACTTTCCCTTCTAACAAAATTTAAACAACGTAAATCATTCTGCATGCCTTTTGCATATATACATTCAGTATCACCCCACCAATACATTCCGCTTTTTCTGCCGGAGAGAGGTCGCAAACCCCCATTCAATCCACAACTTTGGTGAATATTTTAGAATGTCTAAATCCTCAAACTCCGCTTTTCTGCTTCTCCGAGGGAGGGGGAGCTACCCCCTCCATCTTGCAGCCATGTGGTCTGTTGCTTGCCTTCTCCTTCGGCTTGTCTCTCCTCTTTTCCAAGTGAATCAGGAAGTCCCGCCTTCAAAGTCTTGTAATAGAAATCTCGAGCCTCCGAAACAGAATTGAGACGAAGTCTTTGATTCTCAAATGTGACCGTAATGCCGGCTGGGGCCTCCCATTTATATTGAATCTGATGATTTCTAAGCTTTTTAGTTAAAAAGGTATAGTCCCTTCTTGCCTTTAACATCTGGAAAGGTATTTCTTTGAAGACAGTCAAGTCCTGGCCATCAACTCTCAATCTATTATTGTAAAATTTTTGCATGATCGCGTTTCTGGATTCTTTTGTGGAGAAATATATGATTATGTCCCTCGGGAGCTGTCGCTGTTCCGCTACCAACGAATTCTGGCGATAGATTTTCCGAATCTGCCAATCAAAGTTAAGTCCCGGGCTTCCCACCGCATGGCTGAGGGCTTCAACAAAGGTCTGTTTCAGATTCTCTCGCTCCTTTTCGCGGAATCCTCTGACTCTTATTGCAAATGCCTTCTTATTAAAGTTTATCATAACAAGCTGTTCTTGGGTGTCTCTAATTTTTTGTTGTAATATTTGAATATTAGTAGTCAAATTAGAATTAGCCTCCTCCAAACTTTCCAATTTATTCTCTATTTCAGCGGTATAATCTGACAGGGCAGACACGGCTGCAAACGTATTCGCCTTCATTTGGTCAATTTTAGACTTTAAATCACCATATAGCTCCAATACAAATTCCTTAATTTCTTGTTTAAAATCATTAAACATTTGAAAAAAAAATTCCTGTGTTAAGAATTCTCCAGTAGAGGGCGTAGGAGACAAGGGCTGCGATTCCAGTGTAAATTCTTTAAGCTCATTCACAGATTCTTTAGGCACATTTGTAGAGAGACGCTTCGATTTTGACCTGGGTGCCATTATAAATAAACAAATAAACAGCGCTTTCGCTCCCCTCTGTTTCCAAAAAAAACAAAAAAAGTTATTTTGTTAAGGAGCGGTCTGCAGGAAGGTAAAACCGGCTACGTACATCCCCTATCAGTCACCAACGGAGAGAAATCGCCATTTTGAAGTCCGTTTAAACAAAGAAGCCTCTAAGACAAATGGTGCTGGTATTTAAGATAGTAATAAAAGCATAAATCTCACAGGAGTGGGACCCGCCCGTATTAATCCTAGCTTCAAACAACTTTGCTTTGTCCTGGGGGGGGGGATCGCCTGTCTAGGGCTGCAAAAAAAGGCAGCTGAGAAGAACTGGCTGGAGATAAAAGCTCCGCTCACGCTGGATCTAATCTCTATCCACAGCCAAAAAAAAAAGAGAAAGGCTGTGAATTACGAATAGACCCTAACCACAGAGCTACTCCCTGCCCCTTTATAGCCAAAAAGGGGTAATATCTATGATCTTATTTAGATATACAGACCAGATCTCTGAGAGAGCTCGGTTGAGCCCTCCTCGGCGACAGCCTCCGCCCCCACGGAAGTCCCGCCGGCTGCATGCATTTTTGCTGACAGAGGGTTGCAGGAGGCCTTCCCAGCCAAAAATGGAGCTTGGGATCTCGCTTTCACTGGCAGAGCACTCAGGCCACCACAGATGCTCCTGACATGAGTGAAATCAAGCTGGCCACACCCATCCCAGCCCTCCCCCGAGGTTAAACACAACCCTGATGCGACCTTCAGTGAAATTGAGTTTGACACCCCTGAGCTAGCTATATGCATAAATACAAAACATCTAATCTTGACGCCAAACCATTCTTTGATATACAAAGTTATTTTCCTACTTACATTATATAGTATACCCAAACTGTTTATTTCATGCAGCTTTTACATATACCATCCAAAGTAAGTTACATTGAAGTATCTTGGCTACTTTCTGATTCACGTTACCCCATATTTTGCTTCATCCTGACAAAGCTGTTTTAATTACATTATATAATATTATATAACGGTCCCGAGGAAGGAATGAGAAATATGCCAATTCCTACTTGGATTATCTCTCTTTCAGGTTCTAATTCAGCTAACTTTCAGGTCAATAGGGAGTTGATATGTCATTTTAAAAAGGTTAATAATATAAAGCTAAATTCATCCTATATAACTCTGTGAGCCACTTGGCAAGATGACAATGAGGATGTTTAATATCCTCAAAATAGGCTGAACAAAGCAGATGAGCCATTCTGGTTAGAACATTGTTGATCTAGTAGAGCATTGACTTCCTCTAGCATTCAGCTAGTTACAATTGCAGCCTTTTACTTGTGTTTCCTTGCAAATTGTATTCAAGCAAGATCTACCCCCCGTGTCTTATTCTGGCATTCAGATGAGCTGCAAAGGAAAAACAGAGACTTGAGTGTTACCAGAGGCATATTCATTCCTCTGCTCGTCATAAATGCTTTACTGCATTTTGCTTGGAATTTCATAAGGCTATGGTAAGGGTGTTTTGTATCTTGCCTCACATATAACCATGACTGAGAATCATCCAATAGATGTGTTTGAAGTTTTGCACAGTCTAGTAAATCCATAATCTCTTATTTGCCAAGCAGAGCCATCTGTACAATGCTGTGTAAAGTGTGATGTGTTTTTTCCTTCTAAAATCAGTCAGCTTAAAGCCCTTCAACTTGGTTTACAGATTTATTCTTGGTTGAGTGCCTCCTTTGGATTGGGTCAAGCATGTTTCATTGGCAAAACTGGAAGGGTTCTGCCTTTCTGAAGTTAATCCCTTGTGTGTTAACCGATCTTGGCTACTTTAACCTGCTGGGAGATGATTATTTCACACTTTAAAGCAAACAGGGCCTCACTGATTTTAAAGTTGCTAGTGGGTAGCTCCCGCTCAAATATCTTTATTCCTCTGTTCCTTCTAATTACTAGACAAATTGTAATTTCCTATTTTTAGGGAAGTTAATTGAGAAAGAAGTGCTTGAGCAGATCTGGGAATCAGTATCAAGCTGAGTTTATGCCTGAGTACAATATGGAGAATGCACTCACCACTGTTTGTGATTATCTCCTTTTGGTTGTTCAACAGTGGGCCTTTCCATCCATCCTGCTTCTGTTGTTATATCTACCAGTGGGTCCCAAAGGTGCTTTGTCCAGAAGCAATTGGGCTTTATTTTTTTTCTTGAAGATTTTTCACTTTTGATCCAAGAAGCTTCTTCAGTTCGGATCCAGGAAGATTCAGATCTTCATCCAGGAAGCTTCTTGGATGAGAAGTGAAATGTATTCAAGGAAAAATAAAGTCCAATTGTTTCTTGACAAAGCACCTTAGGGATAATCATGACCTGGATGACAGAATCTCCATAGACATCTATCAGTGGGGTTCAATTCTGTTCATTGATAGTGTTGATGCAGAGGCTCTTGTCTTTGGCATGATCCCAGTTCAGTTTGAATCTTCAGACCACTTAATAGCAATGGATAATGTTTCCCTAGTTCTGGAATCCTGTATTTCCAAAAAGAGCTCACCTCCAGTTTCATGTTCAAGTGTACCTGCACCTATTATGAGAAATGTTTAAATGCAGTGGGTTACAGTAGCATATACATGCAGTTAGTGCCAAGGTATATATCTTACTTGGTTTAAATTGGGTAAAGCTTGGACTAGGTCTGGTTAATATTGAGTTGTCTAAAAATTGATTCTGATAAGATTAAAACGTTGTAATATTAGACAAAGGGATGCAGTGGCTCAGTGGCTAAGATGCTGAGCTTGTCGATCAGAAAGGTCAGCAGTTCGGCGGTTTGAATCCCTAGTGCCACATAACGGAATGAGCTCCTGTTACTTGTCCCAGCTTCTGCCAGCCTAGAAGTTCGAAAGCATGTAAAAATGCAAGTAGAAAAATAGGGACCACCTTTGGTGGGAAGGTAACAGTGTTCCGTGTGCCTTCGGCATTTAGTCATGCCAGCCACATGACCATGGAGATGTCTTCGGACAGTGCTGGCTTTTTGGCTTTGAAAGCACTCCCCCCCTCCTAGAGTTGGGAATGACTAGCACATATGTGCGAGGGGAACCTTTACCTTAATATTAGACAAGGGAAAGGATCTGGGAGAATAGACTAAGAGATTCTCAAGAATCCAGCCGAAAATCATTTCAAAGGGCAAGACCTGAGTGCCATTGTAGGCCTCTTATTCTGTCATCTCAAATAAGTGCTACAGTTTGGAACTGCTTTTCACAGCTGAAGAGGTTTTGTCAGATCTGCTTTTCTGCCCCTCAGTTGCTCATCTTACTATGGCAGTGCATGCTCTCTCTTGTAGTTTCCATGTTGGACTATTGTGATCTGCTCTGTTGGGGCATCCTTGATGCAAATTCAAGCACTGGAAAACCAAGCAGTGCAGTGCTTTAGGAAATAGCACATCTCTGTTCTCGCTACATTATGTTTCAGGAGCTTTATTGACTATCACTGGCCTGAAAAGTTTACTTCAAAGTGTCTATGGAGATTCTCAGTCATCCAGGTCATGGTTGTCCCAAAGGTGCTTTTTCAAGAGGCAACTGGACTTCATGGCTGAAGAAGCTTCTTGGGTGAGAAGCGAAATGTCTTGAAAGAAAAACCAGAAAGTCCAGTTGCTTCTTTAAAAAGTACCTTTGGATATACTTCAAGGCTTTACTTTCATTTTTTTTTTCATTTTCCCTTTATTTGTATGCCGCCCTTTTCCCTGGGGGACTCAGGGCGGCTCACAGTTCAAAAAGGAGGACAAAACAATTTCCAACATAAGGACAATACAACATATTAAAAGAAACACAACAGTCACACAATTCGAGTGGGGTCAGAATCTTAACCCCAGGCCAGCCGGGACAGCCAGATCTTTAGGGCGGCGCGGAAGGACTGGAGGGTGGTGAGGGTCCGAATCTCCATGGGGAGTTCATTCCAGAGGGTTGGAGCAGCCACCGAGAAGGCTCTCCTCCGGGTAGTTGCCAGTCTACACTGGCTGGATGATGGAATTCGGAGGAGGCCTAATCTATGCGATCGTATCGGTCTAGTGGAGGTAATTGGCAGTAGGCGGTCTCTCAAGTACCCAGGTCCAGTACCATGAAGGGCTTTATAGGTGATAAGTAGCACCTTGAATCGCACCCGGAGATTAACAGGCAGCCAGTGCAGCTCGCGGAGGATAGGTGTTACGTGGGTGAAACGAGGTGCACCCACAATCGCTCGCGCGGCTGCATTCTGGACTAGCTGAAGTCGCCGAATGCTCTTCAAGGGCAGCCCCATGTAGAGCACATTGCAGTATTCCAGCCTAGAGGTCACAAGGGCACGAGTGACTGTTGTGAGGGCCTCCCGGTTCAGGTAGGGACGCAACTGGTGCACCAGGCGAACCTGGGCAAATGCCCCCCTGGTCACAGCTGACAAATGATGTTCGAGAGTCAGCTGTGGATCCAGGAGGACTCCCAAGTTGCGAACCCTGTCTGAGGGGGGTAGAATTTGACCCCCCAGCCTGAGAGATGGAACACTTGGCCAATTCACGGGAGGGAAACACAGCAGCCACTCGGTCTTTTCTGGATTGAGTACAAGCTTGTTGACCCCCATCCAGTCTTTAACAGCCTCAAGACCCTGGCTCATCACATCCATCGCTTCGTTGAGTTGGCACGGGGCGGACAGATACAACTGGGTATCGTCTGCATACTGGTGGTATTTTATCCCGTGCCGTCGAATGATCTCACCCAGCGGTTTCATGTAGATGTTGAAAAGAAGGGGGGACAGGACCGAATCCTGCGGCACCCCATACGTTAGGGGCCTAGGGGTCGATCTCTGCCCCCCGACTAACACCGACTTCGACCTGTCCGAGAGGTAGGAGGAGAACCACTGTAAAACAGCGCCTCCCACCCCCACCTCCCGCAGTCGTCGCAGAAGGATACCATGGTCGATGGTATCGAAAGCCGCCGAGAGGTCAAGGAGCACCAGGATGGAGGCATGGCCTCCATCCCTGGCTCTCCAGAGATCATCGGTCAATGCGACCAAAGCGGTTTCTGTGCTGCAGCCAGGTCTGAAGCCTGACTGGAATGGATCGAGATAACTGGCTTCCTCCAAGGACCGCTGGAGCTGAAAGGCCACCACCTTCTCAACAACCTTCCCCACAAAGGGGAGGTTGGAGACCGGACGATAGTTATTTAAAACGGCTGGATCCAAGGATGGTTTCTTCAGGAGGGGTCTCACCACCGCCACCTTTAAAGCGGGGGGAAAGACCCCCTCCCGTAGAGAGGCGGTAACAACTGCCTGGATCCAGCCTCGTGTCACCTCTCTGCTGTTTACAACCAGCCAGGAGGGGCACGGGTCCAGCACACATGTGGAGGCACCTACAGCTCTCATCGCCTTGTCCACATCCTCAGGGGTAACAGCCTGAAACTCAATCCAGCGATGGCTTACCAGATTATCCCTTAGTGCCTCGGCTGGTTCTGCAGAATTGGAGTCCAGGTCCGCCCGGAACCGAGCAACCTTGTCTGCGAGGAATTGGACGTAATCCTCAGCCCTGCCCTGCAGCGGATCGCCCATATCCCTCCTATTTAGGAGGGAACGGGTTATCCTAAACAGGGCGGCTGGGCGCGACTCAGCAGACGCAACCAGAGAGGCAATATGTGTTCTCTTAGCCGTCCTAATTGCTCAAATGTACTCTCTGGTGCAGGTTGTTAACAGTGCTCGGCTCGATTCGGATTTACTGGACCTCCATAAGTGCTCTAGGCGTCTCCTTTGGCGCTTCCTCTCCCGGAGTTCTTCAGTAAACCAAGGAGCCTTCCGGGATCCACTGCCTCGGAGCGGCCATAGAGGCGCAATCCGGTTAAGAGACTTCGTCGCTGCCAAGTTCCAGGCAGCAACCAGAGTCTCCGCCGAACTGCGGGCGAGAGTATCAGGAATAACCCCAAGCTCTGTCTGGAACCCCAAAGGGTCCATAAGTCGCCTGGGGCGGAACCACCTGGTCGGCTCCTCCTCCCTACAGTGGGGGTTTGGTCTCCGAAAGTCAAGCCTCAATAGGTAGTGGTCTGACCATGACAGGGGCAAGATCTCGCTACCCCTCAGACCAAGATCACAATTCCACTGCTCCGAGAGGAATACGAGGTCAAGCGTGTGACCCGCTGAGTGGGTTGGTCCTTGGATTACTTGGGTCAAGCCCATGGTTGTCACGGAAGCCATGAACTCCTGCGCTCCATCAGAGTGTTCACCGAGCGAAGGCAAATTGAAGTCCCCCAGAACCATAAGTCTGGGGAACTCAACTGCCAGCTCGGCTATCGACTCGAGGAGCGAGGGGAGGGCTGCTGCAACGCAGTTAGGAGGCAGGTACGTTAGCAGCAGACCCACTTGACCCTTGAGGTCCAACTTCACCAGCAGGGACTCACACCCGACAAGCTCCGGAGCAGGGATCCTACGAGGTGCTAGGGACTCTCGGATAACAATGGCCACACCCCCACCCCTTCCCTGAGCTCTAGGCTGATGGAGCACCTGAAAACCCTCTGGGCACATCTCTACAAGGGGGACTCCTCCCTCCGGGCCCAGCCAGGTCTCAGTAATACATGCCAGGTCTGCCCTCTCGTCTAAAATTAAGTCCCGAACGAGAGGAGCTTTATGAACTACAGACCTGGCATTTAGCGCCAGCAGCCTGAGGCCAGGGTCCTGATTACTCACACCACCTGGCCTTGGAGTGGGACTCATAGGGCCGGAAGGAGGGATCTCTGTGACGTAGTGAGCCCTCCTTCCCCGGTAATGGCCTGCCCTAAAGTCCCCGCCATATCTGCCCCTCCCTGTTAAGACCGTAATGCTCCGGCCCACTCCCGTGTCCGTGGTCCCCCTATCCACCCCCATAACCCCTGCGTGCTCCGGCAGGCCCTTCGAAACAAGCATTCTGCGGCTGGGATTGACCCAGGCCCCTCTAATACTTCTGCAGAGCACTCAGTATAGAGGGTGCCTGGGTAAGGCCCCAGCCTATTCAGACATACACAATCACAGCACCATTCACTCCCCACTAACAATTTAAAAAACACAGAAAGAATACAACAATGATAGGAGTTAAAAGTGGGCACATACACCAACAGTCACATCATTCACACCTCACTCACAAAATACTCATTAAAAATTACGGAGCACTGCGATAGTGCACCATCAAACAATGGTGTAAAAATGAAGAGAGAGCTGCTCCGCTCTTCTCCCTCTTCTGTGTCCCAGAGAAAAGTCCACGGCTGGAAGACCAGAAGTCAATGGTGTACAAAGCAGTCGCACGTGGAGAAGGGCAAGGCAAAAATGCCTGATGTTTATAGCTAGAAAACGTTCAGTCTTACTCCCCTTAAAGTCCCAGAGGAGATCAGCTTACCACGTGGAAGGAAGTCTCTTTCCTGGAATTATATAAGGTCCATAATCCGGTGGGCCAGAGTCTGAAGCTGGCCCCAGCTGCTCAAGAAGGAGGGGGAGAGAGCACCGATTTTCCTGATACCAAGTCCTCGTCCCTACAGCTGCCATCATCTATTGTTCCTTTACCAATTGTATGTATAATGCTCTAAGTGGCTTGGGTGACTAGCATATTTTATTGTTTACTTAAACCCCATTTTTTTCCTGTGCAGCCTTAGTTATCATAGTCATCTTCATTTTGTCTTATGGTAACAAACACCACAACTCAATTATGTGTTTTGTGAAGTGTTCCAAAATTGGCCCATATATAGCTATTTGGAATATTCCAAAGTTCCTTCTTATCTATTTTCTATATACATAATTTAATATATTTCTAGTAATTTATAAACCATGTTTTATTGTTTACAAGTTTTACATAACCAGTCATTATGTTTTTTGTAGTAAACCATGTTTTAAAGACCCATAACATGAGATGTGCTGATAGAGTATGATTATCTTAAATCGCCTTGTACCTTAACATCACATGCTGGATGCTGAGCATCTGTATACAAATTCTTATAAAATTGTATCAGTGATTTTGATTATCCAAGTATGGGATCCATGAATATACCTTCAATTTGGAGATGCATGGTATCACCTTTAGATCTTTTGCCTGATTGCCATATTCTATCATTGTGCTTTTCTATCCTTAAGGAAGCTCAAAGCAGGCTTCACCTTTTAAAAAAATAAAAATTATAAAAAGAAGAATGAATGAATGTATGAATGAAATTTTGGATAAATAAAAAAGAGCAATGGCTTTTCTGCCTGTTCATCCTGTTCATGGACCTTTGATCTTACTGCACTTAAAGGTGTGAAGCAAATTGCTTGCTTGTATTGTGGCAATTCTAAGCAGGATACAGAATAATACAGCCCTGAATGTCTTAGAACTATTAAATAGCAACTCTTTAGCAAGAAAATGGTAACCTTAATATTAATCAAGTGAAATACAATAGCTTTTGGGAGTAGAATTACATTGTCTCAATGCCTGTCCTACTTTGGGACCAAATGACAAGTCTTTTCTTCTCTTCATTAACTTCTGAATGATAAGAGGCCAAAGCAGAATGGAAAGAAAGAACAATTTAGGTATTCAGTAGACTTTGTTTATGTATTAGCACAATGGAGAGAATAGTATTTGTCTAAAGATTGGAAAAAACTAGACAACTAATTGCTCCGAACTAGCCGAGTACATTAAGACTGTGAAGAAGTCGTTGCACTCCAAACTCTATGTAGCATAATAGTGAGTGAGATAATGGGAAATATAAGGATTGGAGAAATGGCATGTATTCCTAGAGGCAGACAGTTGCCATGTCTAAAATATTCTTGATGATATCTCCCATTAAACTGGAAATGGATATGGAGCAAGTAGATCCTAATTACTGTTGTCTCAGGTCATCACTTTTATAAAGAATACAAACCAAACACTGTTGATAAACAATCAGTAACTTCTTGAGATGGTTTAATTGATGGTGTGTTATTTAATTTCCAGAAACTGATCATACTGTTTTGAAATGCTGAATTGCAATCTAAAATTATTTTGAGAGCATTGGACAGATTAAGTGTTTGATTTTTCCCATGATCAAAAATTAGCTTAGAATCTGAGAACTATATATTAAAAATGAGAATGCAGAAGAACAACATTCAGGCCATTTTATATACACTCCATATACAGATCACAACTGAATCATCACTTTCTGAGTTGAGCAAATCTTTTGGATGTTTATTAGGGAAAATGCACACAAATGCTGATGTTTTAGCAAATGTGTTCCTCAAAACATTTCCATATATATGGAAATATGGAACACACACGCAAACACACACACACACACACACACAGATACACAGTTGGTAGGGATATAACTGAACAAATGCAGACTATCATTGTCCAGGAAAAGAATAATTTGTATATCTCTATGTATCTTTTTAAAAAGAATTGAATCGATTGACTTCATATCCTGGAAATATAATTAGATAAGTTTTTATATTGCTACTAGAAACAATTGGATTAGATTAGATTTCTGATATACGTACCATCTCAATCTTCACAGTCTCTAAGTGGTTTACACATGTTAAAATGGCAATAAAATTTTATTATAAAACTTCAATAACAAAATAATAATTATTCTCAAACAGCTTTTGTGTATGTGCGTATGTCAGAGTGTATATAGAAGGGGAGCTGCTTCTGACAATACTAGGCATTGGAGTGTCTCCTAACACACCTCCTAGAGATGGAGTCCCTTAAAAGTACTTTCTGACTATCTGATTGGATGGACATACACTGTTCAGCTTCTCAGATACTCAGACCCCAAGCCATATAGGTTTTAAATGTAATGACCAGCACCTTATCTTGTAGTCAGAAATATCCTGGTAGTCAAAATACAGTTCCTGTGGCAGAGGTGTAACATGGTAGTACCAGGATTGGCCAGTGAGTACTTACTAAGGGTCCCCTGTATTCTGGACCAGCTGAAGTTTCTAGGTGGTCTTGAAGGACAGCCACATGTAGAGCAAACTATAATAATCAAGTTGATAAATAACACAGGCATGAGTGTCTGTCATCAGAATATCAACATATATCAGAAGAACAGTGTCATGGCAATCATAATAGAAATGTTACCACAAGAAATGGAAGTGACCTGGGAAATTTCTTGTAGCCTATGATTCTGCCACCAACTCACCTAGCAGTTGCAGAATTAGTCTCAAAGAAAAAAGGACCATCCCTTCACATATGAAAGGATCTGAATGAGCTTCCATCACAACCGTCAAATGTGTTCTAAGAACAAAGCATATTTGGTCATCAAATCAGGTGGCTAGCTGGCCAAAGAACAAATTGGACCTTATTATTAGAAATAAATACAATAATATGACACAATTTGGGGAGTGTGGGTAGGAGTGGCAGCCCTATGTCAAGAGTTGTTTTGTGTGCTGACTGTTGAATCTGAATTTACATGAAGACAGATGGAAGCTCTGCTTATAGTTTCACCACTTTAATGATTCATTTCTTACAATGACAAATAATTGTTTCAAGTATAAGGAGTATGGATTGTTCTTTTGGGTGAGCAACAATATTTTCAACACTCTGGTCAAAAGATTTCAATATTGTAGAAATGGAAAATTTCACTGCACAAAGCATTTGTTTGGATTCCAGAAAAATGTTCAGACTTTGAATCTATTCACATCTAGCCAGAAACTATTTTTGCAATTATAACTGCATGCTTTCTAGCCTTTGCAATTATACAAATACCGGTAGTTATAGCTACCTCCAACATTTCTGAATGTCAGCAAAGGTATAAGCTTGCCTTAAATTTGCTGGCAACTAAAAATATAATTTATGTGAATTAGATCCAAAGAATATTAAGAGTATTGGAAGAAAAGAGTTCTAAAATCACTCAGATCTCCCATTACATATTCATTGAATGTTCTAAATTGAAATAAGGTTGCTCTCATAACTAAAATTGGAGTATACAACACAATTTTATAGTCTTCGTCCTCATCATAACACATATAAAGAGTCCTTTCTAAATGTAATTACTTGGAGGAAGGCATGCCTATTTTTGTATATCTAGCAAACATAAATCCAAGAGCAGATTTGTTTTTAAGGCAAACCTTCTGTAGAGGAATGCAGAGCTAAACTTAATCAAGGAATGCAAGAATTGTTAGCAGGATCATTAAGAGAAAGTAGAAGAGAAAGTGATATGATAGCATAATCCTAAAAAGAGTGTACCCTGAGAAATAAATTCAACATAAGCCACCTTGATTCCATATAGTGTAAGAAGAAGCAGAGAGAAACTCTGGTAGGTTTTCAAGATTCTGTGATTGATTGATTGATTGATTATGTGTCATCCAGTCAGTGTCAACTCTTAGCAATCACAGTGCTAGATTTTCTTCATGAGGATATGCCCCTATCCTGATCCTTTGGGTCTTCCAACAGTGTACCCATCTCTACTGTAACTGAGTCTCTCTTGTTGGTGAACTCCTTACTTCTATCTTTCCCAGCAACAAGCTCCTCATCAGAGAAATAGGTCTTTGCATAATATGTCCAACATAGGATAATTTGAGCCTGCTCATTTAAGATAATTCTGAGTTGATTTGATCCATTGGTTTGTTCTCTTGGCTGTCCATGGTATTCTCTGAAGTTTTTCACACCACCAAAATCTCAAAGCATCATTCAGTCCTGCTTTCATTCCCATAGAGCAGTGTTTCTCAACTTGGCAACTTTAAGAAGTATGGGCTTCAACTTCAATTCTGGGAGCTGAAATCCACATCTTTTAAAGTTGGCAAGATTGAGAAATAGTGCCACAGTGCATCATATGGAAATTCCATGGCTTGCATAATTCAGAACTTTGTAGGCATAGATAAATCACAGCATCTGAATATCTTATCCAAAGCCATTATGCCTACTCTATCAAGCACTAGCCTGCAGTTTATTTCTTGACTGCTTTTTCCTTGTCAATCATTTATCCTAAAAGGCAAAAGCTGTCTACCATTTCAGTATCTTGACAGGCAGCAAGAACAGGGAATTGGCAAAGTTGTCCTTTTGTTTATATCCCACCTTTATTATTTTTACAAATAATTAGGAAGAAAACATGTTCAATACTTCCTTCCTCATAACAATGACCCGTAAGATAGGTTGAGCTGAGAGAGAGTGACCGGTACACACACACACACACATACACACACACACACACACAAAATACATACATACAAACACATACACACACAATGCATACATACAAACACACACACATAATGCATACATACAAACACACACACATAATACATACATACAAGCACACACACACACACACACACACACACACACACAAACACACACACTGTATAGACACTCATTTCAAACTTATGGCTAGTTCTGTTGAGTTTGTTTTAAAATGATGCATTTTTATTAGTCTGTTGATCATCCAGTTTATTCACCTTATCAATCCAATCATTTTGGATCCTCACTTTTACTTAACCTCAAAGGGATAGTCTTGCTATTACCTACCTCCAATTAGGGGAGGTAATCAGCCATAGCTTCAGGTGTCTTCCTGAGATGCCATGATGGAGCAATAATGATAATCCTGGATTGCATTTTGTTCTGTTATTATTTATGAGGAAAGATGTCAGTGTAACTTGTAGTGCATTGTTTTTTCATGCCACAAGAGCACACCTTGAATAACTGTGAATAACTTTTTACTACCCTTCATTGTCCTGGTGAACTTTCTGCTCAGACAAGCACCCTTGCAAATCAGACATATCCGGAAATCGGGAAGTTTGCCAAGTGGCATATCAGCCCAACAAGTATTCTTCTTCCTCAGAAGGCAGCAATTGCAGTATGTTTAGGCACTTCTTTAAAATATTTGCCTACTTTTCACATTTTGTCTTTAAATATGTCAATATTTTAATTGTGTAATTGTTTGATTTTGTTTCACATTTTAAAGTTTGCCATATTTTGGGGGGGGAATTCTTGGGCTTCTGATCTTAGACACAGCTGATGATCCCTCCCCCTTTTTTAAAAAATTCAGCAAGCACAGCAACATAGTTTCCATTCCAGGAAGCATTTCTATACAGTTTGCTTCTTCATCCTAAAACAGATAAGAGCAGCGATAAAAAGCAATCAGTAGCAGCTTGAGTTACAGTAGAAGCAACTACTCAGACATTTTAAAGTGAACTCTTCCTCCACTGGCAAAGTAATGATTTCTGTTCCCGGTAAACTCTACCTGTTTTATGTGTTACCTAAATTCAAATATTGCTATTCCTATGTTCTGACCAGGGGTGGGTTTGAAAAATTGCAGCAATAGGTTCGCTGCCCTGTCGCTGGGTGGGCGTAGCCTAGTCGGCCTCCTGCACCACGGAGGGGGGAAAGCATTTTTCACCTCCCCAGGCTCTGGAGGCTTTCCTCGAGCCTGTGGGAGGGCGAAAACTGCTTCCCCTGGGCTCCAGAGGCCTTCCAGAGGCTGAAAACTTGCTCATTTCCGGACTTCCAGAACCTGCAGTAAGTCTGTATCCCCCCTCCTCCTTCAGCCTCCTAGCGAGTCCTGCACTTAGCTGGCATGATGAATGGGCCACATTGACACTTCTGGAAGGGGTGGGGTGGGAGAGGAAGGGTGGGGTGGGTGTGGCCAGCCAGGGGTGTCATTTGAGGGTTTGCCGAACTGGGCAGAATCCTAGCTAGAGGATTGCCCAAAACCGTTTGAACCCCCCAGCAGCCCATATAGAGATAAGTAGGGAGTAATTATAGGAGCTGGCATTCTCTCTCTGGTGCTTTTTTCTGGTTAGCAGGATGTAGTTTGTCTTCAGTTTCCCATGAAAGCTCTTTGCATGGAGTAGATTCGTCCCATTGCAGTCCTCTTCCTTCGGAGGGTCTTCAGACTTCTCCCAATCACAAATCTTTGAATTCTTGTCCTGGAGTTTTCGAAACAACAACTCTTTAACAGCCAATTCTTCCTAAACCCTCTTCAGAGGTGGTTTCAGAGGTGGGTTCCTACCAGTTCGCACCTATTTGGTAGAACCGGTTCGTCAAATCTACCGAACCGGTTAGAAGAGGTTCCACCAGTGGACCCGGAAAGCAGGCCACACCTACAGAAGAGGTTCCAAAATTTTTTGAAACCCACCACTGGTCCTTGGATATGATTATTCTGCACTATCATGCTCATATTTATAAAACTCAGTGCCTCTGTGAAAGGTAAGGTTGACTACTGCGTTTGTGGTGCAATCAGAACATTGCATGTGTTGAAGTTGTTTTAACGCAAACTGAAGATGCCTTTTAAAAAACAAGTTTACATCATATTTTTATGCATGCCAGTGCTGTGTGTGAGGTAATTTAAGGTGGTTCTGACAAGTGTCTTCGGCATCTTCATATCCGGTCACATGGGCGGCAAGCCACTCCCATCCGGTCACATGGATGGCAAGCTACTCCACAAAGGAGGCCACACCCACAGAGTAGGTTTGAACAATTTTTGAAACCCCCCACTGGGTGGTTTCCTACCTGTTCGCACCGGTTCAGTGGAACCGGTAGTGGAAATGCGACTGGGTCTTTGAACCGGTAGGGACGGCATGCTTGCCACGCCCCTGAACCAGCAGTAATGCCAGCACTTCTGACCCTCTTAGTGTGCTAATCCACCTCCATCTCCTTTTCCTTCTTGTTCCAGGACTTCTCCTTAAGTCTTCACCTTCTTCCTTCTTCTTGCCTAACCCTATGGGAAAGTTATGAGAACCTGTTAGATTGGACTCTAATCAGCTTCTTCTTATCAACTAAAGAAACGTCTATGGAATTTGAAACGAGGAAGCCTAGTTAGATAGACAGATCACTGGGTAGCAGGAACAGCACGGTGGTCTAACATAAATCAGAGTCAGAGACTTTTTGATTTGAAGATACAATGGAAGCTGACTGCCTGAAATATTATTTTGCTGCCTAACTGTGCAGATTCTTCTATCAACAATAGTAATAGCAAGATATATTTTTTCTAGTTTAGTTCTAGTTTAGTTCCAATTACCCAGGGTTTTCCAATATAATCCACAGTTCATTCATATCCTTCCATCCTCTACCTTGCAAATACATGCCCATAAATTCATTGCAATAAGGGGGACCATGATCTGTGCAATATTTTCAAATCTCCATTTGCTGGATCCTATGAGCAATAAAGTATCACTGCCCACATAACTTGTGGACCATTATCACATGATTCTTATCATGCTAACTAACATCTACCATTATCATACGATCAGCTCTTTGTAAGTCTCAATGAATCAATTCAACAAAGCAGCCTTATGTTTCTAACAATTTTCATGCTTTTTCATTTTCTCCTTTTTGTTATTTTTGTCATGCGATTGGTGGAATTCCCATAGCACACCAAACAGTATGGAAGCTTGCTTATTTATCTTTAAATAGTGATTGTAGTTTATAAAGCCAGATTTATGACACAAATGCTATTTAATGCCAGTGAATTCTATTCAATAAGCCCTAGCTATTGTCTGGCACAGTTAACACTGTGTTTGTGTCCAGAGTATACCCACCAAACTGTAATAGAAATTTTTTTTAAAAAAAACCACTGTGAGACTGGTGTTCTGGGGCTTATATTTTGTCTTCTCCTAATACGTCACATTCTTAGCAAGTGCACAGAGAGGCAGCAGGCATTGCCCTTGCCCATGCATTGCTCTGCTCATGTAATTTGCTGCTGCATTGCAGCAATTGTTTGGACAGTAAACAGCATGATGATCTGGGGACTATATGATTAGCCCATTCTTACCATTTATTCTTATTGGTTTGTCATTAGTGCAACTTTGCAATGCAGCACTGTGAACAAAGGCAGCCAAAGGTCAGCACACTGTAATCCCATTGATTCCAATGTACTAAGAGCTAAGTGCATGATTTAACTGGTCACTTTAAAAACAGCAGGTGTAAGTGTTCATTATTATCATTTGGCTGAAGCATGCATATGATACCAGAAGCAGTCTGAAGTAATAATCTTGGCAGTAGTTATGGATTAAGTGTTTCTTTTGTAAGGAATCCAGCTTTGCAGCAAGGAAATACAAAGCGTGGTATGGCTTGTAATAAAGGCAAACTTATTCTCAACCCTTATTGAGCCCAAACACCAAGAGGAAGGTAGCAACAGGTTTGATAAATCTGATAGTATACAGAACTAGAAACAGAAGTAGAAGGGGCTACTGGGATGAGACCATTTGTTAAGAACTCAATGGAGTTCAGTGAACATAATACGATGGTTAGAACTGATTAACACTGAAATCTGGTATGTGATGAGGAATGAAATGGTGACATTTTGACAAGCTGATCAAGTTGGAATATTAGACAGGAACACTCCACAATATTTTCATCCATTTTATTTGTTAAAGTATTCCAGCATTATAGGAACTTAAAATCTAAATGTGGACCTTGGAAGCCTTTTATTTAATTCCCCTGCCTCTGTCCAGCTCCTTCAGCTGCTCAGATTATGTTGCAGTGATTGGGTTTTAGGAAGGAGAGAAGAATAATGTGAGCATTTAAGGAAAATGGTTCTCACTCAATGTTGTATTTACCATGTGCTTCAGCCATGCATACATTTTTCCTTGCCCTGCAAATTCCATATGATTAATATGTAATATTTAGGGCAAGGCAAGATGGGCAAACAAGGCCAATCAATCCACCAATCAATATGGACTTTGCCCCTACCCATAAAGATTGTAGTCAGGATTTAAGCATGAAGGTGAATATAACAGCCATAAACCAAAGGCCCCTTTTGTTGAGTATCGTGTTTCTAATATGGGATGGCTGATTATTTTCAAGACATATATAATCAGAAGATGATGGAGGAGAATTAGCAAGAGGGGGGAGAAAGAGACAGGAATACTGTAGTCTTCCATGGAGAGATGAGACAGAAATTCTGATTAAGCCCTGAAAAGATGTCATTTGTTCCTCATTCTTCAAATTATAACCATTTTCTTGCAAATTCAGTTAGTTCAGCTTGGTGTTCTCTTCAATGTCTCTGTATGAAATCGACACTGTTCTAAAACACTTATCTAAGCTTCTCCCTGCTGGTTTCTTTAGTGCAGCTCCATCTATCTTTAATACACACAGCCCATTTAAGAAAGCTCCATGTATAGAGACAAGAACATAAATAAAGATCAGGTAATGAGCATTAGAGTTAAATGCAGTGGTGGGATTCAAATAATTTAACAACTGTTTCTCTGCCATAATGATTTCTTCCAACAACCAGTTCAGCAAACTGCTCAGAAAGTTAACAATCGGTTCTCCCGAAGTGGTGCGAACCGGCTGAATCCCACCACTGATTAAATGACTTTACTAATTATTCCAGTGTAAGAAGCTAACACTATTGTTTTAAAACTAAATACAGCTTTCCAATGTCCCATTGGAAGGGTTACGAAGTCAGAATTTTGGAATTGATTGCATTTCATGGAAATTTATCCAGTTAATCTACTCACTTTCCCTTTCCTTTTTTCCAAAAAACTTTTATAAGTTCATATGTTGCTGCATAATTGTTGGGGAGAGGAGGGTGTTGAGATATATGGTTTGTGTCTGTTTATTGTTTTATAAAGTAACTGGTTTTTTTTTTTGGATAGAGATCAACTTTGTGATTACTTAAAATGTTACAGTGAGTCATTACTTTTTGCTTTTTTATTGCAACCATCCATTTTCATTCACAAAACCATATATCTACATCTACATCTCTTCTTTTTGATTCTAATAAAGTTAAAGCCCCTGTTGTCAGATTAAATTGCTTTTCATTGATTTGGACCATTGATCTGTCAGGTCAAGTATTGTGTATGGCAACTGACAAGTGACATTTGCCAGAGAGAGTGAGAGATCTTAGGCTAAACCTTGTCCTGAGTTGCTGGAGGAAAGGCAGAATATAAATGGATGAGTGGTATGATTTTGAAAGGTTCTGAGCAACACAAACATTGAGCTGGAGGGTTAATGTAATTCATAGTCCATAGATTGTTTACCATTGTTTTAACAGTTGTTTGACGGTGATGTTCCATGGCACTGGATTATAGCATAAATTTCCAGTCTCTTTCATGAACTCAGCAATCCAGGTATACTTGGAAATTTTAAATTCAGTGTCTTATTAGTATGCATGGATTGATCTGTGAATGTTGACTTTGAATTGAAAACTGCACAATTGCATGGACTACAGAAAATGTGCCACTCTATGTGTGTATAAAAAGAGATTGTAGTCAAATTCAACTTCCAGAGGAACATATCTGTACCGAAGTACATTACATTAATTACTTAATTTTCAAGACTTAGAGAAATAATTAGTTGCACACCTGAGGTATTGTATATAAAGCTTTGCAAAGTATGTTGAACAATTGTTTGTCACTTACTCACAGCAACATTCAAAAAAAGCAGGTGAGAAGCAAGAAATTCTTGTTGTATGAAATGTTGTTAAATTAAACTTGTTCTGTTGAGCAACAGCTATCATTCTGCAGAAGGAGCCCTAGTCAAGTCTTTGAAAAGGAATTTCTGAAAAGCACTGTCAAGCCAAGTAATGATTTGAATAGAAAACCACTTGAGCATGGAAAACTGGTTTAGAAGGGATGTTTTTTTTATCTTTGTTTGGTTTTTTATACAAGAAAAGTTCTAGGGGAGAAAAAAAGAGGAATACATTTAAAAGTCTTCATGCCTATAAATGCTGGAAATGGGACCTTAAGTAATCTGCATGGTAGCAAATATGATATTCTAATTCTTGTAGAAATTGCCTATGCACCACTGAAAAAAAACCTCCCTAAATATTTCATCTTAAATTCTGACAGCCTGATAAAGAATATTATTGTAATATACTAAGTTTCTACTGTTTAGTTGATTTTCAGCAATAAAACATTAACATGATAAGGGAAGAACAATTAAAATATCATTTTCCAATATTCATCAAATAATACAATCAGATATTTCATTAAAATATATAACTAATCTAAAATTCAATGATTTAAAAGTTTATAGGCCTAATAGAACATAATGTATATTCCCAGTTTTTAATTTATCAAAGAAAATTTACTTGAGCAACATAAAATATTTTGCACCCATCATCTGAAGGAGAAAATGGAGAGTGATTCTCATTGTTATATGTTATACGAGGTTGTGCAGTGATTAGAGTGCAGTACTGCAGGCTACTTCAGCTGACTGCTAGCTGCAGTTCGGCAGTTCAAATCTCACCGGCTCAAGGTTGACTCAGCCTTCCATCCTTCTGAGGTGGGTAAAATGAGGATCCAGATTGTTGGGGGCAATATGCTGACTCTGTAAACCACTTAGAGAAGGCTGTAAAACAGAGGTGGTATTCAGCAGGTTCTGACCAGTTCTGGAGAACCGGTAGCAGAAATTTTGAGTAGTTCGGAGAACCGGTAAACACCACTTCTGACTGGCTCCACCCCTATCTATTCTCTGTCTCCCAAGTCCCAGCTATCGGTAGGGAATGGGAATTTAGCAGTAACATTCCCTTGGAGTGGAGAGGGAATAGGGATTTTACAGTATCCTTCCCTTGCCGTGCCCACCAAGCCACGCCCACAGAATCGGTAGTAAAAAAAATTGAATCCCACCTCCTGCTGTAAAAGCATTATGAAATGGTATATAATGTATTTTTTGGAGTATAAGATGCACCAGAGTATAAGATGCACCAAGAGTTTGAAGAGGCAAATTTTTTTAAAAAGTTTTTGCACTCTGCAGACTTCCCAAAATGGCCCATTTTTCACGAAAACAGGCCCATTTTTTGTCAAAAAAAGGGCATTAATAGCCTTTGGGAGGCTTATAGAGTGTTCCTTGAGGGGGAGGCAAAATTGAGCAAAAATGGCCTGTTTTTCATTCATTTCTGCCCTCCCCAGCCCCTATATTCAGTATATAAGGTGCACCCAGATTTTCAGCCTCTTTTTTGAGGGAAAAATGTGCATCTTATACTCCGAAACATACGGTAAGTCTAAGTTGCTATTGCTATTGTCTAAGAATTGAACTGCCAATGTTCGTTTTATAATTGCCATGAGCTATGTGCAATGTCAAGAATATTTTCCCCATGCCAATGAAAGTCCAAGTTCAATCTACTCAGTGAGTCTAAGGGTCAATTAACTGAACTGTGTATGACAAATAAGAACCTGATTCAATAGTAATGAGAAAGAAGGAACAGACTCTGCCGGCTTAAATGCCACAAAAACACTCTCATTTAAGAGTCAGAAGTGGGAGCTGTGGTATAAACAATCTCTGGGTGGTGCTGAGTAATGTTATGAATTGGAATGACCGTCTTTAACCCCGCTCATGTGGAAATTGCCAAGTTTATTTCATGCCCAGGAGAAGATGCTATCCTAAATATTGGTGCAGAGAAGAAGGCATATAGTTGCATAAAACAGCTCTGACCTGATTTAAAAGCCATTATTATTTGAAGTTGGTCACTAAAGAGTTTGTTTCCTAGAGTCTGAATTAGAAGAGGGACAGAAGATGAGAAAACTTTGGGTGGGGAAGAGGATATATTTGTCAGGCACCATAATCAAGGTTTCATCTCCAACATCTACCTGTAGAGATGGACAGATCCTTCTCTGAAATCCAGGAGTGCTGCATCCAATCACCATAGACAGACCTTTCTCAACAGGGCAATTCCAATTGTACCCAAGCTGTGAATTCTGAGAGTTTCAAGACAGCTGGAGAACACCAGGATGGAGAAGCTGGTGTCAATACTAATCTAGAAGGTCCATTAGGTCCAATATTGTGCGAGATATAACACAACATTTTACATTTTCCCAGGCAATATTTTAGAAAGGTACCAGAAGAGTTTTACTAGAAAAACAGATACTGATCCCCTATTTGTACTCAGGTAAACAATGTTACTCAGCACCACCCAGAGATTGTTTATACCACAGTTCCCACTTCTGACTCTTAAATGAGAGTGGTGTTTTTGTGGCATTTAAGCCGGCAGAGTCCACTCACCCCCATCTTCCAAAATTACCCAGAGCTGGTCATTGAATTTCAGGAAACTACCAGATTTTAACAGAATGATTTTTCTGCTTTAAAAAAGAGTGAGAGAGATACCTCATTCTTAAAAGAGGGGCAGAAGATCACTACAATTATTTTGGCTTATGGCAAATGGAAAAATACTTTCTGGCCGCGAAAAGAGTTAACTACACTATATTGCCAAAAGTATTCCCTCACCCATCCAAATAATCAGAATCAGGTGTTCCAATCACTTCCATGGCCACAGGTGTATAAAATCAAGTACCTAGGCATGCAGACTGTTTTTACAAACATTTGTGAAAGAATGGGTCACCCTCAGAAGCTCAGTGAATTCCAGCGTGGAACTGTGATAGGATGCCACCTGTGCAACAAATCCAGTCGTGAAATTTCCTCGCTCCTAAATATTCCACAGTCAACTGACAGCTGTATTATAAGAACGTGGAAGTGTTTGGGAATGACAGCAACTCAGCCACGAAGTGGTAGGCCACGTAAACTGACAGACTGGGGTCAGCGGATGCTGAGGCGCATAGTGCGAAGAGGTCGCCAACTTTCTGCAGAGTCAATCACTACAGACCTCCAAACGTCATGTGGCTTTCAGATTAGCTAAAGAACAGTGCGCAAAGAGCTTCATGGAATGGGTTTCCATGGCTGAGCAGCTGCATTGAAGCCATACATCACCAAGTGCAATGCAAAGCATTGGATGCAGTGGTGTAAAGCACGCTGCCACTGGACTCTAGAGCAGTGGAGTGCTCGTTCTCTGGAGTGACGAATCACGCTTCTCCATCTGGCAATCTGATGGAAGAGCCTGGGTTTGGTGGGTGCCAGGAGAACAGTACTTGTCTGACTGCATTGTGCCAAGTGTAAAGTTTGGTGGAGGGGGGATTATGGTGTGGGGTTGTTCTTCAGGAGCTGGGCTTGGCCCTTAGTTCCAGTGAAAGGAACTCTGAATGCCTCAGCATACGAAGACATTTTGGACAATTCCATGCTCCCAACTTTGTGGGAACAGTTTGGAGCTGACCCCTTCCTCTTCCAACATGACTGTGCACCAGTGCACAAAGGAAGGTCCATAAAGACATGGATGACAGAGTCTGGTGTGGATGATCTTGACTGGCCTGCACAGAGTCCTGACCTCAACCCGATAGACCACCTTTGGGATAAATTAGAGCGGAGTCTGAGAGCCAGGCCTTCTTGTCCAACATCAGTATGTGATCTCACAAATGCACTTCTGGAAGAATGGTCCAAAATTTCCTTAAACACACTCCTAAACCTTGTGGACAGTCTTCCCAGAAGAGTTGAAGCTGTTATAGCTGCAAAGGGTGGACGTCATATTGAACCTTTTGGATTAGGAATGGGATGTTACTTACAGTAAATTCATATGCGAGCAAAGGCAGGTGACCAAATACTTTTGGCAATATAGTGTACCTCTGGTCTTCAGGAATGATTGTGATGTAGAATTTAAGAGGACCTGCATTCAAATCCTGCATGAAAGGTAAAAGGTTCCCTCGGACATATGTGTTAGTCGTTCCTGACTCTAGGGGGTGGTGCTGATCTCTGTTTCAAAGCTGAAGAGCCAGCGCTGTCCGGAGATATCTCCGTGGTCATGTGTCTAGTATGACTAAATGCCGAAGATACACAGAACACTGTTACCTTCTCACCAAAGGTGGTCCCTATTTTTCTACTTGCATTTTTACCTGCTTTCGAACTGCTAAGTTGGAAGAAGCTGGGACAAGTAACGGGAGCTCTCTCTGTTATGCAGCACTAGGGATTCAAACTGCCGACCTTTCTGATCGACAAACATCTTAGCCACTGAGCCACCATGTCCCTCTTCATTAGCCAGACTTAATCAAAAGAGATTGAGGTTCAGAGATAACCTCAACATACTTTGCTGCAGACAGTGAGGCAGCAAGAAAATGTACTGGTTGAAATGTGAAGTCTGTATTTCTGACCATTTTTCTTTCTGTGCAAAACAGAATGTGAGTTCTGTTTGCAAGAGGAAGAGGGAGACGATGGGAGAAATCTCTTTTTTTTATGACCGTTCCAGCAGGTGGTCTCAAATGCCATTGAGAGAACCCTTGAAAAGATTAATAGAAGGACAATTCATTATTTAAAGAATTGTAAAGACATTGGTATTAGTTCTATGCAGTCTTGTTAACAGAAACCAACATTTTTGTAATTTCGGCATTGTGTTAAATCAGCCTTGTCCTGTGGCAAATGATATAGTTTCTGTTATTCATCTGCATTCATAGCCTATTCTCTGGAATAGGTATTTGAGCTTAGATCATTTAGTTTCTTTAGCCTTTACATGTTTCTAATACACTTAAGGGGCACGTTAGATAAGCGTAGATATTATATCTGTCTTGTCAGAAGCAGAGGACAATTTCCCTCAAGTGCTATGTATGTCTGCCAGCTATTAGGAAACAATGAAAAAGCTAAGAGCTATCTGCCGAACACCATGCAACCTTGGATTAGCCTCAGCATGTAGTTTAATCATGGTCTGCTAACAAAAGATGATTGATGATGTTTTGTAATGATCTTACATAGGGTGTGGATGCTCTTGGAGCTACATTTAATAAAAGCCTATGTATTTGTTCCTTTCTCTTTTTCCTTCTCCCTGATAAACTTTTTAGTATAATTCTTACTCATTGAAGAACCGCTAACTTTTCCACAGTATATTCATACAACCTGTATTAATTTGCCAAGGGAAAGATGGGTGGATTTTGGGCCATCAAGTGATGTCTGCTCACTCAGATAAATCTTCCCCAGAATGCTCTATCTACAGCCTGGCCCTTCAGACCTTCTAACACTGCCATTGTAATTAAATCAATCCACCTTGATGCTGATTCTTTTGTTCTTCTCCTTTGTTCCATCTTCCCAGCATTATAGACTTATTGAGAGAGCCAGAATACATTCAAAAGTATGATAATTTGAGCCTGGTGAAATTTCAGCACTAAATTCAACATAGTCTATGCAGTGGAGACATTGGACAAAGAGAACCACCTTTGGCCTTTTGTGCACCGAGTTGCTTTCTGCTCATAAAAACCAGAAACTGCTGGTCACTTTACTAAAGCACAGAAGGAAATGTCTCTTCTGTTATCCTATATTTTATTGATGTTTTAATTTTATTTGATGGATGCACTCTTCTTAATGATTCTTCCCATTTAAAAGATAGAACGAATTAGCAGAATAACAAAGTTGGAAGACACCTTGGTGTTCTTCTAGTCCAACCCCTCCAATTATAACTGTTTACATTAATTTCATGCTTCTGCCCCATACAACAAGGTATTTTCTGCTTCTGTTTTCAGAAATTTTAAATGTGTGTGTGTGTGTGTGTGTGTGTGTGTGTGTGTAAAATCTTAATGGATTGACCTGTGTGTATCTACTGAGTATTAGCCATATTGACTGGAACTAATTCTCTTAAGATTCCCATTGGTGCTTTCCCAGGCCTATTTATAGATAGCAGGATAGTTTTTCTGCATTTCCAGCATGTGTCTATTTGGACAACCAAAAGTGGCTGAGGAAGGGGCAATAGAATGAGAGTGTCAATGGCATGGCATGGCTGGAAGAATGACAATTCCACATTGAAACCTTTTGTTTCAGGTCAACCTTGTTCTACATCTATCAGCATCACTCTGCAATGCTTTGTATATTTAGGAATTTAATGTTCATCCATTTAATTTGTCAGATCTGAATGAACAGGGGATAGGCAATTTCACTGCATAATTTTTCACCAAAGAAGTAAAGTCATCTGCTCATTGTTTACACTATCGGAACAATGCATCAGTCTGTTCTGAATCCTATGGGTTTACATCTTTCATTCCCACCAAGCTCTCTGAGAGGAAAAACATATGCTAAACTACAGAAAGCAACCTGATACCACCCGAGGAAGAATTTTGCAACACATTGGCTGCCTTTTTAAAAATATGTGTAAGAAAGAACCATAAACCAATATTAAGAGATAAAGGAAATACTTTTTGTTACCATTTTTTATTTTGTCCTCTATTTTGTTTGTCAAGATGATTTGGGCAGTGATTGAAGATGGTCATATCTTCCTACTTTAGAGGATAGTTCTCTCTTTGAAAGTCTGTTTTCTATAAAAATTGTAAGAATGGAGAAGAGAAACCTCAGGGTTGCCAGATGGCAGCTAGCAGTTATAAAACAGCAGCCATGTGACCACCCAAGTCCCAATTTTCCCCACTCCAGTGAGCTGCATGGAATTTCTATTATGGCAATTATTTCCAAATTGGAATTCTTTCATAACGTGCAAATACTGTGCAGATTAGTAATTTCTTTTGTCTTTTTTGTGGATGTAAAGTAAGTGATCAATCTAATAGAAATAGACATTAGGCAAACATCCTTTTCATTCATCGCATACTCTAACCCCAACCCCAAATTTAAGCACTGTACCGAAGTCCATTCTAAAGGGTCAGAGGAGTATCCTGAAGAAGGTGTATTATATTGGTGGGTTGTGATATTAGGTGTGGAAGCCATCTGAAAACAAAGAAATTTACAAGGGCAAATTTATTTCATGCAAGGAATAGACCAATTTTGCCTATATATCTTTGCCCTTAGCAAATTACCCATTATAATAAAGCTCTAATTGTGCATGCAATAAATGAATGTGCATGGAGAAAGTAGATTTACTCCCCTCCTCCCACTTATTTTTTCTTCTTCTGTTCAATGTTGTCCAATTCCCAGAGACTACCTAAACAAGTCCTTGCAGTTTTCTTGGAAAGATTTTTCAGAAGTGGTTTGCCATTCCTTCCTTTTTAGGGCTGAGGGGAAATAATTGGCTATTGTTATCCTGCTGACTTCTAGGCTGAGAAAAACTCATAATCTCCTGTTTTCTAGCTTGATGTCTGACCAATATGTTACAACAATAATAGCTTTTTTCTCTTATGAATAGGTCTAATATTTATAAGCTTCTATATCTATTTGTAACCAGTTGATCTGTGAAACATCTAATATACATACACAACACACAAACATGTATACAAGCCCCTCAGTGGTGCAGTGATTAGACTGCAGTACTGCAGACTACTTCTGCTGACTGCTGGCTGCCTGCAATTTGGCAGTTCAAATCCCACCAGGTTCAAGGTTGACTCAGCCTTCCATCCTTCCGAGGTGGGTAAAAAGAGGACCCAAATTGTTGAGAACAATATGCTGAATCTGTAAACCACTTAGAGAGGGCTGTAAAAGCATTATGAAGCAATATATAAGTCTAAGTGCTAGTGCTATATGTGTATGTATACACTTAACAGGTTAATCAATGAAGTTGAAATTCAGAGTTTGTGTGTGTGTGTGTGTGTGTGTGTGTACACTACAGCTCATTTCATCAGATTACTCAAAAAAGGTGCTACCATACTCCTGATATTTGTCTACTATAAACAGGGCTGTCCCTTGACAATGTTTGTTATTTTTAAGGAAGTATAATTTTATTCAGAACAGGGAAATCTATCACTCTCTGGAATCATAACCTGAACATGAGGCATATCTACCTCATCTCAATTCAGTTTTAATTTATTCATTACCAACTGCAAGCAGGCACACCATTTCCTGCAGATATTATAGATTTGGAAGTCATCAGTCTATTGCTAGCATATATAGCTTTAAATTTCCCAGCAATCCCCCGACATTTCATTTAGATACTGAAAACTAGGAGATAGAATGGTGCCTAAGGGATGCTATATAACACTGTGTAATAGCTCCCAATTCCAGGAGCAGCTGTCTCCAGCTGGCACCTTCAGATATCAATCTGACATAGGAATAACTGCATCATTCACACAGTCCAGAAGAAGAGCACACTTGATATAGAAAGTTGCTGAAGGGCCAAAAAGAAACAATACATTCAAAAATACAATTTCTTGTATTGAACCCTATGCAAAGATAATCCATCGTGCTAAGTAAGGTGATCTCAGCTTCATAATAGCCCATGCGGAAGCCAGTTTGAAATATCTTTTCTTTAATAAATGGATAAGCCATTGTTTCCTTTTCATGCAATCCTAAACTTCAGAACTGTCAACTTTTCTTCAGATTGCAGTGAACCAGCTCTTAATTGTTCCCATCTTTCAAAGAGGCTTCCTAGCACATGAGAAAAGATGGCCCATCCTTGTGTGACAGTTACATACAGTTAGATGTGAGTTTCACATTAAGGCAGTCATTTTAAAGTTTTTTTTTTTAAAAAAGATACAGACTAAAGCTTCTCTGCCCTCCAAATTTTAAATGCATTGAGACTTTCCCTCGTACTGCAGAGCTTTCTATAAGCTTGAAAAGAAAGAATCAATGAATGCATGATGAGAGCCACCCAGGTGGCATTAAGTCTCATCTGGGTATACAGATTTTTTTTTTAAAAAAAATGTGAAACTGAGACATGTTTGATAATAGTTTAAAGAAAGAGAGCAAAGGTAATTCAGGCATATTGGAATGGAGTAATTATACAGTGATTGCTCACACCTGGTACTTTTTAAACATTTATATTTTTAGTAATTAAAACAATAACTCTGAACACTGGTTAGTAATATTTAAATTCTAAAGCTTTCACCAGATTTATCTGCAAAATGTATTTTGATGTACTGATATATTCCATTTAATTTCGTCATAAGCCATTATTGCTATCAAGAATAAGACAATGTTACGTTCTGACCCAGGAATGTCAAACTCGCAGCCCATGGGCTGGCCACGCCCACACCCGCTTTAGCAAAGGGAAAAAGTCAGGATACATCATGTGATGATGCCATGATGATGTGAGTTTGACACCCCTGTTCTGACCAAATAATCTTTCCATTTGGGATCATTGTATTAATTTATTTGCTTGGGTCTTCAATTGTTGGGTACAATCAATCAGAATGTCCTTGACATAATCAGTTCAATTGTTTTTCTCTTGCAATATATTATCTAGAGGAGAGTAAGCAGTCCATGCCCATATTACAGTTATTCCCCAGGAATGATTTGGCAGCTCCTAAATATTGGATCTGAACCATCAACTTTGTATTGTTACCTACCTGCATTCCAGAAAATGTTGCAGGTACAGTAATTGCAAAAGGAATAATTAGTAATCACTGCACATAATTTCAACTCATGTTTTTGGGGGAGGATATTGTGGAACAAGTTATCTATTAACATTTAAAATTAAGCATCCGACATAGAAAAGAGAGTGTTGAATGCCTTTAAAGTATTACTGACGTCTGTTGAAATGTGAATTTATATGATACGCCTGTAGAAGAGCAATATATTTGGAATATCTCAAGTTATTTAGGCTGAGCTATAATTGCACTGCTTTATTATAAAATCCATCAAGTTTATTCATGTGATGTCAGCAATAATCCCCCCCACACCTTTTGATTGTTGTCTAATGGTTAAGTCAGTTCACAGCTGATTGGCGTATAACCACACTTTTTGCTAGTTGGGGTACTTAAAGAGACATTGGTGTAGGAAGCAGGTGAAGTATCTTATGTTTACAGAAGATGACAATGGGATCAGGGAGGGAATGTTTTCTAGAAATTTAGTCTGCCTTAGGAAGACAAAGGGATCTTATGTTAGCTATTTATTAGGCTAGTTAATTTGAGCGAAAAAATTTGAAATGTTTACTGTAAATTATTATTTTTATATCTCTGTGCAGACACCTGTGGTTCCTCTGTATCACCAAATTAAGTATCATCATCAACCCTGAGATATTAATACTCTTTTCTATTTCGAGCCCTAAATTATTTTAGAGATTTTTTTGCAACTAGTGTATATCAAAAACTCTTAACAGCAGAGATGTTAATTGCTTGAAAATTTTGTAACCCTGACTCTCTAACAGGCAAATGCTGATTTTCCTATGTTTGGTACGTAGGATCAAATTAGCTGCAAGTGGTTTGTAACATAGAGTAATGATAAATAAACCTCGGTGGTGGGAGAAGCAGTTAGGAAAAGGCGATTGTGATGTTTGGAGATACTAAAAGTACAGTCATAAAGAATTCCAGCGAGTAAAGTAAAGAAAGGTACAAGAGTCCAATGTGATTGTACAAATTGCACACTAAAAGTAATAAAGGCTGCAAATAGAAAACATAAGGTAACCCATAATTGCAAAGATGATGTCAGAAAACATAAAATTTAGAATAAGTTGGGATTAGTGAATGAAAATATATTTTTCAGATATGTTCAAAATAAAAGGCAGTAAAGAAATAGATGTGCCAGTTTCTCAAAGAATACATCAAAATCAGTGGTGGGTTCCGGATTCTGTTCCAACTGGTACAGTTGGAATGGCCCCGGCGTCAACCACATGGACACACACATGCTTCATACTTGCCTGCGATGCTTCCGCAACCTCCACGACACTCCAGCTCTTCAGCGGAGCATCGCACAGGTGCCATATGCACCGTGCGTGGAAGCGCCAAAGGATTAAAACACAGGTAAGGAGCTCGGATGGACGGTGGGCCCTCTGGAGCACCGTACCAGAACGATATCCAGTGCTCTGGGCAGTCTCCGGTACACTCGTACCGGGGAGTACTGCCTGTAGCCCACCACTGGTTAAAATGCTAAAAGGTAATAAAGGAACATCATATTTACTCAATACCTAATTGACTGAGTCTTCATTAAAACTTCTGAGCAATTGTAAGGATCAGGTGGGACTAGGACACTATCTTGAGCTATTGCTATTTCCAGGTCAGAAGCACTGAGGTTAACAAAATTCAAAATATCTACTGTATGTTATTTTCATGCTGCATTTCATTTGCATTTTTCCAGTCCATATCTGAGGTGCTTCCGTAATGAAAGGATTAGCTGGTGACATCTCCATTGCCCATAGTACACCCAGTTGGGGACTCCCTTCATGACCCAGTTAATTAGGCCACCAAAATGGTACCTATTTATCTACTCACGTTTGTATATTTTTGAACTGCTAGGTGAGCAGGAGCTGAAGCGAATGATGGGAGCTCACCCCGACAAGGTGGAAATGTGGGATTTGAATTCTTGCTAATCCAGCCTCCTAACTAGCTTAATATTCAATATATTGTTAATGAATATTTACTGAATTTAAATAAGTTTAAATCTCCAGGGCCAATTAATGCCTCATAGGGCACTGAAAGATCTTATTGATAGCTTGGCCAAATGTCAATCTTTCATCTTCAAGAAACCCTGGAGAATGAATGAAAGTCAGGTGACTGGAGATTAGACATTTTTATTTTTGGAGATGAGACATTTGCCCTATGTCTCATCTCCAAAAATAAAACAAAATAAAGAAGGATTCAGGGAGCTACAAATCTGATTAATCTCTCATTAATACCCAGGAAGATTCTAGAATAGATTGAAAAACAATCTGTTTGTTAGCACCTTGAAAACAGTATGTTCATCTGTCAGGGATCAGGATAGCTTGCCACCTAAATTTATCTCATTTTTTAATTGAATTAGCTACCTTATTAAATTATGGGAAAATTATAGATCTAATGTATCTTGATCTTAACAACCCTTTTGACAAAGTATGCCATGCATTCTCATTAGCAAGCTGCTATATCTCAGTGTCTGTCCCACCACCTATTGCCAGCTTCATTAAGGGATAAAGGATTACTGATTTTCTTACAAGATTATGCATGTGAAAGCTTTTGAACACTGAAAGCAAGATTCAAATATTAATTAATTGTTTATGTGCTCACTGTTATAATTCTTATTAGTGTAAGTGATAAAACTTGGTTGTCATAATTAGAAGCTTTTTTTTTCTGCTGATGAATATTTTCATCTCTCTCTTTGGATTTGTGAAAATAATATTTTAAACTAATAAAACATTAGATGAATTAGCATTTTTGAGTGAGATTAAAGCATGTTTAATGATGCCTTAGATTGCTTCAATTTCTTCTCATCTTCCAGAACTGCAGGAAGTTTGTGTTTAATTTGTTTTTATTATTTTGTGTGTGTCTGCCTTCAAGTCAGTGTTGACTTTTGGTGACGGCCGGGATAAGACCCTGTTATTTTCTTTGCAAGATTTCAGAAGTGGTTTGTCATTGCCTACTTGTTAGGGCTGAGAGCAAGTGACTGGCTCAAGGTCACCATCTAGTTAGAGGCCTAAAGTGGCACTAAAACAGAGAGTCTCCTTGTTTCTAGTTTGTTGCCCTAATTACTACACTTTGTTGTTGTTGAAGTGATTTAGGCAATGGAAGCAACTTGATTTCCTTTGCTGAAGTGAAGAGACCATCTGTCAGAATATTCATGAACTGGAATAGGACATAATAACAGTCTGGAATAGGACATTGGAAACAAGGTCAGCCAATATATAGACATGGCAACTGGGTCAGCCAATGGGAACTATTTGGTGACTGAGAGCCATGCTAGACACTCGGAGCCTGGGTGTGGCTTACCTCTGTAGCTCTCAGTCTGTGCAAAAGGAAACAGAAACTAGTCTGGACTTGTTTGCTCTGCTGAATTGAAACTTTTACACATTTACATTTACAAAGCAATCAAGGTGAACCAGAAGCACTTTGGGATTGAAGTGTGGGGAATGCTCCTCTCTCCCCAGTCTGTAAGGGGTTCAGTGCAAGACAGAAGCACCAGAATGGAAGGTTTTATAATGCACATGCTACAGACTGTCCCATTGTACCTACCAATGCTAACCAACCTGGAAACCTTTAGATGTATACTAAAGATATTCCTTCTTGGATTACTTCAATGAACACTGTAGGATTGTTTGATAGCAATCAAGCTACCCATAGTTACCAGGTCCTGGTTGTCCAAAGGTGCTTTTTCAAAAGGCAACTAGACTTTCTTGTTTTTCCTTGAAGATGTTTTGCTTTCTCATCCAAGAAGCTTCTTCAGTTTTGACTGAATGGTAGAGAATGGAAGGATTTAAATTCCGTGTAGTCATCTAATTGTTAGCACTCGTTGAGGCCACTTCTGTGCCCACAGGGTCACCTGAACTCAGTTATTTCAGTAATTCCAAAAAAGTTCCACACCCATTTGCACTCTGATTTGGATGACCTTGATGGCACAGATAAACCCTCAAGTGACCTCAATGACTCTCAAGAGAGAATGCTAACAACCAGATGACTGGAAGGAATATAAATCCTTCTGTTCTCCACCTTTCAGTCAGAACTGAAGAAGCTTCTTGGATGAGAAGCAAAATGTCTTCAAGGAAAAACAAAACAAAAAGTCCAGTTGCCTTTTGAAAAAGCACCTTTGGGACAACCAGGACCTGGATGACTGAGAATCCTCATAGACAAATAGAATTTCATCTATTCCTGCAGCCAAAGCATTTGGTCACTGGAAGATGAGCTGGTAACATTAGGTGACAAAAACAGTAAATCCTCTCCAGAAGTTCAACCCAATCTGAAACCATCCTACCTCCCCATATTTCCCCCCACTCCACATTCTTGGACTTTCACATCCTGGCTCCAATTTGTTATTATTAGATTCCAACTTCTTCCCAGGCCTGTTCAGGTAGTAAACGTTTGATTTTGTAAGGTATAGAGATCGGTAACTGAAATCCTTTCAGCCCAGGTAGAAGGACTCTTATGGCCTAAGGCAGTGAAGGTGAACCTTTTCGGCACCAGGTGCCAAACTGGAATATGGGTGCATGTGCATGCCTGTTCATGTGCCGGAGTGTCGGAAACCCAAAGGCCAGCTGGCCGGTGCATGCATGTCTATTTTTGGCTGTTTTGGGGGCCATTTTAGGCTGTTTTTTCAGGCTGCTTCAGACCGCTTTTGGGCCGTTTTCAGGCCATTGCTCAACCTGAAAACAGCCCCAAATGGCCCAAAAAATGGTCTGTTTTTTAAACCAGAACAGCAGTTGGTGACAGCGCACGTGCCCACAGAGAGGGCTCTGTGTGCCACCTCTAGCACACATGCCATAGGTTCGCCATCATGGGCCTAAGGCCTGATCTGTACCTTTAGCAGAACTGAGGGGTTGACAAGGGTTCATGCAGCTCTCAAACCTCCTTTGCTTTTACCAAGCACTGAGAAAATTCTAATCTGCACCACAGTATATATTTAAAAAGTCAGTAATGAAATATGAAAATAAAAAGCAAAATCAATTACATTATCAACCACAACACAATAAAAAGCTTCCTTATTTCTTTTCTTTAATATAGAATATTCAGCATTTGGCAGAGCTATCTATAGAAATAAACCATTTTTTGTTGTTCCTGGCAGGAAAGCTCACCAGACAAAGTAATAAAAATAATATTTTTTAAAAGAATAGATGCATATATTTAATCATTGTCTACATTTACAAAGGCACAGAAATGGGCTCATCAAAGTATAGCTACATTTCCTGTTGGTTTTTCAATGAAAACACTTTAATCAGATAAGAATTAATACAGGGATGTGTCAGAAACTTTCCTCCTTTTATCAAAGATAAAAAGGTTTCCACTATCATTTTGGAATGTCACTAGCTTCATTTTCATATTTCTAATATATGAGGCAAATAAATAAGTCATATAATTGCTCATTATCTCTCAACCTTACATTTCTGAATTGGATTAATGTAGGCACAGTGAACACTGATTATCTCTGACAGGAAGTTATTAAATCCCTTTGGGGATATTTTTATACATTTTTTTTCTACGCTGAGTTTTGCCACATTTATTACATCTCAATGCATTTCTCAACATTTCTTCAGTTGGGCCTTAGGAGAAATGTATGTCATAAAGCATATGAAGAGGAAACACAGGAAAAATATTAGTTATCAATCAAAACCAGGGCTTAAAATTATGCTAAACATTTAATTGGAGATTTTGAAGACTTAAAAAAAATTCATTGAGTCTGACAGCAGGATATGATTCATATTTTTAATTTATTATGTCAAAAGTAAGCAAGTATGTCACAGGAAAATCCTCAACAGTGGTATCACATGTGGGTATGTACCAAAATTGACAAGTTGGTAGTCAGCATGTTATGAAGCAAACCCTAACCCCAGGATCCCCAATCCCCGGACCCTGGCTCACTACCGGGCTGTGGGGCCCATTTGGAAGTAGATGGTGCATGCTCAACTCCACTTGCACAAGCAGTGGGCACTTGTGCTTGCCCATGAAGGTCAATTAATGTGAGCGGTAGGCGTGCGCACCCACTGCTTATGTAAATGGAGCTGCGTATACAAATGCCTGCCACTCAAATAAAACCATTCCTTCCCCCCCACCCCAAGCCAGAACGGCTGGGAACACTGTCTTAACCTTTTTGTCTATGTGTTGATGTCACCCGCATATAGAAAAGGGGCAAGGTTTAATCATAATGGTCCATTAGCCCTCTTGCTTATTTTGATTCCCCTCACCTTTATGGCACAGCTAGCATTTTTTCAATGATTTGTATAACTTTTATCTTTGTATTAGGAGATGTGGGTTAAGCATAAGGGCCAATTTAGGTGTCTTTAAGTCTGCAGGAGTTATAGACTTCTATTGCAAAATTAAAAATTCCTGTGCCCTCAAAGAATCAAGTCAATTTTTCTCATTGAAGTCAGTGGGCGAAACTTGGGTTATCTTAATTGTCTGCAATACTTCAGGCAACAATTTTGAAACCTTTCAATATACCCAAATGCAAAAAAAAAAATGGCAAAATGTGAATGCATGACATGCAGTTAAGAAGCAGGGATTAATTCTGGACTAGCAGATTTTTATTCTATAGTATACTGATAGTGTGGCATAGAAATAAAAGAATCAACTTAAAAGAGAATCAAGTTTTATGTAAAGAATAGTATTATTTCATTATGTCTTGTGCTGGTCTGTTAGCATAGCAAAGACTATTTGATATATTACAGATGGTAGGGAAATAATAGGGTTAGGTATGAAATAAAAATTAGACCAGCTGTTCAAACATGGTCTCTTCAGCCTACTTTTCTCTATCTGGGTCTCCATGTTCAGAAATAGAAACCCCCAAAATACCCTGTTTCCCTGAAAATAAGACTTCCCTGGACAATAAATTCAATCAGGCTTTTGAGCGTATGCACTAAAATAACCCCCCCCCCCTGAAAATAAACACTCCCAAAAAATATTGCAACACAGCAGCAGTCCTGAGGTGACCACGCTCACCACTTCTTGCACCTCAAAAATAATAAGACCTCCCTGAAAATAAGGCCGAGCACTTATTTCAGGGATCAAAAGACAATAAGATCCTGTCTTATTTTCAGGGAAACAAGGTAGAAGTTGTTAATTTGATTGCACATAGCACAATTCTCTGTTTAGTGGCTATTAGATGTTATCTGATGATGTCCATTATTTGAAGGTGCAGAAACATGAAAAATAGAATGACTGAGTGGGCATGTACTTACAGAATAATCCTTTATAACAGTGGTACCCAACCTTTATGACTTGGTGGGCTGGGAGGGGGGAGTGCAAGTGGTGGGTTGGTGCGTCCATGCGCCTGCTTGTGTAAGTCAAGCTGCATGTGCATGCCAGCCCACAGCTCATGCGAATAGAGCTATGTATGTTCCAGCCCACCACTCGCACAGTAGAGCTGCAGGAATATGCACATTGGCCTATTGCTCGCACGGCCCACTTCTGGAATGACCTGATAGTGGGCTGCAGCCTGGGGGTCGGAGACCCTGCTTTGAAATGTTCATCACGGACAGCACCTGTGTAACCTGTTTAAAAAGGCACTCAAGTCATCATAAAGAAACATACAAGTGCTGGGATTCATCTCCGGGGCAAGGGGGGGTGGTGAGTCTGCCTATTGAGATGAGGTGGACCAGTTGCTTTCGTTATGTTGAGAGAATAACTTGGTCCTTAACACCAATAAGACCAAGGCATTTATAGTGGACTACAGAAAGAATAGACCTCCAGCCCTTGGTTATCAACAAAGACCATGTGGAGCAAGTGGCCAGTTTTAAGTTTTTGGGTGTTACCATAAAAGAGGACCCGATCTGGGGCACTCACATTGCAGCACTGGTCAAAAGGACCCAGCAGAGATTATACTACCTGAGACTTCTCAGGAAACCACAACTGAATGAAAAATTGCTGGTGATCTTCTACCAACTATTTTAACTTACTTCACCTGTGGATGGTTTGCTAATTGCACAGTGGCAGATAGGACAGCACTCCAGAGGGTCAACGTAATTGCCCAGAGGATCATTGGTTGCCCTCTCCCCTCTTTGGAAGAGCTTTATTGCTCCTCCTGCCTTAAGAAAGTTCAAAACATTCTTAAAGATCCTTCTCATCCTAAGCACCCTTTTTTTGAACTATTACCATTTGGCAGATGGTACAGGATAATAAAAACAAGGAGAAATAGGCTGAAAGACAGGTTCTATCCCCGAGCAGTAACTATATTGAATTCTATGGTATAGTGTAATATTAATGCAGTATCAGGAGTTTTCAATTCAATTGTATAGAACAGTGATTGCTAAACTTTTTGTCAAAGTGTGCCAAAAGCAGGGGAATGGGGGGTGTTGTGCATGTGGCCACACCCATAATGCCCTCCACCGCACGCATGCACGCACAACCCCCCCTGCATGCAGGCAGGCCTCACTGAAGCCTCTTCCGTTGGGCCCCGTTGGGCCATTTTTCACCCTTCCCAGGCTTCAGGGAAGCCCCCTGAAGCCTGGAGAAGGCAAAAAACCACCCAATGTGCAAACCGCAAGTTCGGGAATGACTAAAAATCAAGGGCGAAAATCAGCGTGCGCATACACGCTGGAGCTGACAGGGCAACGTCTCACATGCCCTCAGAAATGACTCCGCATGCCACCTGTGGCACGCATGCCATAGGTTCACCATCACGGGTATAGAATGTGAAGGATATGTGTTTTTGTTTTATTTTTATAGTTTTCTTATGTATGATGTACACTGAAGATGGCATTTAATTTCGTTGTACAAGGTACAATGACAATAAAGTAAACTAACTAACTAACTAATATTCTGTTTAAAAACATTTTTTCAGTTCTGCTTACCTGTGTATTAATTAAAGCATGCCCATTCTTATTCACATTGTAATGCATTTCCTCTCCCTGTATGCAATATCCTTCTATTTTGGTCTCAAAGTAGAATCCTTTACTTGTCAGTAGAGCCGGAAGTAAGGTTGATTGACCCCCAAAGGCAGGAGCCAGTTCTAACCCTACCATTTCACAACATGAATCTTGGGCAGCAGATGCTACAAGATGGCAGCAGCAGTGAGTTTAAGGACCTATCCAAAATCACCTAATCTGTTTCTTCCATTGCTGGAGCTAAACTCACAATCTTACGGAGGTTTAACTTTCAGTTTAACATGTAAATGGCATTAAGGGAAGATACCATCTTGATTTTCACTTCCGGCAATAAAATGTCTTAAGCCAACCCAGTACCCTATTATAGGCCATTATAGCAAAGTCTTACTTAGATATGAACATGAGGAAATATCACTTTATTTCAGTAAACATTGGTAGTGTGGTTTGTAATTATACAGACCCTATTGTGCCTGGGAAATATACCAGTGGTTTTTACCTCTGTTGTAAGATAGTGCTGACAGGTTTATTCTGGCATGTGGTAATAGAAAGGTATTTGTTTTATGCATCATGCACAATATTGGGGGTGTGGGAAGGGCTGCAGAACCATGAAGAAAGATATAAAAGTCAAACAAAAAGAAATAGTATATATTAATCACTAAAAAAAATATTGGGCTCTATTACCTCCCAAAGACCCATTAGATCACACAGAGCAGGCCTCCTCCGGGTTCCGTCTACCAGCCAATGTCATCTGGCTACTACCTGGGGAAGGGCCTTCTCTGTGGCGGCTCCGGCCCTTTGGAACGAACTCCCTGCAAAGATTCGGACCCTCACCTCTCTCCAGGCCTTCCGAAAAGCCGTTAAAACCTGGCTGTGTCGGCAGGCCTGGGGTCAATGAGTTCCCTTCCCCTCTCGAATCGTGTGGCTGTTGGTTGTTTTTAAATGCCCTGTACTTTGTAGTTTTTGTGTTTTTCCCATCCCCTCCTTGGGTTTGTGCGCCGCCCTGAGTCCCGCCGGGAATAGGGCGGCATATAAATAAAATGAAACTCGAAACTCGAAACTATTTTCCTATTGCTGTGCAGATATTCTTTTGAGGGGTCCTTGATGCTCTCTGAGCTTGGTTGTTTTCTCGCAGGCATTTCATTCCTCAAACCAAGGAACATCATGAGTGCTACATATTCTTTGTTTTTTTTTTTAAAAAAAAGCCATCTGCTTATTTTAGCAGAAATACAAGAAATTGCACAAAATAGGTAGTTAAAATTTAAATTACTGCAAACTAGTGCTGCACAGCTGTGCCTTATTCTGTGGCAGTTCCTGTTGCTTAGCCTGCTTACCTGTCGTTCTTTTGTCAGGCACTCAATCTGCTTTAGCTGTGTGTTAATCATGGTCTGTATATCTGTATATTTGCTTCTTCAAGTTTAGTTCCAGTTGTGTTCACGCCAATAAATTTCCAATACCCAATTTATAAGAGCCAGATCCAGTTTAAACTAAGATGTCCTCATCCTTTCTTTGGAGCAGTGGTCTTGATCCACTCATGTCTCTATTTTGAAGCTCTCCTTACAAATTATTACAATTAGGAAGGGAGAAAAAAGGAATCCAAATATCATTTCCTTTCCCATATTAACCTATTGATGCACAGAATCCAATTAAGTTGCTTGATCTCTTGGGGAAAAAAACATAAACACTTGGTGTAAAAATGATAATACCTTTAGAATGTCCAACTTGCAATTTTAAGACAACCCTCTCCTTCTTAAGACCTCCCTTAATGACAAACTATTTATACAAATTGATATATTTTAATTTCACATGCAATATGTCTTAAGAGGGGATTCAAACTATTATGTTTCTTATCTGCTTAGTCATCATCTCTCCACTGATATTTAAAAACCCATATCAGGTGTTCAGTACTGTATGATATACACCACTCTTCTTCAATCTGATGCTTTCCATCTGCAGTGGAAAAGATGATCGATTATGGGCATTTTAATCAAACGTTTTCTGAAAGTGCAAAGCAGGGGGAAGGCAGATGTAGATAAATGGAGTGAACTGTCACATAGAAGAGGACAAATACTTGGTTGGCCTAGTGAGCAGACATAGACGTGCAGTTCAGTTAATGTTAGCCATGAGCATCTGCAGAAGGCCAAATGATACAAAGGTATAAAAGGAATAAAGCTTGCATCATGACATCAAAGCATATATTGAATTTCATTTTAATTCATTCAGTTTGCAAGGTCACTCAAATCAGAATGACTGTGAGTGGCCTTAAAAGTTGATAAAATAGCAACAAAGAACAAATAAGCAACACAGAAAATAGGGCTCACTCTATGCAGCAAGAGGACATTTCATGAACTCTTGACTTGTAGCATAATGCTCCTAGTTTCAGATGAACAATAAGAGAAAACATTCGAGGCATTGTTTGACAACAGAATTAACTAGCTAGATTGATGGTAGAATCCACTTTTGTGAGAAAGTCTTCAGTTAAAAGGTGGTAATTCATTAGTTCGCAGTTTTGTGCTTAGTTGAATTTCTTTCCACTTGTCTGCTTCTTGATCTATGAAGCGGTAGTTGTTTGGAGAGATTTGTTGAAGTGTCCATCATACACTGAATATTTTTCAGGGACCTAATTTTAACTAGCTCAAGACATATATTTATATACATTAGCTGCTTGTTTGCAGGATTTTTTGTTAGGTTATCACAGAGATGTTGTTTTGACGAATTCCTAGCCATGGTTTATCCTTTATTCATGCTGCAGGGTACGAAATTCCTGGGTGCCTACCTGCCTATGGCAGCCTAGAATACTCCAGGGCAGGCTCGCAAAATCTTCACCTAGCCTCTGGGACAGGTAATTAAAGAGTGATATTTTATCAAGTTAATGCTTATTTTATAACTTTCTGCTATTGCTTTTTTTTTCATTCCCTATCTCCCTTGCCAGTCATTTTCTTGATGCTTTGATAAAGGAGAAAATTTGAAAATAAGCCCAATTTGTTTACCTGCACCATCAGTTTCATGGCCATATAGTCGAACTATTGTTACAACTAAAGGATGGCAATCAAAATAGTTTTTTTAATAAAGGTTCTGTAATGACTTCTGAATTGGGTTGGCAACTTTTTGCTGGCCCCAAATCCTGTGTCTGAACCCTGCAGATAATGTTTCACTTCACATAAGATTTTTGAGTGCACAGAAGCAAGTTGGACAGAACATTTGTAACACTGAACAAGAATCTCTTAATATAATGGTTACTGGAATTTAGCCATTCTACTGTGAAGCTAGTTGATGGCTTTTTTTTGAAACTTGAATTATACTTACTGTGAAGCTCTAATTTCAATAGTTACGCTTTTGTGAAAAGAAATAAGAATTATGGTTGATTCTAAAATGACCAATTCTAGAATGCCTTTCCCTTTTGTGAACTGAACCTTTTTCAGGTGATTTCTCCATTTATCTTCATAATAGTCATTAGTATTCTTGAAAGCTGTAAATTTACCTCTTATTTTTATTGTGAAGCTTCTACAGCTCTTTGGAGGCATACTTTAGAATAGAAGAAGGCTTAGCATGGAGTAATTCAGTAATATACAGCCAGGAACACCAAAACTGGCTCAGGCAATAGGACTGCATAGAGATGGAGCCAGCTCTTCAAGCCCCAAAGATTACTAGGGAGTGAAAGGAGTATAGCGTTCCATAGGGCAGGTGTCTTTGCATCTTCTTGAGGTCTCATTAGATGGAGTTGTGTAATAAAGAGGCCAAGTATATCTCTCGTGGGAAGAGCAGAAATGTTTAGAGAAAGGTGATCCCATAAATAAACCTCTACCATGCTGGCCTTTATAGGCAATCACCTTGAATTGAATCGGGAAGGAAATTGAGCTGTGGTGGCACAGTAGTTAGGGTGCAGTACTGCAGGCTAGTTCTGCTGATCACCGGCTGCCAGCAGTTTGGCAGATCGAATCTCACCAGGCTCAAGGTTGACTCAGCCTTCCATCTTTCCAAGGTGGGTAAAATGAGGGCCCAGATTGCTGGGGGAAATAGGCAGACTATGTAAACCGCTTAGAGTGTTGTAAAGCACTGTGAAGCGGTTTATAAGTCTAAGTGCTATTTCTATTGCTAAAATGCAAGCCAGTGCAGCTATTGAAGGAGAGGTTTTACTTAGGTGTACAGAGCCACACCTTTAACTATCTCATTACTACATTCTGGACCAGCTACAGCTTTCCAAGTAATCTTTTAATTATTAATTATTTTATTGTATTATAAAATGTAAAGAATACACTATAGAATACCGATGATAACTAGATACAGTTGCATTTATACAACTAGAAATTGTTAACACTGTGATAAATTAGATAAATTAAATCTTTAAAGAAGAGGGTGGATAGTATACATCAGTATTAAATGTGATTTCTAAAATGTAATGAATGCAGGGTTGCTTAATTTGTACAGTTAATGCTAAATATGGCAGTGATAAATTAGAAAAAGCACTGAGTTATTTTATGAGAAAGGTTCCAGTCTTTGAAACTAATACATAATATTACATTCGTCTCTTCATTGTTATTTATAAATATAAGAAAAAAAGTGAAAAGAAAAAAAAGGAGTTGCTTGGAAAATGTAAATAGATATTTAACTTTTAACTTCACCCATCAATTTACAGTGTTTATAAATATTTAGACTCTCTTAAAACTATATTGTGCTTATATTTAGCTTGCTACATGATATACTGTGTATATGGAAACATCCTTGCTTGAATTTGGTTCAAACTTGAAGGTCATCTTGTATCCCACCTTTCTCTTCTAGCTCAGACAAGGTCGGAAATTGGCTCAGCTCTGCATGGGACAGCCCAAACCGAGGAAAATAGTTTAGGAAAAAAAGAAAAACTTTTTCCCCTCCTCCTGGCTGCTCTGTTGCCCCCCTCCCCTGTCCTGAATTTTAAACTGAATGCTAGGCTCAGCTCTGCAAGGGAGTGTCCAGACAGAGGGAAATAGCTTGGGAAAAGAATAGATACCTTGGCTGGGGCGTGGGAGGAGGTAGGTAGAATAGAAGCAAAGAAAGAGTCACCAGGCAGAGATCTGCTGGGCTGTGTGGTTGAGATAAGTGAGGAAACCAAGGAGGAGCAGCAGCATCTGTGCCTCTAGGTACGAAAAGGAGTGAATGGGAGGGGCGGGAGGTAAGGGCGAAGCCTGTCAGTGGTGCATTTTACTGGTTCTCTGAACTGCCCATAATTTGTCCTACCATTCAGGAGAACCGGTCAGAACCGGCTGAATTTCACTACTGCTGGAAGTGCACCACTGACTGGCGGCCAACAGAGCCCCAGGCAGAATTGCACTCTTCGAGGGGGCCACCTCCAGCACTCCTCTGCCACCTCTCTTGCCTCTTAGCACCCGCCTGCCACCATCCCCTTGCCTCTTAGTGCCCCCATGCCACCCCCCTTGCCTCTTAGCGCCCCCCTAAGTCATATTTGGGAACCACTGCCCTACATCTTCCAGACATTGCAAAACCAGCTTGGCGACATCCCTTCATCAGCATAGAGATCAGTGGTGGGTTGCAAATCCCATTCTAATCGGTATGGTTGGAACGGAGCCAATGGTGTCCTCATGGACGTGCGCAGCGCACACACTCAGCATGCGCATGCTTCTCAGCACCTCCGCAATACTCCAGCTGCTCCGCAGAGCATCGCACAAGGACTGTACATGCTATGCGCCTGCGCAGAAGCGCAGAAGCCTTTAAAGCACGGGTAAGGAGTGTGGGCGGGTGGGTTGGCTCTTCGGAACACCGTACCGGAACTGTATCCAATGCTCTTGGCTGGCTCCGGTACGCCCATACTGGGCGTATCGCCTGCAACCCACCACTGATAGAGATATCTAATTGGGTATCATCAATAAACCAGAGTCAACTTGCTTCGCAGAGTCAAGGTAGAAGACTTCTTCTCTTTCTAAGTGTTGTCCATTAAACCAGTTATCCAAGCCACCGCCCCCTGCTGTCTTCCAAGATCTTGTACCATGTCAAACTAAATTTGAATTGAAACACATGTTACAGAAGCTCACGAGGCTAAAATATGACAATTCAAGTCTTCCCTAAGTGTTCAGTCTACTTTAGATTCCCTTAGTTATCATTTAAATTGGCAGCAATCCTACTGTATTTTATAATCAAAACAATCATTTATTGTCCTCTGGCCTACTCTTTTACCTCTCTTAAATATATAACCAGAAAGTCTCTTTAGCAAAATCAGGTATCTTGTTAATAAAAATTAGCACAGTGTTTGAAAGATTCCAAATCAACTTAACAAGGAAATTTTCTCTGATTAAAGGAGTATCTTGGTATTTCAAGCTCTTTTTCCTGCTTCATTCACTTGCCTTGGGATTTATAAGTGATACATATATACACCACTAAAAGGTCATTGGAAATCTCAAACCAGGTGAGCGAAGTCAACCTTGTGGATCATTTTTCAGCACAATCTCAGGAGAGTGGCTAAAGTGGAATGGCTGGACATACACTTTACATGCAGAATGTCTAAATTGCAATATCCAGTATGTGCAAGGACAGATGAAAAAAAGTCTTCATGGCATCCTGAAGAAATTACACTAGTCAGAATCCATGTTTCCTGTGACGTAAGGTTGAAAATGGGCATGTAGACCAATGAAACCAACTCCCATCACAAGCAGGAATTCAAATTAAAGCAGCATCAATAGATAACCGCCCAACATTTGAACGCATTCAATAAAGATAAGTTCACCATCTGCCTTGGAATTAATTTCACCATCAAATTATTCTTATTCCTTGAAACTTTTTTTCTAATATTATATTGAAATCAGCCTTCCTCTCAATTAAAACCATAATTGTACCTCTTCATTCTGGTACCATAGAGAACGAGTCTTAATTTCTTTTGGGGACATCCCTTCACTCACTTTAAATGTCCATTGTATTCTCATTTTGTCATATTTTCTGAAAACTAATCATGCCAGTTTTCTAAATAAAACCTGGTTTCTAATCCCCTGCTTATTATGTTTGATCTTCTTAGCCTATGTTCTAATTTCTGTGAATCTTTCTGAATGTTGATAGCCCATTACTAGAGGCAGTATTCAAGCATGTATTGAACAATATAGAATGAAGTGAAATTCACCCCTTAAAATGGAAAGTATTCTTTTATTCATTTTCCTATCGTAACTAAGCTGTAAAAATCTAGATAACTATTAATTGACAGCAAAGAAATATAGAACTCTTCAACAGTTTCCTAGCACATAGGTCATCTGGCTTTCTGCAGCCTAAGTTAGATAATTTATTCAATCTAAAATTACATTTGCCTTTTCAGCAACAATGTCTTGCTAGTGATACATATTCACTTCAATTACAATATATTTTTCTCATATACTTAGTCTGGCATCCCCTGCTGTATCTCTCAAATTGATTTTCCCCCTAAGTGATTAACTTTGAATTTGTCTCTATTAATTTCATTGTGTTATTTTTCAAACCACGTCCTAAACTCTCAAGATTAGTTTAAACTTTATTTCTGCCTTTTAGAATATTAACTCTTTGCCCAGTTCTGCACCATCTGTAGATTTGATAAGCATTTCTTCCATTTCTTCATCAAAGTCATTAATTATGAAAATGTTGAAGAATACTTGGCCAGTAAATATGGCAAACATTTATTGCCATATATAATTAGGGAGTAGGGAGGTGTATAGTCATCCCAAATTTGATGAGGCAAGTAGATATGGTGTGAAATAAAAATGGCTGGTGAAAAACATGGAAGCGTTTGAAGATCAGCCATTTATATAGAACAGGGGTAGTCAACCTTTTTATACCTACCTCCCACTTTTGTATCTCTGTTAGTAGTAAAATTTTCTAACGGCCCACCAGTTCCACAGTAATGGTGATTTATAAAGTAGGGAAGTCAATTAAATTTTAAAAAGGAAAGTGCCTCAATATCGGACAAAACCCCGTACCGCCCATCATGAAAGCTGGAACGCCCACAAGTGGGTGGTAGGGACCAGGTTGACTACCACTGATATAGAGGGACTGCTTTGATGGCTGAATGTTAACCCTTTTTGAAAACCTAATCAGGACTTACCGTATCTTTCTTTATTCTTTTCCTGCTAAATTAGCCCATTTCTGCATCTTCATCCAGTTTCTCTTTGCACCTTTTTCTTTCCCTCATTCCCATCTTATGTATTTTTCCTCCTTTTCCATAGTTTCTGCTGGACTACAGGCTGTGTGCAAACTTATATATTTCTATATGGCAAACTGATTTCTATGGAAGAGAAATATTACTTTATTTATGTAAAAAGAGATTCATATGTGGGGTCATTTATTTTATAAGCAATTAATTTTAATCAGTATTTATTCAACCTATATCAATTTTTTTATCCTGCCCTTGCCCTTGTTTTTGAACTGGGCTTCAGACAGACAGACAGACATAAACACCTGCATGTATACAAATATACACATTTATGGTCAGGGAGATCTCCAAGATTGATTCCTCTGGAGTTGCTAAACCCAATTTGACAAAAGGAGGAAGCTAGGCATCATGCAAGATTTTCATCCATGTATTCATATTTATATTCCAATGTATATGTATCTGAAATATATATACAGGAATATAGGAATGCAGAAATGTCTATTCCTGTTTACTTTTTCTATACTGGGCGATTTCAGGGTCATATTCTGAGATGTTTGCTGAATTCTGGCCACTGGTATTGCTCCTGCCACAACCTTTTCCACCTCTCAACCAGAAATTTAAGCCTAGGGTCAAAAAGAGGAAAATGTCACTTCAATTAATTAAAAGATGAAAAGTCAAAGGCAGTTTAAGCCCAGCAGCTAGTAAACAATTTACATTGGCTGTCTGCAGAAAGCTACAAGATTAAAACAATCCCAAATGCTAATAAGAAGAGAAATATTTGTTTCAAAAAACATACCACAGCAAAATAAAAAATGGAGGACTGTAAATTTTAGAGAAAAGTAGTTGGATTCAGTGTATTAAAAAAGTATAGCCAGAGGAACAATCAGTAAACTCATCTAATCTGGTGGTTTAGCCTTATAGAAAACCCTGGTTGTTTAGTTACCCTGCATCCTTTCTTGATCCTGGAACATTCTGAAATGGGTCTCGTCTTCTTCTTTCCCTTTCTTGAGACTCTTAAGACAATAATCTTGTTTTTTTATGCTTCATAAAGGGAGGAGAGTTGTGTATAATTGAGAATTTACCAAAATGTCTTCCCTGGGTTTCATTAATAGAAATAAAGCTATTAGTTTAGGACAGTATAGTCAAAATGGGGCACGGGAGTGCTGCACGAGGCCCCAAAATGCAATGCGAGAGCCCCCTGCATGCGCACACACATCCCCACATGTGCCCTGCCCCCTCTGTGCATGCGCAGCAGAGACCCAAAGACCAGCTGGCTGGCAGGAGGCGCACACACAGTGGAGATGTGCTGGGGCAACCGCTGGCGTGCCTGTAGAGAGAGCTCTGCGTACCACTTGTGGCACACGTGCCATAGATTCGCCATCTCGGATTTAGGATCATTCATGTGTGTTTTCTTATTCAATGTGGTTTTAAAAATATTTTCTGCCTAAAGTCGCCTGTGAAAAGGTCTGTGCACTGTTGTTCAGGCCAAGATATGAAAACATCTTAGTACTCTTGTTACCTTCAAAATAATTTCCATGCATTCTTCTCTTTTCTCTCCCTCCTTTTATCTCACCGATCAAGGGTCTGGGCATTCCGTTGCCACTGGAAGCAATGGAAATTGACACATTCTGCCTAGAAGCAGAAGGTGACCTAATTATTATTTTTTCATAATATAAGCTCCAGGGATATCTGATGGTGAACTATTGCAAGAGGAGGAGAGCATGGCCAAGATATAAACACTCTTCATTTCCTTCCATTGAAAAGCGCTGTAAATCGGATTAATGTAATTTGAACAGAAGGCTGGCAAATATCTCTAACTATTTTCCATTTTTGCAGGTAAGATAAAGAATAAGGCCAGGCAATTACCCAGAATGAAACAGGAGCTATTAATGGGAGGGATATGTCAGCCTTCCCAGGTAGACCAGACAGGAAACATGACCAAATGAGATGCTTCTATTTTATTGTAAGGCTATATAAATAGAATCTTACAAATCTGAACATACACATCTCCTGCTATCTCATTTACAGCCTGAGAAACTAGGAAAGTCCCTTCTAAGCTTCTTTTCCTGTCCACTATCCTGCAGCAGACTGTCTCTCTCTTATCTAACCATTCCCTAAACAGTATCTCTTTGCCCCAAGTTTCTTCTCACATACCATTTCAGATCAGAGCTGGGTATGAATTACATGGGGCAATTCCCTTAAGCTGGTGTCAGGCCCAAAACCAGGTATGGCATATAGCAATTCTTCCATGCTGAGTTTTTTATTACTTTAAACCTATAGACAAAATCTTGCCAGGCAGAATTCTATTATCTGCATTTGCATTATACTCTATGAACTGTTAGGAAGGGGCTGTCTTTAACCTCTTTCTCTCACACTTAAATGGCCCCTTACTCCTCTGGAATGCACCCCCTCCCTTCTGGGACACCCCCCCCCTCACTGTATTCCATCCCAGCTGGCTTGCCATGTTTATTTGAACTGCCACAGGCTGATCCATATTGGGATTCCTCTAATGTAGGAAAATGGCCAAGGCATTCAGGCAACAAATGTCTTGGAACAGTCCTATTTATTGCTGATTTCCTCTGGGCAACAAGATGTATTATTTATGAATTGCTTTTTCTTCATTCCCTATCTATGTACTGTACGTGATAATCAACTAACAAAGATCAAGTGCAGCAGATATCACGATGAATATCTAATGCTCATTAATACCTACAGCATTTTTCTAAATTATCAACCTTTTGTTTTTTGATACCATCTAATGCTGCAGTAGCCATATTTATACATGAAAGATTTGCATCTACCATGACAGCAATTATTTTCAGGCATTTCCCCAAATTGAAAATGTCTTCTGCCAAGTGGCTCACTTAGTCTTTAACACATCACTGGAAATTCCTTTAGCTCTCCCTGGCCTTTTAACAAAGATTTTATGCTTTAAAAGCTTTAAATATTTAGGCTACTGCTGCTGCTATTGCTATAGATTAATCATATTTCCTGCTTCATAAAACGCAGTTCTCTTCCTGAAGAAGTCTTTGAAGATTTCAAGGCTAGTCTGGTCTAAATGTGGTTTAGAGATGGGGAAAAAAACCCCATACAAGAAAGGAAAGTAGGGACATTGTTCATCATCAGCAGGAATTTCATAGAATTGTGGACAGGCACAGTGAACATCTGATCATTTTCTCACTGGGGTATAATGCAACACCAGGTAGGAGGGCAGGGTCACCTACACATTTCAAACGATCCTTACTCTTTGGCTGGTGTGTTCTATCTTTTCCATCAGTTCAGAATTACTTTGATGTCTTATTGTGTTAGGATTGTTTTTATCTACTGTTCCTTTTATAAAAGCTAAAGACCCTGCAATAATGCTTATTTGAAGCAGAAGCAGAAGTTGGCAGTTTCCAGACAACACCCAAGTCTGAAATTTGGCCAAGGGTTTTTATTGCTTGTTTTAATACCTTAAAAAAATTAACATTCCCACCACATTCAAGGTTACTTTTTATGTGTCTTTATATAGTAGTGATAAAAAAATACATAAAGGTAAAGATTCCCTCGCACATACATTCTAATCGTTCCCTACTCTAGGGGGCAGTGCTCATCTCTGTTTCAAAGCCGAAGAGCCAGGGCTGTCCAAAGTCATCTCTGTGGTCATGTGGCTGGCATGACTAAACACCGAAGGCTCATGGAATGTTGTTACCTTCCCACCAAAGGTTCATATTTTTCTACTTGCATTTTTACATGCTTTCTAACTGCTAGGTTGGCAGAAGCTGGGACAAGCAACTGGAGCTCACTCCATTGTGTGGTGCTGGGGATTCGAACAGCTGAACTGCCAACCTTTCTGATTGACAAGCTCAGAGTCTTAGCCACTGCCACTTGCTGTGCCTCAAATTTTAAATATTTTTTTTAAAAAAATTATGATCCTGTTTTGGCATCCACAAATTTAAAGGTAGAGTGAGATCAGAATGGAATTGTGGTCATGCAAAAATCTTGGGGGTACCTCCAGGCAAGAACTTGCTTCACTGTTGTTGTAAAACAATTAAGAGGTATCTATTAGCACATCTAGATCTATCAGCCTATTGTCTTCCCAGGTGGTCAGTGGAAATCAGAAGATTAGAGTCTCTTGGAAACAATTATACCTTCTCATTTAGGGCAGAGGAGATGGCAGGGGAGGGAGAGTAGAAACTACTGTTTCCATTGCATTTCTACCTGGCCCTAAGAGAAAGCACACAATGTAATATGATATTGGTTTGCATCAATAACCTCATTTTCTTGGACAGTGAGGTCATTGTTAGCTCACCTTTCAGAGTTTTGACATCTGTGCTCTGTCACAGCATTGGTATTGCATGAAATTCAGGGGATGATAAATAGCCAGTGAAATACTTTGTTGTCTCTGTATGCCAGCTCCATATGTAGGGTGTATTCCTTCTATAAAATATTTATGTAGCATAAGTGCCCTTGGAATTATAGCACAGGGTTATTTCATTAAAAAATGACCAATCCTGCAAAAATCCCAAGACTGATGACTTGGGAATAAACGTAGAATCATACAATGGAATTGGGTCATTTGGGCCATCAAGTTCATACCTCTTATCAGTGAAAGAATCCAGCAGCCTCAACCTTTGTTTGAACACCACCAAACAAGGGGTGTTACCACCCAATCCCACAAGTAGTTTTTCTGTTGAATTGTTTTTTTGTGACATTCAGTCCAAATCCATTTTCCTTTAATTTAAGATTGTTACGGTATATCGTATTCTGAACTCTGATATGAGAGAGGTCATGTCTTGACTTTCTGTGAAACTTCAGATACATGCAAAGTATTTTCATATCTATCCCCACCCAATTGTTTTTTCCTCCGCTGTATAAATCCTTTTCTTTACTTCCAGAATGAGAAAGAAGGTAATAATTGGTGGTGTAGGGTTTCCTGCCTAAGCAGGGGGTTGGACTAGAAGACCTCCAAGGTCCCTTCCAACTGTTATTCTATGGTGAATTAAATTATGTCAGCAGTGAGATTCACTTACCTTCTCTACCGGTTCGCAAATGTGAGTGTGTGCGCATGCACTGCATCTGCACATGTGCACTGCCTTCTGTGCATGCACAATACTCATGCATTATGTTGGGGCAGTTGGGTGGATCCTCCCGCAGCCGCCATTATCGGTTCGTCCAAAACAGAAAGAACCAGCTGAATACCACATCTGATTTACATATGAACATTCCTCTCGTTGTGCTGCTCTCAAGAATAATCTGACCCTTAGCCTTCATGAATGAAAGTGGATCTAGTGAGTGAAATAGCCTGCTGAATGTAATGTAGCAAATTATTTTACAATAAATTCCATTCATGATGATTTTATTCATTTCAAATCCATGAATCTGGAACGCAATTTAATGACAGCAGTTTGTTCTTTGTACTTGGCAGCATTTAATAAGTGGTAAGTGAATCATGATATCCAAACATAATACAAATGTTCTGATTTTTTTCTTTATAAAGGTCATCAAAATAGCAACTTATTTCCAGAATAAGGACAACCCATTAGTGATTTCTTGTTAAATCTCTTTAGGAGATAGATGGTAGTATAATTTCAAAGAACTGACCAACGGGTTGCTTCAGCTGATTGGGCATTGAGATATTCCTGAAAGTTAAATGTAGGTTGGATCCATAAATTTGCAAACTGAATACTGTACTGAAAATAATTGTTTCCAATACAATTCCATTTGTTCATTTCTAATATTTCCTTATGAACGTTGGGTATTGAGTTCAAACATTATGTACTAAGATAGTTATTTGGTGTGGGTTATTCTGCATGGAGCTGTCCCTAGTCCTGAAAAAGAATGCATGTACATGACAAATTCCAGACATTTGAGAGCTTAAAAGTAACTGTTCAGAATGAGGGGTGGTTTTTTTTTTTGGGGGGGGGGGTGTTATAACAATTCTGCTTTTGATGCTAAACAGTGAAGGCCATTCTAGACTCTAATTTAATGTACATTAAAATGTAGGTCGTTTCTAGCTTCCACAAAAGATCTATTGAATCAAAATTTCTACCTTTCTTTTTGTTGCAAACTATTATTAATGTAAGTCAGAATGTAACTGTTTTTCTTTGCTTTTTCTTTCTTTTAATATATTCAGATCAAAATACCAAAAAGTCATTTTTAAATGAAAGTATCAATGAATAAATAAGAAAATATAGTGATGAGCAGTTCTGCAAATGAGTATAAGATGCAAATAAGTATGCATTGAAACATTTAGAGTCTCCTATAAATTTATTGGGTTGTTAGATCAGAATATGGGCCAAAAGTTCATTTAACCCATCTAAATTAGATGTGGTGTTGCTCAACTAATTATATGTCTCTAAAAGAGAACTAGGAGCTATTATGGCCAATACTCCTTTTTTATATATCATTGTCATGAAAGTTTTATCAGTAATATTAAGAATTAATACTAACTAAAATAAATGAAAGGAAAGAGGGAAATAAAAGAAAAAGTGCAATAAGAAAAAAGATTAGGAAAAAATGAGAAAGTTAGAAAGAAAGATACAAAGGTCTAAAGCAGTGGCTCCCAAACTTTTTCAGTCCACTGCCCCCTTGGTGCTACAAACTGATCCTCAGTGCCTCCCCCAGTGGTGGAATTCAATTTTTTTACTACCGTTTCTGTGGCTTGGTGGGCATGGCTGGGGGGGTCATGTGACTGGGCGATTTGCACGACAGAAGGAAGATAGTAACAGTAAAATTCAAAATTAACTATTAATTGCACATTTATTCAAAATCCAATTTAAAAACCTTTTTAGTTAATGTTAATTCAACAAAATTGTTGAACATGATCCAGTGATACCAGGTTTTCAAAGTCTGATAGTCATTTATCAAGAACCTTAGTAACTAGTAACTTAGTAAACTCAGTAAAATTTAGTAACTATTTCACTGTTCTTAGTAGATGATAATTCCTGTGTAGATATTGAAAGAAGTAATCTCAGTAAGGTATTATCACAAAGCACAAAACTGCAACAGATATCATTAAGATAACACAAACTTACATAAAAAGATGTTCCTGTAAGAAACCAAAAATGGATAATAAACAGTTTTGTCTTTTATCTAAAGTTTTTCATCTTTAGATCAAGGACCTTAATTATTTTTTCTCTCCCTCACAAACATACACATATACCAGTGGTGGGTTTCAAAAATTTTTAGAACCTATTCTGTACGTGTGGCCTATTTTGTGGGCATGGCTTAGCAGTCGTAACCGGGTAGGAGTGGCCAACTTGTAAAATGTGGTAAAACTCATTTAACAATACTCTTGCTTAGCAACCAAAATTTCAGGCTCAATTGTGATCATAAGTTCTCTTTCCTTCTTTATTTCTTTCCTTTCTTTTTCTTCCTTCCGTCCATTCTTTCTTTCTTGTGTGTCTCTCCCTATTTTTTCTTTTCTTCCTTTCTCTTCCTTCCTTCCTTCCTTCTTTCTTTCTTTCTTTCTTTCTTTCTTTCTTTCTTTCTTTCTTTCTTGTCTCTGTCTCCCTCACTTACTTTCTCTTTCCTTCTTTCTCTTTCTTTTTCTTTCTCTCTTTCTCTCTTTTCTCTCTCTCTCCCTCTTTCTTCCTTTTATTCTCTCTTACTCTTACTCTTTCTTTCTTTCCCTCTCACCCTCACCCTCACTCTCTCTCTCACACACACATATCTTCCAGTTATGTTTTGCCAGCTGGGAAGCTGGCAAAAAAGCCTCATTTTCCCTGCCACCTGCAGTTCTTGGAGGAAGGATGAAGGGAAGCGAGCCCCGGGCCTCATTTCTGCCTCCTTCCTCAAGAGCTGGCTTCGGGGACGGCCAGCCTCTCCCTTCAATGCACCCTTCACTCACCTTTCACCCAGAGGATCTGCCAGTGGGGTGCCTGACATTTCATCAGGTCTGAGAGAAGCTTGGGAGAGACATGCAAATGGCCACAACTCGAGGCTCCTGAGGAGGATGCTGGACACCAGGAGTGGCAGTGGTACCCGCTGCTGCTCTTCTGCTGCTCTCGTTAATGCAGGCTTCTTGGAGAGCATTAAGTTGCAGGTGCACCAATTCCAACAGCTGTGTTTTTCCTTGAAATTTGCTGTCCCAGCAACCCGAAGGGGACAATCTCCCAGCAGCATCTCAGGTGCTCCCACCCTTAGCCGCGAGGGAGTGAGGACGGCTGGGTGCAGTTTGGCACCTCCCGGCTCCCCTCAGATCTTCCAGGGTCTTCGCGCGCCTGCTCACTCACATGGCCTGCATGCCTCCAGCAGAAATGGGAAGCGCAGGGATCTTAATGTAGTAGGGCGGGGGAGGCTGGAGCGGGAGATTAAATAAACAAATTTGGCTTCAGTTCCTTGTGCAGCAAGAGAGAAAGGTGCCTGAGATGCTCCTGGGAGAGTGTCCCCTTCAGATTGCTAGAACAGCAAGTTTCAAGGCAAAGCCCAGCTTCCTTGCACGGAAAGTTGCCTGAGACGCCACTGGGAGAATGTCCCCTTACCATCCCCCCTGTTGCCCCCCTTGCCTCTTAGCGCCCCCTTGCCTCTTAGCGCCCCCTAAGTCACCCCACCGCCCCCCAAGGGTTGGTACTGCCCACTTTGGGAACCACTGGTCTAAAGTATAGATACAAATGTCCAATAATTCTTCACAGTAATTAAATACAATTATATTTTAACCTCATTCTCTAAAGTCGCACCATAACTCTCTCCTTTCTATAATTGCCCTGTGTAATTATCAAAACCATAAATCACAAGTTCATTTTTTCCATTTTTATGCAAAAAGTTTATAAGTAGTTTCCAGTCACAAGTAAATGTGAGATATTGTCCTTTCTCTAATCAAAGAAGTCAGTTGTCCATCTCAGCAAATTCTGTCAGTTTTACCAACTATTCCTTCATAGTAGGTAATGATGATTTCACCCCATCTCAATGAAGCATAATTCTATTGGGCAGGTTCAACTGTGATTTTGAAAAGACCTCAGCTGCTAGAGTTTAAATTAAGACTACAAGCAATCTCACAAATTGTGTTACTGTTGAAACTGCTAACATGAAATAATAATTCCATCCAAAAAAGGAGGGGAAAAAGAAAACCTTGACTAAGTTTCATAATTATTCTCATTCTTTGGCTCTCTTAATGCTCATCTGCCATGCACAGCAATATCATCTCATCTACTTGCCAAAGCAAAAAAGGATCTCCCAATAGGGAGGATGACTTCATTTCTGCTGCTCTGAATTATGTTCCCTGGTGTTCCCCGTCCACTGCACCACAAGTCAAATATTCTTTGGCTTGTTCCAATTACTGCAGAGATTTTGGAAAAAAAAGAAAACAACAATTGCTAGCAACTTCAGCTATTTCCATCCAGGGATCAAAGCTAATGAGATGCCAATATTTTTAGAAGTAGAGATGGGCTGACTATCCCTCCCTTAGCCACATAAACTAATATTTTATTTGAGTGAGAGAACTTATTTCTTAACTAGCTGTCACCCAATATCCAAAGTCAGATATCAGATACAACTTTGAGGCAACAAATAAATCCCAGGAGATAAACAGGGGATAATGGATGTTGCTATGAGCCTAATATTTAATCATTGGGCATTTCCCTCAAAAAGGGCTATTCCAGTGTTCAGAAATAGAATTGATTTTGAACAGACTATTTTGATCTTGAAGTTAACTATTCAAAAAAAATTTTTAAGTACAATCCAATCATTAATACAGCCCATTCGAGGGTCACAATTTTCCATAATGGAACATTTCCACGTCCCCAAACAAGTGTACCAGAAGTCTCTCTGTGAAGCTACTTATGAGTACAGATAAACCTAGCAATAGCAATAGCAATAGCAGTTAGATTTATATACCGCTTCATAGGACTTTCAGCCCTCTCTAAGCGGTTTACAGAGTCAGCATATTGCCCCCAACAATCCAGGTCCTCATTTTACCCATCTCGGAAGGATGGAAGGCTGAGTCAACCCTGAGCCGGTGAGATTTGAACAGCCGAACTGCAGAACTGCAGTCAGCTGAAGTAGCCTGCAGTGCTGCATTTAACCACTGCGCCACCTCGGCTCTCGGAACCTCCTTCCTAGTCCAGTCATATAAACCAGTGAGAAATTCTAGGAATATATGAAAGGTACTCCAGAAGTTGTAATCATTACCTCTGGTTAATTGAACACCAGTTTACTCAATATGATTAACTGAGTTCACATTATGCATATGTACCAGGGGCTGGGTCTGGAAAATATATTTGACTAAAATGGATTACTCGGTGGGAGAACAGGACATCTAGTACTGCCTTTGGCACAAAGCCACCCCGGTGGCCTTGGGCTGGTCACTTTCTCTCAGCCCTAGAAAGGAGGCAATGGCAAATATCCTCTAAAAACTCTAACCTGTCCATGTAGTCTCCAAGAATCAGTCATGAATGAGTAGAAGAAGAAAAAAATGTCTTTTGTTCAGTCTGTCTTACAAATACAATCAGGGAGAAATGGGTGTTTGAAGAGGTAAATATATTGCATTTCCTTCTTTTGACCTTCTCCAAACCATCAGCTGACTTTTTTTTAAAAAAGCAGTGGCTACATTCTATCATAACAATGTTTATAAAGATGCAATTCTTTGAAAACGTTACAGGCAAAAGCTCTAACCTTCTCTTCCTTCCCCAAAACATACGCCATTGAGCACTAATTATACTTCGTTGTTATCAAATGTTGCTTGACTCAAGGAAAGAAAGAAAAAACACAGCCATTGAACAGAGTGAGTAGAAATCTAACTTGGAGCCAATCCACAATGAAGTATTTTGTTTTAAATCCCATTTGTATGTATGAAGCAATCAACTGCCGTATTGTAATTTAGCTTTTGTGCAGTAAAATCCCATACCCGTTTACGCAGAAGGAAATCTTAAATTCATTGGCATGTGCTACAATGTCTATTTTAACTAGCAATTATTTTCTAAGGCCATAGTGTTGGATTTCGTTTTATTCGGTGAATCAATCCAACGAAAGCATGGTTAATAGCATATAGAGCAGAGGTTCCCAAAGTGGGCAGTATTGCCCCTGGGGAGAGGTGGTGGGATGACTTGGGCTGGGCGCTAAGAGGCAAGGGGGCCAGGGAGCATTAAGAGGCAAGGGAGGTGGCAGAGGAGTGCTGGAGGTGGCCCCCTCGCAGGGCGCAATTCTGCCTGGGGCTCTGTTGGCTGCCAGTCAGTTGAGCACTTCCAGCAGGGGTGAAATTCAGCCGGTTCTGACTGGTTCTCCTGAATGGTAGGACAAATTATGGGCAGTTCGGAGAACTGGTAAAATGCACCACTGACTGGCTCTGCCCTCACCTCTTTCCCCTCCCACTCAGTCCTTTTCGTACCTCGCCTGCCTAGAGGCACAGATGCTGCTGCTGCTGCTCCTTGGTTCCCTCGCTTATCTCAACCACACAGCCCAGCAGATCTCTGCCTGGTGAATCTTCCTTTGCTTCTATTCCACCTACCTCCCCCATGCTCCAGCCAAGATATCTATTCTTTTCCCAAGCTATTTCCCTTTGTCTGGGCTCTCCCTTGCAGAGCTGAGCCTAGCATTCAGTTTAAAATTCAAGGTAGTGGAGGGGGGCAACAGAGCATCCAGGAGGAGGGGGGGAAAGTTTTTCTTTTTTTCTAAACTATTTCCCTCTGTCTGGGCTCTCCCTTGCAGAGCTGATCCGAGCATTCAGTTTAAAATCTAGGGGGGGCAACCGAGCAGCCAGGAGGAGGGAAAACTGTTTTTCTTTTTTGCCAAGCTATTTCTTTTTTCACAAGGAGAGGAGGAGAGAGGGAGGGAGGCAGAGAGGGAGGGGGAGAAAGTGAAGGAGAGAGGGAGGGTGGAAGTCAGAGAGAGAGGAAGAGGGGAAAGGAGAAAGAGGGAGAGAGAAGGAGAAGAGAGGTGAGAGAGAGACAACTGAACTTTACTTATGAAAAGTTGTTAATTATGTCAACGGAAGAGAGAGGAAACTGCATTAGTGCTATATATGTCAATGCGTTGATTTGTACTAAAATGTTTAGCTTAAAGAAGTTATAAGGAATCACAAATATGTAAATTAAAAGTGTGGAAAATGTAATGTACGTGTGGATGACCCTTTGCATGAGTTGTATTGGGAAACTTTATTTAACTGGTCATCTCATCATGCTTCAGAATCCCAACGGTGCTTTTTCAAGAGGCAACTGGACTTTCTGGGTTTTTTTTGAAGACACTTCTTGGATGAGAAGCAAAACATCTTCAAAGAAAAACCAGAAAGATCCTGATTCTTGATAAATGACTTTGAAAATCTGGTATTACTGGATCATGTTCAACCATTTTGTTGAATTAACATTAACTAAAAAGGTTTTTAAATTGGATTTTGAATAAATGTGCAATTAATCATTACAGTTTTGAATTTTACTGTTACTATCTTCCTTCCATCATTCAAACTACCCAGTCACATGACCCCCCAGGCCACGCCCACCAAGCCAAGCCCACAGAACCAGTAGTAAAAAAAATGAATTCCACCACTGGGTGGGGGGCACTGAGGATCAGTTTGTAGTACCAAGGCGCAGTGGACTGAAAAAGTTTGGGAACCACTGATATAGAGTATTGTGTGAATGAATCCAATTGTGGTTTAGTCAACCAATTATGGTTAAGTAAAGCATGACATAATAGCAATAGATTTATATAGCACTTCACAGTGCTTTATAGCCATCTCTAAGGGTTTACAGAGTCGGCATATTGCTCCCCAAAATCTGAGTTGGTGAGACTCAAAGTGCTGAATTGCTGGCAGCTGGTAGTCAGCAGAAGTAGCCTACAGTATTGCATGCTAACCACTGAGCCACCATGGCTCCTAATGCAATGTATAAATTTAATTATAGGCTTTGGGAAGCAATTATTCCCAATCTTGCTTCTTCCAACTGTGGAACATATTCAATGTTATCGGTTGGATTCTAATTTCCAAGAAATGATGTGATTTTGGCTGTGAAACTATTTCATTTAACATTTCTGGCAATAATAAGCTTGGGCTGAAAACTGGATTTATAATGAAATGTGAAACACTATTTCTCAGGGATGGTGCTGTTTACAGCTTTGAACGTCTCTCTATTGGAAGAAGGGAATCTGGGGTTGTTGTTTTTTTATTAAATTCAGTTTCCCTCTCCAAATGTTAAAATAGCTAAGGTTGACATTGGACAAGGTCTGCAGTGTTCAGTGAATAGTGCTTTTTTAATGCTATTTATATCATAAAAGACCCAGCTTTAGTACAGAACGTTTCTCAGATATACAGAAATCTGTGTAATTAAAAAAGCTGCTTCTTACAAAAATAATGTTGTGTACAGGTAGTCCTTGACTTACAATAGTTCATTTACAACGGCACTGGAAGTTGTGACTTATGTCTGTTTTTGACAGCTACAACTTTTGTAGCATCTCCATGATCATGTGATCAAAATTCAGGTGCTTGGCATCTGGTTCATACTTACAACCATTGCTGTTATGTGATCATTTTTTGTAACTTTCTGACAAGCAGAGTCAATGGGGAAGCCAGATTCACTTAACAACCGGGTTAACAACTTATCAATTGCAGTGACTCACTTAAGAACTGTGGCAAGAAAGATCATAAAATGGGGCAAAACTCGCTTAACAAATGTCTCACTTAACAACAGAAATTTTGGGCTCAATTGTGGTCCTAAGTCGAGGACTACCTGGAGTTGTTTGGCATGTAAAATAATAGGGGAGTTATACAGTTACAACCTTGCTGCTTTGTAATTCAAATGGAGTTTTCATTTTGCTCATTATCTGATTTCATTGTAGATGCTTTTATTCAAATTGCATTGTTTAATGTATTTTATTGTAAATTACACAGACCTTCAGCTATTGGGTGGTTTTAAGAATCTAATGAGAATAGAATGAATGAAACTGAATGACAGGAGTTTAAAGTCCGGCAAAACTAAAGCATTTCTACACCCAGTGGACATATTTAAGATTGTAGAAAAGAAAGTAATGTCCACTAACTTAGAAAGTTCAAAAGAGGATTAGACATATTAATTGAAGTTTCAATAGCTATTAATTTTTCTTTGCATTCCTGTCACTGATGAAAGACAGTGAGAAGTAACTATTGTCCTAGTTACTGGACTTCTTTTAGGCTTCTGGTTTGCCACTGTTGAAAAGACAGGTCTCATCTGAACACTAAACTAACCCCCAGTGCTCTTGTATTTGGGAACTTTTGATACAAAGAAGCCTAATAATAAACTTTATAGGCATAATACTATTTCTATTCATGGGATGGGGTATGAGCAAGTACCTAGTATATGTAAAGCCACTGTTGTCAAAGACATATAATTTGTCATCCAACATTTCTAAGTTGTTCATGTACTTTCTCAAACAAAATTGTATTATGCATTCATAGATTCAGCCTGCAGGCTTCACCCAGAAATGACATAACATACTTCAGTGCACACAGTTCAATTTGCAAAAGGGATATATAGAAAAGATTCTGTTTCTACATACTGTTTTTTGGTTCAGAGTGATTTCCCCCACAAAAAAAATCATCTTTTGTAATTATAAATTGTTTTTATTAAAATAATAAGTTCTAGTTTGAACACATTATGAACTACATTATTTTAATAACTGTAACTGAGCTAATTCATTCAGTGTTTATAAGACATTTTACCAAAAAAATGTACTAAGCGTTACCACATTCTCTTAGAAATATGTCCTTAAATCCTTTCCTTCCCTCCCTTCCCTTCCCTAACCTATCCTATTATTGAATTCCATTAACAGAAAGGTTTGTAGTATCCTGGTATAGGTAATTCTTAACTTACAACAGTTTGTTTAGTGGCCGTTCAAAGTTACAACGACACTGAAAAAAAGTGTCTTGTGTCCATTTTTCACACTTACGACCGTTGTAGCATCTCCATGGCCACGTGATCAAAATTCAGATGCTTGCAACTGAATCATATTTATGATGGATCACCTTTTGCAACCCTTTGACAAGCAAAGTCAATGGGAAAGCCAGATTCATCTAGCAACCCTGTTAGTAACTTAACAACTGCAGTGATTCACTTAACAACTATGGTAAGAAAGTCATAAAATGACTTAAGAACTGTCTCGCTTAGCAGCAGAAATTTTGGGCTCAATTACAGCTGTAAGTCAAGGACTACCTGTACCATATATAAAAGTGAGGCAATTTTTTTGTTTCCTTTTCCCTTACCTAAAAAAAAAAGTGGAGAGGTTAAAAAGAGGGATTGGATGATTCTTTATAGCAGCATAGAAAGTAAAGAATGTTCCAAAACGAGATTGTCGCTCCTACTTTCTGCTATTCCTCGCAATCCTAGGTAGCATGGAGCTACTATGTGTTTGTGTATAAGATTTATAAGGCTGCCAAACTCAGCATGACTCTAGATGACATATAAAATAAAGGGAAACAGGAAAGCAACAAGTTTCCAAACGTGTACAACATTAAACATCTACAATATATAAATACAGAATACGAAACATCAAAGAGTGACCAAGCAACAAAACAGAACAACCAGGACTAACAACCAATGGACTATAGGTATCTAATTGGTGGGTTTGCCTTTGAAATCTTGAACTCTGAACCCGTAGCAGGAACTTCTACTTGGCCCCATAATTTTTGTTTGATTTGTGCAAAAGATCTTAGTTCCATGTACTTGTATCTCCAATTAATAGTTCTCAGTTAAAAGGCTAATTCACTAGAAGTCCAACTCTCACCCACTGGAGAATTATACCATAGGTAGTCAGAGTAAACCAAAATATTGGTAATGTTTTTCACTTTCTGAAATTTTGCTCCAGAGGATGACAGCTATAATTGAAAACCAAGGAATAATCATACACTTCTAATATTTGTTACATTATGTAAATTGTATAATTCATGTGACCATATCTGTCACTAGGCTGAAGGTAAGGGGTGTTAATCTGTTGCACTCTCTGTCTTTCTAGCACGCTACAGGAACAGAAGGGGGAACTCTGTAAGCGTCTTTCTTACACAACTCACAAACTGGAAATGCTTGAAACTGAATTTGATTCTACACGTCAATATCTTGAAGTAGAACTGAGACGCGCTCAGGAAGAACTAGAAAAAGTGACTGAAAAGCTGAGACGGTTTGTGTCTGAATTCATTGACATTACAGAAAATAAATTGCAAGTATTATTTTAGTGAAATATCAGAAATGTGAAGAATGTTGATACTCATTAAAAATTAGAAAGGAATTCAATGTTGGCATTAATTAAATCTTAGCACTGAACTAATAAAATGACCAAAGGATTGGAGCACCTTCCTTATGAAAAAAAAGTTACAAAATTTAAAGTTGTGGGGAGCTGGAACAAGTAAAGTGAGAGAGGATATGAAAACCTATTCATGAAATAGAGCAATTAAATATGGATTCTTTTTCTCTCTAATAATGTTGGATCTCAGAGTCATTTCACAAAGCTAATTGATAAGGGATTCTACATAGACAAAGGGAATTTATTTTCCTTTCTAGGCTGTGGGTTACTGCTTGACCACTAATAGAACTAAATGCAGGAGTAAAAAAATCATCTGATCCTGTTCTTCTTATTCCTTCAATAGACAATTAAAGATGGTCATTTTTTCACCATTTGCTAAAAAGAATGAATGATTGAATATCAGAAGTAATGTTTCAATTATTTGTTTCAGATTAACAACACGGTTATATATACTTTATGTGTGTAAAGGAATGAGACTGTCAGATGCTAAAGAACAGGACCACACATGAAGTTCCAATTAAGCTGATTTATTACTAAACATGCCTGTCTAAATGAATCTATTCAATTAATGGTTAGCAGTGTTTTGACTTTAGATAAGGGTCAAAGAAATTCAAGAAGGGTTGGACTTACTCCATTTATGGCTACATAGAGATTCTAGGCTGATCCCTCTTTTGACTCTGCCACCAAGTTCTGCCTCTCCTTCTCCTGCGAAGTCTCATTGGATTCAATAGAATTTACTTCCAATTCTAGTTGCAACTTTGCTACTTTTATTTAATTCATAAATTTGTTAATTTATTTATACTTGTAGCTGACCATCTCACCCGAGGCAACTCTAGTTGGCTTACAGACATTCAATTAAAATGTACAATAAAACATTCAAACAATAAATAGATACCATACATTGAAGATTCAGCTAAAATAAAACTAACCAGAAGGGAGCAAAGTGTGCACTGGGAGCAGGTGGGGTTTTATCTATTCCATTAGCCACTTCCAAACTCACTCCCGTTGGGTCCCAGGCTAGTTGGCAGAGCCATGTCTTCATGGTTTTTCAGAAGGGCAAAAGTGTGGATGAGGTTCTCATCTCCAGGGGATGCTGTTCCAGAGGGTAGGAACCAAAATTCCATGGCTTATGGAATCCACAACATTCCCTTTCTACCCGCATCAGCAGAGCAGGTTAACTTCAGCAGGATGAACTGGTTCCTCAATAGCCTGCATCCATGCCATGAAGAGCTTTAAAGGTCATAACCAACACCTTGAATTGGACCCAGAAGCAACCTGACAGCCAGTGCAGCCTGCAGAACATTGACATGGACCAGCCTAAGGCCTCCCAAGAACTGCCTGGCAGCTGCTTTTTGCACTAACTGAAGCTTTCAGATTCTGTTTAAAGGTAGCTCCATGTAGAGTACTAAATGTCTTTTACAAGACAGTCTGGATTACCTTAATAAACATTTATATATAGATAGAACCGTGGTGCTACAGTGGTTAGAATGCAGTACTGCAGGCTACTTCTGCTGACTGCTAGCTGACTGCAATTTGGCAGATTGAACCTCATCAGGCTCAAGATTGACTCAGCCTTCCAGCCTTCCCAGATGGGTAAAATGAAAACTCAGAGTGTTGGGGGCAATTTGCTGACTTTGTAAACAACTTAGAGAGGGCTGTAAAAGCAAAGTGGTATATGTCTGCTATTTCTAAGTGCCATTACTATATACTATATTTCTCTATCTTTTACCTGTAAATGCCAAGAGTGAATGGAAGAAAATGTCCCTATGACAAATTACCCATATTGTATACATAGGAATCTTTGCAGCATATTATGAGGATAGGTTCTATTATATATTGATTCTCAAAATCATGGTATGCAGAGAGATTCATGTGAGAGAATGTGCAAAATGAAGGAGGGACTGTTAAAATGTTTACTTCGGAAAATGAAACTAAGCCCAGCTACTGAAAAAGATGAGGAAAGTGTTTCAAAGAAACTCCATCAAAATTAAATCTGTATAACCATTCCTATTAGGGTTTTTAAGAGTTTGTATTAACCCCTGCCAAATATTAAATAGATCTTATTAAAATCCATGTCCTTCTTGCTTCCTTGTGAGCAGAGGCCATACTTAAAATCCAATGAGGGATGAAAGGGGTGAAATATCTAATGTTTTCAGCCCATTTGTCAAGGGATTTGTGGAAGGAGAGCCTCATAGCAATTCTTCCCAGTTTCTTTTATATTAATCTGAGTCTTTATTAACTGCATTTATCCATAGTAGGTTCCTTTTGACCTTCTTATGTAGACCATTTTTTATTCTTATAGGAAATCAAAAGGGTTATATAAGAAAATGGGTTCTTTAAACCTCTGCAAGAGTTCAGTCTTTCAACTATACTTAACTCAAAATTTTAAAAAAATCAGTCCAAAAATCAGTTCCTTCCCACCCAGCATGGATGCCTCAAAAAAGATATATTGCAAATTTTATATATGATTCTCATAATAAAATCATTAACATTTTATATTATTTTTCACCCATACTTGCAAGATGGGTAGTGACAAATCCAAACAAAATCCAGGGTTTCACGTCAAAGTTCTCCATCCCTATTTAAGAGTCAAGGTTTAAACATTTACATTCAAAATGAAATTGCTTCTGATCTTTTCTATCTTTCTACCTTGTATATGCTTGTGGTTGAAATGCTGAAAGCTGGTGGTCACAGTTTACACAAGATACTAGCAAAACTATACTCAAGATCCTTCTGAGAAGTAAAAATAACTGATTCATGGAAAAATGCTGAAGTGATTCTTATACACGAGAAAGGGGCCAAGATTATTTAAAGAACTATAAGCCCAATAAGCCTTCTTCCAGTCATCTACAGCAAAAAGAAGATTGAGAACATTAAATAATAACAGCCAAAGGAGCAGGCAAGGTTCAGAAGGTGTTACAGCACAATGGATCACATCCAGGTTGTTCAGTAAGAATGGCAAAAGGAGTACACTATGTCTCTGTGCAATGGTTGCATGACTTTCATTGACTACAAAAAGGTGTTTGACTCAGTATTACAGCAAGCAATAATTAAGGCATTGCTCAACCAAAGCGTAGACACTGTTTAGATAAACTTACTACAATCAATATACGAAAAAACAATGGCAGTAATTTGTCTTAATGATCTTAAAGTGGAAATCAAAATAGAACAAGGTGTACAATAAGGCAATACAAAATCACCTATCCTTTTCTCAGCCTGCCTTGAAGAAGTACTTTGCAAACTAGACTGGGCAAAAGATGGAATAAAAATCAATGGCACCTATTTAAATCAGTTAAGAGTTGCAGATGATGTTGTTCTCTTCTCACAAGACCCAGAAGAGCTATAAAGACACATACAAGAGCTGCATAAAGCAGGAGAACCATTTGGCTTAAAAATAAACCTGAAAAAGAGCCAGGTTAGCATCTGATAAGATCTCACAGGATGGGCCTTCTCCGGGTGCCGTCGACTACACAATGTCGTCTGGCGGCTCCTCGGGGGAGAGCCTTCTCTGTAGCTGCCCCGGCCCTATGGAATGATCTACCCCCTGAGATCCAGACCCTCCCCACTGTCTCGGCCTTCCGAAAGTCTATTAAGACCTGGCTATTCCTGCAGGCCTGAGTCTGCTGATCCTTGATTGAGCTCCAGCCCCACTAATATTGAGTGCATGCTATGTTCTTTTAACTTGTTGTCTTTGTATTTTAAATTATTTTAATATTTTTAAATTGTTTTTATGTAAGCCGCCCGGAGTCCTTCAGGATTGGGCGGCATACAAATTCATTAAATCTTGAATCTTAATAAATTCACCAAAGAAAGGGGGAAAATATATCTCTGGAGAAGAACTAGACGTAGTAGACAGCAACATATACCTTGGCCAATGCATCTCAATGGAAGGAGATACAACAAAGGAAATTGAATGATGTGTTAAATGTGTTTTGGCAGGCATTTGGCAAGATAAGCATAATTTTCCACGACAGCCTCCCCCCTCTGCCTGAAGACAAAGGTTTTCAATCAGTATGTGCGACCTGCTCTAACATATGTCAGTGAAACATGGTGTCAGGCCTACAGCCATATTTTCTTTTGGGTGTTTGGCCTGCCATACTTTCTATTATTCTGCTATGCATTTTTTATTGTGGAAAAATGGGAGGGGGGATTGTAAGGAGTCACATACTATGTAGTCACAACAAAATTCTTTCTAGAAAGCCAAGGTCATACTTTGTCTCTGAACCTCTGCACCTGACCAGAATTGGATGGGTGGAACTGCCATCATGGCAGTGGGAGATTGGACTGTGTGATGGACTTGTGGGCGTGGGGACAAGAGATTGAACTTTCAACTGGGTGAGGAAAACCAGGAAGTTTTCAGATTCAGGGTTTCCCAGATGTGCCAACATGGCTCTCTTAATAAATTGGAACTTTGAGCAATACTTTGCCTTGGACTCTGATTTACTTTTGGATGTTATTTTGAACCCTGACACATGGACACTAACCTCACAACCAATATAAAATTTTGATTGATTTGATTTGATTTTATTTCATTTATATGCCGCCCTTTTCCCCAAAGGGGACTCAGGGCGGCTCACAATTCAAATCATGGAAGGGGGGTACAGACAGAAAATAAAAAGACAAAACATAACAATACATAATTTAAAAACACACAACAGTCATACCATTCGAGACGGGGGGCAACAGCTCTTTAGCCCCAGGCCTGTCGGAACAGCCAGGTTTTAAGGGCTTTGTGGAAGGCCTGGAGGGTGGTGAGGGTTCGAATCTCCACGGGGAGCTCATTCCAGAGGGTCGGAGCAGCCACAGAGAAGGCTCTCCTTTGGGTAGTCGCCAGTCGGCATTGGCCGGCGGATGGAATTCGGAGGAGGCCTAATCTGTGGGATCTAATCGGTCTATTGGAGGTAATTGGCAGCAAGCTAAGAATGACGCAAAGAATCATGGAAAGATACATACTCAGCATTACATAATAAGATAGAAATACCTGCACATGGATTAGAGAACAAATGAAAATGTACAATATCATCAAGAGAGTAAAAAATTTGAAATGGAAATGGGCTGGTCATATAATGAGAAGAAGTGATGGCAGGTGGATCAAGTCATAGAATGGATCCCACTTGATAAAAAGCATCCACAAACGAGACCTAAAACAAGATGGATTGACAATATCAGAAAGTATTGTGGGCCCAATTGGCAAAAGAAAACTCAGGACCGAATTGATTGGAAACGCATGGAGAAGGCCTTCATCCTGCAGTGATTAGACAATGGCTAAATTGATATGTTCTATTATTAACAATGACTATGGCTTCTCTTTGCTTTAGAGTAGGGAGGGAAATTTTAGTAACCCTCCAGCTTCTGCCAAAAACTCTCTAGTGGACAGGCCTAGAACTTGTCTCTCCTGCTGGTTTTTGATGACCTCAGATGACAGTGAACTCAGAATAGAAAGAGAAAATGTCATCATCTGGACACTTGATCAGTATCATAGAGGAGCCATTCTCAAAGTGCTTGTCCCTCTTATATTTAGGGAATCAAAAGTAATGCTAGGCATGGTCTCCCTCTTTAATTTCCATGGAGGTAAAGAATGTGAAAAGTGCAATACACCAGGGCATGATTCTTTTTCTAGGTCAACTTATTTTAGACTGACTGTCCAATATTTCACAACAATCTTTGAACCACAGTGAGGACTAGGGAACAATAATTTCCACAGTTGTTTGGTCAGGGTCTTATTGTTTCCAGATTTATTCTTAACTTTGCTCTCAGGAACTAAATAATATACATGTTTCTCTCTTCCTTTTCTCCTTAGCTCTTACAGCTCTCCTGTGAGGTAGGCCTAAACTCAAAAATAGTGTTCAGCCCAAGATTGGCCAATGAAAGCTCTGTATTTGAGTGGTGATTTGATTTGGTGTTTTTCGTGTTTTAGCTGGGCCATTTCATCATCTTGATTTTCAGATTTATCACAGATAAAAGTACCTATTTCACATATAAAGAAATAGGAACTGGGTTGCAACTGCTCATGCAAAATAAAGTTTAAAAGTACAAAGTGAAAGTGCAACGATTATGTTAATTACATGATTTCTTCTTTATTTTAGGATACAAAACAACTACCTAGCCTTACAAAGAATTAATCAAGACCTAGAAGATAAATTATACAGAATGGTAAGTACAGAAGGCTATTGTATGCTTATTAAGTAGACCCGTATGATTCTTTGGTTGCCAGAATAAATTGAAAATGAAGAATCTTATATTTTCATTATGCCTAAGTAACTCAGAAGTAAGCCTTACAATACTCGATTATGACATCTTCTCTAATAAGTGCGCTTATAGTTGCAACTTACAACTTGGTAAGATTTTTCTGCTATTCTGCATGAATAAATTTTTCTTGCCTAATGAAAGGGAACCCTCATTGTTAGAAGATGAATTTAGTTCTAATGTCCTTTGATTGTTCTAATTATTTTGTCCTGTAAAAATGAACTCATCTGGCATCATTTTACAAGGCAACTGCTGCAGCTGCTTGGAACTGTTTTGCAGGGGGAAATCTGAACAGGAGAAAATTAGGTGTCCCCAAAGAGTCCAATGATAACCTAGCATGCAGCAATCAAAGAATATGGTGACTGAGGTTGGGTGAGAGAGAGAAAGAGAGAAAAGAAAATCAAAAGTCAAGTTTGAAATGTAATGGGATTTTTCTGGGAATAGGCTTGTCCAGCTGGCCTCTCCAAATGCCTACTATTTACTGTAGTGTTTTGTTGCAGACCATATTTACTTGTTCCAGTTACAGAATCAATGTTTCAGTAGTGATGGATAGAAAAGAATCCCTGTATAATACTAAACATTTGCAGCTTCAAGACAGGGAAGCTGTAGATTAAAGCACGTGAAGATGTCTCTTAGCTACATTGCATAGAATTTTGTTTTCTCAAACTGTATCTTGTTTTTACAAGTTGATAATCCCAGCTTTATTCTGTACAAGTCTCTTATGAAACAATTTTGATCAACAGGATTCAGGAAATACTTATTTTTAATAATTTTGAAGGATTGTTGCCTCTCATAGCATAGAGTAGTAGACAATACAATTTTTCATTTTCTGATGATTTATGTAATACAAGAGAATAAATACTTTACCCATACCAAACCATCTCATTGTCTAAACTCTTACAGAAAGTGAAAAGATGAAAGTAAACAAAGCAAAAACTAAATAGGGATATCATATGTGATTATTCCTGTTGCAGGTATAAATATAGTAAGGCTTTATAGAGTTGCCTTCTCGAGGTTGCTACCTTAGTAGTATATTAATAACAACTGCTGAGATTCCCAGCTACCGTAAATAGGCAGTTCCATGAGTTGCAGCTCAAACTATCCACAAAGCGACAGGTTGGCAAAAGCTGAATATAAAATGCATCACTTGGAAGTCAAGCACCAAAAGCCTACGTTTGCCATAAGGTTCTGTTATACTGTATCCTTAAGTGATTTACCAGCTATTTTTTCTCATAGTGGCCTATTTATGAAATGGGCATGGCAGTGATTTTCTCTATTGCTTTGTTGCAATAAAAGCATATACTGTAAATATTACAAATTACATACCATACGCTTTTCAAATAGTTCATAGAGCGGGTTTTTTCTGCTTCTCCTGAAATCTTTTAGTTAGCATAAGGTGTCAATAAAAACTTAATGTAAAATGCAGTACCTCAAAAAAAAAACCAGATCATTTAAAGTAGGAGATTCTTCTTCACAGTTTTCAGTTGGGGAGAGGAGAAATTGCCATTCTTGATGCAGTGCATTTAATGAATTTCCCCTGAGGTTCCTATTATGCAATTTTTAGATATTAAGTTAGGTGTATCCTATCTGCCCTGCGAAAGTCTAGATGACTACCAGATGACTATTAGAATTTTCTTTAAAGATCCTTTGGATTTGGGCAATCTAAATATGGTAGGACTAATTAACTGGAAGCGGTGCAGAGACTCATTCACTGCACGTGTTATCAGCCAGAAGGTGAATGTCTCTGTCTGTATCATCTGTCTACATTTATATCTTTTGTATTTATCTGTAAATCTATGTATACCATCTATATTGTTACCTTCTTTGGGAGATTATAATACTTGACAACTACATCCCCAACTTGGGGGAGTAATAATCCTCTCCAACATGTCATCCTGTTAGAGTGTAGCTCCAAAATACTTAGACAGCCTCAAGTAAGGGTATATTTAAAATTCTGAAATAGATACATTTTAGAAAAGAGGTCTGTAGCAGTAATGGTATCCTATGTACATAAGGTCTTTGATGATGTCTGGGTGGGTGGGAGGAGCCTCGCACCGCCATCACTACCAGTTCGCACAAACCGGGGTGAACTGGCAGCATACCACCTCTGATTTGTAGATGTTTGTGTGCCTGCATTTTCTGAATAGTAGGAAAATATTTATACTGTAATGGAAGAGCTGAGGTGGTGCAGTGGTTAGAGTGCAGTACTGCAACCACTTCAGCTGACTGCTATCTGCAGTTCAGCGGTTCAAATCTCACCGGCTCAAGGTTGACTCAGCCTTCCATTCTTCTGAGGTGGTTAAAATGAGGACCTAGACTGTGGGGGCAATATGCTGACTCTGTAAACCGCTTAGAGAGGGCTGAAAGCCCTATGAAGCGGTATATAAGTCTAACTGCTATTGCTATTGCTAATGGATATTAAATGTAACTAAGAAGGGTTCACACTTTTTTCACTGTATAAAGTTGTTTTACATTTTTCAAAATTAATGGAGTAGCTCTATGATGGTTTAGAGCAGGGGTGTCAAACTTGGGCATCACATTGTCGTCACATGATATATCATTATTTCTTCCCCCTTTGCTAAACCGGGGATGGGCGTAGATTTTAGTAATGCAGCTTTATGGAATCATCCAAGGAAAAAATTAAATTCTTGTCCCCCAACACTTTAACACAAAACAATCACTATATTTAATAGCTACTTTGGCACAAATTAGAAAATGTATGAAATTTAATAATTGTATTATGCAACGTTGGGATAATTTATATATATTTTAGGTGTTTTTACATTGGGATTGAGGAAGTCAGTTGTTTCTAGAGTTATTGGTAAATGACTCAGATTTTTTTCTGACATGGAATGCTCCTATAAACTTACAGCAATGATGTGTCCCTTGCCAGAGAAATCATCTATAGGTTGCTAAACACAGCAAACAGTAATTCAAGGTCTGTTTTAGACATTATGTGAATTGTGAATGAAACCAGGAAGGTAATTTCTATCACTCTAGTAAGAGAATATCTATTAAATAGTTTTAAGAATTGTAAAGAGACCTACATTACAACTAATAAGCATGAAAGACTTCCTTTCAATACTCTTGATTTAAAAGTGAATGAATGCTCCAGGTGCAGCTTTTATGAAAATGTGTATTTTTAGACATTTGACATGTATTATGTATACAGTGATTATTATGATTGGAAAAGGTATTTCTAAGCCAGTTTTATTACAGTTTTAAATACTATAAAGTTGCTCGGGTATAATGAGGAAATTACATTTTTAATGTATTCATTAATTGCATTCTTGGTTTATGTTTTCATTTCTTACTGGATTGTTCTCTCCCATAAATTAATGCTGAACATGCCACCTGCCATTAGCAATTCTATATAATTTATAGTGTCCATATTTGACATATAATCACAGCTTTTTGAATTACCTTGTCAGGGGGTGTGACAGATTTATTGCCATGACAAATTCTTGAAATATTCATTATATATCGTTTTATGTCAGGATGTCACCTTCCTAGACTAGATGTAAATTATCCTTATGAGCTCATACCTAAAGCATTTTCCTCAATAAAGAAAGATTTCAACTCATAGGGGACAATTAAATGCCATTTCTTAGAATGGCAAATGTGTGTTGTCTATATTTAATATAACTTAGGATTGTTTTTCAGAGTTACAACCTCTGCAGCATCCCCATGGTCATGCGATCAAAATTCAGATGCTTGGCAAAGACAATGGGGAATCCAGGTTCACTTAATAATTGGGTTACTAACGTATCAATTGTAGTGATTCACTTAACAACTGAATCAAGAAATGTCATAAAATGGGGCAAAAATCACATAATAAATGACTCACTTGACAACAGAAATATTGGGCTCAATTGTGGTCGAGGACTTCCTGTATAGAGAACATTCAGTTTCCAAGTGAACATTCACCTGGAATATATTTCAGAATTCTGAAGCTAGTATATTTCAGCTCAGAATCCACAATTAGGATTCATGAAGCTCTAAATTGCTAAGAGTCATGTCAGGCCTGCAAGCCATCTTTTCTTTTTGGACTTCAGGCCTGCCACACTTTCTACTATTCATTTTCTATTGTGGGAAAATGGGAAGGGGGATTATATGGAGTTGGGTGATATGTAGCCATAATAACATTCTTTGTCTCTGCACCTGGCCAAAACTGGATGGGTGGATGCTGCCAGTGTGGCAATGGAAGATTGGACCATGTGATGGGCTTTGTGGGTGTGGTAGGATCTTGAACTTTCAACTGAATGGAAAAACCTGGAAGCTCTCAGATTTAGTTTTGCCCAGATGTGCCAACATGGCTCTCTTAATAAATTGGAATTTTGAGGAATCCTTTGCCTCTGACTCTGATTTACTGACTCTGGATGCTATTTGGAATCCTGACAAGTCACTTTATCCAAAAAGATTGTTTTTCCATTTATAAGTTGAGATTTTTCAGAAAAACACTTCACCCTCATCCCAGTCAGGCATTAGGAAACATAGCATCCTCTCCTCTCAGGTCTTTCCCACCTGTGATAGGAATTTTGCTAAGAGATAATAATTAAAGCCTTCAGTGAGATCCTTACTTAAAATGTGTAACATGAATTTGGTCAATCCTGAGGAAGACGTTACTCCCAAGTTTACCTCTTCCTTAATTGTCTGCTAGATTTCTTGATCAGCCTTTGTTTTCCCTGGGCTTTCAAAGCACTTGAGCCTTCCTCATTTCCCATGTCAGATGTTTTGTGTTTCACTATTACTTGAGCTATATTGTATGTATATGATATACACCCCTCCACTTAAGAAGTGACACTGATTGAGCCAAGTTTGCCTTGTCATACAGGAATGAAGCTGCCTGTACATTCATATTCATTCATTCATTCATTCATTCATTCATGTGGAGTACTTTTTGTGGCTTCTGAGTAGAGTGCAAGAAATCCATGTTTTTTGCCATGGGTGATAACAGTTAGGTGTGCCTGTGATGGTGGTAGACGAACAGAACTGGCCCATATGATCCCCACAACTCCCACTAAGCATCATTTCAGTATGGGAATCTTTGGGAGAAACTCCCTGTTTCTTTAGGGCCTCCAGTTATACTAATTGGAATTTGATTAATTTGTATGAAACAAGTACAGTGAGCACAACATACCATTAAGTGCTCTATACCATTCAAAAGAGGCAATCAAAAAGCCAAAAAGGAAACAAAAAGACCAAAACACCTCCTCACCAGCAATCAACACCAGATGAGCAGAAATTGACACTGAAATTAACACTAGACCAACGATCAAGTAGTAAATAATATCCCAATCAAGGAATTACCAACTCAGACAAACAAGCTAACAGTAAACAACAGCCTAATCAAAGAACTACCAAGACCACGCCCACCAACATTGACACCGCAAGCTAGTAGTATATAAAATGAGAGCAAAGTCCCCACTGCCTTCTAGCACTGAAGATGTTAACTTACTCTGGTAATGAAACATCTACAAAAAAAAAATAGCAAAATCCAAGTTCAGAGAGCACCAAGGCCCCCATTGTGCTTACTCCTGTAAGCAACTTCTACAATTTTGGAATTTGGTTCTTCCTTCTTTTCCCCATGAATGGCATGTGTTTCTACCATAATTTCCACTTCCTATCCGAAGAATAACTTAAAAGTTATGCATGAGTCCAGTCAATTTTGTGTTTTTCTTCTCAAACTGTGGACAAATGATGAGTTAGCTTTATTCTGATTCTTTTATTAATTTTTGTGGGGCAACTTGACTTAATTTATTTCATTCCATTGCTTTCTTGGTTTCTCTTTGATCCATAATTCTGGTCTTCCATTCGCAAACGAAGTACAGGATCTCCTCGTCTGCTTTAAAGCAGCTACAATGTGCTGACTAATTAGGATCATTAAAGGTACCTAAATATTCTATTACATTTTGAAATATATCCACGCTGTTTCTGTTCATTTGCATAGTTATATGTGTTTAAAAGCCAATCAACCTTTGTCAGCAAATATCAAGTGCTCCTAATTCTCATGATTCTGAACAGCGGTAGGTTTTCAAAATTAAAATAATGTCTAGTTCTTTCTTACATGTTTTTCATTTTCATTGTGTAAAGCTTTAGAGCTACACAAAAACATTTTGCTCTCCTAGACATTTTAATTTGTTACTATGCTTAATGCTGCTTAAGGGTTTTAACAAGAGGAGATAGTATTTGTGAGATTTTTTTTATTTGCTTGTTAATTCAACTTCCTTGTACTTGGTGCAAGATCATTCTCTCGTAAATTCACTTTTAAACATTTTATTATTCTTTTCAGTCCTCTCAGCTTAATTTTTTTAATAAAGGAAAATGACCTTATTGTATTATGAGAAAAACTCTCTCTGGATTATATTTTCAAAGTCTTGGTGTATCTTGTTCAACTTGTCTACACACCTAAATTGCTTTCCAAAAAAGAAAAAAGCTTCTACAATGTTGCCATAAACTACTGAACCATAAACCATTGATGAAGATCAAAAATTGGGGAAAGGAATGATATAAAAAAGAAAAGAAGAGAATTGCTGTAGAGTTTTATTAGAAGGGGAACTGGAATGGGAGGTAGATGTGCCAGCTGTTTCCGCTAGTGACATTTATCCTCATAGACATTTTCTATAATTAACTCTGTTTAGTGCTGATTTAGTACCATTATAACAGAAACAAAGAGCATTTGATCCATTGCCAACCTCTTCTGTGAAGTGTCTCAAGCTAGATTACTCATGGCTTTAATGCCTCCCCCAAAAAATCACGATCTTTAAACATCTCTATCAATAAGGTTGTACAAACTCATGTTCCTGCCTATTCAGAACTCTGAAACCAATAGCTCTGGTTCTTCCAGTTAAGTCCCATTGACAACTGTGAGTCTCTGTAAGGGTAGCTGGATACCAGCCAGACCCAATATTATAATGAATTAAATATTGTTCCCAGGTGTTCTCCCTAAAGGAAGTTCTGAATAGGCAATTCACGTGCAAGGACTGTGCACGTGTAGGCAAACCGTTAAACATCCCTGGTCAAATTGTTCATTTCAATTAAGCTGCAAAGGAATAGAAGCTGATATGATCTATACATAGTACAAACTTAGACATGACATGACATCTGTATCACAGGACCACAAGTTTGTATATTGTTTCATTCTGCACATTGGCAGAAATAATAGCCTATACCTAAAGCATGTGACTGTATCCTTAATCTATCAGGCATTTTGTTGGGGGCAGGGGAGGAGACTTAATCCTGACCTCATTGTGTTGTGTTTATTTGCCAGACATTTACATTACTGCAAGTTGCTGCTCAGACAAGCAGTACACAACCCCACAAGGGAGAAATGACCTTTGTTCCATATACAGAGAGTAAAATACCCAAGTCTCTCCCTCTATTGAAAGTACAGAATTGTGCAGCAGCCGTCTAAAAAGCTAATACAATCCTTAGTTGTATAAACAGAAGCATAGAATCAAAAACCCGTGAAGTATTAGTACCATTTTAGACATCCTTAGTAAGACCACACCTAGAATTCTGCTTCCAGTTTTGGTCATCACATTAACAAAAAAGATGTTGAGAGTTTGGGGAGGGGAGCGCAGAGAAGAGGAATTAAGATGATTAAAGGCCTGGAGATAAAAACATTTGAAGAACGCTTACAGGAATTGGGTATGACTAGTCTAGAGAAAAGAAGGACTAGGGCTGGCACGATAGTAATATTCCAGTATTTGAAGGGCTGCCATAAAGAACCATGGGTCAACTTATTTTCCAACCACCACTTAATACAAAAGGCAGAAGTTTGAAGTCCAAAAAAAGAATGGACTCCATGAAGACTTTTTTAAAAGTTAGAATACCCCTCCCCCCCACAAAAAAAGTAAAAACCCTGAGCATTAAAGCTGAAGGAATATCTGGTTCAAGGAGTCTTCTATTTTCTATATAAATAAATAAAAATATTGTAACCATGATTCTGCACTATATTGGTTGATTTTTGTCTTTGGGTGCTACATCTTCATTGTCTCCCAAGAATGGAAGAAAGGGTTGAATCATCAAATCACTTATCTGATACCACACAGCCATAAGGCTGCAATGTTGAAAATATTTGCTTGTTGCATTTTTATCTTTTAATCACACTGCTTGTGTAAGTCCTGCTTCTCACACACACACACACAAACAAACACACACACGGATCAGTGTATTGGGGTAGCTAGGAGAAAAATGGTGACACAGCAAAATATCAACTCACTGTCAGAAAATAGGACTGGGTCTTCTTCCTTTCTGAAGAAGAAAATGTTGCGTTTCCAAGATACTTTGCAAAGTGTCTTCTCTATTGATAAGATTTGGCAGAGGGAAAGAAAGCTATGGAAAGCTTTCTTTTTCAGCTTTTTTTTCTCTTGCTCTTCTTTTTGGAAAACTAATTAAAGTAATTAAACAAAACAGATTATCCCAATATTTCTCAACCTTAGCAACTTTAAGATATTTAAGAATAAATATCAGTTCTCAGAATTTCTCAGCCAGCCATGTTGAAATCCACCCATCTTGAAGTTGCCATAGTTGAGAAACACTGAATTAATCAATCGGGCTTCAGTATTCCCATAAAATAACTGACTAAATTTAATTTAAGACTGAGTTGGTTTGGAGCTAAATATAATATTCACATCAATTCAATTACCATGTCAACATATTAGGTTGTGAGAATAGTCCAGAGTGTCACCACCAGCTTCTGATTTACTCTGTTCCTAACTTATCTTTGTTTGCTGAAAACGTGGTTATTCAATAATGGCCTGAGAAATATTTAGAGTCTGTCACGCTGCTGATAGACTCCAGGTTGGTTTTGCCTATTTCCAAGTCACAGGAAATAACCATTTCTTCTTTATTTGGTCTTGAGTGGACCTAATTATCAACTAATAGCCCCCACACAAGAATTCAAAGAAATTAAATCAGATTCAAAGAAGAGCAACAAAAGTAATCTGGGCTAGACTTTATATCCTATGAAAAGAGACCGAAGGAATGAAAAGAGAAGACCTGGGAAAATAAAAACACTCCTTTTCAAATTTGTAACAGGATGTCACACTGGAATAAAATCAAGATCTGATTCCGATCAAATGATAAGAAATGCTTATCTTAAAAGTAAGATGACTTTGACAATGGGACTTGGTGCCTAGAGATACAATAATTATGAAGTCTCCATCACTGGATCTGTTCAATTGTAAATTGAACAGCAATCTGCCAGAGATGCTAGTTGCTTAAATATCCCCCAATTTATATGATGTTATGATCTTACTATCTGAAAAAAAAGCCCATGGGAAGGATTCCTGCATGATGTTTTCCTGTGGGATTTAATTGAAATCTGAGCAAGCATGCTGGCTGCAGATGGCTAGGGAAATTATTGTATAGTGAAGGATGGAACACCTACACAAAACATAGGTCAATTTGTAACTAATATAAGTTCAAGTATGAGTGTTCCTTGAAAATGTAAATTGTTTTCTGTCAGACTGGATATAAAATACTTTTGACATTGCAGTAATGAAAAGCTCTGATTAATACTGCTAAACAGAATGCTAAAGGAAAAATCTGTTCTTGGTTATGTAATTGTTAAAGGAGTTATTGACAATCTATTCCCCACTAATAATGAATGCCAATATTTCATTTTAATCCCATTTACTGGTAGAATTTATACTGACTTTATATACAGAGGTAGAGAGAGAGAGAACACTTGAATCAGTTCTTGCTGAAATAGTTTTATAATAAAATCTTTCTCAACCTGGAAGCTTCTAAAGTTATTGGAACTATTATTCTTCAACAATCATGAGAATTAGTGTGCATGACTCAGTGGTGGGTTTCAAAATTTTTTAGAATCTCTTCTGTAAGTGTGGCCTGCTTTGTGGGAGTGGCTTGCCAGCCATGTGTGACCAGGTGGGTGTGGCTTGCCAGCCATGTGACTGGGTGGGTGTGGCCAACTTGTAAAATGTGGTGAAACTCACTTAACAACACTCTTGCTTAGCAACCAAAATGTTGGCTCAGAAACTCTGCCATTTGAAACATGCAAGTCTTAAAGCTGTCAAGTTATAAGACCCTTGCACCCCTAACCCTTTAGAAAAAAATCCCAGGGGTATTGAAACTTGACAGCTTTAAGACTTGTGGACTCCAACTCTCAGAATTCCTCCTCTTGCTCTTCATCTTCATCATGTGTGGATGGGCGGGGGGAGGGAGCTGTAACCGGTTCTAAACGGCACTGTAGATTTGTGGAACCTCTTCTATAGAAGAGGTTAGAACTGGCAGGAACCCACCCCTGGCATGACTGCTTAAGTATCCAAAGGAACTTCAGAAATAATGAAACTGGACAAAGGGCAAGTGCACGTTCAACTGTTGATATCTTAGCAATGTTTAAAAGGAGGTTAACATTTGCCTCCTATCCAGAGCTCAGTTGTACTAAACATAAGTACCAAGTTGTGAGGAAGCTATAACCATAAAATGCCTAAATACACTGAAAAAATATTTTGTCAGGATATTCTTGATGTGCAATGGAAGGTAATTCTTAGAAACCCATCGAGATAGCAGTGCTGTTACGAACTCAACTTTTTCAAGAAGATCAAGAGAAATGGGGGAATGGATTTATCAGACCCAATCAGAAAACAAATGTTAAGGGATGTTATGTTACAATTTACAGGAAATTTTGTGGTATAACAAATGCTGTGGAGATATATATAGCAGAGATTTATGACTATCGAGCTGCTAGGAAAGAAAAGCCTTATTATTAAGAACCAATCGAAGATATTTGACCCTGGACAGGCCAGAGAAAATGATTGTGGTGGCTTATGGTACAACAGAGCCATTGTGTACTTTCTGCAAGTGAAATACAATAACACTGTTACAGAGGCTTTTGAAGTTTAATTTAGTTGTTGGTTATACCTATTACCTGTTAACTATGTCAGGATAAGTGGGTTGGATAAACAGTGTTGTAGAAATTTCTAAATTGTGTACCTGCCTCTCAAGAGGAAAGGAGTTATTCCTCTTTGAAATATTTTTATCAGTATTCAACTGGGGGGACAATTTATGTCTATGTCTGTTTTGTTTTTTAATGCACCTTTTGTGTAGTCTTGATTTGTTTTATATCTGTGGATTGCCACAGATATCAAAAAGGAATTCAGCAAAGAGTCTCAATCAGTGGTGGGATTAAAAAAAAATTATTACTGGTTCTGTGGGTGTGGCATTGATTGGTTTGCATGGCAGGGAAAGGGTACTGCAAAATCCCTATTTCCTCCCGATCAGTTGGGAGACAGAGAATAGATGGAGGTGGGGCCAGTCAGAGGTGGTATTTACCGGTTCTCCGAACTACTCAAAATTTCCGCTACCAGTTCTCTTGAACTGGTCAGAGCTGCTGAATACCACCTCTACTCTCAATTCTCTGTCCCCAAAAGCAAGGCAATGTTATTTATTTCATAATCATAATTCACTGTTCCTATAAACTGGCATCCTCCAGATGTTTTGGGAATATTCCATGTGAGCTGGGAATTCTGGGAACTTCAGTTCAAAAACAACTGGATGGAGCCAATTTAAAGAAGGCTTTCGGTTTATACATGCAGTATCCAAATATGGATTGATCATAGATAGAAATGCCAGACATTTTTAATAGTTGTTTAATATGCACATCACTCTTTCACATTATGCTATTATTATGCTGTCACACAAGGGATTGTCAATTGTCTATGCAATTCAATGCACTATCTCTGACCATAATGAGCACATTTAAAGAGACATAATTAGAAATTGTATTGAAACTTGATTTCATAGCTGAGGTGAGAACTATGACTAATCTATCTGATTATATCTACCTCATTAATTAACATTTTCAACACTGATTTATATGTAAGGACTCCTATAGCCAAGGTCATGGGAAATTTTGTGACAGCCTTTCAGAAGTTGATAGATCCTTTAGATGTTCTGGAGGGAACGAGTTTGAAGAAGGAATTCTAAGGAATACCAAATGTGACAAGACAGAAATAAGCAACACTAAGATGTATTTCATCTTTGCTATTATCAAATTTACAGTCCAGATTTCTTCAGCAGTATCAAGAGGATATTCTCTGCTGAGTCATGAGCGCTAGAATACTGTTTAGCTTCTTCTAGACCAGATGGAGAAAGGAGAGAGGGAATCAAATTTTGAATGGCATCACTAGAAAATTAGCAGAGAATAGCAAGATGAAAATTTAATAAGCATTAAACCCTTGTGCTTGCTAGCTTTGCTGTTGCTTGCTTATAGAGATTTCTTGATTGTTTATTAATGATACCATTTTTCACATGTTTGTACTGAGCTGTTTATTATCGTTGTTGACCTCATTGGACCATTCTCATAGTTTGCCAGGATTAGGACAGACTATAAATCTTGCAATTTTAAAACATACTCTTATTTTATAAAATAAATATTTTTCTACATGTGACCATTCAAAAATGGTGCCCCAAACCTATAATTAGAAGTACTATAATACCCTCACATAAATCTCATGAAACCTCATTTTCTTGCTTTTATACGTAGGACTAGATCTAGGAAAAAGGGGGATAGAAAGGAGAAAGGGTAGAACTCTTGTCTTCAAGACCATATGGGCCCTTATACAGACACCATATTTTAAAGACTGCATGTTGAGTTATTCACTCATTCACTCACTCACTCATTCACTCACTCATTCACACCAGCAAAGCACATGCCATACTTGTACTGGATAACAACTTTCCTGACTTTTATCACATGGTTTATGGGCCTTCTAGAGTTTAGATAGATATAACAGCCAAACAGATTGGAAATAGTGATAGATGTATGGTTGATTTTCTGTAGAAAAGTCCTGATTTCCAAATATTTGATAATAAGAATAAATTAATACAGAAATGAACAAACCTTGTGATATTCAAAATTGGAGCTCAGTGTATTTGTAATAGTTTTTTTAACTAAGAAATGTTACTTGAATAAAAGAAATATAATAAATATATTATTTAGAGTATAGAACACCAAAGACACAACAAGGGAAAAGGAAAAGAGGGGGAGATAATCAAAGAAGTGAGTTCTCTTCATTACAGCAGTTACAATCAAAATTATTGTCTCTCCTTCCTCTTAAACATAAACATAATCCAGTTTGTTCCTTATTCAATACTTTACAATCATCTAGCCTAAAAAGCATCCTTTTGGCTCTTTCTACTTTCAACAAAAAGTTAATCAAAGTGTCAGTATTCTGCAAAAGTACTTACTGTTTTATGATCCATTGGGTTTACTTCAATATATCTCAATTTTATACACATATTAATCTTACTGGACAACAAAATATTATCCCCTTCTGTAAACGTCAGTTGTAAAGAAATACATACTTCTGGAGTTATCAATAATCTTTTTCCTTCTGTAACTTTTACTCCCTTTAGTAATAACCATTGATCTTTATTCCATAAAAGGGAAGTAACAAAATAAAAGAAGCCTCCCCCCGCCAATCCATAACATTTTACTCCCTTTTAGTACTGATACTTAGCTTAATGTTTCTCTTCTCTTTCTATTTATCACTGTCCTATTATTTTTTCCCTTCTCCAATAACAAATTGTTGTGTTAAACTGTTTTTTCTTCTTTACAGTATTCCTTTTATTGAAAAGGCTGGTTAAAGACTATAATAAAAAATATTTGATTTGATATCTATTTATCTCTTTGTTTAACACGGTTACCATCAGCTTCCTTAAAAATTTAAACTAAAAATTGCAGCTAGCATCTTTTAATTCTGAAGTATAGTTAGGTTTATCCATTGTACTAGTCCACAAGAGGAGCGTGACTGTGAATTCAGCCATTGTGATTTATAAACCATGATTATTCCTTCAAAAAACTCAGCACTGATTATTTTATTTATTCGGAGGATGAAATGTTTGCAAGCAAACAACCAAGCTCAGAGAGGATCAAGGACTCCACATTTCAACCCTGAGCTGCATATGCTCTCTTTATTGGTATCAAGATAATTGTGATTTATTCAACAAACCATAAGTAAAGTCTTAGTAAGACCACATTTAGAATACTACATCCAGTTTTGTTCACTATATAAAAAGATGTAGAGAATTGAAAGAGTGCAGAAATAGCAACTAAGATGATTAAGGGGCTGGGGACTAAAACATATGAAGAACAGTTGCAGGAATTGGGTTCGCCTTGTCTGGAGAAAAGAAGGACTAGGGGTGTCATGATAGCAGTGTTCTACTATTTGATGGGCTGTCCCAAAGTAGAGGGGGTCAACCTATTTCCCAAAGCACCAGAAGGCAAGACAAGAAACTGCATGGAAACTAATCAAGGAGAGAAGCAACATTGAACTAAGGAGAAATTTCCTAACAGTTAGAACAGTTAATCAGTGGAACAGCTTGCCTCTAGAAATTGTGGGTGATCTTATCACTGGGACCTTTTGAGAAGAGACTGAACAGCCACTTGCCTGGAATAGTATAGAGTCTCCTGCTTGAGTAGGGGGTTGGACTAGAAGACCTTCAAGGTCCCTTCCAATTCTTCTTATTCTGTTAAATAAACTATGAGTTAATGTGATGGGTGAATCTACCCAGTTTATATTATCAGCAAATCTCAGAGTTCTATTGAAAATAAATCAATTTGCAAGCCTCATGTCTGCTTATTTTCTATTAAACTCTGACACTGTGAGACAAAATTGTAAAAAATGGAGTAATTAGTGCAATGCTTCCAAGTCTGGGTAAATTATTCAAAATTGCTAAAAGTGACAAGTGAATCCATTACCCAATCACAACAGGGACATTTAAATTGATTTAAAGCATTTTATCTCTATTGGGTAGAAAAGACTTTCTGATCAGTGGTTTTGGGTAATGAGGAAAAAAGTTTAGGAAGCACTGAATTAATGTGACACATTTGAACTGATTTGCTAACCCGTCGATCCACATTATGCTGAGCAGATGCTAACTTTTTTCTATTGGTCAATCAGCATCCCTGTTCATTAGTCAACTTCATCCTGCATTATTTTTCAATAAAGCAGTGGTGCTAATTAAACGTATTTCAATTAATTTGAATATGATCATTTTCAGATTATGTTCTGGAATGGTGTTCCAAAAAGAAATTTTATGTACCGTAGATGACTAAAGGATTAATAGGAAGAATTCATTGCAATATAGCAAACTTAAGTGTATCAGTGTATTAAGTGTACTGACACTTTTAACGGGCAGAAGGGGAGAACATGAAACTTGCATAATAGTACAGAGACATTCCCCTGTGATTTACTTACGTAGGTCAAACACCTGCTTATTTCAGAGTACACTGGGAGCATATTTAGTTTTATTTCATTCTTTGCATTTATATAAGAGGATTTTTCTACATGCGTTAAGAAACGTAACTATATAACCCAAGATTTACGCTTTATATTTTGTATTTATAGTGGACTGATATTTTATGTCTTTAATTTTGTACTGAGGAAGGGATATCCACTAGCAAAGTAAGCACTGCATTCATTTTGCTCTACCCAGGATGATAGAACTGGAAAAATGACTTTCCTCTTGAACCAGGAAAACATTCCATGTGTAGGTAGTAGAACCTATCCAACCTTGGTTGACTTTTGGGTTTGATTTATTCAGTATTTAGATGGGAATCACTAGCAAACCCCAGACTTTAGGGTGGATTGATTTTTCTTGTGTTGAATTGCATTGTCCTATCTTGATGCTGGAAAAGACTCTTGCGAGTCCCTTGGACTGCAGAGTGACTGCTCTTTAGAAGGCCAAATCCTGAAGATAAAATTCAAATACTTTAGCCACCTAATGAGAAGGAAGCACTCACTGAAGAAGAGCCTAATGCTGGGAAAAATTAGGGCAAAAGAAGAAGGGGACAACAGAGAATGAAGTGGCTGGATGGAGTCACTGAAGCAGTAGGCGTGAGCTTGAATGGACTCCAGAGGATGGTAGAGGACAGGAAGGCCTGGAACATTGTCCATGGGATTGTGATGGGTCAGAAACGACTTTGCAACTAACAACAACAATCTTGATTTCACATGGCCTTGAATGATCTTAACCTAGAATTGTCCCAAGAGGAAAGGGAAGTTTTTTCCTTTATTGTCCACACACATTGGTCACATATTGTCCATACATTGCCCACACACCTAACAAAGATTGGGACAAAGTATATATTTTGAAATGATATGAAAGAACTTCCTTCTTAAGTACAGTGTTACAAGCCTTGTTCTTGAGTAATAAGAACCTTACTGATCAGGTCAAAGTCCTATCTAACCCAGCCTTCCTCAAATGGCTTTATGACTATGGATGGTGAGAACTGCATTTAACACTCTTCTCCATAAGAACTGCTAGAAAGCTGCCCATTAAACTTTTTTGAGGGGAGAACAGGAGCTAGACTCTAAAAGGAGTCTTGGAGAAAGTTATTTGTCCTGGATACAATGAAGATAAATATAATTTGGCTATTCTTTTAAAATTCTTTTTTTGATTTTCATTCTTATTCCTCAACAGACTATTTCACCTTATTTTCTGGAAATTCCACCAAAACTCCTCTCACTATTTTTACTTCCCAAAGTAAATTTATATTCCAAAGGGACGTGGCTAAGACCCTGAGCTTGTCGATCAGGCAGGTCGGCAGGTCGGCGGTTCGAATCCCTAGTACCCAGTAACAGAGTGAGCTCCTGTTACTTGTCCCAGCTTCTACCAACCTAGCAGTTCAAAAGCGCATAAAAATGCAAGTAGAAAAATAGGGACCACTTTGGTGGGAAGGTAACAGTGTTCCGTGCGCCTTCAGTGTTTAGTCATGCTGGCCACATGACCACAGAAACGTCTTTGGACAGCGCTGGCTCTTCGGCTTTGAAACGGAGATGAGCACCGCTCCCTAGAGTTGGGAACGACTAGCACATATGTGCAAGGGGAACCTTTGCCATTACCTTTTTTTAATTTATATTCCAAGACATACTTGCTTTAAAAGCAAGAAAACTGAAGAAAAGCTGTACTGAATCAAACCAAGAATGCTGTTGTTCTGTACCTTCTTCCCACTGTGCCTTAACAAGTACTTCTTGGACACCCAAATGCAGGACATGAATGTAATAGCATTCTCCAAATTATGTTCCCATCTGATTCCCAACATATAGCTAGGCGCCCTTAATAAACATTCTTGACTCTTGGAAATCAAATTTGACAGACAAATGGTGAATGAATGAATGAATGAATGAATGAATGAATGAATGAATGAATGAGAAACAAAGAAACAAACAAACAAACAAAACTCCTTTTTGGCTGTCTCTATCTTTAGCTTCGTTGAATATCTCTGGATTCTAGATTTGAGCGATAGAGAAGAATATTTATTGGTATCCACATTCTCCATGATGTGCATATGTAATATGGGAATGTAAATGTTGTATGAGCCACAGTGGCACAGTGGTTAGAGTGCATTACTGCAGGATACTTCTGCTGACTGCCAGCTGACTGCAATTTGGCAATTCAAATCTCCCCAGATTCAAGGTTGACTGAGCCTTTCATCCTTCCAAGGTGGGTAAAATGAGGGCACAGATTGTTGGGGGAAATATGCTGACTCTGTAAAACCGCTTAGAGGGAGCTGTAAAGCATTGTAAAGTAGTATATAAGTCTAACTGTGATTGCTATTCTATGGAGATTAAGAATTGCTATTAACAGCTTTTCTTTCATGATTTATTATTTTCTCCTGATCTACTTATTCCTAACATGGAATGACATTTAGATTCCTTTTGCTTTAGGAAAGGTAAGCAAGCAGATATCTTTGGAGAGACACAATAACACTATACCTAATGTGGAAAACTCTGCATCATTAAATTATTCTGAGTGAGTTTCAGGAGAGATCAAAATAAATGCCATTTCATACAGCATACTTCTTTAATGGGAATTAATGTCTAATGCTATTCCAGAAAAAAATATTTCGTACATTTTCTTTCAAGTCCACTTTGATTTGAATGATGGGTGGCGCATGGTGTTGATTCATTGCTGTATGGGCCCAAGGGATGTGTTTCATCATGCAATCATCTCTCCTGAAGTCTGCAACATTCTATACTTACATTCCAGTTAAATCCCAATGACTATTAAGGGAGAATTTCCCTTTGAGCTTTTTCAAGTGGGGAAATGCAAGCAAACAGGGAAATTTTCACATGATGGAAAGGTGCATAATAAAAACAGCAGCATCCTCAGTTGCATTCCAGTCATTAAGGGCACTCAAAACACCATCAAGAGGAATTCAGAGTACATTCTCAAGCACATAGAAAGGTAGAAAAACAGGAATCTCTTCCTTAGAAGAAGAAAAAATACTCAGCAATGTGATGCAGATTCTGGTCCAGCATTAGGCCAAGTCATGAAAAACTTTCATGCATGTATATTTGTATATTTGTCCTCGACTTACAACCATTCATTTGGTGACCGTTCAAAGTTATAATGATGCTGAAAAAAGCGACTTATGACTGTTTTTCATGATTATGACAACTTGCAGCATCCCCATAATCATGTGATCAAAATTCAGTTCCTTGGCAATTGACTCATATTTATGATGGTTGAAGTGTCTCGGGGATCATGAGAACACCTTCCATGACCTTCTGACAAGCAAAATCAATGGAGAAACCAGTTTAGCAATAGCAATAGCAATAGGAATAGCAGTTAGACTTATATACCGTTTCATAGGGCTTTCAGTCCTCTCTAAGCGGTTTACAGAGTCAGCATATTGCCCCCAACAACAATCCGGCTCCTCATTTTACCCACCTCGGAAGGATGGAAGGCTGAGTCAACCCTGAGCCGGTGAGATTTGAACAGCCGAACTGCAGAACTGCAGTCAGCTGAAGTAGCCTGCAGTCCTGCATTTAACCACTGCGCCACCTCGGCTCCATAAGATTCACTTAACAGCTATGTTGTTAACTTAACAACTGCAGTGATTCACTTCACAACTGTGTCAAGAAAGGTCATAAAATGGAGAAAAACTCACTTAACAAATGTCTCACAGCAACAGAAATTTTGGGCTCAATTGTCATAAATAAAGGACTAGCTCTCTATATATAAACTCCAGTATCGGAGATCTCTCATGCTGAGTTCCTGTGGAAAAGAACTAGAACAGTCTGCCTTCCTTCTGGACTTCCTATAAAGCATGCCCAATAGCCATTGGCGGTCTACCATAAGAGCAGAATGCTGTTCTTAAGGCTCCATCTTAAATTATAAGACTATTTCTTGATTTTTCACTTGGTGGAACTCAGCAGTCTGTGTTAATTTGTTGGTTTACTTACTCAATGAGCTGTCTCCAGTATGAGTTATGAAGATGATCAGCCTTAAATAATGCAAGCACTACATGTCATGAAGGGGATAAATCAAAGACAAGAGTTTATTTTCTTTAGAAGTTATTAGAAAAATAGCTAAAATGTTTTTCATTAACAGTATCGAGGATTATCTAGCAAGCAATAAAAAGTGTGTCTTTGTTTATGAGACAAACCGTAAAGGTATTAGGATGATGAATGAACTTGCTCACATTATTAATTCACTGTAACCTACCATTATTCCCACAAGCCACTTTAAAAAGAGAGAGAAATGATGCATAGTCTACCATTGCTCCATAGAGGAGAATCAAGCCTTTACAGAACACTTATGCTTTGATACTCATGGAATTATGGATGTATCCAAGATGATCGCCTAATTTGGCAAGTTACATTGTGACTCAGATGTTAGCTTGAGAAATGTTGCATAGATGTTATTTCATGATGGCAATGTTTTCTTCGTGCCTCCACTGTGTCATAGTTGAAATGCATGCTGTCCTATCATTATTTAGTGCTTTCTACCCTTCCACGTCTGGTCACTGATCTTACGGAATACAATGGAGGAACAGAAAATTGTGCAAGCAGTTCTTGGCTTATGACCGTAATTGATACAGTTGTGGGAGTTGTAATGGTGGGTCATCACATGACTAATCCAATTTTTTGGCAGCAGTCATAAAGTGAACACTGTAGTCTTTAATCAAATGCTGCAGATGTTAAGCAAACCCATTGTTCACTACAGGCTGTTTTTAGCAGGAAACCAAAAGTAAACACTAGTTTCCACAAAAAAGTTGCAGATCATGGTCATGTGATTGCAGCATACAGAAAATGGTCATAAATGTGGGACACTAGCTTAGCAGCCACAATACAGTCACATGACAGCAGGGGGGCAGCCATGGGAATGTCAAAACTGGGTAGAAACTACAGTACTAACACAAGCAAAGCAAAACACTGCCTCTGTTGCTTGGATCCCATAAGCAGCTGCCATTTTCTAAGCCAGCCCTTCCTTGATCATGCTAGACAGCCACAAACTCTTTTGTTGCTGGGTTTCATGGATCAAAGCGATTTGCAGCTGCGCTCAGAAAAAGACTTATGCTTGTGGATTATGCTATGCGGTCCAGCAATGGAGCCACCCTGTCTTCCTTACCTACCCTGACTTCCTGAGGTCTTTGAAAGGTAAATTAGCAAACTACTGATCAAGATATTGAAGAGAAAGTGGAATCCAGTGGGGTGGCAAAACAGGCTCGGTGGCTTTTGGGATCTGGTAGGGCACGATGGGGGGGGGGAATAGGCAAGGGCGTGCGCTGCAGCATCTCTGCAGTTGATCACAAGAGTGAATGACCACAGGGGTGCTGTAACAGCTGTAACTTTGAAAAGGGTTGTAAGTAGCTTTGGGGTGGGGTCCTATTATAACTTCAAATGGTCACTAAATGAACGTTTTATAAGTCAAGGATTACCTGGGTAATATTTTGGTAACACTGCAACTACTGTATTCAGAATTATAGCTCCACCCTGAAAACATACAGATCTAATAGAAAAGAGAAACAGAATAACAGAGTTGGGAGGGATCTTGGAGGTCTTCTAGTCCAACCCCCTGTTTAGGCAGGAAACCCTACACCACTTCAGACAAATGGTTATCCAACATCTTCTTAAAAACTTCCAGTGTTGGAGCATTCACAACTTCTGGAGGCAAGTTGTTCCACTGGTTAATTGTTCTAACTTAGTTCTAGGTTGCTTCTCTCCTTGATTAGTTTCCGTCCGTTGCTTCTTGTTCTGCCCTCAGGTGCCTTGGAAAATAGTTTGACTCCCTCTTCTTTGTGGCAACCCCTGAGATATTAGAACACCGCTATCATGTCTCCCTTAGTCCTTCTTTTCATTAAACTAGACATACCCAGTTCCCGCAACCGTTCTTCATATGTTTTAGTCTCCAGTCTGCTAATCATCTTTGTTGCTCTTCTCTGCACTCTTTCTAGAGTCTCCACATCTTTTTTACATTGTGGCGACCAAAACTGAATGCAGTATTTCAAGTGTGGCTTTACCAAGGCATTATAAAGTGGTATTAACACTTCACGTAATCTTGATTCTATCCCTCTGTTTATGCAGATCTAATATGTGTATTGGATCTGCATTACATGATTTGACCTAGTTGTAAGACACCGCCTCTGAGGATATTTTCCAGATAAATCTTTGTCTTTAAAAGATTATCTTCCTTTATGAGCCTCAGAGTAAACATAGCTGGATTTATATAGATTTAATATTATCCCAACGAATCCCCCATAGATTCCAATAAGAAAATATGATGTTCAAATCAAATGCTTTCTAATTGAACAGCCTAATTAAGAGATGTGTAAAATCACCATAGTAGAAACATGTTCTTCTTGCCAATAGGACAAAAGAAAACTTTATTTAACCAAAATATGGATAAAAATCTACTTCTGGTGGTACATCCCAGAAGTATTTTAAATTAAATAATCCCTATAAAGCAACTTGGCTTCTATAATTGGTTTTTCATATAGTAAGCATAATACTGTAAGTTAAGAAAAAAGCAAATTTAAAAAGCAGCAAACCTAAATATGCATGTTATAGGAATATAGATTTTACACTGGGGAGAGAACCGGTGCTGCAAGTAGCCGGAATTGACCTAGAATATGCAAAGATTAATAATAAAATGCCTTTTAGTAGTGATTAGGCATATATTATATATTAATTTCTGGACCCCATTGTACATCGGGCATATTCTTTCTCATGCCCGTTTTTACTAATATAAGATCATGCAAAGACCTGATCTTACTTCTGAAACCTGCCACCTGAATTAAAAATCCTAGCTAAAATACTCAAGCTAAAATACTGAGAATTGTGGGGTGGGGTGAGGGGATAAAAACATATTTTTATTATTAATGTATAGTTTCATCAATCTCCCTTCTGTCGTTTCCCATATTGGCTGTAAGAGTAAAAATTTAGACATATCATAAAATGGAAGGGATGGTGTGATTCATAAATCATAAATAATCATAAAACATAATCATAAAACAAAATAAATGGGGAAAGTAGTAATTGTTTCATAGCAAATACTTCTTTGTTACAAGAAGAAGTCCTAGGGTAGTAGTCAAACACCAGTTCTGAACAAAGAAAGCATTTTTAGAGGGATTTTTTTTCTGATGAGATTGAAACTTTGAGTGCAGAGGCAGAATTGTTTAGAAATTGTTCTAGAGGTAGGACAGAAAATAATGGCTTTCAGTTAAAAAGAACTAGATCTTGGTTGGAGATCAGGAAAAAAAGGTCAAATGGTTTTCAAGAGCTGTTCAACAGTGGAATAGATTACCACAGGAAATGGTGAGCATCCTTTTAGTGGAAGTGTTTAATAGACACTGGATAATGTATTCATGCATTGCATATGGGCTTGAGAACATGGCCCTTTCTAATCTGTCGAATTGTATGGTTTTGTAGTATCCCAACCAAAAAACATATTTCATGGGGGGAAACTCAGAGAAAAGGTTCAGAACTGGAATTAATTTGTCATTTTGGAATTCAGTGGTCGGTTCACTTCAAAGATTGAGAGGCATCTTAACTTTGTAATTGATTCAATTTATGCTCCATTTTTTCATCCCAAGGATGTGCAAAGCAAAAGGAGCCCGCCTCTCTCACCTTAGAGTAATGTAGCTAAATGTAAATAATACTTAACTGAAAACAGCAAGTAAAATAATTACTGGTTCATTTCCAAACGTTTGGCTGAAAAGGAAGGTCTTAACTCCTTTCCTAATGAAAGATCTGTGGATGTGTGCACCGTGGCTGAAAACATCCCACTCAGTTTATATGACTGTTTTTGTCTGGTTTGCTTCTTTATCAATCTTCAAACTTTTGTCTTTAGCTTTGTGCTCTGGACAATGCAGAATCTGGCCCAGTGCTGCAATAACATTGCTAGTTCCAGGAGAACATTATTGTTGGTCCTATAGTGGAAGGAGGTGTACCTTTGGCCTGTCTTGGCAGATTAAAAATGTGCATTGTTGCAAGCTGTCACATTTCAAGCATTACAAGTTGTTTATCCTCATTTATCCTTTTTCACTTTAGTGTATGTTTATATCTTGTTTACCTACTGAGAGTCCAGTAATTACAGTAGCGCACACGTTTATCTAAATCAATAAATCTTTCAGGATTCTCAGCTTTTATGATCTTCCAGATGTGCAGGCAAATATGCATCCTAATATTGCTCACTGAGTCAGCACGTTTCTTTGATCTGAGAACAGAGTGCTCTCTGAAATGTTTTGCAATTGCAAAGATTCTTCATTCAAATTCTTAACAATTTCAGCTTGTAGAATTGTGAAAGGGGCAGAGGGATCTGCTTATGAAAGGGGGGGGAAAACAAACAAGAAACAAACAATTTGAGACAAATCCCAAGGCCTGTATAAACAGATGTAGTTTGTTTGGTTAAATGAAACATATTAGCTTGTTATCCAAAGTAAAAATAAATGATGCTTTATATAGAAGGCATGTTGAATAAATTATATTCGAGTCTATGCACAACTATAATGATGTTGAAGGATAACAGCCTGATTCTTTTCGCATTTTTTTTCCAAACTGTGGCGCATTGTTATGCAGACTTTTTGCTTAACAACAACAAAAAAATCTTATTGGGCTTGGAAAATGCAAACTCTGGATTTTCCCTTTCCTCGGTCATCAATTTTCCATTATCCCGTATCAGCAGGTCAGCATACAACAGGATGGAGAATAATCTTTGACTCTGTATTAACTATTTATAATGATAATATAGGACAGGGGTATCAAACTGAATTTCATTGAGGGCCACTTCAGGGTTGTGTTTGACCTTGGAGGACAAGACTGGACGTAGCCAGCTCAACATCACTCATGTCGGGGACACCTGTGGTGGTCTGAGCACTCTGCCAGCACTCTCCCAAGTTCTGTTTTCGCCTGTGCAGCCTCCTGCAACCCTCTGCCAACGAAAACACGACCCTCCGAAGCTCTGTTTTCACTGGCAGAGGCACTGCAGGTTGGTCCTTCGCTGTTTCCAGGGAGGCCCCGTGGGCCAGATCCAAGCACCCTGTGGGCCTGATCCAGCCTCCGGGCCTTGAGTTTGACACCCCTGATATAGGAAGTCTAAGATCTGCAATGAAAATGACCAAGATTTTCCAGCCCCTGGTACATGAAGGTAGACCTATCAAGGACTATGAAATGTGAGCACTAATTCAAATAGCCATAAGCAGAAGTGCTATTCTTTTCCAAACCCCAAAATTAAATGCTAGATTTTATTGAACAGAGTTTCCCATCTTTCCTAATCACTAGCCACATTGGCAGGAATGATCCGCCATCCTCATATTTGTTATATTAACTGTAGCCCAAATGTCATTGTCTAGGGATAGTAACTGATTTTTCTCCATTTAGTTTGGAATGGGTTTAACAAAATATGTTTTCTACCTCTTTCCCAAGAAACATAGACAATCCAGACCTCTACTTCAAACTTAATCTGCCATTTTACTGGATTGAAAAAATATTAATTCAGTTTGTTCCTGTTTCACATGCATTGCACTTAAATCAGTGGTGGGTTACGAGCATACCAGAGCCAGCCTGGACCACCAGATATCATTCCAGTATGGTGCTCCGGAGGGCCCACTTGCCCGCCTGAGCTCCTTACCGGTCTTAAGTCTTCTGCGCTTACACGCATGGCGCATACAGCACATAAGCAGCACTCCACTTAGCATCTGGAGCGTCACAGAGGCTCGTGGAGGTGCTAAGACACATATGTGCACTGCGCAAATCCATGTGGATGCCACCGTACCAGTTGGAACGGAATCCAGAACCCACCACTGACTTAAATCCATACCTTTCTATTTCTCTGCAAATTTTTAAGATAGGTTTTTTTAAATCTATGCCATTTCTTTTTAAATAAATGTTCCTTCAAGACAATTCAAGGGATGGCTCAATTCATTAATACTGGATTCACTTTTGAAACAGCAGCAAGAAAATAGTATTGTTTCTACTTGAATAGAAACTGGAAGTATTCAAAATCAGCTAGAAGCAAAGAGATGAGATTTCCAGTAACGCTCAGAAGCATTGTACGTTTGGCCTTGCATCTGTATAATAATGAACAGATTTTTGAGTCCTTTTGGGGAGGAATATACACATTGGTGTGGAAAATACAAATCTGATCCTTTGGAAGTCGATTCTAGTTTCTCCTTGGAAATCTATTTTAATTTCTCTTTCATCCACGATAGTTGGTGAGCTGATTGAAACTGTTACGATTAATGATGACAAAATACAATACTGGTTTTGTTGGAAATGAAACAGGCTATCAATGGGAGCACACCAAGGTCTAAATACATGCTGCCTTTCATAATATTTGACTTCTTTGGTTGGAGGGATCAATTGTTTTCTACTATTCTCATTTCAGTTCACATTTTTATGGACAAGAATATATCCTTCTAAAGTATTTAGTAGCTGCTGCTCTTACTAGATTTTCTAAGATTGTTTGGTTTAGAAATATTTTTTTTGCTTCAAAGCATCGGCAGAGCTTTGCAGTTTTTGTTCTGATGCATGCCACATTTACATTTGAATTTTTGACTCAATACAAAGACTCTTTAAAGAATAATAAAGTCAAGACAAACACTTGGAGCTTGGTGAGGATCAGTTATTTTTTTTCTTGAAGCAATGTACTAAAGGACCCATGTAACATCCTTGACCTCACTACATAAAAGAACCCATCAGAAAGTGATAGGAGATACTTCTCTGTCTCTGTGAATTTGACCAGCCACTACCAAGCCAAATATGAGGTGGATGAAACAATCGTTTGAACATATATACATATATGCATACATACCAGTGGTGGGTTTCAAAAATTGTTCGAACCTACTCTGTGGGTGTGGCCTCCTTTGTGGGAGTGGCTTGTCACCCATGTGACCGGATGGGAGTGGCTTGCTGCCCATGTGACCGGATATGGAGATGCCGATGACAATTGTCAGAACCACCTTAAATTACCTCACACACAGCACTGGCATGCATAAGAATATGATGTAAACTTGTTTTTTAAAAGGCATATTTGGTTTGCGTTAAAACAACTTCAACACACGCAATGTTCTGATTGCACCACAAACGCAGTAGTCATCCTTACCTTTCACAGAGGTACTGAGTTTTATAAATATGAGCATGATAGTGTAGAATAATCATATCCAAGGACCAGTGGTGGGTTTCAAAAAATTTTGGAACCTCTGCTGTAGGTGTGGCCTGCTTTCCGGGCCCACTGGTAGAACCTCTTCTAACCGGTTCGGTAGATTTGACGAACCAGTTCTACCGAATAGGTGCGAACTGGTAGGAACCCACCTCTGATACATACATGTGTGTTAGTTTTCTTTTTTTTAACAGTTTATTTATACATTTTCATTTAATATACGTGTTTCGTGAACAATGTATTGTCTGGGTCAATTTGCTTACATAATAATATTTACCCATTCCTAATTTCTATCTCTATTATCCAACTATTTATAAAATAAATCCCATGTTCAAAAATACTCTGTATCTTCTTTTTATTTAATCCATTTCTGCACAATCTAATATTTTTTTAATTGCATCTTCTTCTCTCAGAGTTTCCTCATTTTTTCAATACTGTGCAAATACAATCCTTGCTGCTGTCAAAACATGTAATATTAAATACAAATTCCCCTATCATACTTTTCTGGTATTACACCTAAAAATATATTTCTAGCTTATAATATATATGTAGCTTTAACATTTTTTATAACCATGTATGTATTTTTCTCCAATATTTCTTTGCTTTCATACACGCCCACCACATATGACAGTACATGCGTGTTATGTTTCTGTGAGAAAATTATATCAAAGAGTGGTGGGATTCAGCCAGTTCGCACCACTTCCAGGAAACCAGTTGTTAATTTTCTGTTAACAATTTGGTGAACTGGTAGTTGGAAGAAATCATTAGGGCAGAGAACCGGTTGTTAAATTATTTGAATCCCACCACTGATATCAAGCAGAAACAGGAAGCATGGCACAAAATAATTTGTCTTGGTAATCTTCACTAATGTAAATATTTTTTATCAACTTGATCCCCACAGGTTATCACTTTAACTTAGCAGTCCACAAGTGAGATGATGATCTTACACAAACAAATACAATAAATGAAAAAGACATGCAGAAGTTCACCAAGAAGCAGAAAGAAATAATCTCATTAGGAAGGATTAAATATGCATATTTGTTCTGAGATTGAGTAGATGTTTATCAATGAGCCACCTGCTATAAACATAACTTATCCTCCCTGGGTGAGTGCCAGGAAGCTTTGATTTAAAAACAATCTTGCATTTGTATTTGCACAAAGTACAAAAAGCAAATAGGAATTTGAAGCAGAACTGGTAGCTTGAATTATGCATCATATTCTGAATGATACCAGTGTTGATGATTAATTACACAGCTGTATTTAGTCCTTCTTTTTCACTCTAAAGGGAAAAAGAACAACTATATTTTAAATTTATGGATTGAGCTTATCTGATCAAGATTCCTTGGAGAAGGAGGCCTGGACTATCATCAGGGATGTGCAGTCAGGGGAGGCAGGGGAGGCGGAGCCTCACCAGAGTCATGAGGAAAAGAAAAGAAAAATTAAAAGGAAAAAGGCTAAGGTAGTTGCTGCCAGAGTCACAGTGGATGACTCTGCTTAGTGCTAAGTGCAGGGGGAGGCGAGAGAACTACAGACCTCCTTGGCATAAAGAATTTTTTGCCTTTTAACCCTGAGCAAGGGTTAAAAGGCAAAAAGTTGCCTTTTTATTTTTACATTTACATTTTCATCATGGTGGGCGGACAAGAGGAGAGTTGAAATCCTCTGTGACACGGCTGGAAAAGGTATGTAGGTCGGACAGAGGGAGGGGGGAAATTCAAAATTATTGTAATTTAATTTGTAATTTTTTATTGTGAGTAGTGTGTGTGTGTGCGTGCGTGTGTTTCATTCTTCACTTCACTCAAACAAATTCTCTCTCAATTTGAGAGAGAGTTTGTTTGAGAAGAGAAGGGCAGCCCTCCTCCCCCACTGGTAGCCCCGTCCTGCTCCCCTCTCCCTTTCCTCCTCCTCTTCCTCTCCCCTTTCTTTGCCGGCTGCCACCTCGCCCCCACACCTCCTCCATTCCGCCGCTGTGTCCAACAGGCCTGTTGAACACAGCAGCGGGATGGAAAAGGCAGGGGGCGAGGCGGCAGGCGGTGGCCGTGATGGCATCCGGCGGAGAGACATGCACTGGGCTGCGCTTCGTCAGCTTCTCCCTGCCGGAGTACACACATCTTCGGCGGGCCACTGGGTCAGCCTGGCGCGGCCCAAGAAGAAGCAGAGGGCAGCAGGAGAAGGCGGCGGCGATGGCGAACAGGCCCCCGGGAAGCGCAGGAGCCCCCCAAGGTCAGGGGGCCCCCCAAGAAGGCCCGGCTGATCGTCCGCAACCTCAGCTTCAAGTGCACGGAAGAGGAGCTGAAGAGTGCCTTCGCTGCCTTCAGGACAGTCCTGGAAGCCTCCCTGCCCAGGAAGTCCAATGGGAAGCTCCGTGGCTTTGTCTTCGTGCAGTTCAGGAATATCCTGGAAGCGGGAAAAGCCCCTGAACTGCACAAAGGCAAAGCCCCGGAGCTTCCCCACCTCCTCTATCCCCGCTGCTGTGTTCGACAGGTGTCTCGTGTTTATGGCAGACACAGCGGCAGGGACATTGCTTCTCGCTGCTGCCACGCTCTTGCCTCACCAACCGTAATCCTCCCCGCAAGTCACTGACTATCATATATGGGTGGCCATCTTTACTGCTATCTACTAGTCTTCTGAATGTCCCAAAGCAGTGTTGGGATTCAAAAAAAACTTACTATCTGTTCTGTGGGTATGGTTTTGTGGGTGTGGTGTGCCTTTTGAGCATGGCAGGGGAAGGATATTGCAAAATCCCCACCCCACTAACCTGCTTTCCAGCTCCGTTCTCCTGTTCAGGGCAACAAAATAAGATCAGCTGGGAGGATGGGAGGCAGCGGGGGGGGGGGGGGGCAGCCTATTTGTCAGTTCTCTGAACTATTCAAAATTTCCGCTACTGGTTCTCCAGAACCTGTCAGAACTGGCTGAATCCCACCTCTGTCCCAAAGGTGCTTTTTTAAAAAGGCAACCAAGCTTTTTATATTTTCCTTGAAGAAGTTTCACTTCTCCAAGACGTTTCTTCAGCTCTGATTGAATGGTGGAGAATGGAAGGATTTATATTCCTCGCCGTCATCTGGTTGTTAGCACTCTTTCTGAGAGTCATTGAGGCCATTTGGAGGTTTATCTGTGCCCTCAGGGTCACCTGAATAGTGCACATGGGTGTGGAACCTTCTTGGAACTGCTGAAAGGATGTGTTGTAAACAGGAGATCAATGGTGCTGTATTCCTCCCCCTCGGGTAAGAAAGAACTGTTCAATTTTAACATAGATGGCCTCTTTGATCCCTCTTTCAAACCAGCAGTCCTTTCTGTCTGGAATGTAGATATAAATTTTGGAAGTCTCTTCCAAAATTTTTCTTTCATCAAGTCACTGGAAAAGCTCTTGTCCACTTTAACCTGCATTTTCAAGCTGTATTATGTTACATGGTTATTCCTAATTTTAGAGCAGAGCCTGTTATAGTTGTTGTCAACAATGTGGCCTTCTTTGTTAACATAACATGACAGTTGGGGGAAATGATTATCTAAATTATTGTGATTATTTTTCATTTTTGGTGGTATTGGAAATCCCTGATATATGTCATTGTGTACCTGCTGAAGTGTTGTTGTTGTTGTTAATAATAATAATAATAATAATTTGGAATGAAGGGTTAGAGAAGAGGACAAATTTTCAGCAAATGCACATAAGAGACAGATACTTTCATGCTTACCACTTCCCTCTGTTGTGACAAATTCTAGGGTATTTTAGTAATATTTTAGTAATATTTAAATGCATATTTATTTGAAAATAAGAGATAGGCAAAAAGTGAGTGAAGCACTTTATTCCTGTATTCAATCTAAAATGCAGATATTATTCAAATGCACATTTTTTTCCAATATTGTTGTGTGTTCTACTGTTAAAATACATTTGGAAAAAGTTTCTGTAAATAATGTGAATAAAAATTACCTATTTTAATCAACTAAATGCAATATATTATACTTACAAACATACATGTAATATATATATTAGATTTGTGTATTATATAATGAACAAAATGCATATATTAGAATAAATGCAGATAGTGGCACACAATCATTTATTCTTTTAAAAAAGAATTCAAACTGATTTAGAAATTTAGCAAGATTCTTAACTAAAAACTGGTTATGAGAATTCAACATTTCCCCCCATTCTACTTGAGATTAGGTTGCTGATCACAAATGGGCTGAGCAGACATTTACAGCATTGCTAAGGTATATGCATTAGCACATTTGAGAGCTATATTGTGCTCAGTAAATTATAGGACTGTGTCATTATTATTTTATGATAGTGGTGAATATCTGTAATTCGGGTGAAGGATGGGGGTGGAGATTCTTTCTCCAAGTTTGTCGGTTGGTTTCCGAATGTTTCATTACTAGGCTAGGTAACATCTTCAGTGGAGTTTAGAGGATGTCAATGTGTCATTGTTCCTCTGTTTATAAGGGCTTTGTGTGGTCAGTAAGTCTTGTGATGGTGAGGTGAGATCAGGGTTACATCAATTCAGGGTTTTGTGGTGGGTCCTGTGATGGGTCAGGTGTGGGTGTGTCAAGTATTTTTTTATTTGGTCTATCAATATGCACACAGTAGTGCAATTTAGATTGCAGGAGAGCTGCTCCATGTCCTGACATGTTTATAACTTCATTTAAAAGAAAGAGAAGAGAAGCAATGTGCATTACTTTCAAGTATACCCACTAAGTTGCTGTACTCTTAGAATAAATTCAAAACATAAGTGAAAGCAAAGTGGCTTTTCTGCAAAGCAGAAGGTTCCCCAAGAATGCTATTAACATAATACAGCTTAAAACCGTTTTACATACGGATTTAATTCTGGATGGCACAGTTTCAATTTGTAAATTTCTTGTCTAATATTTCTCTCATCCATTTCTCCCATATCTATAATATCGAAAAGCCCTGCTCCACCCCTAAAACAGAATTAATGCTATTACATAGGCTTCCTGTAGCACCTTACCTTTCTCTTCTTTTTTCCCAAAATTGGGACATTGAAATGCAGCAGCAAAACACCAGAATTGGGTAACATAATTGCCTGATTAAAATGAAAAAAGGAAAATTGGATATGTATATACACATATCTCTCTCTCTCTCACACACACACACACAGACACACACACACACACAGACACACACACATACATACATACATATTTATATATATATATATATATCTTGTATAGTAGAATGGGCAAATACTTACACTCCATCTGTTCCAGGGCAATTTCATATCAACAGTGTTTCCATGCCTCTGACCTTCACAGAGCAGCTGATCCACAATTGCAGAGAAAACTGCTAGCCAGTCAGTTCTCAGTCTGGCTTTCTCAGCTAAAGGATGTGAAGATTGCGATCCAATCAGTAAAGTAAATTGCTAGTGCCTTTCTCACAGCCATCTTTTTCATGAGTACCGTATTTATCGGCGTATAACACGCAGTTTTAAAACTAAAATTGCAAGCTTAAACCCTGCCTGCGTGTTATACGCCGATACGCCGGGTCCCAAACTGCCTGCTCCAGCTGATTCACCGGCGCCCATGAAAGGAAGTTTTCTTCCCTACTGAAACAGAAGCCGCAGCAGGAGAGCGAGGCTGCTGCCAGCCGTTTCACCTTGCGCAGCGAATTTGACTGGGTCCCGGGGCTTCTGCCGGGCGGCAGAAGCCCGGGAAGGCGAAAGGAAGTTTTCTTCCCTACTGAAACGGACGCTGGCCGCAGGAGAGCGAGGCTGCTGCCAGCCGTTTCACCTTGCGCAGCGAATTTGACTGGGTCCCGGGGCTTCTGCCGGGCGGCAGAAGCCCGGGAAGGCGAAAGGAAGTTTTCTTCCCTACTGAAACGGACGCTGGCCGCAGGAGAGCGAGGCTGCTGCCAGCCGTTTCACCTTGAAGGTGAAACGGCCGGCAGCAGCCTCGCTCTCCATGGATACTTTGACCTTCCCACAGTTGCTTTTCTGAGCAACTGGGAGACAGAAGGGACGCAATCTCCTTTCATTCTCCCTCTGCCTTATTCACTCGTTCGGGCAGCAGAGAACGAAAGAAAATTGCATAGCCAAGGACAAAGGAGCCTGCAGCCTCCTTCATTCAAATGTTCAGGCAGCGGGGATGGGGGGGGGGCTTTCTCGCATGCCTTCTTTCTCTGAAGCGCTGCAAACCTTGGGATTGTGTAGCAGCCAAAGATCGCCTGGTTAAAAAGGAGGAAGAGGAGGCTCCACTAGTCCGGAGCCCATCCGCGGTGGCAGGGATCCCCCACACACATACACACACACACAAGGAGGGAGGAGAGACAGAGAGAGAGACAGACACACACAGAGAATGACAAGAGAGACAGAGAGAGGGAGGGGGGGAGATAGAGGTAAAGAGCCACACAGAGAGTGAGAGACAAACAGATACAGGGAGAGGGAGGGGGAGAGGGAGGGAGTGTTTATGCACAGAAGGAAGATTTAAAACTTCGGAGTGAATCCGGGAAGAGGGAAGAGATGGAGGACTGACTTTTCACTCCGATTTCTGAGCCCCCAGCTGTTAGTGACGGAGAAGGACGAAGGAAGAGATTGCATTTTTGTTAGGCTGAAAGAGCTGTGGCGTTTTAAAGAAGTCCCGTTCTTTTTATTTAAGCACGAAAGGAAAAATCTCCAAAAAGCCCGGGGAAATGTTCCTTGCAAAGCATCACGGTCTCAGAGAATGCAAATGGAGGTGCTTATCTCCCTGCCCGGCTCGGAGTCATGCTGAGTCCTATTCAGAGGGCGGAGGGACGCTGTGCTTTTTTTGTTTGTTTGTTTATGTTCTCACAACCATGCAAAGGTGGGTTTTGTGCTACAAGGATCTTTCTTTCTTTCTTTCCCTGTCTGTGGTTCCTTGCAGTTGCTTCTGTTTAAAGCACCGTTTCTCATTCCTTGCAAAACTGGGGCAGGACTGCCTCTCCTTGCAGCAGGCTCGGTTGCAAAATGTTTCCCTGATTTGGTTTATAAGTTCGCAGCAAGGCAATCCAACAAATAGGAAAGTTTTAATAAGATTTTCTGACTTTATTTGGTCTCTGCTGCCACCCCCAACCCCAACCCCTCCCAAGGAGAGAGTGGGAAGGAGAGGAAGGAAGGAGGGAGGGGGAAGGAAAAGAAGGGAGGGGGGAGAAGATGGAAGGAGAAAAGATGGAAAGAAGGAGGAAGATGGAAGAAGAAAGGAAGAAAAAGAAGAAGGGAGGGAGAAAAGAGGGAAGGAAGTGGGAAGAAAGGGGGAAGAGAGGGAAAGAGCAGAAAGACGAGGAGGATGAAGTTGATAGGCAAGAGGAAGGAGGAAGGAAGGAAGAAAGAAAAAGGGAGGGAGAGAGGAAAGAAGAAAAGATGGAACTAGAAAGGAAAGAAGGGAGGGAGGAAAGAGGAAGACAGGGAAAGAGCAGAAAGACAAAGGTGAAGGTAGATAGGCAGAAGGAAGGAAGAAATAGGAAGGAGGGAAGGTGAAAGGATGGAAGGAGGAAGGAACAGAAGCGAAGAGGAAGAGAGAAATGGAAAGAGCAGAAAGACAGAAAAGATAGATAGGTAAAAGAAAGGAAGTTGAAAGAATGGAAGGAGGAAGGAAGAGAAAAGGAGGAAGGGAGTGAGTGAGGAAAGAAGAGAGGATGGAAGGAGAAAGGAAGGAAGAGAAGAAAGTTTGCCTTTTAAGAGGAGTTAATGTTATAATTCATGTTCTAATGTTATAAATTTTAATCCAACATTAAGTTCCGAGCTTCCAAGTCATTTATTTTTAATGAAAAAAAATTTTACTCAAATTTTTGTGTTAAAATGGGGGGTGCGTGTTATACGCCGGTGCGTGTTATACGCCGATAAATACGGTATATTTGTTTGCCTTTATTTGGTGGCTTTAAAAAGAGAGAGAAAGTTTGCTGTGATGGAAAGGAACATAAGGAAAAGTATTGTACAAAAATGTTAAATGTAGACAGAAGCATTGGAATCTCCCAAAGTTTTCCTGTAAAATGACCATTGTTTATCATCTACATTTAAAATATCTGTACATCTGAATGTAAATGTTAGTACATTGGCAATTTTGTAGAGACATGATTTTCTCAAGATCCGTGATTAAAACTCTCTGTGGGTGGAAGAAATGGCAGGCTCCATGTCTATGGAGATTCTCAGTCATCCAGGTCATGGTTGTCCCAAATAAGCTTTTTTAAGAGTCAACTGGACTGTCTGGTTTTTCTTTTAACCACTTCATAAACGCATGGCACAGCATAGGAGAACAAACCCATTAGGACTAGATTCAGCAGTCCATCTGCAATTAAAACACAAAAGGCCATTCTTTTGAAGACAGCAAAGTCCACATTTTGGACAGAGAGGACCGCTGATTTGAAAGAATGGTCAAAGAGGCCATTTATATCAAAATTGAACAGTCCTCTCTCAACAGAGGGAGAGGGATACAACATTATCTGTCTCTACAGTGTCTACAACACAGTCCTTTCAAGAATTCCAAGAAAGGTCCACATCCATTTGCACCACTCAGGTGACCCTGATGAACAGATAAACCTCCAGGTGGCCTTAATGACTCGCTAAAAGAATGCAAATGACCAGTTGTCAGCAAGGAGTATATATCCTTCCATTCCCCACCATCCAGTCAGAGCTGAAGAAGCTTCTTGGATAAAAAGTTAAATGTCTTGAAAGAAAAACCAGAAAGTCCAGTTGCCTCTTGAAAAAGTACCTTTGTGACAAAAGGCAGGCTCCAAGAACAGGATTCTGAATCTTGATAGGGATGAAGAAATTGAGAAATTAATGTGAGACACTGTGTGTGAGTTGGGCAGCTATATAAATTTATTGAATGAGTGAGTGAGTGAGTGAATGAAAAGAATTGAAATAGGGAAGAAAATGGTAAGTGAGCACCTGTCTACCCTAGACGAGTTCAAATCACCAGGACTGGGATGGATTACACCCCAAGGTTCTGAAGGAACTGGCAGACGAGATCTCAGAACCACTGAACTATATATTTCAGAGATCCTGGAGCACCTGGGAACTACCAGAGGACTGGAAAAGAGCTGATGTTCCCATCTTCAAAAAAGAGAAAAAAACAGATCCAGGAAACTACAGACCTATCAGCCTGACCTCAATACCAGGAAAGATTCTGGAAAAGATAATCAAGCAACAAATTAGCGAACATCTAGAAGCAAACAAAGTGATAGCCGAAAGCCAACATGGGTTTGTCAAAAACAGATCATGCCAGACGAATCTTATTACATTCTTTGATAATGTGACAAAATTAGTGGACCAGAGGAATGCTGTCGATATAGTTTACTTGGACTTCAGTAAGGCATTTGATAAGGTAGACCATAACCTACTACTAGATAAAGTAGAAGAATGTGGGTTAGACAGCATCACCATCAGATGGATTCGTAACTGGTTGACCAACCGCACTCAATGTGTAGTCCTCAATGGAAATGCATCTTCATGGAGGGAAGTATGCAGTGGAGTACCCCAAGGCTCTGTTCTGGGCCCAGTACTCTTCAACCATGAATTATTTGGATGAGGGAATAAATGGGGAACTCATCAAATTTGCAGATGACACCAACCTGGCAGGAATAGCCAACACTCCAGAAGATAGACTAAAAATACAGAAGGATCTTGACAAACTTGAACATTGGGCACTATCTAATAAAATGAAATTCAATGGTAAAAAGAGTAAGGTTCTACATTTAGGCAAGAAAACGAAATGCACAGGTACAGTATAGGTGGTATCTTGCTCAACAGTAGTAACTGTGAGAGGGATCTTGGAATCCTAGTGGACAACCATTTAAATATGAGCCAGCAGTGTGCAGCAGCTGCCAAAAAAGCCAACAGAGTTCTAGGCTGCATAAAGAGAGGGATAGAATCAAGATCACGTGAAGTGTTAATACCACTTTGTAATGTCATGGTAAGGCCAAACTTGGAATACTACATCCAGTTTTGGTTGCCACGATGTAGAAAAGATGTGGAGACTCTAGAAAGAGTGCAGAGAAGAACAACGAAGATGATTAGGGGACTGGAGATTAAAACATGAAGAACAGTTGCAGGAACTGGGTATGTCTAGTTTAATAGAAAGAAGGACTAGGGTAGATGTGATAGCAGTGTTCCAATATCTCAGGGGTTGCCACAAAGAATAGGGAGTCAAACTATTCTCCAAGGCAGCTTAGTGTAGAACAAGAAGCAATGGGTGGAAACTAATCAAGGAGAGAAACAACTTAGAACTGAGGAGAAATTTCCTGACAGTTAGAACAATTAATCAGTGGAACAGCTTGCCTCCAGAAGTTGTGAATGCCCCAACACTGGAAGTCTTTAAGAAGATGTTGGATAGCTATTTGTCTGAAACGGTATAGGGTTTGGATTAGAAGACATCCAAGGTCCCTTCCAACTCTGCTATTGTATTGTATTGTATTGAAATAATTGAAAGAAAGAATGAATGAATTGAAAGATTAAATGAATGATTTGTGGCCAGTGTCACCCATGTTGAAGAAAATACTTTCCAATAATTTAGAACGAAGTCAGAAATAAATCAGCAGTGAAAATGAAGTGGTTTCCAGAAACAGACAATGTCACGAGATATATCAGGTTTGAAGTAAATCTCGGAGTCATTCTCGAGAAGTGCCACCAAGGATGCCATTGCATGATTGCTTCTGTTTTGCAGCCCTCATAGGTTAAAAAAAGTAAAAACAAAACAAAAAACAAAATGCCAAGAAGGTTTGCCCACTTTGATAGCTTTTCTACTCTGTAATGCACAGAAAAATCTTACACTTTCTATAACTTATCCCTTGCTGGGATCACAACTCTCCTCCCAAATGCTGTTAATGGTTTCATTCTTCATCACTATATTCACCCACAATTGAGATATAAGCTCACAATTCGTGAGCTGTGTGTCCTCAATCTACCTTGGTCCCTGCAAAGTAGAAGTCTTTATGTTTATTTGCAATCTGGCATGAAGATAGTTGCTTGGATTTGTTCTGAAGAACAAAGGACCTTTTGCTCATAAGCTGAAAGAAATGCACTTCTTGCTTTTCATCTTTATTCCTGTGCTAGTTTAACAGCTGGTCATGTTTGTGACTCATTAGTGAAAATAATTCATAGTACCCATTTTATGGTTTCCATGTCCCTGTCACTTCACTGTGATGGAAAAGGAGGAGGATGCCAAGCATCCATGGGAGGGCAGCTTTTGAGAATAAGGAGCTAAAAGCAGAGATCAATACTGCCATATTAAGGAGCACTGCATTTCTGAATAAGAGCTGCTAGTAATAAGCAAGAAATGATAACTACTACACTGGTGTGTCTTGCTTATGAGCACGCAAAGAAATATAATTATTTACTGTATTATATTTCTAAAGAACAATAACTATAGTTCTCTGGCAGTATATCAACAAAATGATTAAAACTAACAGTAAACACAGCACAGTAATGGACAGAAAATCATAATCAGCAGTGAAATAGTGCACAGATATTGAAATGTTTGGAATGATAATAACATAGGTTCCAAGTAAGCGTTTTAAAGCAGGACATCCCACCAGCAGGCTAGTACTATTTTTATTATTGCCATCTATATCATCTAATCTGTTGGAGAAACTGTAGGATGAACATTTATGAAGGGTCCATATTTTAAGTCATGCCTAAGTTGGTCACATGATCTTCCAAAGGAGAAATTTAATTTATTAGCAATGCTCGTCTGTCAGGTAGATTATAACACTGAAAGTTCTATTCCGAGTTCAATTGGCTTTGCAAATCTAATTAAGCCCGTAAGCTAGAGCAGTGTTGGTGAACCTTGCTCTCTTCCTTCCCATCAGATACTCCAAGCTCCGCATTTTCTCTTTGCCTCTAGGAAGAAGCCCCTCCCTCCTGCAACTCCTGACTACTTTCCACTATAAATGCATGAGAATCAAACTAAATCATTCATCTGGTTCCTCTCTCCCGTTTATTAACTAACCTTCAGTATTAAAATGCAAAAGGAGATATAAATTATTGGTTGTTCTGGAGAATCAGTGCTAGAATAGAATTGAGAAACGTATTAAATGAATTTGGAAGTCAAATCTCCACACAGATACATGCTTTTAGCCATCAATTTACATAATGGCCTTTTCCTTTTTAACAAGCCTATTTGCTTTATAAGTTAACTAATATAGTTATTTGACTGTAGATTTTTAAGCTGACATCTTTAAAAAGCTATTTGAATTAAGGGAAAGCTGAAACAGAACAATTTATATTAATGAATCTCTTTCTCTCTAACTCGGTTGGAACAGAATGCTTGTAGAGAGCTTTTCCCCCCCCCTACACATTTCCTTAGGGAGCTTCAGATGATGGATAGTGGGGATTTTAGCCCTATTGAAGATCTTCAAAAAAAGAATAATGAAGATGCCTAGTTACTATCTTAAAAAGCTACCAAGGATAATTTACATATGAGGGGGATATAGAGGAACTCTGGCTACTGTTTAAAAGAAAAGGTATTTGATGGGAATAGGCATAGCAGTGTTTTTCAATCTTGGCAGCTTGAAACTGTGTGGACTTCCACTTCCAGAATTCCCTAGCTACCATGGGTGATTGAGATATCATGTGCTTTGGATCTGTGCTTTTCCCTACGTATGAACTTTTGAATTGCGAACTTTTGCCGATATGAACAGACCTATCCAAAACTTCAACCTAGAAGGTTCAGGAAGTCAGGAGGAGACAGAAATGCAATAGTTTACAACATGCTGCCTATGTATGCTTGACAGTGCTGTTGTGTGAATCATCTATGGCTATGCCCTGTGCTCAAGGGAGTCGGGCTAACAGACATACTTGGCCAAGCAAAGCAAAGGCAGGCATGGACCACTCCAAAGAGAGAAACATGGTGGTGCGAAAATAGCTATCAGGACTGGATTAGCCCTATGGATTAGCCTGGTTCCCACCATCACCTGAAGGATACTCCCTTGGCTTTCACCCAGGAAAGAGGTGCAAAAGGAAGCTAAGGCACTCCCTGTTGCTACTCAGAGGGCATGAGGGTAGGGTTAGTCCCTGATCAATTGGATAGAGAAGAAATATAACTTAACAGTATTGTGCTTTTTTTTTGTTGGGCTTAAAAAATGGATTTGTAAACATCTTCCAGGAATGTGACATGTGCATAAGGAAAGCCCTGTCTATGCCATCAAGGACATTCTTTTTTCTTAAATAATTTATTATAATAATAATGCATTTTAGATGAAATTGTATCAAAAATCTTACAAGAAAAATAAATTTGCATTCTGTTGCTGATCTTTTCTTAAAGAAAAGAGTTTTTAAAATGCCCACCAGAATACAACTCTGCAAAAAGGACTGCAGTTTGCATTTCTGGTTATAAGTAAAACAGCAACACACCAAAAGAAAAATTAGCCATATCTCACAATTAAGAAAAGCCAGAGTAAAACAGTTCACATTGCAAACCTCAAGGCCAAGAGGGACATCAAATGGAATCCAAGAAATCCTCAAGTTTCACCGTGAATCTCTTTATGACATAAATGTCCATATAATTTGTTTGGAAGTCAATTCATTCCAACTCAAACTTCTGACACATTTTTGATTCTCTATAAGATATAAATAGCCACAACAGCTGCTGTTAAAATCAATTGCTGCAGTTTTTCCCATCGCCCAACCTTGAATGTGTGCACAATTTGCTCTTTAGATCTTACTAGATTTTGTTTCCCCACCTATACAAACAGTTACCCTGACTATCAAGATAGATGTGATACAAAATTAATATGCTGGAAAAATGTGTTGAACAACTATGAATATGGATAATTCTGCAACACTGGTTATTCAATATATGTTTACATCGACTTTGTAAACATTAAAAAATGCTCAGACAACCACAAGATTTCAGATAAAGAAACACCGATTTTAATAGTTCAAATTCAAACCTATATTGTCAATGCACAACCTGTGTACAATGAGATTGGATGGGCCTCTCTTAGTGCAGGCTCCCCAGACACAAAATACATCTCAATAACTCACAAGTGAAGAAAGAAAATCCCAACTCATTAAATCAAACCTAACAGACACATGATCCAGAGGTGGTATTCAGCAAGTTCTGACCAGTTCTGGAGAACTGGTAGCGGAAAATTTGAGTAGTTCTGGGAACCGGTAAATACCACCTCTAACTGGCCCTGCCCTCATCTATTCTTTGCCTCCCGAGTCCCAGCTGATTGGGAGAAAATGGGGATTTTGCAGTAACCTTCTCCTGGAGTGGGGACCGAATGGAGTTTTACAGTATTCTTCCCCTGCCACACCACCAAGCCATACCAAGCCCACAACCCCAGAACTGGTAGTAAAAAAATTTGAATCCCAGCACTGATACAATACTATATACGTATCCCTATGAACATAGGGATGAAAATAATTATTATCTTATAGTTCAACTTTTCTATCTATAGGTATTAAACTACATAACATAACTGATATTTTCTTATTATCACAATTGTTATCACAAGAGAAGATTCCTTTTGGATTGGACCAAAGAACTAACAGTGTCCATACTTTGAGGTAACCAAGGTAAAGAAACAGACACTGCAGGGATTCCTGAAAATGCTATTTTATTCTTGTAGGATATATTAAGAGACTCTTGAGAATCTTTTTTAAAGACAGCAGGATCAAAATAGGACTGCTGTTGTATCTTTCTCCTGCTTTCTAATTTCTACAATCTGATTAATGTCCCTCAACTCCTGTTAAGGTAAGAGCTCAGTTCCTCTACAATCAAACTCAGATTCCTGTTTCTCTTTATTGAAGGCCAAGCAAATACTATTCCTTTTTCAGTTCTCCAAGAATCATTAAATCCAGTTATAAATGTATAATTGTTTTTGACACTTCACTTAATATATATTATTTTATTATAATTTCTTTAAATATTTTATAATTATACATAATTTTTATTAAAACATTTTAAAACAAGATAAAAACTAATACAAAGTAATTATCATTCTTATTATTTGTCATTGCTACGATCCCACTTTCAGTTATCCTGAAGAAAGCAAATCTTGGCTACCAAACAGCAAAACTCCTAAGAAAAATCTCACATTTGCTTTACAGCATATGGATGATCTGAAGCTTTATGAAAAATCAGAAATCAGAATGTAATAATTGTAAGAATTTTTAGCACAGATAAAATAGCAAGGCAACTTGGCATAGATAAATGTGCTTCAATAGCAATAAATTGGGGTAAAACAATGAACAATAAACTGAATTGAAATGTTGAATGGCCAAACCATCAAAAAACATCAAAATGAAGCTTAAATTACAAATATCTTGGCATTTTACAGTTGGATAACATCAAACATGGGCATGATAAAGATGTGATTGGTAAATAATACATCCAAAGAGTGAGAAAATTGCTAGACAAAAACTTTGTCTTCAGAGACAAAGACAATATTTTCAACATCTTCAAAGGCAACATCTTCAAAGTAATCAATTCCCATGATACACTACATCACTGGAATTATTAACTGGACACCAACTGAAGTGGACAGTTTGGACTCAAAAACAAGAAAACTGATGACTATTCTTACCATGTCTCTGCCGGTTCATGAATATTCTGACCTATTCACTACAATATCCCCATATTGATATTGATACCCTGCACAAATGGAGGCAGAGGTTTACTTCAAGTCAAACAAACTCTCAAAAAAGAGAAGCATGCATTGGCTAATTATGTGAAAGACAGCAAAGAACAAACATTGATGCAAATAAAAACAATTGAACTTACTGAATGTACAAAGGAAACAAAACATGGATATTGAAATAATACAGAATAATGGCAAAGAAAATCATTGCATGGTCAGTTTCTACAAATGTTTGAGGGGAAAGTGAGTAAAGATAAAACCTAGCAATGGCTTACAACTGGACCATTACAAAAATAATCTGAAGGCTTGATTTTGACCGCTCAAGAGCAATCTATTCAAACTAATACAATCACTGCAAGAACTAAAAAAAAAATTATTCAAAGTGTAGATTAAGGAAGGAGGGAAAGAAACAGTAGATCAAATTCTCAACTCATGCAAGACAATTGCACAAACTGCTGATAAACCACAGCATAACACAGTCACCAGAATGACTCACTGCAACTTCTGTAAAAACTTTCATATGCCTTTACTGAAAAATTGGTAGGAACATAGGTGGAAAGAGTAGTTGAAAATAAAATTACACAATTAAAATATGAGAATTCCAAATGCAAGCTGTTAAAGCCTTGGCACATCATACGTCATATTTGAAAGTGGTAGAAAAGAAGAAAGTGTAGATAATTATGTGATAATACCAGATGATTGTAGAATAAAAGACAAAGAATTGGAGAAGATCGCAAAGTATCAATATCCAAAAATCAAAGTTGAAAGATTATGCTATAAGCCCACCATGGCCCAAATAGTTATTTTACACTGGGTATGATAACAAAAAATAATCTTGCATGGTGTTTAAAAAATCTGTGCTTTTGTGAACTACAAATGGACAAACTACTTGCGTCCACATACTGCATATACTACACTGATACATTATGACATCCTAGGTTCTTGGAGGGAAATGCATATGAAGGCCAACACCTGCTAAAGAACTGGCAGCTGTAATTTCAGATCATTGTGTTAATAATAATAAATGCAAATATAGAAACTTCCATTTTGAGCATTTGAAAATGTTCAGGCTATATCAGAATCAAAAGATTTTCTTTGAGAAGATTTGAAACTGTTGTGGTAGTTAACAGTATGAAGTACAAAAAACCCTCTGCTGTAGTAATAGCATCTTTTAAATGCCCTGCCTGGTGTTACAAAATAATCAATTTGACTGATGAGCATTCTCTTTTAAACTATTCTGTGTATCCGTACTTAACAGTCTCCCGGGAGCCTGTAAATCAATAACACTTTCATTTGCCATGGCGATATATATCCTAGCTCAATGTACCATTCTGCTCCCTCAGTGGCAAAGGCTGTTTTAGCTCCAGGTATTAATGTGATACTTTGGGGATAGGGGAAAATTTGTTGCATGCTACACTGGTTATGACATATTACTGAAAACAAGCCCTCTATACAGTATCCCCTTTTTTTCAAAAAAAAATTCAGATGCAATACTTCTAATCCCCTATCACTTTTTGCTTATTTCCAAAGTTGGATTTTTCCTAATGTCTGAAACAGTCAAATTCAAAAGCTGACAGAATGCATGTAAGCTGGGATGAGTCCTAATTCACTTCCCTCTTTATAATCATTTTCAAAGCTGATACACTTGCAGCTATAAAATTTAGTAGACCATTATAATTCAACCCTAATTCCATATTATTACGTCTTACCTTTCTCCTATCACTGAATCCAAGAATTCTCAGATTCTCAGTAGCTATCATGTTCATTTGCTGACCATCTTAGCTGTGGTTTTGCAGCAGCTGCATGTTCTGTTTAAGTACCAACCAAAGGGATAGTTCTAGTTGAAAATAATTTTCAGGCTTCTGTTAATGTAACCTTACAATAAAATAAGATTAGTTCATCTGGTGTGCTTATCAGGCCATGTGTCTGCCTGATTTGCCTCACAAAGTTGACATCAATCTTGCAGTGTGAAGATACATTTATTCCCCTCATCCTAGCTAGGGTGGGTCCTTCCAAGCCTCTTGTCCCATCCAGATTTCTACTTCAGACTGTTACCTTTTATCAATTACTTTTATCTGCCCATTCCCATAGCTTCTTCTCTTTGCTCTGTCTCCCAAGGTCATGCCCCCCTACAAGTTCTTTAGATCCTTTGCTCATCTTCCTGGGAACAGTTCAGTATGACCTTGTTGAGTGGAAATCTACTGGGAGCAAAGCCTTTTTCAAAGTGATAGGAGTTTTGCAAAATCTCCATCTTAGAGAGACCTAGCTACCATGGAAACTGTATGTCTTGAGATCGTTTCAAAAGATAAGCCTTTATTGACATTAAATATTTACTTCTAACATTCTGGGGATTGCCTGTTTTATGTGTTTTTATTTTTTATTCTTTTAAGTTTATTTATTACTTCGCTCTATATGCTGTCATATAGTTCCTCTGTTTTTGGCTAGACATATTTTTCTTCTGAAATGATAAACACAGAACTATTTAAAGGGTTCAGTGTTACGCATATAATGAGTTCTCACTACAGAAATTCAGTTTTCCCTTACTCAGTGGCATCTAATTAAGACCAGAGAGATTGTTAATTGGATTTTCTGTGGGGAAAGTAATACACTGAAAATATCTAAAGGAATGTTGTGTATTTTATTTTTATTTTTCAATACCAACACCATGGCAAAACTAGTATTGTTGGATGAATAGATAATTATTATAATATATGAGAAACAAAGAGAAACTAAAACAGTGGCATAAAAAGCCTAGGAAGACAAATATAATATTAAACTATAATAGGAAAGTGCCTTGCTTTAGTTCTAATTGAAATCTGCTTCATTAAAAAATACATACCAGCCATATTCAATTTGAACCATTGTGTATGATGCACAATGAACCCTGGTGGCAGAGTGGTTAAAGTGCAATACTGCAGGCAACATTGCCCACAGTCTGGAGTTCAATCCTGATGGGGCTTGAAGTGGACTTAGCATTCCATCCTTCTGAGATTGGTCAAATGAGGACCCAGATTGTTGGGCACAATACGCAAATAATGCTTATGTTGTAAACTGCCTAGAGTGCTGTGAAGTGCTCTGGTATATAATAGTATATATGGACAGTATATAACCCTAAATGCTATTGCCATTGTATTATCTACTAACCCAGAAAAACATATACAGGTTGTGCATGCATCCACAGGGGGATGGGGTGCATTACATTGTGGGTGCAGTGTGGCACACGCACAATTTGGGCACTCAAGGACAAAAAGGTTAGCCATCACTGATGTAGACAAATTGGGGTGAGCAAAGAAAGAGAAAAGCAAAGCTGTGTAGGCATTCTGGTGACTCAAAAAAAAACTAGATATACTTAGCTTGGTGAGGAGAAAGCAGAGGGAGACTTAGTAATTCCTGAAAGAATTAGTGGCATTGGGAAAACTTTCTACTAGAAAAAAAACATTTCATCATGGAAGCAATTTGGAATGGTTGATTGGGGTCTTTCTTACTGAAGACCTTCAAGCAGAGACAAGATAACCATCAGCTGAAAACAGCCTTGTTCTGTATTTCCTGCACTTGAGTAGGGATTCTACCAGCAGACCTCCAAGCCCTTTCCAAATTGATGATTCTCTGGTTTCCATATATTGAATCCAAGAAGAAAATATCTGTGTATCAGACCAGTTTTTTGAATAGAACTATCAAAGGGCAGCCAACTGATAGTATTTAGTGTTATTCTTTTTTTTTAATCATTCTGGTTCCAGGAAAGTCCAAAATCTCTTAAACAGTCTCCTGGGAAAATCTGTGTCAAATTACCTTGAGAATTCTTATGATGGAATAATTCTCTGTGAGTTTTTTTAAAAAAAATATATTTTATTTTAATTAAACAAAAACACAAAAAAAGAATCATCCTTTATTACATCTTGCAGAAAGCGTATCGATTGGTTACAGATAATTTTCGTGCATTTCTTCCACAGTCATCACTTATAGTTCATATTAGATTATACACTTTAAGTCAAAAATCTTTGTATATCTTACTATCAATGTACCACAATTCTCATTTGACTACAATTATTTGAACATGCTTTTACCTCAAATCATTCATACTTAAAGACACAACCACATAATGGCATTCATTAGCTATTTCAAAAACTCCTCCAATAACATTACACCTTTATAGCATCTTTTAAGTAAAAGTCAATAGATAACATTTTTAAACCTCCCCCCCCCCGCTTTTTTTTCCCCACTCACTGACTAACATTTATATCTATGTTACTTTAGCCAATACCATAGCATATATATATATTGTTAAACAATGTCCATTAACATTTCCTTGTTGTTATTATAATTGGCTAAAAATCATTTACTATTTATGCCCCATCTCCTCTCATCAGCCCCACACCCAAAAAAACCTTACACCTTTATAACAAAATCTAAATGAAAAATTGTTAATAAAATTTATAGGTCTTTTTCCCAGGTCACAATTTACAATTTATATCCAAATTTCTTTTACTAAATTGTCAATACATGTATATATTGTTATGCTGTATCCATTATCATTTCATTATTATTATTTATGGTTAATTAATCGTTAGCGAGTAAACATTTAATAGCAGTCTAAAACAATCTAGAAGTTACAAAGTTCCTACTTATTAATCACCAATAATAAAAAACACTAATTTTTATTACCAACTTTCATTGTATCTTTCCAATAACAAAACAGTCTTATCTCTCTTGCCAATTGTGGACTCAGTCTTTTTTTTATCTCCTTTATAAGGTTTTTATAGGCTTCTCTCCGCCCTTTGTTGCTTGAAGGGTCTCTCAGATAATCTCCTTGCCCACCAGTTGCTACTAAAGTTAACTTGTCTTTGTCAATCTTGCTTCTGAAAAAAATTCTCTTCTTATGTCTATCATCGTTAGTAGTTTTTTCTCTTCTGTGTCCTGGAATCTAGGGTACAGCTCCAATTCATCGAATTCCCTTTTCCACATTCTCTTTCCATTTTCACCCACATTTTCTCCATTATTAAATTCATCTATTTTCTTATCTTTATCGCCTATATCTTCATTCTCCCCTTTAATTTGGGGGGCTCCAACCCGATCATCTTTTGTTGTGACTAGTCTTTCCAGCTTCTTCTCAATTCTCCCATATCCTTCCAATAGATTTTGAATTCCAGCCAAGATATTTTGGAATTTTAAGGTTTCCTCATTTAAGTATTGACCCATGTTTCCAAAACAGAAGAGAGAAAGAAAAAGAAGAAAAAACCAATAATGACTGCAAGTCTAGTCTTCCAGGCTTTTCTTAGCTTTTATTTTATTTAAGTTGACTTAAACACAAGTTCTTTTATGCTCTTCAAAGAGAAAGAGTTCTGTTTCCCCCCTTCCTTCCTTCCTTTCTCTGCCAAAATAGTTCTCAGAGGCACCTGTGAAAACAATTGGTGCCCTTGGTTTTTTATCAGTTTCTGTAAACAAGTTGCAAACCCTTCAGCTGCAGTGAAGTCAAATAAAGAAAGAGATACATTGTTTTTAAAAAACTCCGACCGCCAGTTAATTTTCACCTTCTGTAGGAAACAAAGTTCTTTAGATTGCTTTTAGTGTGATTTAATAACAAGTAGTAGGAAGAACTGTTAAAATAAAAAGGAAAGTTTTAATCCAGAAGTCAAAAAATAAGCAACAAGAAGCAGAAGATAAAAAATCAATCACTTTAAGAGGATAAATGGAGAACATGACGGACATTTCAATCCACAAAAAAATAGTTACAATGACAAAGGGAAAAAACTTTCCACAGCGATCCCATTAGGATTATTTTCGCAGCTCAATTCTTTTGTTTAAGGATCAATTTGGTTTTAAGGAAACATTTCTTTGGGCAGTCTTTAGCAAAATAGAAAAAATACCTCACCAGTTGGACTCACTTTCTCTTTTCACTTCCTTCCTTCGGAGCGTCCCGACTTCATCAGCCTAGAGGCTGCCTGTTCACCGCAGGCTTGAAGCACTTTCCTTGGGTCTAACAGGGATTTTGCGATATCCCTGAGGCCAACAAGGTTTTGTCTTCCTGATCACCATCTCTACAGGACAGTTTAGGTCTCAGTGGACCCCCCAGCGGCAAAAGTGTCAACGGCGGTCTCAGACTGTCAAGACCGCATGTTGTAACGTCGTGACGTGGCTCCTCCTTCTTCAACTCTCTATGAGTTTTTGATTTCCATATTAAAAATAATGTCAGACTTTTCCTTAGGCTTAGAAATATGAAAGTTATCAGAAGATAAAGCTGTTTTAAAAATCAGAAGAAATGCATATTATGATTTATTATAATATTATAATTATACATTGTATAATATTGTATAATTATACAATGCTATAATTATAATTATGATTTATTGTGGGATCTGTACACCATATTTTTAAAAAGTTGGCTTTCTTATGCTAAAAAAAACAAAGTATAGGGATGGTGATATCACCTAAGATCAGTATTTGCAAAGACAGACACTAATTAGCTGGAAACCTCACCTGACCTTCGCTCTTATTGCAAAAGCAAATCTGATCTGTTTTTTTTTTCCTTTCTCAAGAAATAATATTTGGCTTGAAAGATTGTCACTTTGGAGTTTCTGGCTGGTGATCATGTAGTGATTAACAGCATTGGAAACTGCTTGTTACTTAGCCATAACATTGGCCCATTGAATACTGTACAATGGGAAGTGCTTTGGAAGTCATCTGATCAAACACAATATCATACTGATAAATAAGTATCCAGTTTCTGCTTAACTGTCCTGGAAAGGAAAGCCCCATCACCTCCAAGGGTAATCTGTTCCAATTTGCCAAATAGCTCTTACTGCTAGGAACTTTCTCCTAAAGTGTAATCAAAATCTTTCCCACAATTTTAGCCATCAAGGAGAGCACATCACAGGTATAGATTGAGGAGTAATCTGACAGCTCAATCAGCATTTGAAAAAAGAAGGGTGGCATCTTGTCTCTGGCCAGCCCTGCATACATTCCTCTTCAGCAATTAGAACCAGTCAACCACATTATTAAGTCATGCTCAGATTGGCTGTGAAATATTGTTGTGCAATGAACAGGTTGCTGTAGCATCTGTATTGTCCAGTGTAAGTATCAGATGATGGACATTAGAGCAAGGGCAGAAACATGCAGCTCACCAGATCTTATTGAACATAATGTCTTTTATCCTTCACCTATTTGGGGTTGCTAGTACTTGTTGTTCTCTAATTTCTGGAAGGCCACTGCTCTATTTTCCCTGCTTCAGAGATGTGTACTCTTGAGAACGTTCATGTTGTCAGAGGATGCTAATTAGAGGCTAGGAATATATTTGATGGAGATGAAAGTAAAAACTAAATTAAAAGAGTTGTGGAATGCATGTAAAGCTCTGAAATCAAGGCTGATTTTTAAACTGGAAAATCAACACCCTTGCCTTTGTTTTTACTTTGCTGTTAATGGCATTCCTGTGAACTTTCAGATTTCTATAAATCTATTACCATTAAAGCTGCAATTGCCAAAAGCTACAAATGTTGTTGCAAAGACAAAACAGCCTTGAAGCATATATAGCATTCTCCATTTGATCTAACTGAAAATAGAGCTCTTTCTATAGAATTACAAATACAAAAATAGCCACCATTTACTGAAGAAGATATTTTAGTTGCTATAATCAAACAGACTACAAAAGATTGGAGAAGGAGCGCAAAGGATTCATATGTAAAAGCACTGCTGCTTTTGATGTCCATATAGGAGGATTAATTTGCAAGTTATATGATGCTTGATCTTGCATAGGGGGACTTTATAATTCTCCAGTTATGGTATAGAAATCCCATTTATTCCAGTAAGAATTCCTTTTAAGCAAACATGCATAAATTTGAACTGAAAATAATTTTAAGTGTCACAGAGAATTAATAATATTTTAAGAAACAATCACTACCATTCAAAATATAAATTTTCAATAAAATATTTTAGTTTCGTTTTTTAGTTTTATTTGTCATTTATAGGCCGCTCTTTTCCCTGAGGGGACTCAGGGCGGCTTACAATTCGTGGGAGGGAGTGCAAGACAAAACATAAAATATGTGAATAAAATAAAATAAAACAGTAAAACACAACATTCATTCAGCATTCGGGTGGGGCAGATTAGGATCTTATCCCCAGGCCTGACGGGATAGCCAGATCTTAAGGGCTGTGCGGAAGGTCTGGACGGTGGTGAGGGTACGAATCTCCACGGGGAGATCGTTCCAAAGGGTCGGAGCTGCTACTGAGAAGGCTCTCCTCCGCGTAGTCGCCAGTCGGCACTGACTGGCGGATGGGATTCGGAGGAGGCCCAATCTGTGCGATCTGATGGGACGGAGGGAGGTAATCGGCAGAAGGCGGTCTCTCAAGTACTCAGATCCACTACCATGGAGGGCTTTATGGGTGGTAAGTAGCACCTTGAAGCGCACCCGGAGATCAACAGGTAGCCACCGCAGCTCGCGGAGGATGGGTGTTATGTGGGCGAACCGCGGTGCGCCCACAATCACTCACGCGGCCGCATTCTGGACTAGCTGAAGTCGCCGGATGCTCTTCAAGGGCAGCCCCATGTAGAGCACATTGCAGTATTCCAGCCTAGAGATCACAAGGGCTCGAGTGACTGTTGTGAGGGCCTCCCGATTCAGGTAGGGCCGCAACTGGCGCACCAGGCGAACCTGGGCAAATGCCCCCCTGGTCACAGCTGACAAATGATGGTCGAAAGTCAGCTGTGGGTCCAGGAGGACTCCCAAGTTGCGAACCCTGTCTGAGGGGTGTAAAATTTGACCCCCCAGCCTGAGTGATGGAACATTGGCCAAATTATTGGGAGGGAAACACAACAGCCACTCGGTCTTGTCTGGGTTGAGTACCAGTTTGTTACTGTACCATTTCAGCATGCCAATAGGGAATAGTTCAATGTTCCCCAATTATCTAGCATTGTTTGCACAAAGAGAGAATTTTTAATGAAAAAAATGTTAAAGAAACAAGTAATTTCATACTTTTCCATTTTGGAAGGATACAGACTCACATTTGATTTGCTTTTTCCTGAAAATGCCAAAGAGCTTTAAGTATGGCACTCTGCTGATTCTAAGTTCTAATAATATTTATATTTCTCTTTATACAGTATGTCAATCGTTATGAAGGATGCCATAAATCCTGAATTACTGGTTGCTTCAGCTTTATCTTTCGGATTAGTTCCACCCTGAAATGTCCAAAAATTATTAGCCACATAGGTCTCAACAAATTGTAGCATCTACTTTTGACTGATCTCAGAAATTAAAGTTGGGCCTAGGTAATATTGGATAGGATAGGACCATCGTGAAATTCCAGAAGATAGCAGGGGTACATGGTGTTACCAAGCTAATGGTATCAATGTAGCACAGAAGATTTACTTAGCTTAATACTCTGTGAAAGTGAGGAAGAGGAGCTGACGTTGCGACGACACAACCTGCAATCTCAAAAGTCCCGAGATCGCAGTAGATACTTTTGCTGTTGTACGGTCCGTATGGACCTAAACCATCCCGCAGAGATGGTGATCAGGAAGAATATGTCTTGCTGATCTCAGGGACCCTGCAAAGTCCCTGATTGATCCAAGAGAAGTTCTTCTAGCCGGCTGTGAAGTTTCCAAGAGCTGATCTAATTAATTTACGAGCCTTGAGACAAAGTTCAAAAAAACCCATTCATTTATTAGGACTAACATTTTGGCACGGACTTCTGTAGAGCCAAAACTAAATCCCACTTAATGGCGTCTGAACTTTACCCCTGTGTTCCCTTCCCTCTGCCTGAAGTCATCAATCACATTCTCCAATAGGACATTACAGCAGGGTTCTGGACATGCGCATTCACATCCCAGTTACAGAAATATGAGACTTTTTACTCTGGCCAAAAGTATGTATGGAATTTCCCCCCCCCCTTCTCAAGTTGATAGTAGTCATGGAAATGCTTTAGACGTTGACACAGGTGGCAAAAGCGCAACCACAAGCTGATGAATTGGGACAGTTGCAGAATGAAGGGAAACAGAAAGAAAAAGTGTGTACAGCTGATGAGGAAATTTTACTGTTTTAAAAGAGACTGCCCCAAAAAAACTTAAAGCTAAATTAAATTTGAGAACAGAAGAAATAAGCGACGAAATTAACCTACATTGGATTGCATTGGACAGTGTGTTATCTTTCTTTTTAAATGCTATTTTATGGATGGAATTTGCGCAAAGCTTTTTAAAGTGAACGAATTAGTTTTTCTTCAATTTTTTTTATTTTTGTAACCTATGGATTGAAACTCTTTTTTTCATTTCTATATGAGTTTTTTCCTTTTTTCTATTTTGCCTCATTTAAGAATTTTACTTCTTTTAAACCTGGAATACAAAAAAGATACAAAGGGAATACAAAGAGGCTTGTAACATTAGGGGGAAAGGAAACAACACTGCCACTTGGAGGCTGGAGGTTTGAGCCTTGTACTTTCACTTCTCTCTTTGATCATTTCGATTTTGCGCTTTAAAACCTTGCAGCTTCTTTACAGAGAGTGATAAGAAGAGCACAGAGTGTTTATGCAGGTGCTCTTTTGAACCTTATTGCCAGCTAGAGAAAAGTGAAAACAAAGTCTTATTGTAAGAGATTTTAAATGAATGTGTGGTTAATCTAATAAGGAGCTTTGAAAGCCAGAGTGGCAGTGTTTACCAGTTGAAAGAATGGCACAATATCAACATCAAAAAGAAACTTTAATATTGCAAGAGAAAATGTTTGAAATTCAAAAATTATTAGAAATATCAGAGAGAATTGAGGAGAAACTGGAAAACATAGAGCATATAACAGCAAAATATGATGAATTTCAATTGGAAAAAGTGGAGGCTAGAGTCCTAAAAATGAAAGAGAAAAACGAGCACAAAGACAAGAAATTTCTTGACATCTATGGTGAATGGAGTGTAGTTGGAAATGGAATATGGAAAGGGGAGCTAGATGGCCAGGAACTCTACCCCAAGGTATAGAAGAAGAAAGAGAAGAATTGATGGATTTAAGGAGCAAAATCTTATCAGAAGCACTGTTGATGACCAAAGATATGATGATTAAAGAAACAGATGGAGGGTATTGGGATTATATAAGAGATGCAACAAGCAATGAGCTGCGAAGAGAAGTCCGCACAAATATTATCAAGAAAATAATCAGAAGATTAATTCCACAAATGGTAAAAGACTTAAGATTGCATTATTACTGGAAAGATACAGGTTGATATATGAAAGCTTATGACAAAAAATTAGTTAAATTTAGAGCATTATGCAAATATGAAGTGATAATGGATATGGTTAAATAAATAATGATAATGATAATAATGTATACATATGTAGTGGTTTGATAAGAATTAATTGGATATGAATGGTAAACGGTGACTATGAAAGGAAGATTAGAAATTTTGTTATGACATAAAAGCTAATAATAAAAAATCAAATTAAATCTAGTTAAACTTTGAGTATTAGGTGAAAAAATGATATGATAATGGACATAGTCAAATAAATGATTGATAATGATAATGATAATAACGTATATATGTGTATTGGCTTAATAAATGGAAATTGGATATAAATTGTAAACTGATTTGGAAAGGAGGACTAGAAACTTGTTTACTAATTATTATTAATTTTTATTTAGAATAGGTCATAAGGATTTAACGTTATTGGATGATATTGGAAATAGCTAACAAAATGCCATTATGTGGTTATGTTTTAAACTTTGGAATATTCTATGCAAAGGGACATTAAAACAATTATAGTCAAATGAAAATTGAGGTATGATGATAGTAATATCTATAAATATATTTGATTTAAAATATATGATTTGATATGAATTATAGGTGATGGTTGTGGAAGAGATGCACAAAAGCTTTTTGTAACCAATTGAAACACTTTCTATAGTATGTAAAGAAAGAGGATTCTTTGTGTTGTGTTTGTGTTTATGCAAAAATAAAAATAAAAATTTTCAAAAAAAAAGAAAGACTGTGAACGTTTGCTTCAAAGATTTGATCTGAAGATAATATGATCAAATCACTCCATCAAAACAAATTGGATACCCTTGAATGGATTTGGCAGTTTGACGTTTCCCATATTATTTATCAATTCAATCTGATTTCAGAAGTAATTCAGTTGACCTAAAATGTTAAAAAAATGATAAATTGAATCAGAACTTGAGTGATTCACTCACTACAGATAGTCCTTGACTTACAACAGTTCATTTAGTGACTGTTCAAAGTTACAAGGTCACTGAAAGAAGTGACTTATGGCCATTTTCACACTTACGAACTTTGAAGCATCCCCATGGTCATGTGGGCAAACAGTTCATACTTACCATCGTTGCTGTGTCCCAAGGTCACATGATCTTGTGTAAACTGACAAACAAATTCAACGGGGAAGCCAGATTCACTTAACAACCGGGTTACTAACTTATCAACTGCAGTAATTCACTTTAACAACTGTGGGAAGGAAGATTGTAAAATGGGGCAAAGGTCACTTAACAACAGAAATTTTGGGTTCAATTGTGGTCTGCATATATCGAGGACTACCAGTACTAATAGCTTCTATCCTCTCCTGGTTTAAGTGCAGTGGAGCATCTGTATTTTCATATTGTACATACTTTGGGTGCAAAGTTAGGAACATGACAATTCCTGATCATGTTCTTCCCTTTTCACGTAACAGAGATGTGCAACCTGGGGGTCCCGAGTCCATTTTTAAACCCTTAGATCTCCCTTGATCATGATTGCTTAGATGAATATTAATGACATCAGATAATGGAATGTAGTGCAAAATAAAACAGTTCAAAGCTCTTCAAAGTTTTAGGTCATAGTAGAGCTGTCTCCAAAAGAAAGTTGGATTAGAAACATATTTTCTTAAGTAGTTTGAAATATTTGCAATCATTCACACATTTTTCATGGGAATTTGCTAATAGATTTAACTTTATAGAAAGGCTTGCACCACATGACTTCTTTCATCTTAATAGCATGAAAAATATTTAGATGGTTTGAGAACTACAATTATACAAGCTTCATATGGCACATGATATGCCATTTCAGATCCACTTATTAAGACTTATTAGAAGTGAAAGTCTTGAGTACAGGAATTTTCCATAGCCAGTTCTTGGGTATATGCCTCTAAGCAAGCATTTTGTATTGATATATCAAATTGTGTGTGAACTTTTACAATCCCCTTTTGGTGACAACAGTGGTCCCGGTGTCGGAGATGACATTTTTCATTGCCCTGACTGAAATTGCTGAAAATTGATAGTAAATTGCTTGTCTTTTTGAAGGAAAAAATATACCCAAAAATGAGCATAATGTAAAAAAAGAAACTCCTAACCTTTCATGGGGAAAATGATTGGAAGCATATGCTTCCAACCATAGATTTTTTTTTAATGCAATTGTTGAAATGGTGCAAAATGTTGCAGAAATGGACAATCACTTAAGTAAGAGCCAGCAGTGTGCTATAGCTGCCAAAAAATCCAACACAGTTCTAGGCTGCATTAACAGAGGAATAGAATCAAAATCATATGAAGAGTTAATAACCAGGTTGAAATGCTACCATTTCGGGACGGTTTGTCCAAATTGGTAGTAAAAAGTTTAAAAGTTCTGATGATCAGCTGTGCAACAATCAACTGTGCCACTCAATCGTCAGAACTCTTTTTTTACTTTTTTTAAATAGCAGAACTGGTAGTTAAGAAATACTTTAAAAAGTTTTTTTAAAGTTCCGACAATCACGCGGCACAACTGATTGTCGCACAACTGATCATCGGAACTTTTTTTAAAAGCATTTTTTAACTACTGGTTCAAGAGAACCAGTAGTAAAAAAACGTTTTAAAATTGTTGGCATGCATGGATGCAAAGTGCACATGTGTGCACAAGCGAACTGGTAGCAGGCTTCAGATCATTACACCCCTGGTTAATACTACTTTATAATGCCTTGGTAAGGCCACACTTGGAATACTGCATCCAGTTTTGGTCACCACGATGTCAAAAAGATGTGGAGACTCTAGAAAGAATGTAGAGAAGAGCAACAAAGATGATTAGGGGACTGGAGGCTAAACAAATGAAGAACGGTTTCAGGAATTGGGTATCTCTAGTTTAATGAAAAGAAGGACTAGGAGACATGATAGCAGTGTTCCAATATCTCAGGGGTTGCCACAAAGAAGAGGGAGTCAAGCTATTTTCCAAAGCACCTGAGGACAGGATAAGAAGCAATGGGTGGAAACTAATCAAGGAGAGAAGCAACCTAGAACTAAGAAGAAAATTCCTGACAGTTAGAATAATTAATCAGTGGAACAACTTTCCTTCAGAACTTGTGAATTCTCCAACACTCGAAGTTTTTGAGAAGAGATTGGACTAGAAGACCTCCAAGGTTTCTTCCAACTCCGTTGGAACTTCTGTTCCATCTTCTGTTCTGTTCTGTTCTGTTCTATTCTAAATACATAATCCAAAAGTAAGCATTTTTTTGCAAATCAGTGTTAAATACAAATTACCTTGTTTTCTTAAAAAAGGGGGGTGGGAAATGAAATTATTATTCATCTTTAAATAGAGCATTTGGAGGGAAAAAGCAATATGAAGGTAGAAATCTACACAAATGAAAGTAGTTGGATAAGATGTTTTCTAATCCATTGTACATGCTCCAAGTGTAGGAATTGAATATATCATTTAAACCTTAAGTAAATTTTATAGAAATGTGTATATTTTAGAGTAGTATTCAAAAAAGTACACAAGAAACATTGCATGTAGACTGAGTAAGAAAAGTGTCTATTATTAAATTTACTCCCCAATTGCATTCCTGAACTCCATTCAAGCAAATCCTGTTTTTAAGGTGAAACCACAAAAACCAAGTTTCTGTTGTTATTGTTATGGTTATCTGGACATTGCTTTGCATTTATTAACATCATCATTTTCATTTTATGCCTGTTAAAGATATTCACCTGTGGTATCAGTTTCATCAAGCATTTCAAATTAATTTCCACAGGATATTAGAGACACTGTTAATTCATGCTGAACTATTATCCCGGGCTTGACCTGTAAGACATACCTATTTCTTTACAGACAAAAAAAACGTTCTCAGAGAGTTTGCACATGTAATAATTTATTAGTTTCCCTTCTTTTAATGTTTTCCACTGGAATTGCCTTACTTGAAATAAGTTAACCAGCTAAATGTGTTGCCTTTTCAACTTGCATGCTGAATAGTTCCTTTGAAACAGTGGAGACCTGCCCTGAGGTAGTAAAAACTGTTTGTTTGGTTTTTTTGCCACCAGTTAAATTTGGGAATGCATAATTTCCCACCCACCCAAAAATAAAGTCTTGAAGTCACTTACGTGTTGCTCTCTTGTAAGCAGTCTGTCACGTTTTGATTTCTATAATCACATTTTACCTTTGCCCTGCGTTCCATATGCACAAATAAACATTTCCTACTCAGCTAGTTACGATAAACATCAAAATAAGGAATAGCATACAAGTATTTTCTCAAAGCAAGAAGTTCTTCTAAAAAAAGACAGAATGGAAAAAAAAAAACTACAGCATTGCTGTGAGCATGTGGTTTTCTCCTCTCCTCCAAAAGCAGCACTTTTCTCTTACTTCAGGATACAATAAAGTGGGTGGCAAGGGACCATGAATATCTAAACCAATTAGAAGGAATAAAAGTAATGATGCTGGATGGATCCTGTCCCTCTGTCACCTCCCCATAACAGTTGTCTTTTAAAAGATTGTCTTTTACATGGTTTATTCTTCAAACTTTTCTTCTGATGTTTTCCTTGATTTTTGCCTGGTGGTTACGCTGAAATGATTTTGGGATTTTACAAAATGCTGTAAGAATTTTGCATTAAAAGATAATATAAAATATGATATTACTTTATCTCATCATAATAATATAAATAGGAAATTGGAATGCCATTATGTTGTTTCGCTTTAAATTGGAATATTTCATATAAAAGGATGTGAAAACAATTACAGTCAAATGAAGACTGAGGTATGATGAAAGCAATGTATATAAATACTGCATACTTGATTTAAAAAAATGTGATTCGATATGAATTATAGGTGATGACTATGGAAGGGACGCACAGAGGTTTTTGTAACCAACCGACACACTTTCTACAATTTGTAATGGAAGATGGTTTTGTGTTTTTTGTTTTTGTTGGTTTGTGTTCATTTAAAAAAAAAATCTTCCAGAGGAAAAAAAAGAAATTGGGGGCTAGAAACAGGACTTTGGAACTTCCTGTGCTATCGTTGTACTTAAGTACAATGACAATAAAGATTATACTTATAGTTATCTCATGTAATAGAGAGAGCAAATGTGGGACAGTGCTTAGCATATCAGAGAAAATCCAACTCCATGTTTCGTCATGTACCTTGATAAAACTGGACAGTCTTATTCCCAGGGATACAAAGCAGTGGAGAAGTGTGAGAAGTGTGTTGCAGTCTTGCAATAAAAAGGAAGTGAAGATTTTGCAGAGGAGGAAATTGTTAAAAGGAATATGCGTGGTGGTGTTTCTTCCTATCTTCTCTCCTTTCTTTTCAAGGAGAAATAAAAGGCTGCAGAAATGAGAGGAAATAATAATAACAGTAGTATTATTGCGGGCTGGGAGCTGATGACAATTAGGAGGAGAAGGAGGATTTTGGGGAAAAAATTTAAATGGTTGGTTGCTTTAGACCTTAATTTAATATGGAAACTTAATATGGAAATAGGGATACCTGTTCTTATGAATAAAGCATAATTTGAAACCATAATTTATTATTAATTGATTGCAAGTGACATCACATGATTTGCCAGTAGGCATGCCTAGTTTACTCCTGGCTTAGTTTACACCTTTAGGCACCTGTAAACCTAGAGGGAAAAGCAGGGGAAAGGTAAGATAAAACACCCTGGAGCAGAGCAAACCACCCAAACGCTCTAATTTGCAATGTTATGATAGCACATTTGCAATATTCAGGTTGCATTGAGTGATATTCCCAGGTACACTTTAAAAATTGTGAAATAAAAATCATTGTATGAGTATTTTGTCTTGATGCAATTTGTGGACATTTTTGTCAGAACCTTCAGGATGCATTTGGTGCTCCCATCTGTTTCTCCAGCTGCACTGAAAGAAAAATTGCCTTGAGCCACTACCCCAATTGATTGGCAGATAAAATAGTGCAGATGTCCCCATTGAAAAAGTTCTTCTGCCAGCAAATAATTGCATGAACTTAAAGAAAATAAGGCTAGCTATGGGTCCCTCCATCAACTGACTGGAATGAAGCACAAAATCTTTGTGCCTCAAGCTTACAGAAGTTATTTCAGTCAGTTTTGGTACATAATGGCTTGTAATGTTTTAATTTAATAGAGGCTTGGGGTGGTCTTTTAAGTATATTTGGAATGCTAAAGATGGATTATACGGCATCTCACATAATAGTTGTCATGGAAGTTTGTCTCTTCATGTGATGGGTGTCAACCACAAAAGAATTGTGTTTACAAGACAGTAAGCAAGTAAAGCTACTCTCCACTAGCCCTTCTAGTTCCCCAATATTCTTCTGTCTATCCTGCTTTGTTTTTGGGGAGCTATAATCACAAAGCAACTTGGCTGCATTTTGACTTTCTGAGAAGGTCTACCTAACTATAAGTTTCTCAATAAAGATGTTGTTTTGCCTGCTTGCTTCACATTTATTTTTTAGATTATTAGCCAAGTGACTCTGGCACTAAAGGAGGTATATCAAAATATCACGCTACTTACTGCTGCTTGAATTTTATAGGATTGTTTTAAAAGAAAGTTTTAAATCAGAGGTTCCCAAACTTTCTCAGTTCATGGCACCCCAAGTGCCTCAGTAATTGTTTCACAGCACCTGTAGGCTAAAACTGTGAACTACTGCTGTGTTTTTCTCACAAACTAAAAATATCCCATGGAGCCCTGGGGGCTGCAGTGCAAAGATCAAGAACTGTGGTCTTTAAATGATTGTTGAGAGAATATTTGGTATTCTTCAGATATAAACACTTCTGGCAAGGCACTGCCCTAAATGGCAAAACTGAAACCTTAGAAATAAGGAAACAGCTCAGGACACTGAGAAGAATTGGCCAAAACATGACATATCAGAGGTTTTGGAGGAAGGAAGGGAAAATCTACATTATGCTACAAACTTCCATTCCTCTGCTGGGATTTCTTCTAACTTTCTTCCACTCTGCAACTCCTTTATATTTTTTTCAAAATCTGCTCTAGAGGATTGGGAGACATTGAGGGCCAGATTTTGAGGTCAATTGTGGAAGGTATATTACATAATTGTGATGGATCTATAAAAGCAAACTTAAATAATTACCCTTAAATTGTATCTCGGTCTTGCAAACATTGACCATAAGAATATAAACATGCTGTCACATTAGAGGTTTACAACATGATATAAAAGCACAGTATATTTTTCTGAAGGTCCTATATAAATATTACAGTCCAGTTGTATATGCCTGATACTGGTACCCGAAAACAATGACTAGAATCAATTTATATGAAAGCTGAGTGTTTTGAAATGTCAGCTTTCAAGTCTCTATTATATGATTCTTGATAAGAAATGTAACAGGAAAAAAAGAGGAATATTAGAGAAAAGACCTTTCATACAATTATTCTTTGGCGAAACAGCAGCTCAGTAGCTCGTTTTAGAAGGGAAAAATGTTGATTGAACTGTTTTGTACCCAGGCTCAACACTATGAAGAAGAAAAAAGAGCATTAAGCCACGAAATAATAGCCCTCAATAACCATTTGATAGAAGCCAAGGTGACAATCGATAAATTATCAGAAGATAATGTAAGTATTCTCTCTACTACAATATATAGAAAGATAAAAGTAAAAATTATGACATAGGATAGAAATATAATGTTGCTAGTAATTTTATTATTATTATTGTTGTTGTCTTCAGCTATTAACGACAGGTACTCCTTGTTTAGGGACTACTTCATTTAGCAACAATTTGAAATTACCACATGATTTAAAAACAAGTAACCTTACAGAGCCAATTCTTGCATTTACAACCTTTTCAGTCTATAAAGCTGAAGTAAAAGTACGGTTAGAGTTTCACTGAGAAATTGCTTAGCCTAATGACCAATTTGTTGATCCCAATTGTGGTTGCTAAATAAGGACTACTTGTATGCCACTTATGTACAGAACACTTATTTTATTATTAAAGGTTTAGCAAAACATGTTTTTTTTCCTGAGAATGATCTCAGTATCAAATGGCGCCAGCAACTACTGACACCTTCATTAAATTCTAATTATATGATATATGCTGGTCTACTGTTCTAAATGTTACTTTTTTTGTCCAAGCTAAAACGTATGAGGAAAGGTTGCAGGAATTAGCTTTGTTTAGTCTAGTGAAAAGAAGGACTGAGGTAACATGATGGCAGTGTTCCAATATTTGAGGAGCTGCCACAAAGAAGAGGTCAGCCTATTTTCCAAAGCACCAGAACAAGAAGCAATGGATGGAAACTAATCAAGGAGAAAAGCAACCTAGAACTAAGGAGACAATAAGAACAATAAACCAGTGGAACAACTTGCCTTCAGACATTGTGGGTGCTTCATCACTTGAGGCTTTTAAAAAGAGACTGGAGAACCACTTGTCTAGAATATTATAGGGTTTCTGCTTCAGCAGGAGGTTGGATTAGAAGACTTCCAAGGACTCTTCCGACTCTGTTATTCTGTTACTCTGAAAGCATCCAGTCTCTGATTCACAACTATCATAGTCTCTGTTTGACAATATGCTGGTTTACTTTCCCTTAAATAATTTTATGGGATCAGTTAACTTTAACAATAGATTACCTTCTTTTATGCAGAATTTTAATTGGCAAACATTTAATTAAATGTTTTCCCCAGTGTTCTTATGACTTTTATTTCATCCATGAAGACTTCCTTGTTGGTTAGTATCAAGTCAATGATTTGTATCTTTCTCTACCCTCTGAAGAAGAAGGCCATTAGCAAAAGAAATCAATAATTTCCTGGGAAGACAATGCTTGACCTAGTTTGTTATCCAACAAATGCTAGGAAAATTAAAGTCCCCATCGCTACCATCCCATGTCTTTTTGAAAGAAGAGCAATTTGCTCCTGAAAAGCATCATCCCCATCTTCTCCTTGATTAGGCAGGTGATAGTCTACTGCTTTTATTCATGCCTCCATATATTTTAACCAAGATGCTTTTTAGAGCATCACCAAATAAATTCATTCACTTCAATTTCTATACAAGCATGGATACATTTATTTGCCATACCATTCTTTTTTACTGCTTTTATTTCTTTGAACTAATTACATCCTTCCATTGCTATATTCCAGTCATGGAGGTCATCCCATTAGCTTTCTGTTATATGTGTGTTAAATAATAGGTACTATAAAATGCATGAATATTATGAGCCAATCTTTCTGGCTTTTTATTTAATGGTTTACTAGGACACATTTCAATGTCCTTCCTTATTTTTAGTGTACAAGTCATTATCTGATATCGATACTATATATTTATTCTCTAATTCCCCACAGGATTCAGTTTATCAAGCTCATCAGTTTTAGGCAAACACATTTTTTTCCAGACATTCTAAGATATAATCCATCTTGTGCCAAGAAATATGATGCTGATGCTGATCATCAAGTTTATGATCTAAGAAATCAAATGTAACATAACTTGCACAGCCAGTCATTCCTTGGCAATATTCTTTTTTCTGTTTACAGTCCTTCCCCCCACCTTCCTTCCTAGATGTTTGATGTCCCTAATGATGTAAATTGTAGCACTTTTTAGCAACCTCCACACTGATTAGCAGGAAGTAATAATTGTTAGCAGATTTGTTAACCCATGGAAGTTATTCTGCTGCATTCTGATCCACACTCTTGCTCCAATGAAATTAAAGTCTAGGCAATGCACATTTATTTTAGTTTCTCAGAACTGTGAATTGTGTATGTTCTTCAGTGATCTTCCACCCTGCTTCCTGTTCAGTGATATTCTTTTTTCCCTTTGAAGATTCTGACTTATTTCTTTAGTTCCGATGACCCATCATATTTCAATGTAATATATAGTTCAGTTCCTACTTTGCATTGATCCCCACCAATTCATTATACTCACATTGAATACTGTAATCTTTTCTCCATCCTTTTTTTCTGAAAAGAAAACGGCATGTCAGAAGAAGCTTTTCATCACCCAGGAATATTTATAGAGATGCTTCAAAGTTCTTTTCTGCTTGAAGAAAGTCTACCAAGAGATTAATAGAAAAATCATGAAACTCTGATTAGCTGTTTGATCAACAATCAAACAGTAGATAGTAATAGCAATAACAGACTTATATACCACTTCATAGTGCTTTTACAGCCCTCTGTAAGTGGTTAGATGCATGCATGGTAGATACAGACATGCAGTCACTGTTCTGTATAGTAGGAATTTTGCATGGAGTCCTTCAGGGTCTCCGAGGAAGAAGCTCAACAACCAAGGACCGAGAGCACCAAAGTTCTTGATAGTTCAACCTTGTGCTACATATATTCTCTTCTATTGGAAGAATTTTATGTGAAATGACTCACTAGCCTGGCAACCCATAGATGAATGTGGATTGCATTTGTCAGGACTCCTTAGACTAAAATTCATCTAATTCTGTTTTCCAAGTTTACATGATTTCACTTGGTTGCCAACCTCAGATTTGCCTGAAATCTCTTTGATGTGTCAAAATTCTATTAATGAGAGGGAAAGAGTTCCAAGATTCAAATTTTGGACCTCCTCTTCCTATATCTTGGCCACTCTTTTCTCTGGCTTGACATTCTCTGCCATGTCATCTAGCCCTTCTGTGCCAATGGTTTTCCTGAGCATGAAAATCAGAAATTCTTATTTCATCAACTTCAACCATTTTGTTATTAAACAATTGTTCACCCTTAGTCAATGTAAAGGTATAGTTCCCTTCTTTACAACCATGGCAGGTTAAATCCATTGCTTTTTCTCTGTACCTTTCTCACATTTTGGTGAAGACTGAATTTAGAAACCAGCAATGGCTGATTCTTTGCATAAGGAGAGTTACTGACTTTTCAGAGAGAGAAAAATCAGGAGCCAGTAGTAACTATAGATGGAAGGATCTGTAAGTCTTAGAATTGGAAGGAGCCTTTTCAGCCATTCATTCCAACTCCCTGCAGAAATGTTTCTTTTGTGTATTTCTTTAATTTAATTTAGGTTCCTCCAAGTAATTGCATTCTTGGACCAAATATATCGTCGTAAATACTGACATTTTAGATTGTAACTAAAGAAAGAAAAAACATGTAAATGTCTTTAATGTGCATGGTTATTTTTCAGCCAAATCAGTTTACATATGAAAAACCACCATAGAAGTGGCATTTGAGTAGCTCAATCACTGGGCAGATTAAATTGAAAATACCTTGCAATTAAACTGCTAGGTTGCTATTATCACTACTTTCACCAAATTGCCAAAATAAAAATTCTCATTTTCTTCAGGGATACAACGAATGATAATTACTCTAATAAATATATCTGCCAAGTTTGAGAAACAATGGCTGAATCTATCATGGTTGAAGTAGTTCTCCTACACTTGATAACCTACCAGCCATTAACCTATGTAGCAATCAGTCTTGGTCAGTGTAAAATGATTTCTCCCTATAGTCTCAAAAAGTAAATGTAGACTCCAACTACTTTCACATGGCATATATTCACTTAAGTCCAGATTGGTCAAAATTGGAGTGTTTCAAAATGTTTTCATTCCTGTCTCTATAAATGAGCTGGATAGTTGCGTGCTCTTGAACAGACCTAACTAAGAACTTATGTGGGTGAATAGATCTTCGACCACAATCATCTTTATAAAAACAGTGCATAAAACATTTTTGAATGTTTGGATTCAATATTTGGAGTGTGCTACTAAATTAAATTAGTGCTTCAAATTTCTTTGGGGCAATTTTCTTAGTCTTAGGTGAAATTAGAGGTAGAAGGTTCAGTAGCTATAAAAGATAAATAGACATTAAATGCAAGACTGAAATGCTGAGAAGGCCAGAAATTATACTTCCTATATGCCTGGGAGTCAATATGTATTCCCATATCTTTCCAGATCATTGCCATTCAGTTTTATGAGCACCATAAGTAAATAGAAAAAAACCCTTTGAATTAAAGATTGCCCATATTTTCTGTGATGCAATCGTGTATCCAAGTGCCCTTTAATCAGTGTTTCTTTCATTATTTTTTTTCAAAATAAGCATTTATAGAGACAGCAAAAATCTTAATCTATAAAAAGAAAAAGAATGAAATTGGATTTGTAGAAATGTCTTTGTTATACTCATTTTGAAAATTGAAGTTGCTGGATAGAATAATAACAGGCTTCAGTTGACATTCAATTGTGTTTTTATTGCATTGCATAACTATACGTAATACAGCCATGATTGCCTTAGTCAATGAGTTACTTCTGACTTCTATTTATTATTGTTCTACTTGGGAAGATGACAATAAATTCATGGAGATTGCTTGTCCCTTTAAAATGAGACATTTGAGAGCATGGACATTGTCCAATACAACCTTCCAGACTGAAAGCACCTGGTGTATGGATTGTAATACAATAAACCTTTTGTTATCACATCATCATTGGGATGAAACTTTAAATTTGTTTGGTTCTTTCTCAGATCTCTGATGGCAGCTTTTTGGATGTTGTGGTAGAACTAATAATTTTACATGTCATTTTATGTTATCTTTCAGGAGCTCTATAGAAAGGATTGCAATTTAGCTGCTCAGCTGCTCCAGTGTAGCAAGAATTACGACAGGGCGCATAAGCTTTCTGAGGTAACATAAATAAATATATCAGTAAAACTCATCAATGTGCTTGCTATCAAGGCCTAATTCTTCTTCGCAAGAAGTGTGAGATGGAGACAGCAGGATGGATGCTCTGATGCAGTGCCTAGGCAAGAAATAGGCAGCAGAGGGAGAAGTAACCAAAGAACCCAAGGGCAAGTCCATGTTCACTAACTATCATAAGTAGGTCACTAAGATATAATGCCTTGACAGTAGCATTCACTTACTGGAATGGAGAAGAGAATCTGGGTGGGGTCCTAAATTGAAACAACTGGATGACAAAATACTAAGAATGGGCGGATATTAACGCAACCATGTTTGTGCCCAATAGCTGCAAGGCCAAGATGCAAGAATGAAGAATGCTCAAGAAGCTCCATGTCTTCTGTACATTATTTTGATTTGCTTATAAACAAACTTCCATGGACTCTAGGCTGCTTATCAATCACAAAAACAATCCAATCACTCAGCTGCACTTCTCTCTTAATAGTGTTATATGGTTAAATGGGATTTTTCTTACCACAAACTCTGCAGAAAAGTATTACTAGAGTAGAGGCTATCCCAGGCTCAACTGCCAAGCTGTAACAGTGAAAATGGTGGGAAATTCAGTATTTTGCCTGCCGCAACAGAATATTTAAGGACATTCTACCCAATAACATACATATCCATTTAGCTAATCTTCTGAATCTCCCAAAAGTATCTAATTCGCAACTTTGGGAGACATAAAGTACTTTCCTAGACTTATCTAAAAATCTAGCTTTGCCCAACTGTAATCCTCTAGATCAATGGTTCCCAAACTTGGCAACTTTAAGACTTGTGGACTTCAACTCCTAGAATTCTCCAGCCAGCAGAGCAGAGCTGGCTGGAGAATTCTGGGAGTTGAAGTCCACAAGTCTTTTTTTTTTAATTAAATTTTTTTTAAAATTTTTAATTTAAAACAAGTACAGCATCTTTCTTTACATGCTATAGAAAGTGTATCAGTCGGTCACAAATAAACTTTCGTACATCTCCACAGTCAACAAACATAACTCATGTTAACTCAAGCATTTTAACTCAAATATTCATACATCATCATATATCCATTTTCATTTGACTGTAATTATTATTTAAAAATATTTATAATAATAATAATCTTAAACAATACATGCCCACACCAGTGGGAAAAGAAAAAATAAAATAAAAAGCCAAGAAAAACAAAAGACAAGGCAGGGAATAAAAAAAAAAAGAACACAGGTATATATTATTAAAAAAAAAAGTATATCAGCTGGTTACAACATGTTTTGGTGCATCTCTTCCATTAATTCATATTAATTCAAATATCTTAACTCAAATGTTTACCATATTGACATCATTATACCTCCACTTTTAGTTAACTACAGTTGTTTAAACATCCTTCAACCTTAACTATGCCAAAGAATTAATCCATAACCACATGCTGACATTTCATTTACTTGTTTGTAAAATCGTCTATTAACATCAAATCCTCATATCCTATTTTAGCTGAACATCCATAATATTTAATACCAAAAATTCCATCTTCCATGCAGTATAGTTTATTATCATTCTCCCTTCTTTATGTAGTTATATCGTATATCATAACATTTTCCCCATATTAATTAACATTTAACTGTATATATTTTATTTTATTTTTTAATAGTGATAATTATTGTGATTAATAACCTTTGTATATAGTCCAAAAGTATTTCCAACCTTCCTTTCTCATATCCAATTATTATTTATTATATCAACTCCGCATTATATACATTACTATCAATATCAATTATTATTCAGCTATATCTATTACAAATAAGAGTAATTAGATTTAGCTAATTTTAAATTGTATTCTTCCATCTATCAGCCTATGTCTCTCCAATAACAAAACCTTCTCAGTCCTATTGCCATTCGTTGAATAGATTTACCAAATGTTTTTATAAGCAAATCCAAACAGGGATATCTTCGCACCTTTTTGCTCAGGATGTCTCTGATGAGATAATAATGTTGTCCCAGGCTTGTTAAACTTTTCAAATTGACTTTAATTCTCAAGGGTGGAATTAAGAAATCTGCCAATGATGTTTCATAAAGTGTAGATTCTTTAATACTTCTCATTCCTCCTGCGCTCTGTCTCTTAAAATGAATCTTCTGTATAGCTGCCCCCCTTTCCAGCATTGCATTTCTTTCTTCCTCCGAGATAGACCAGACGTCATTTCTCACATTCTTCATTTGTATTTCAGGAACATTCAAACATTCAACGTTCTTTTCTTCATATTTTAATGTCAAATAATCCAATTTTTTTTCAAATCTTTGATATGAATCAAACAACTTTTGAAATGCAGAAAAAAGTATTTGAAACGAACCCTTGGGAATATAAATCGACGCCATGTTGTGACGCAGTTAGAGGCTCTAAGATATTTGCAAGTAAAAACACGCTGGGAGCTGTGCGATCTTATCTCTTAGACCAACACAGCCAAGCAATAAAAGTGTCAGATCGTAAAAAGCCAATTTGTTAGTTTTACAACCCACTTAGAAAGAGTCAGGGGGGAATGTTGAAGAATTCCTTGAAGCGTTTAATAAATAGGGTAACCACCGGCCATAAATCCATTAAAAAAAAACAATTCGCCGCTAGATTCTTCTGTTCTTTGGTTTCAATTAGCTTAAATTTTAGTGCGGACCATCTCTCTTTGAGTAATAAAATCAGCTTACCAGTTGAATCCACTTCCACCATTCTTAGGGGCAACCTATAGTTTCGGTTAGCATACAGCTAATCCAGAAAGGAGTTGGCAGGAGGGGTTAATTCCAAGTCCCCCAGAGACTTTGCGAACGTCTCTGAGGTCACTGGATCTCCCCTCACCTTTCACTGTCTCTTCGGGACAGCTAGGGTCCGACGACCCGTCCAAAATTCCTTCGGAATAGGGGAATTTCAGGAATAGCCTGAAACTCCATCTTCTCACTGCTAAGCCCCGCCTTCTTCCAATCAAGTCCACAAGTCTTAAAGTTGCCAAGTTTGGGAACCACTGCTCTAGATGATTATGGCAATTTTGGATTCTGGAAGTTGGAGCCCTGCCATATGTAGAAAGCATCTGTTCAGTATAGTTCAGCAATTCCTAGAGATTAGCAGTTTTGTCTTTGAACTTGTCAAAGCATCATATGAAATGCCTGGGCACATGTGTATGTGTGTATCTGCAGAGGCACAGACATGTGCCTAGGCACAGACTTAGATATAATTCTGATTTTGGCATTCTTGTGCAAGATCTTGCAACCTCGTGGGATTTCAGTGCTTTGTTTTGTTTTCTTTTATTTTGCTATGGAGCAGCCAGGATGCCTTTTGAGGGTCCTGCAGACATCTCATTGCTGTGCTTGCCTAACCTACTTAATCAGGTCAGTTAAAGACCTAGCAATTACATTTGCACAGTATGCTCATTTGAAATCTAAATCGCCGTTTATAAAAAAAAAATCCTAATTAAACTTGAAAAGGGAAAGAAAGAAGTAATAAAGAATGAATAAAAACCTTTTAAGCTTTCGTGATATGATTATTTTTTTTTAAAAAACACTATGCATTCCTCTTATTGGACTCGGTCATGTTTATTTCATGTTTGGTTCAGAAGTCATAAAATTTATTTATTTATTCGTTCATTTGCATCCGTTTAAAGAATGCCCAACTGCAGATTATGCTGGGAATTATACATAATTAAAAGGGGGAAAACAATAAAAAAGAAAGGGATGATATGTATCTGGAAAGACTAAGTACAACAAAACCAACTAAATACCAAACAAAAACCCACAGGATTCACTCACCATCTTGTCCTAAAGTCAGAGAAGATAGCCAGATTTTCAGTATCTTACCAAAATTCATCAGTGTGTACAGACCTTGGCGGTGAATGCTGTTCCCAGAGTGCAACACTGCAACAGAGAAAACACACTGGATGACATTATTCAGTTGAGGAAATATGAAACACATCCATTCTGCCATATTGTACAGGACAGGCAGAAACAATTGTCAATCAGCAGTCTCTAAGACAGTGTTTCTCAACCTTGGCAACTTGAAGATGTCTGGACTTCAACTCCCAGAATTCCCCAGCCAGCGAATGCTGGCTGGGGAATTCTGGGAGTTGAAGTCCAGACATCTTCAAGTTGCCAAGGTTGAGAAAAACTGCTCTAAGATAACCAGGCCTTTAGCCCTGGAGGGCTTTACAGGTGGTAAACAGTAGCTTGAATTGTACTTGAAAATTGGCAACCAATGGAGCTCATTGAACAGTGGTATCCCATGGCATATTGAGGCATGGTCATTGCTGCCCACATTGTCCCATTTTCGAAGTTATAGCTTCTAAGTGATTTTCAAGGGCAATGGCATGTTGAATACGTAACACTGCAATCATAAGGTGAGTGATCATCTGAAAGGCCTTCAGAATGAGGAGCACTAGATCAGTAATGGCTAACCTTTTCAGCACCAATTGCCCAAAGCGTGCAAGCATGCACATCCCCAAAATGCAAAGCATGTGCGTGCCTTGCACATGCACCCCCATCCCTGTGCATGTGTGCACACACTCCTGCGCCCCCATGCTCAGAGAACACCAAGGACCCCATAGTTCATCACTATCCCAGGTTGTGTGTTAAAAGAAAAGAAACCATGTATGTGCATAGCTACCAATTTTTGTAGAGCTCCTAGAACACACATTAGATCACATCCAGCATATGATGACCATGTGCCCTCTTCTGGCATCCAAAAGACCTTCTAATTAGACAAGATAAATGTTTTCAACCTTTTTGGATAAGGAGGGGGGAATTCAAAATTGCTAAATAAGTACCATAAATTTAAGTATTGTGTCTTATTGCAACTCTTTCACTCTTTAATAATCCTAAAAGTCCTCAAAATCTACAATTTAAGTGCATTGTTTTGCACTGATACAAATAGCCCTCAACTTATGACTGGTCACTTAACAATCAATCAAACTTATAACAATCAATCAAACTTATAATGGACCCCTTCCCCCCCCAAAAAAAGGACTTACAACCCAGTTTCAAACTTCTGATATCCCCCTCCTGCATTGACATGATTGCATTTCTACATGACTACATCCATGTGGATTTACACTGTTTGCAGCCCCCTGAGATTCCATGACCATAGTTTATGACTTTCCCCCAAAAAACCTGGTGTTTAACTTCTGGTTTCTGGTGTAAAACTGCCCCATAGCGAACAATAGATTCACTTAACAATCACAACATTTGCTTAAATGATTGCGGCATTCAGTTTATGACTTCCATGTTCTCTTAACAACTGCCCTCCAAAGTCATAAAATTTAGACTAGTGGTGTGGTGATGTGCTGCATGACCATCACTGCTCACAACAGTAATTGTGGGATTCAATTGTGGCCTAACTCAAGGAGGACCCATATTTTCCACAAACATAAGAGAAGGGAGAGGTGCAAAAATGTCAATCTTGACTGATGGGGGGGGGGGGGGTAGGAGTTGATTAGTATCTGGATAGGACACCAAAGGAAATCTCAAAGCTACAGGCTAAATTGGGAATTGGAAATAGTATCCCAGGGCAGGGGGACCCACATCAATATTGTTGCCAAGGAAACCATATATACCTGTTGCTAGGAATTAAACATGTTCAAGGGAGATTTTACTTTTCCGCACTCTGCAGAAGCCAGGCATCACCAGTGAGAGGAATCTAATCAGAGGGAGGGATGGGAAAATTGCATCAATAAAATTGTGCATCCCTAGTCAATATTATTTGCTTTTTAACTGTTAACATAATCACCCGGATAGACCTCCTTCACAAATTAATTTTGAAAACAATCCCAAATCACTGGATTACAGCACCATTTTATGCCTGTTTGCTAGGCTGGGAGTCTCATTGGAATCTAAGGGTTTTTTTCCAAGCAAAACTATTAGTAGGATTGCAGACTTAGTTTTGTGGGCACACAAAAAATGAGAATGGGAGTCTTTGCATTTCTGGGCCCTAAATTAGCTTTCAGGTTGCATGTTTTATCACCATCTCTTTCTTCGTACAGCTGAGAAAATGGGAACAGCTGCTTTCATGGCTTCGCAGTCTGTGAAGGATATGGTTGCAGTGCATGTGAAGTGCATGCTACTGTGCTGCAGATGTTCATATATCATAAGATTTGGGTTTTAGGGGGTGCGGAGATCAGGGACATTGAGTTATCTTGTAAAAAAAAATGTGGCCATATCAAAATATTTTTAATTTGCTTTCTTGGCTGAGTGCTGTAACTTGCCTTTATTTTGACAGTGACTGATTATCAAGATGAATGCATTTTGTTAGAAGTCAATTCCATTAGCACATCATACTTGCAAAAAGCTTCTTTACAAGAAGAAGATCCAGCTACCATAGAACTCTGCCATATTGATTTATTGTGGTTCTGGAATGAAGGCTTTTCCCAGAAAGCTACATTTGGCCTTATTGTAGTACAGCTGTTTTGAAGTCTTATTCTTGCCATTTTGACTTTATGTTCAGAGCCATTACCGAGTCCAACATTTAGGGCATCCTGTTAGGCAAATTGAAAGGGACCCTTCAGGTTGCTGTATGTGGTTGCCTCCTTCCTGTTTCTTTTAAGTTTCAAATGGAGGACAGCACTGTCCATGCCACACAATCTTTCCTGTGCGCGCAGGACTTGTGTATTTAAAAAAAAACAGGTTCAATTGCAAGCCCCAGTTAGTGTCTGCCAGTGGAATAAGTAGGGCTGTTTCTCCCTTTCAGAGGCTACTTTAACCTAGCTCAACGTTCAGCAACCTGTGGCTCTGGAGCTGCATGTGGTTCTTTCATCCCTCTGCTGTGGCTCCCTGTCGCTCAAAATGTGTGTCACAACCGCCAATGTACGACACCTGTGGCATGCAATTTATTGAGCTTTTCGACTCCCGGTAGGCCAACCATGGATAAATCCAAGAAAAGAAAAGTTTCAGAAGAAAACAGAATGTTTAATTCAACTACATATGCTAGATTTGTGGCCGCTCAGGAAATAGTCAAGCACGGGAAGGGTTTTGTGGCTCCTGGTGTTTTCTTTTCTGTGGGAAACAGGTACAAATGGCTCTTCAAGTGTTTAAGGTTGATGACCCCTGACCTAACTTGACATTATTGCTCACAATCATGTCAATGAGGAATAACTTTATGTCATAGGAAACAGCTTATTTTGACAGTGGAAATAAGTGGAAATAAGTGGAAATAAGTGGAAATACAATCTTGCAATCCTCAAGATTAATATTGATCGTTAATTTGCAAACAGGCCTTATTTAACAGTACTTGGTGTGTATGGTATATTAGTGCATTGATATCAATCAAAAACTGGCAAAGGGGAAGATATTCATATATTTAAACATCTGAATGTTAAACATCTTCCCTCTATGAGACAGGACAGTATATAACATAAACACACAACAAATAGCTAACTCCTTTAGTCAACCAGGGCAATCTGCCATGTTTGAACATTTGCGTTAATAATTCATTCATGATAGGAGCCTTTTTATTTATTATTGTTTTCTTTCACTTGAAAAACCACATTTGTAGGCTTCAATACAGTAACTGGGATTTCTAGATCATAAGCTTTACTGTTGACGACCCTTTTATATATTTTTCTTCTCCTTCCCTACATTTATTTCAGCTGCCAGCTGAATTTCAGGAACGTGTCAGCCTCCACCTAGAAAAGCATGGATGCAGCCTCTCGGTACCTCTGTGTCATACATCATTTGCCGATAACATACCAACTTGTGTCATTGCAAAAGTCCTGGAAAAGCCTGATCCAAACAATCTTTCTCCCCACATGTCAAGCCCATCAAGCAGAGATCTTGCCTTCCAGGAGTCTCTTGGAAAACTTGGCCAAAGACCTCAGTACAAGTCCGAAATTTACTGCAGTGATACAGCTCTTTATTGCCCTGAGGAGAGAAGGCGGGAGAGAAGACAGAGTGTAGACATGCAAGTCAAGGGCGTTGGGTTCTTGAGGTCCCAGAATTCCACTGACAGCACAGTTGAAGAAGACGGCTTCCATTCCAGCTTCTCTCATGAAGCTTTCCCAGAATATGTTACCTCTCTACCTACTTCTAGTTCCTACTCCAGCTTTAGTGTAACGTCTGAGGAGAAGGAGAATGCCCAAGCTAGCACTTTGACAGCCTCCCAGCAAGCCATTTACCTGAGCAGCCGCGACGAGATGTTTGAAAGAAAGCCATCTTCAGGTTATGAGCAGGGGAGTCCAAGGTTCGCCAAGGCTAAATCTATTCAGCACATGGAGCTGGCAGATGACAATGAGAACTCCCCTACTTTCACTAGGACTATGTCCCCTTATGCAAGTGAGCCTTATCATTTCTCGGCCATAACAACTCAACAAGCTTTAGCATCACAGAAGATGCGCAGTGAAAGCAGGAACTCCCACTTGTCAGAAGAAGATCTACCTGGACAGTGGAGACAGCTTAGTGTGGAAGATATTGGTGCATATTCTTACAGGAACAGTGGCAGGCTTTCTCCCTGCAGCTTTTCAGAGCAGTATTACAGAAGTCCTATAAAGAAAGGAGACAGTCGATCAAGTCCCATTTATGCTAGTTACAAAGGTGATAGCTTCTCAGAGGGAGATGATATTTGTCAAAGTAGACTTGTGGACTCCTGCTTCCTGAGGACAGACAGCGGTCTGAATATTGACATAAGCACCAGTTGTAAGCAGGACAAATTGCCCTCTTATAAAACAAAAGAACTGAGGGACAAAAAAAGTGAAAGAATCACAGTCCAGGTGTGCAGTAGCAAAAGCATTGATGGGAGTCCTGTTTTGAAAAGAGAATATGTTGATGTTAGTCCAAACAGTTCAGCTGAGTCCCTCAACCATAGTTCTATGGAGGCTTCAGAGATCCATCAGTCTTCCATCGAGCAAGGAAGCCATTCAAGCCTCCATAGCAAGCAGCAGCAGCAGTTTCAACGGACTGGGAGTACAGGCTTAAGTCGAAAGGACAGCCTCACAAAAGCACAATTGTATGGAACCCTCCTTAATTGAAACATCTTCCAAAGCTGCAATAAAGAGATAGAGAGAATGAGACAGAACAGCAACTATGATGACATTTGACATGTCCAGTATCCTGTAGGTTTCTGAATATGAATATATATATGAATATATATATATATGAATATATATATATGAATATATATATGAGAGAGACAGAGAGAGAGAACATATGCATACAAACAGTCACAGTTTTAAGCAGGAAAAATGAGAAAACCTGATAAAGGAAAAGAAAAATATTACAAGACACTTTTCACATAGAGTAATGACTTTTCCATCTTGGATACTAACCCTTTGCCCACTTTTATAACCTAATATATTTTTATAAACAAAAGGGTATTTATTAGATTATCCTTAGTACTCTCAAGCACTTTGAGTGACATTTTTTTGTCCCCTTCAAGTAAGTTTCTTATTTACTTTTTGTGCATGAGGCCACATGTGCCTAAATTCTTGGAGGGAAAGGGTTAAACGAGAAAGAGAGAGCAAGAGAGAAAAAGAAGGGAAAAACTTTTGCAAGGACAAATCAGACCCTATAAGATTTTGAAGTGTAGATTGTGTGCAGTGCAAGATATACAAGAATGTGATGATATAAAGAAATCTATTTTTAAATGAAATGGAATCAAAATAAACCACAAAGTTATTTAATACATATGTATTTAGGAGAGGAAAAAACTGGGGGGAAATGAATGCACAAAGTGATACAGATATTTTGGTTTGTCTGTCCCATTGTGTTTCAACTTCCCCACACTGTACACTACCTCAAAATTAATTGAGGGGTTCTTTGGTCACTTATTTTTCTGTAAGCTTGCATTTATATCGTCTCAACTGCATGGAGTGTCACAACTAGTACTGTATTTTGCATTACTTAATAAAAGGCACCAGTGAAAATGTTTTGTTTTTTTTTCTCATTAAAAGATGTTCTGACAGGATGTTGTTACTGTGTATTCAATGGTTAAGCTATATACAAAACATATGGTACTTATTCTACATCCGACCAAGCCTTGTGGGCTCTGGTGGTGAACCGTTCTCCACATGATGTTTGTAATGAACTCAAGTGATGAATAAATGCAAAATTATGAACCAGGCAACCATGTTCATAGGAAGCCCTCTGTTTACTACAGCTTTCCAACAACAGTACAGTGCTTGGAGATGCCTACCAATTTCTATTATGCAGGTTTTGTTTATGAACTCCAAAATAGCTTCACCCCACCATTCAGATATAGTAAAATTGCATGATCAGAACATGAATTGATTATCATGGCTAGGAATTCTGAACATTTTAATCCCAATTGATCTGGAAGATGCCTAAAGGCAGCCTATACAGGATCATAGGAAGTTGCTTAATATTGAGTACCTTATGAATAAGTGAGCTCAATATTGTCTGTATTGACTAGAGCACATCTGTAATATCAAGAAGGAATTTTCTTCTTGAAGAATTGGATATGTTTTGGAATCTCTGTCTGATCCAGAGCTGTTCAGCTGCCTCACATAAGCTCCTAAAATCTGCCACTCATCCACAGACCCTTTAGCGATCATCACTAATTGTTTTTTCCTGCCACCGTGAAATGTATTGCTGCTGCTACCTATGGACTTATGTACCATTTGCTTCCATTTTTTGAGTATCTAAGGTTTGACTAAATATCTTGTTTCTATAACCCCCTGGATGTATGGTCATTGATTAAAATGAACAGCATTGGTTTAAATTGGTGACGTTCTTCAAGATTCTTTTTAAAGTTGGGATTCAGCCTGAGATAACAGAGAGCTGGATTAAGGTTTCAAGGAAATCTTGATTCAAGTAATTGTTCAGCCCTGTAATCCCTTGCCGGCCTTAGGCAAGTTCCTGTACCTTAGCTTAATTTATTGGGCAGGGATAATTTTATAATCAAATTGATGAGTACCATTTATTCAATTATACATTTTAGAACATTAATTGTTGAATTGTGTTCATGGTAAATGGTTCATTGGGACACTTGCTTAAAGGACAGGCGAAAAGCTTTTTTTTTTTTTAAATCCAACATCTTGTTTTCAAGAGAGGCTAAACAGATCCCTCTAGAAAATTTATAATTAGGACACAAATCCTGTAAGCTTTTCCAAGCAAGTTGTTCTAAAGAGAATATTACCTCTGGTCACAATGGATTCTGTAGCCATCATCTTAGATTCTGTGATACTGTTCTGTTTGTTCTTTCATTTTTAATTAAGCCCTCTTTAAGTATTGAAAACAGTTTAAAAGATTGTGGTTTTTGTGAATACAAACTCTCAAAGCTCATATGCACATTAACCAGGATGGGCATATAATCTTCATTCCTTAATAATGTCATCATTTGTGCCTATGGATAAGGACATTGTTTCAAATTAGATATATTTTGATGGTGGGCTCAAACATTATACTAAAACCATGGTTTGCTTAATTGATCTGTTGCCTTATAGACTGAATTCACAGAGTACGCTAAGCCATAAATGTATGGGTTCACTCAATACACTAAGTCTAAAGTGGAAAAATATCTTTTAAAAGTGTGTAAAGTAATCATGCATATTTATAGATATGTGGAGTGTCAACAAACCATGTTTTTTTTAACTGAGACTGTCTAATATGCAGTCTAATAACAAAATAACAGGAAGCTTTCAAGATGAGTTGTGAATATGATCAAAGGATTTAATGTAAATGGCATACAAGGAGAGTTTGAAAGAAATAGTCTACAGTGATGTGCATGAAGAAAAGTGAATCATTTTCAAATATTTTAAAAGTACACAAAATAGCAATTAAACCCTCTTTTTTGTCTCAGGCACAGGACATCAAGCATAAAAGAATGTGGAAGGACTGATAAAAACAGCTGTGCAAAATGTCTTTCTGTCATCTGCTGAAAAACATTGGGAAAAAGATTCCGCCTTTCTAAGGAAAGACAATTAGTACTCATTATATGAGGGGTATTATTATTTGTTCAGATGACCAAGATAAGACCTTAGTATAATTAGAAGCTGATCTGTAAGTGATCTATAATCTATAAATGCCAAGTGCCATTAATTCTAAACCAGTCATTTCTAACCTTTTGCCCTAAGGCTGCTGATGGCCCCCAAGAGAATGCAGATAGTATAGGCGACAGGTACCAGCATACATCTTTTTCCAATGCTGAAACTTCACAAGATAATCGCCTTTAATTTAAAAAAATAGCAGGCTGTCCTATTAGAGCTGTAATCACTGATTTGGTTGATATACAGTAGATCCTTGAAAATACTATTCGGAAAGGACCTGTTTTTCAATAAGTATTGGCTGCCCAGACTTCTCAATGAGATACAAAATATGTTATGAAACCCACGTAACTCTAGCTAATCTGCCTGACAGAATGTCTTCCTTTGCATGAACCCCACCACTCTTTAAGGCTTTGTCCTTGGCTGCCACCCATTCATCTGATGAAAAAAATATAGGGCCTCCTCAGACATGGCTGCCACTCTCTGCCTTTAGGAAATCTGGAGATACGTCTTGGTTTGCGAGGCTCTTGGCTGTACATTAGTTTACTACTTTTTTTGTGTGATTTTGGGTCAATCATTCTCTCTAGTCCAACCCACCTCTCAGGGTTATTGTGAGGAAAATAAGAGGAGGGAGATATGTTGGGATATGTTCATTATTTGAGTTATTTGTAAAAATAATAAAGGCGTGAGAAAAAATAAATTAATCAATCATCTTCATTTAAATAATAGGATGAAGTACGAATTTAAACAAATAAGGTCACAGAAAGCAAAAAAAAAGGCTTCCAGGTTAAGCACAATTGCTTTTAACTGGGCAACTTCAGTTTTTATTAAATCTGAATTCAGCCTGTTACAGGTCCAGATATTTATGACTTCTCTGAGGAAGGCATTTCATCCTTGGGATGTTTCCAATGAGAGGGCCTTCCTCTGATAAGCATCTTTTCACATCACTTGGGAGAAAGCTATGATTAAACAAGGACATATATTAAATATAAATCAAATACTAATATATGTCCCTGATAAAGATTTAAAATCTGTTGACAGTTTCTCACATTAAATAATAACAGCTAAATGTATTAAATGTATACAAATGTGTACAAACCGTGCTCTTCCCTGATAAAATGCTAGTTTTATGAAAATTTCAAAATTGCCATTAGATCAGCTTTAAGGCATGCAGGCTTAGAAATCTAAATTTAACATTTGCCTCAGTTCATGGTTACAAAACATTCTGAGTTTGCCAACTGAAGCTGTTCCTATGGCATCAATCCAGTCAAAGCTAAATTTGGCATCCCTCCTTTGAGGGTAGCTACAGCTAATCTTGCTTTTCAATCAAGATATAGATTTTATCCAATTTGTCTGTGATTCAGTTTCTTTTTGTCCTTTTGCCTTTGAAAACCTCTTCCTTAAAAAACTTGGCTATTATAATGAGAATTGATTGTGAATTTGTCCAGGTCAATATTTAATTCTTGGATCAATATATTTTCAGACTGGCTATAATTTGCAAATCACTTTGTGAAGAGAGCAGTCTGGATTTGTAAGGTATTTCATGGCAGAAATCAAATCTCAGTTCGTAGTCCAAAATGTAATACTTGTGTGTGTGTGGGTTATATTTGTGGACATTTACATCAGGGGTGGGTTGCTGCTGGTTTTACTACGGGTTTGCAACCCATCCGCAACCCACATGCCAGAATTTACAGTGTACTGTGCATGCACAGTCACTAAAAACAAAAATGGCAGCAGCCCATGTTCGGGGGTGGTGGTGAAGGTGGCAGGCCTGGGTCACTGCTGGTTCTGTGACCCAGGCATGAATTCCACTACCAGTTTGGCCGAACTGGGAACAGCCCACTTATGATTTACATGCTGCAAGATGAAGGGAGAGAAAACCAAAAAGCAACTAAATATATTACAGTATAAACCTTAATAAGGTTACCAGAAAAGAATAAGTAATCTGAAAGGGTTTGTGTACTCTGCAATGCAAGGGACAAATACAAGAAATGAGGCTTTGCTATTGGGAAAGTTAAATAGTTACCTCTAACTAAATGGCTCAAATCACTGTGAGAATGAATATATACTGATTCATATCTGATTTGAGATTAATAATAAAAGGAGGTTAGGGTTTGATTGAAGGCGAAAGGTAAAAAAAAAATGGCCCTGAAATAGAAACCCAATGAAATTGGACCTCTCAATGAACAACTTAAATTTAATCCAGAGTATAAATCATAAGTATGGTTCTGCCTAAGGCTGAATAAAGTTATATGTCATTGTAGATTGATGAACTTTTTTTTTATTTAATGAGAGTATAGCATCCTCTATCAGAAGGACATAAATTGAAGGGACTTTAAGGTGAAAGGCAATGGCATTTACTTGAGACAAAGGAAATCAGACAGACAAAAGTGTTGTGACATCTTGTTTCAAGCCCTAACACTTCTGTAGGTATTGTGATATCCCATAATGTCTCAGAGGAGTAGAGTTTGCAATGCCACAGCGCTGCTTTTGTCATGCGCTTCCCCAGATCCATTTGGTGTACTGTTCAGAGGTCCATCTGCACTCATGATTCTTGCTTGAAGAGCAGGTAACAGCTGTACCTAACCTTTAGATAAATGTATCATATGCACCAATTGAACCTATTTCTCGTTACAGTCACTCTTGGCTTGTTTGGAAGAAAATAAGAAATTGGTATCTTCAAGTCAGTCATGATTCCTAGAAATAGCTCAGACAAATCCCTGTAATTTTCTTGCCAACTAGTTTTTGGAACTATTGTACCATGTCTCCTTACTTGGGCTAAGACAGAATACATGGCCCAAAGTCACTTAGCAGGCTTTGTGCCTAAGACAGGACTAGAACTCCTGATCTCCTGATTTGTAGCCCGGTGCATTTAACCACTATATCATTGCAGTTTGCTCCAGGTGGAGCTGCCCTTGAAGACCATTCAGAAATGATAGCTGGTATATACTGCAGTATGAATAGTTATGAGGATGCCACAATATACACATAAACACTACTGTGACAACTGCACTTAATTAAAACCTATTTCCCTCCCCCAGTAGTAGAGATGTCTACAGGGTGTTGTTAAAAAAGTTGAGATGGTGGCCACAATAGTGCTACAGAAGCTCCATTTGCTTTATTATGTGCTGCCATCTTGACTTTTTAAACCACATCTTTGGATCTAACATGACATGCAAACATGCTATAAATATGTAGGGGTAGATAGAGATAGTTGGCTAGCTTTGTTCCCAATGCAGTGTTTATTTTATATTTTATTATTGCATTTGTATTGTGATGCTCTTAATCCTATTAAATCGCACGCGCACCAAACCGGCAGTCATGCTAGCAGAAACCCACCCCTGACCCAGAGGTACTCTGAGAGTGGGTAGCCTTGTACATGCTCAGGGGTTGATGTGTAAAAGATTTCCCAAAGAGAGATGACTTAACTTGAAAGCCCTACATAAATGCCTCGTTCATGAGCACAATTCTAGTCAATCATTGGGATTGTTACACATTGTCTTTGTATGTCAATTAATCGTACACATTGTCTTTGTATGTCAATTAATCGTAAGATCAAGTAATTTGATCTTAGCATTTATTTTGAGCGACAATGCCGGCAATTAAACTTACTTAGAAACAATTGGAACTTTCTGCTTTATTGCTTATTAGACCAGCTGATAATCACCAAGTATTCGATGCCAAGTAAGGTGGAGTGAGGAGACATTGCAAGCAGATTTAATGGGCTGTTTTCCAATGATGGCCACTTGCTCATTGTTGCTAAAGGACAGATGGTGCCCTGTAGCCTTTCCATCAGATCCTCATTTAGTCGACACAGCCTGCCTTGAGGGTTTTTCCATTTGCTTTCTTGGCTTCTACTCAGAAAGCATCCATGTGAGTGACAGGTTTCATTTTGCAGACTCACAACTGGGATTGACATGAATATGTCCACCCACCTCAAAATCAGGAAGGAAGGAAGTTTAAAGAGGAGAAACTTGGAGAACACAGTCTCCTTTTGCATGAGAGAAAAAGAGATGGCTTGCGGTTTTTCATCAAGTGTTACAAAAAGTGTTTGTTTTTAAAGTGTCTTTCAAGGGCTCCTTCGTTGATGTGTTTTATTTTCCTTTCAAAAATCATGGTCCATTTTCAGATTTGTCTTTCAGTCTTTTTCACTTTTTTCTCACAGTAACTTTGAGATTGACTGAGCTGAGGAGTAGTGAATAGACCAAGGCCACATCTCAACTGAGATCTGAAAATCCATTAGAGGCTATGGCTTTCCTTTGTATTCATAGCAGCCTTAGCCTCCAAGGTATCCTCGGATGTACATTAATGGATGAAAGCCTATCATTCCCACCCAATATGAGCAGTAATGATATTCCAGGTCATCTGTAGTTGATGAATTTGGTAGAAGGAATGTAAAGGTTTATCTATCCATTGTGTATTTGCTTATGTGTTTATTTAATATACAATATTATTATTCTTCCACATTATAATGTATAATTATAATTCCTTGTAATGTTTTATGATGAGGCTATAAAATTGTTTGCTAGTTTTGTTGCAACAGACAAATAAGGCATGGATCCAAGCTATATGAGGAAGCGTCTTATCTCAATGGGAATAGCCTGATCCACCATCATACCGGCAGAAGGAGCATGCTGTAAACCCTATCTGTCAAGCTGTAAGATCCAGAAGAAGAGCCTTTTCTGCCATGGCCCCTGCTTTTTGGAACATTGTACCTCCCAAGGTGAGATCTGTGTCCATTCTTTTGGCCTTTCGAAAGGGCATGAAGACATGGCTCTGCCAACTTGCTTTTGGAGTCCCAATGGGGATGTGGCACTGTAGATATTCACTGAATGTTAAATTTAAGGTCTCTATTTATTGTCAATGTTTCATATCTATTTTTATTGAATGATGGTAAGCCACGTAGCATTATCTTTGGTGAGATGGGCAGCATAAAAGTTTAATTAATGAATGAATTGTGGCTTCTCTTTTGAATCTGTGAGCTGTTCAGAATAGGAGATCACCTGTACCTTTTTTACATTGAATACATGAGGCCCTTCCTAGATGATCATTCTCATCTATGCAATTGATCTAGATCAGGGGTGTCAAACTCGATTACATTGAGGGCCACATCAGCGTTGTACTTGACTTCAGGTGGAGTGGACATGGCCAAGATGGGCATGTTCAGGGTGTGTGGTCAGGGTAGATGTGGCCAACATGACATCACTCATGGGGGCATCTATGGTGGCTCAAGTGCTCTGCCAATGAAAACAGGTCCACAGCTCAATTTTCAGCTGCGACAGCCTCCTGCCACTCTCTGCCAGTGAAAACGGAGCTTGGGGGGGCACACACTCCATTTTCACTGGCAGAGGTTGGCAGGAGACCATTGCAGTTGAAAATAGAGCCTGGGAGGCCACACACTGTCCTTTACTGTTTCTAGGGTGGGCCCATGGGCCAGATCTAAGCACCTTGTGGGCCTTGAGTTTGACACCCCTGATCCAGATGGTCTTTCTTCAACCTGTAATGCCATCTGAACAGATTCTGAAAAGCAGGGCATTCTGTAACAAGTTTATTTAGGCTACTTTGAATTTTCTTTGGTAGCTGCTTTCCCTTGACAAATTCTTTTTTTATATCTAGCAATTTGGCTTCAGTGGTTCAAAAAGGAGTTTCTCGTGAAATCCTTCTAACATGCAAGACTACCTAGTATATGGTTATACCCTTTGGGTTTTTAAGGTATTGTTAGTTTTGTATTTCTGAGCTTTAGATAGAAAAAGTCCAACAGTCTTCCTTTCTATTTTGTTCCCAGGATGGATTTGAAGGCAAAATGCTTTGTGGAAAAGCTAAGAACTTCTCACCTAGACAAACTAAGGTATAGGAATAGGTTTTGCCTGAAATTCCGCTATTAACGGAATTCTGTCTGCTAATAGCTATTTGCTTTCAATGGCAAACCCTTTGAAGAGAAACTCTGCCCACAAGTTTACATTATCCTCCTCTGCCCATCTCAGAATGCTCTCTGAACTTGGTTGTTTATTTGAAGTCATTTCATTAACCGACTAGATAGCAAAAGTGAATTTGGGGGTTTGTTCCCTGTTTGTATAGCATAACTTGCCCTGCCAATTTTGTCAGGGTATGGTTTTTTCTTTGATTATGGTTTCTTCGATTAAGGTTGTTTTCTGTTTGATTCTTGTCTCTTATAAGTCCTGCTTATCTGGGTGTTAGTTGCTGGAGATGTGTTCTGGTCTTTTTGTTTCCTACTTAGCATATTTTTTTGTCTCTGTTGAATAGTGCAGAAGTATGGTTTATTTATATGTGTCTATAGATGCTTGATTTGTCTGGATGCCAAGCTTCCAAGAATTCTGTATATGTTTTAATTTAGCTTGGTTTGTTTTCTTCTTAAATTGCTGGGTCATTGGTCCACTTGAGATATTTTGGAGGGCTTTAGTTGGTTTCTGTGCTATGGTAATGTTGTGTGATTGTAATAGTCTTTTGGCTGTTTCTGATATGTTTTTGATGTGTGCTGGTATTACCCTTTTCATAATGTGTTGTTTGTGCTATGAATGATCAAGCACATAGAAATAAACCATCAAAGAGTCAACAATAATTTCAGCTGAGAAATTATGAGCATCCTAAATCAATTAATGGACATGGATGAATTTTATATATCATTATAAAATTAACAAAAAACTGCATTAATTACATAAATTAAGACTTTGGATTTAATATACATTTAAATTTAATGGACATTCCTTCCCACAAAGTTGTCCATTAAATGGATATTTCACTATATTGGGCATTGGAATGAAACAATTTCTGCATGGTCGTTGTTTATTCAACCCTACTAAGAGAACAAGGATGGATTGCACCATTGTTTATGGTTGTATTCTATATTCCACATTATCCAATTCCAGTTCCACCAATCAAAATCTGCAGATCAATAAACATCCTAACTAGCACAGTTTTCTTTTCAAGTAAAGTATTTTTCTTATTTTTTCCCTAATTCATAGAATTAGAAAAAATATTCGGCTTTCACTTTTTAATATCTAAGTTTCTTCAGATCACATTTTTAAATCCTTATTTTACTAGTGTAAATATTTCTAAAAACACTGCTACTATATCATATTTATGGGTTTCCATAGTAAGATAGTGTGTCCAAGAAATAAACTAGGATATCATAATATCATTTTATATTAGCATTCATACTATTATAAATTACAGGTGGATCAGGCATATTTGTTTCCCAAAGAATCTTTAACATCCAAATCATTACCATTATCCCTTTTTCTTAATTGAGAAAGAAAATGACAGTAACATAAGATAATAAGCCATCTTCTCATCAACAATGTTCAAGGAGATCCAGATCACAGTGAATGTAATTTTGACATATTCCTTGTCACATACAAAGACTTAATTTCAGATTCAAATCATGGGGAGGGGGAGAGGGAAATCATGAAAGTCAAGATGGCTGAAGTCACATAATTTATACGCTGTCTCTGACAATAGATACATTTGATGATAATTTATAATAAAGATAATGACATCATCAATGCAGTAGACATGATGCATTCTCATAATATAAAACAGCTCTTCTAGGTGACAGATGTGAACTAGACTGAGTTTTTAAGTGCCAAATTCAGATGACCTGATCACATTCTTCATTATGCACACTACATTCCACTGTATATTGATTTACCAAATAAAAAGTAAAAAAAACCTGGATCAATTCAATCTGTATCCCTTCTCATCACAGGTGCATATGAGCAACTGAACTGGCTTGATGTTTCCTGCCAAAGTGAATTTAGTTTAATGCTATGCATCCCTGAAGTTTAAAAATAGAAATAACAGCAGTTGTCAATTAATTACTCTCCTCAGTTTCCAGCATCAATAGTTGCCTGCATTATTTTATATCATCCACAGGGTAATTCACAGCAACCTCAACAATAAATGCCCTACTGGAATCCAACACTCAGAGCAGCTATTTCATATCTTGCACACTACTTGAATTTAAAGCATATTAAAACCATTGATTGCAGGGGATTA